>NC_141884.1:1954252-2600416 GCF_030686135.1 Camelina sativa | reverse complement strand
CATCATCGACCTTCTCATCTTCATCTTTCTTCTCATCTTCACCTCTCTTCTTCACAAGAAGAGGAGCTAGCATCTTCTTTTGGTTAACCAAACGAAGACCAAGACCAAGCTTTGGCTTTGGTTTCAGTGAAACCCTATTGGTGTTGGTGTTGTTGTTGGAAGGAAAAACAGAGCAGAGGTGAAAGTTGAGATTGACATTGTTTGTCTGTGTTTGGGTTTTTTTTTTTGGTTTGAGAAATAAAAAAGGAAGAAGGAGAATGATAGAAGAGAAATGTAGAGAATGTGTAGGATATAAAGACGTCAAAAGCATTTTAAATTATTTCAAACAATATGATTTAATAATTTAGAAGTTATATTTATACTAAATTTTTTTTTTGTAAATACTCGCAACGTAGCGCCGCCCTAGTTAAGATTTCAAATTATTGTGTAATAATCCTTGGCAAAATTGATTTGTTAGATCATATGGGTAAGAAATTTGAAGTTAGTTTGCTGGGAGATAAGATATGGAGGTTATGGTTAGGTAGTGGATTTCAAAATGTAGTAGAATTTTACAAGTTAGTGGCTGGATTCTATTAGGTTTGATGTAGTTGGGGTAAGATTCAATAATTAAAGCTAACCCATAATTCAATATGAAAAGTCTTTTATATACCATTTGAAATTTTGTGTTAGTTGCTGAAGTTTTGTAGTTGATAATTGTGTTTAATATATAACTGAATACATTTAATTACCTAGACTAAACTGGTAAGTTAATTATCCGTTAATCTCTCAATAAACAATGAGGTTACAAATATATTTTTGTACAAGAGTTGATCAACTTTGAGAGTTTTTAAGTTGTTCCACTCATATTTGACCAAAATAATATGAGATTGAGTACAAAAGAAAAAGAATATTTAAGATAATAGATTCTTTTGACATATAATTGTTCGGTTGTATACCATTTTCCAAATGTGAGTTTACATAGATTATAGATATATATAAATGATAACTGACAAACATATCCACCAAGCTAAATATAAATTATTTTATCATTTTAAACTGATATTATACAAAAATAGATTATTCATGAACAACACAAACACAACATTTTTATACGTAAGTCTAGGACCAGCTTAGATAGCCCATCCTAGTTTGGATTTGTTCGATTGTAAAATCAGACCATAAGAATGATTGTTGGGCAATTAGTATCCGATTTGAATCCGTTTAGTAACCATTGGATAACACGTGGAGCTATACTTAATTTAATTTGATTTTAATTTCTCTCTAATTTTCCCTATTCAATTTTTAAAAATTGATTATATAAGCTATAATTAAGAAAACAAAATGCTAGGTTTGAAATCTGAACAAAAAGGTTACAGCTGTTGTAATGACGATTTTTGAATTACACTAATCAATATATCAAAATATATATTTATTCACTAGCTCCCTCCCACGTCCGAGATCATTAACCAATTTCGGTTTTGGTATCGGTTAAGGAAATACCGGAACTGAAAAGGATATCGATGGATATACTGGAGGGTCGGTATATGAGAGACTATACGAGGGAGTGAAGAAAGTGAAGAAGCATACAATATATTGGTTAATGATCCTCCAAAAGAGATATGAATATATGATGTGTTTAATATGATTATACAATCTATATATATATGGTTAAGACTTAAGAAGATTAAATGTTAAATTGTCATGACATGTTGATGATGCCTATGTGAGTCCAGGAGTCTTTCTTCTCCACTCATAGCAAACAAATTTTGTTTGATTAAGATATATGGTGGTTTTATTTAGACTTAAATCAGTTTAACTTCCATTCCTATTACTTAGTTTACTCCAGCTTACATCTCGAGGAGTAAGAAGTTACTCTTCTCCGTTTGTAATAAGCCCATATTGATCAATCTATAACTATAAAAACACCGTTAAATTCACTTACCAAAGTTGTAGAATGTACTTAAAATATACTATAAATGGTGGTTTCTGATAACATTGATCAATATAACTGTTTACGTGAGTGATTAGTGTCTAGTGAAAAGGAAACTGAAAGTTAGAGAAGATGGAGACGACGAACTAAAGTTTATAGAATTCATGGTTCGATTTGAACTGCTACGCCGATCTCGTCGAAATTATAATGTATTTTTGGAGTCCACTAGATCTTTTGTCGTTCTTCCTTAATTCTTCTTTACAACTTTGGCTCACGATATAACTGCAATACCTACTCTCTTTCAGTCCTCTGTTGCGTCATATAGACTTGGTGTCTTCGACACACTTGGAAGTTGGAAGGAGGACACTTCTTCACATATACTATTGTTCGTTCTGCGCGTAATAATAATGATTACTCTTTATCAACTTATGTAATCAGCCGTGTCGATTATTAGCTTTACCTCTAACAGTTTGGGACATGCGTCGAAATCGAGATTGATCTGTTTGATCTAGTCAATAGTCATTGATTTGGTGCTTGTTATATAGTTTTTGTTATCTCTTCTTCACAGTATTTTCTCGTTATAATGCTTAACTTAGCACCACTATATGATTATGTGTTGTATTCCTATCCGTTTCGTTTTTAAGTATCTTATTTAAGCCAAAACCCAAACATAGATCATAAAAATAATGGTTTCTATAGTAATTTTCTAAAAGTGTATTTAAGCCAATAAAACCAAACCACTACTAAACTGGGAAAAAAATGTTTGACTAGCACTAAATATATTGTCAAATCCCTCCATACCTATTGACCGATCAATAACAGTATAACCAAAACGAGTGTTATTTAATTCGACGTCGTTTTGGTAGTAATACTCCTCGGCGGGTCTTTTTGATATACTTTGGACGCGGACGACTTTTAAACTTGCCCTGCTCCTCTCATTTTTCACAATTTCGACCGATGATGTGCTGCTCTTCTCTCCCATTTCCAAAACCCTAATTTGGGATTGAGTTTTGAGAGCTTTCGTCAATTTATCCGCCGCCTCTGTTGCGGTTAGCAAGGTACGTTTTTTCTTTGGGTATTGATGGTTTGAGATCACTATCTCTCGTTGAATCCAAGGCATACAAAAAAAAAAATGGAACTTTGAACTCTGTGGCTGCTGTTTCTGAGTCTAGTTATTGAAATTTTGTCTCTTTTTGATTCTGTGTTTTAGGGTTTGGTAATGGATAGGCTCAGCCTTTTACCAGATGAGGTTCTTGGGCACATCTTATCCTTTCTCCCCTCAAAACATGCTGCTTCGACTTCGTTACTCTCTCATAGGTGGAGGAATGTGTTTGTTTTGAATCCAAGTCTTAACCTTGATTATGTGCTTGATGAGGCTATTCAATACCGGCATGACCATTCCCAAGATTTCATGGATTTTGTGGAGAGTTTGCTCATTCGGCGAGGCAAGTCGCCAGTAAAGAAGTTCGCTTTGAAGATTCATCTCCCTCATCTATTTGGAATAGACCCATCTCGTGTTCATTACTGGATATGCAATGTGTTTCAGCTTGGTGGTCTTGTGGATCTTGATCTGTTCATCACTTTCCAAGGAGAACGTCACCATGTGCCTTTGTTGATCTTCAAGAGCAAGATACTGGTTAAGCTGAGGCTAGGACGTGGTTTTAAAATCAAGCTTTCTCATCAGGATGTTTATCTTCCTATGCTTAAGACTTTATGTCTTGACACTGTTGATTTAGAAGGAGGTCATGATGTCCTTGAAACTCTTCTACCTCGTTGCCCTTTGCTTGAAGAACTGGTTCTTGATGATATGCGTTGGAAAACAAAGTGTGTTTCTGTGTCTTCTCCATCTCTAAGGAGACTACGCATCCGATTCTTTAATATCCCCATCATCTCTCTTGATGTTCCCAATCTTGTCTACTTGGAACTTTCTTGTATATTTGGGAGCAAGTATGCAAATCTTAACTTGGATTCCCTCATCGAAGCTAGACTCAATCTTTGGGTAGAAGAACAACGATTAAGGGCACTAAGAGCTGGATATGCTCATTTAGTTTCTGCTGACCTGATGGATCTCATCACTGCAATCAGAAATGTTAAGGTCCTTCACTTAACTAGTGATGCTTTTGAGGTCAGTCTTCTATTATTTATTTATTGTTGTAACAGTCATTTGCTGCTCAATAAAATAAAATAAGGATAGACCAAGATTGGTTAGGTTCTGTGTCTTCTTCACCAAGTCCTGTGGTGGTAGTATGATCTTAATTGGCATTACAGTCTTCTGATGGCAAACTGGATCCGTTTAATTGAGTTTCTGATTCAAATATTGTATGACTTGAGTAATGACCAGCTGATTTGGTTTTGTTGCAGCTGTTTTACTACTCCGGTCAAGATTTACCCATGTTCGACAACCTTGTCTGTCTATCTATCGCAAGTGACAAGAAGCAAGGATGGCAAGTTCTGCCACTTCTTATCAAGAACTCTCCAAATCTTGAAACTCTCATCTTCAAGGTATCTCATCATAGCAGACTGACATATTCTAAACGCCATATATACCGATATGTCTATAACTTTGTCTCCTTTATACATCAGGGTCTAGAGCACTACGGAACTTCAAAATGTGGGGATGCATGTGTTTGCTCTGCAACTTGGGAGGGTAGGCCGTCTTGCCTGTCATCTTCTCGAGTAAAAGTGCTGGAGATATGGGGCTATCAAGGAGTTCTAAGAGATCTGTTACAAGTGAAGCATTTCTTAGAGAAGCTACCATGTCTTGAGCTGCTGAAACTTTGTGCGGTAAACAACATCCAAGTGCCCATCAATGTACAGCATCTTTTGACGCTTCCAAGAGCTTCATCAAACTGCAAGATCGAAGCCATACCTTAACCAAATAGATAAAAAAGCAAAAGCCTACTGAGGATGCTTATGGTTTTGCTAAGTCCTTTCTAATATCTCTTGAATGTGAAGTCTTTAATTTGTATTTGGTTTATGACAGAAACCTTGCCAGCAGACATGAGATAAACTGTGTGGTTATTGTCATTTTACTTTTATATATGGAACATTTCTTTTTATTGTCAATAGAGTCTTTATAAACCAGGTTTAGAAAAATTCATGAACTTGAAGCAACTTGAACCAATCATTGTATTGAAATTACAATTCAACAATATTTATAGTTATGAAAAGAGGACTGAGATTATATACAATAGTCAAACTGACTAAATCTCTGCTAAGTCATGATCAGATCAGCTGACTGAAGCATATTCATTCGGCTCTCTTCCTTAAATCTTGCTCTCTCTTGAATCCTTTGAAGCTCCTTCCGAAGCTGCTCACTCCCCATCTCTTGTCTCTCCATTGTCACGAGCCTCTCTCCATTGATCTCGCCAGTTAACACTTTCCTCCTCAAATCAGGATTGTTAGTATCTCCCATGTTGAACAGAATCGAACGGTACTTAGCTTTTTGAGGTCCCATGAAACAACCTAACTTGTCAAACATTGCAGATTCCACAGATACAGCCACAGCGCAAGGATCACAAGCAGCAACTCGTGTCTTCATCTCCGTCTCAACAACCTCAGTAGCAACTTTAGCCAACGATGTTTGAAGAATCTCACGCACCTTGTCTCGTTTTGAATCTCCAGTCTTCTTCATTGTTGGAATCTTGACCGGAGTTGTTTCTTCATGACGGCTCTGTTCTCTACCCGAAGCGTAAAGAATCTGTAACCAAAGATTCCAAAGAAGCCTTCCTTCCGATCTAATCTTGGGGTTTCTGTGATCGTTGAAGAATCTCAAACCCTTCCCCATGGACGTTGTGCAGACAACTTCACAAGCAAGTGACTTAGGAGCTTGTTTCAAACGACTCACGGCGTCTACAAACCTCGAAACCTCGGGAGAATCCTCAACACCTCTCACAGACTTAGCCGCTCGAAGTGCTGCCTCGAACAACTCCAAGAACTCTTGTCTCTGCATCGTTCTCGTTCTTGATGGGTCTTTTGTGTGTGTTTGCTCTCTCTCTCTCTCTCTCTTTCTCACGATCTAATCAGGGTTTGGAAGCAAACGAAAGAGAAGAGACACTGGGAATGGTTAGGATTGGTAAGAGATATGTTTATATAGAGAGAGTAAGCGCGTTAGACTCTAATCCAAATCCAAGTAGGATTTGTTCATTAGTTTCTAGTTTATTTAATTTACTTGCTATCCAAGTACGTTTGAAATTTCCTTTTTTTCTTTGTAGTTCTGATAGAGTTTCCATTTTTCTTCATGTGATTATAGTACAGGAGGGACTTATTATTATCAAATCAACTTACACAAAGAAAAAGGAAAAAGACTCAGCAAATCAATATCTCAACATACCGAATTTTTTAATTTGTGTATTAAATCCATTATAAATTTATCCATTCAACTCTAATATATCTGAAGTTCTGAACTAAGAATTATATCCTTAAAAGGGTGATATTAGAACCTTAATCATCCTAAAATAGTAACCTCAAAAAAGTGACGATGATGTGAAACATACATATGTCTTTCCCATATCTTGCTTCCATAACAGACTGGCCTAAAGAATTACAATTGCACTAGACTGTTACTGTTAGACTCTGAACAAGAAAAGGTTACACGAGAGAAGACGAGAAAACAAAAATATGTATAAACACATGTGAAAAAATCTCTGCTTGATACAACAATAAAGTCAGACTGATTTCATAACTCATCACCACATCAGTAAGCTCTCTTCCTCTTTGGCTAATGATCATAACATCCAAGTGCCCATCTTTTGAAGCTTCCAAGAGCTTCATCAAATCCAAGCCATATTTTAACTAAACCAAAAAAAAGAAGCAAAAGCCTATTGAGTGGTTTTTGCTAAGTCCTTTTTAATCTCTTAAGTCTTTGTATTTGGTTTATGACAGAAACCTTGCCAGCAGACATGAGATAAACTGTGTGCTTATTGTCAGTTTATATTATATATGGAACATTCCTTTTTATTGTCAAGAGAGTCTTTATAACCCAGGTTTAGAAACAACTTGAAAAAATCATCGTACTAAGATTACAAATAAAAAGAATGTGTCGAGTTATGAAAAAGAACACTGAGATTATATACAATAGTCAAACTGACTAAATCTCTGCTAAGTCATGATCAGATCAGCTGATCGAAGCATATTCATTCGGCTCTCTTCCTTAAATCTTGCTCTCTCTTGAATCCTTTGAAGCTCCTTCCGAAGCTGCTCGCTCCCCATCTCTTGTCTCTCCATTGTCACGAGCCTCTCTCCATTGATCTCGCCAATTAACACTTTCCTCCTCAAATCAGGATTGTTACTGTCTCCCATGTTGAACAGAATCGAACGGTACTTAGCTTTTTGAGGTCCCATGAAACAACCTAACTTGTCAAACATTGCAGATTCCACAGATACAGCCACAGCGCAAGGATCACAAGCAGCGACTCGTGTCTTCATCTCCGTCTCAACAACCTCATTAGCAACTTTAGTCAACGATGTTTGAAGAATCTCACGCACCTTGTCTCTTTTTGAATCTCCTGTCTTCTTCATTGTTGGAATCATCTTCACCGGAGTTGTGTCTTCATTACGGCTCTGTTCTCTACCCGAAGCGTAAAGAATCCGCAGCCAAAGGTTCCAAAGAAGCTTTCCTTCCGATCGAATCTGGGGGTTTTTGTGATCGTTGAAGAATCTCAAACCCTTCCCCATGGAGGACGTTGTGCAGACAACGTCACAAGCAAGTGACTTGGGAGCTTGTTTCAAACGATTCATGGCGTCTACAAACCTCGAAACCTCGGGAGAATCCTCAACACCTCTCACAGACTTAGCCGCTCGAAGTGCTGCCTCGAACAACTCCAAGAACTCTTGTCTCTGCATCGTTCTCGTTCTTGATAGATCTTTTGTGTGTGTTTGCTCTCTGCCTCTCTCTCTCTCTATTTCAAATCAGGGTTTGGAAGCAAACGAAAGAAAAGAGATACTGGGAATTATTAGAATGGTATCAGATATGTTTATATGTAGAGAGAGTAAGCGCGTTAGACTCTCTAATCCAATTCCAAGTAGGATTTGTTCATAATTAGTTTCATGATCCTAGTTTATTTATTTGACTTGCTATCCAAGTCTGTTTGAAATTTCCTTTTTTCTTTGTAGTTCTGAAAGAGTTCCCATCTTTCTTCATGTGATTGTGGGGACTTATTATTATTAAAACAACCAACGTATTTACAAAAAAAAAAAAAAATAGAAGACTCAACAAATCAAATATCTGAACATTCCGAATAAAGCTATGTCATTTTTTTTATCTATTTCAATATATCGATCTGAACTAATTAAGAATTATATCCTTAATCATCTTATAATAATGTTCTGCTAAGTGGCTAAAACCTAGCAAAAACCAACAAAATCACAGTTAATGAAAACACAAAACTCAAAATTGGTGGGTTATGAAATTAATTTCTTGTATTATATTATTATGCAAATTTTTTAGCCTATTTTAAGTATCTAATTTCGTGTGGGAGAAGGATAGAGCAAAGAAATAATATGTTTTGGCGGGTAGTAAAAGCGTGAAGAGACACATAAGACAAGTAGCTGACACGTGCCACGATCGGCAAAGCACGCTTTCGCCGATCGCCGCTAGATTCATATCAGATTCCAAATAACCTTCCGTGGTTCATATCTTGCCATGTCAGCATCCGACCCTCGTACGCCTTTAACTCTTTAAATTATAAATTTATTAATTCAAAATAAAACGAAATTGATCCCAATATTTATTCATAATAAGGGGGCGTCGTAGTTAGTGATCGGAACGCAGGATCGGGTCGGATCTGATTCGGATTGTACTTGTTGTACCGGACCTTTGTTTCAAATGGCGCAGATACTTTCCCCTGTTTGTACGGATCTATTGAAGTTCCAGAACTCAGTTCTTAGCTCCAGATCAGGTGCGTCGTCGTCGCGGTTCTCGGCGAAGACCACCACCGGTGCTTCTTCGTCGTCTTGGGGCGGCTTACCTCGTTACGCCGGAAAGAAGCGAAGTGGTTCCATCGGGAGGTTGAGAGTTGCAACTGAAGATGCTTCTTCTCTTTCCACCGGTGATGTCGCCGATGATTACTATGCTGTTCTTGGACTCGTAAGTAACCCCAAAAACCCTAATTCCAAATCCGATTCTTTTATACTCGCGTTAGGGATTTTGAAGCTAGATAGACTCATCATTGTCAAAATTTTGAAGCTTTAGATGGGTTACAAAGTTATTAAAAATCCAAAGATTGTGTGTATCATGCAAAAAGACTCTGCATTTTAATTTTGAAGTACATCATTATAACATATAGTTGTAGCTAGATAGATTTATTAGAACGGGTTACAATCGTTTGGATCTAAAGGTTGTAACTTTAATCACTTGGCTTTTTGGTATGTCAAAATAGCTTCCAGATGCTACACCGGCGGAGATTAAGAAAGCTTACTATAACTGTATGAAATCTTGCCATCCAGACTTGAGTGGCAATGACCCTGAAACCACAAATTTCTGCATCTTCATTAACGATATCTATGAGGTGAGTAAGTTTCTTACTTGACTTCACATTTACATTTTGTATGCGTTTTTAGACTTAGTTGTAAGTTTCCATGTGCTTGTGTTGCATTGCAGATTCTAAGTGACCCTGTACAGCGTATGGTTTACGATGAAATTCATGGTTATGCTGTGACTGCCACCAATCCTTTTCTTGATGACTCTAGCCCAAGAGATCATGTTTTTGTTGATGAGTTTGCTTGTATAGGTATTTTATTTTCTTCAATTTTCAATTCTATGCACTTCGTTTGTGGCCGTGGTGAAACACTTTGGTACTGACTCTGATGATTCTGGATCTGTGTTTGCTGTTTAACAGGCTGCAAAAATTGTGCCAATGTGGCTCCAGATATCTTTGAAATTGAGGAAGATTTTGGAAGAGCAAGGGCCTGTAACCAGCGTGGCAACCCAGATTTAATTCAGCTTGCGGTTGAGACATGGTAGGTTTATATTCTGTAGATGCTGCAACTGATTGTGAAGTATAATAATACTCCTGGTGGGGAACTGATTTGGAGATGCCTTTTTTATGTTTTGTTTTCAGCCCGGTTGATTGCATCCATCAGACTTCTGCTGCACAGTTGTCATTACTTGAAGATGAGATGCGAAGGGTTGAAAGAGTAAATGTAAGACAAGCATATCTCTTATTGTTCATTGAAAAGAACCACAAGGCATTGCTATGATTTCTTGATTATATACTTGTTACCAAACTGCTGAATATTATTTTAAGCCGTTGGAATTGTCATTGATTGATCAGGTTGCTCTGATGCTTTCTGGAATGGGGTCAGGAGCAGTTGATGTTTTCAGAATGGTAAGAAGGAAAGAAAAACTCCTCTGTTCTGTAGCTGAAATGCTCCTAGTCTTTCTCCTTCTACTCTTTAGCCTTTTTATTCCCACTTACAAATTGACTTTGGCCCATGTTTTCTTCCTTTGCGAAACAAGATTGCCTATTATTCTGTATTTTTCATCTAACTGATCAATCTTTGAATCCCATTTCAGGCGAGATCTCGATGGGAAAAGAGGCAAGCAAAAGTTTTGGTATGAACTATCATCATTCATCATCATTTGAAATCCTTGCAAAGCTATTTGCAATCTTTTAGATAAACATAACATCAACTCGTGCTTACCTATGTTTCAGAATCAAGCTAGAAGTAGAATGATGAAGCGGAAAAACACAGACGAAGCACCTTCCTATTGGGATAACCTCTGGGGCCAACAGAATGATTACCAGAAAAGCGGTAAGATTGATGACAGTAAGCTCTCTTCGTCTTTGGCTAATGATCATAACATACATGTGTTTACTCATTTCGATGTATGTGACAGAGGAAGAAGTACAAGAACGAGCACAGCGAGCGGCCGCAGCAGCTAGGAGATGGAGGGAATACTCACGAAGAGGCGTTGATAAGCGCCCCACCTTCAAACTCCCCGACACCGCCTCTAAAGGAGACAACTGAAACCACATGGACATAAGTCTCTTATAGTTTATATAGGTAAGTAGGCTTCTTACTAGATTTTATATGTAATAATTTCATTCAGCACAGCCGTACAGGTGTATCATGTCGCGTTCTAGACTTGTATAGCTTTGTTCTCACATCGATTAAGGAAAAAAAAAACAAGTGTATTAAAGTAACGTACTCAATTTTTATGTATAATATACTTTTCCAACGCCTAGAATATAAAATAGTATAATAGATAAATTAAAACTTTAACATTGACGTCACTAGACTTGGAGGTTACTATGCAAGATAATTGTGTTATAGTGCATAACAGATAGATAATGAGGAAATAATCAAGTGATTATCATTCAATTATACTAAGATTTTAGTAAATAAATATATAATAAGGGAATATATAAAGAATCATAGGAAATTTAGTTAGACTATCTGGTTTGATCCAATCAAGAATATACTGTATATATATATACTAGAGATTGACATATAGGGCTGATCATAATTACAAGTAGAGGCGTCGATGATAGCGTCGATGGAGTATCCAGCGGAGGGGTCTCTTGAATGGATCGACATACAATTGATATTTTTGTTTTCGGCGATGATCATCGCACTTGTCCTTATCTTTATCTCCATCTTCGGCTGCTTCTTTATAATCCGATATGCCAAGACTTACAATATTCACGACGACGACTTATACGTGGAATATATTCGAAGATCAAAGTTACGATCTTCTACTACGACAGACCTAGAAGAAGTTGGAGTTCTGACATCTTCGCTTTTTCAAGTGTAGATTAAACTAGTTTTGCTTCTCCTTGTGTTTTTGGGCTTTGCGTAGTTTCTTTAATTCTAAATTGCTTATGTCTTACCCTTCAGAGTATTCATTCTCCATATATAGGATCCGGAACACTTTATTCAATCAGGCTACTGGCTATATTATAATTCCTTCACGTACGAAGGATTAGGATTTTTAATATATTTCAGTCACTAGCTTGGGTTCTCTTCATGTACTCGTCTGTCAAAACTAGAACGCAACCATACAATTACAAAGAGCGAGAGATATCAGAGATGAGCAAAACATAATGAAGGAATCGATACTATTGAAAGACGATGTCCAGAATTTCAATTTATTATATAAAAAAATGAAAAACTAATAACAAATTAAAGTAAATCTCTCATAGCGAAAAAATAAAATAAAATTAATCCCATACTTAACGAAAAACCATGAACAGTATTCAAACTTGATTGACGAGGTTGTATCTTTGGTCCTTGTCTTGGTCGACGATCATAGATAGCCACTGACGAAACAAATAAAGTCCAAAGATTCCACCATAGATAAGGAAAAAGAATATGGATCCGACCGTGTAATACAAGTATGCTAATGCATCATCATCCATGGTCGATCGATCGACAAAGTGTCCAAACGAACAATTTTAGTTGTGATTTTCAATATATTTGCTAGTTGTTGTTGTAATCCAGTTAGAAAAATATGATTTTGATTCATTTGTCAAATATATAGTTTTATATAGAATAATGGAGTAATTTCTAGTTTGACAAAAAAAAAAATGGATAATAAGAAATTCTTAAGATAATTGTCTCCCGATGATAAAGCTCATCTGAATCTCTGATATGTTAAAATATAATGACAATATAATAATGCTAATTAATCAACCAAATATTTTAAACCGATACATATAACCAAAAAAAAAAAATCCAAATTAACAAAAGTAAACCTAAAAAGAGTAAAAGAGATAACGGAAAGTCCCTAATTAATTCTAAGACTTTAACTAATCTAATTTGGTTGGCAAACAGCTGTGTGCGTCGCCTCGATCGATCGTCCATGTTATCTTTCTCTTTCATCTTTCTCACTAGACGGCATCGCCGAGCAAGCTCTACTACAAAGAGAAGCGCCGAAAACGATAACAATGAAAGACATCACCGTCATTACCCAAAACAACACTTTTACAGTTTCTTCATATCGTGATGTATTATCCATCTCCAAAGGGAGAGACGACTCCTAAAAACTCAACCAGTTCTTGTTGAAGATGAAGACTACGCGTAATGGTTAAAGACTTTGTTTATAAAATAAACGACACATATATAGAAGAACTGTTTACCCTACCAAAAGGCTCCTAACTAGGGTTTTTACATGCATCATATAGATTACTCCCTCCGTTTCAAAATATAGGATGTTTAAGGTAAAGCACACATATTAAAATAGTTTATTTTTCTTTTAAAAAGTATTATATATATTTAAATTAAAAAAGATTCAACCAATAATAAAGAAGACTGCATAAATAATGATTACAGATTATTAAATATATATTAAATTTTGCATGAAAAGTTACAAAACATATTATATTTTGAAAAAGACCAAAACATCTTACATATTGAAACGGAGGGAGTATTAATTAATTAACGTATGTACGTAGTTTAGTAATTAATGGATAAGTGCCATGCCTAAATTCTTGTGATTTTTTACATATATTATGAGATTTATGTAATTCCTCATTATCTATTTACTAATTTAATGGGACTTGGTTTCAGAGAATATCCATTAAAAATCTAAACAGTTGAAAAATCTAGATCAGATCAATGTAATGCTTAATTATTATTATTTTTTTTTTATTAGGAGACCTAATGTGGGATCGAATTAGATCTCGTAATATATATACAGCTAGTTCTCATACAATTGTTTTAGACTTTTAGTTATACAGCTAGCGCACCTCTTCTATTGTGTGTGTTTAAAACAAGTTGAAATTTCATCTACTTATGCGATGTTCGAGACACGGCGTGATGAAATAATAGATAATGCGAGCACGATTACATACTTAGTCCTATGGTTTGTCTGCATCTATATAATCATGTATTTACAAATATTGGACTGGTTGATTTGTCGTGAAACTAATAAAAAGGAATATTTTCGCTTACGCGATATAGAACTTGGAAGGTCTCAGCCGGATGGAGAGATCACCCACGAGAATTCAGATGGAGAAGAAAACGATTTTAGCCAAACTATATATCTCTGATTTTTGTGCAGCGTTTAATAAGCTTTAAGTTCACCCACGAGAATTCAGATGGAGACGACCTCAGCAACTATTAAGGTTATATAATTAAGTCTACAAGAATGTTTGTGCAGCGTTTAATAAACTTTAAGTTCCTCTATCTTTTTACTAATTTAAGGTCATTTTTCTTGTTTGTAATTTAATCTAGAAATTCAGTAATATGAAGTCATAGACTCTTCGTTAAAATTTAAATACACAAATATATATATATATATATATATTCATATAGTATATGTATCCTAGTTTGTACCTGTATAACTCTAACAATTATGTAAAGTGTAATTGATTGTAATCAATGAATCATAATCAATTTTATCATGAACTTTTGACGACGGAAAACAACCTCTCCGTTGCAACGTCACCACCCTCGGAGAAAGCCACCTCATAGATCAATTAGATCAATTTTTAGAAAAGTATTTTTACCCTCGCTGAATCTGTTAATCCCTTCTTGTCCTTCAAAAAAAAAAAATAGATCAGTTTTTGGAAAAGTATTTTTGAAAACTACGAAATATAAAGAATCAAGGTTGGCGGAATTAATTATTTAGTTTTTTTTTGTAACAAATCAACGTCTATTTCCAATGCGATGGTGAACATCAACCCCATATGAGAAGCAAAATCATTTGTAACTTTGTTCTCATATGGAATCAGCAAAAAAAATTAGATAAAGCACAACTGTAATCTAAGCACAATCTAAACTTCATCATGTTGAGAAGCTTATCAACCATTTTTTTTTTTTTTGAGAAATCAGAAATTTAATTGTGGCTTACAAGCATATTCTGAAATAATAATAAAAAAACCTCAATTTTTTTTGACAAATCACAATTAAATTTGCAAGATAGACAATTTTAAATATTAAAATTTAATTACAAAAGCAGAGGAAGAACCACGTAGCCAACCAAACAATTTTCTAACTTGGTTACTTCAGTATCAGTCAAGACTTCTACAATTAAACTTTCTATCCCACAGTAATTTTTTTAGCGGAAAATAACTAATCCACCATATTTACTAGATATTTAAGTGAGTAAGTTTTGTGCATTTTGAAAAATGTTATTTGTGTGTATATATATAGTACGTATCATTTTATATACATTAAATGAAATGTGTATATAAGACTATGGAATATTATTCCATTTATTTATCTGTGAAATATAAAATGAATGAGTTTTTTTTTCATTTTTCAAATTGTGCCGTAAATTAGTAGAATTAATTGCATCTGATCAAATTTATCACTCAAGAACGGGTTAAGTTTATCAAAAGTTTTCCTGATTCCAAGTGAGATAATTGAAGCCATTCTATGGTAGTCTTGCTATCCTATCATTAACACTTAAACAGCATTAAGCCGTTTGATCAGAATTATTATTTAAACATTGAGGTATTATTATTATTCTTGGTGCAACCAAAAAATCGCAAATTTTCTAATTATGAAGATTAAATAGTATGAAACTCTAAATTCCACCGAGCGTAATTATCTTTATGCATGGATATCCACATTTCCTAAATGTTAGATGAATCATAATACACTAATACTTACTTATTTTCTATGTTATTAATCAATTGATTTTTTTTCTCGTTACTAATAGATTGATGTTTAGGCTTTTTTACATATATTAAAAAATTGAAATATTTATCAGCATTAGTATTGACTTGTAGTATTCTAATAAATATAATTATTTACTACCATTGTATCTTAAAGTTTAATATCGATGTTTTAGGAAGAAATGTAGTAGTTATCAACATGATTATTGCACAACAATGTGAAAATTCTTCTGATAATGACGTGGCAAAAAAAGTAGCATATGACAAGTGTTGAGTGTTATTGGATATGATTTTTGGCCCACCACCTCATCATAGATTCATCCTCATCTCCAACAAGGATGAATTTGTTATTCTTGGTCAATATGGTCATGTTAATAGTTAGAGAGATCGAACATACTTTTTCTCTTTTATTCACATAATTTTGAAAACCGATCAAAAAGTATTGATACAGAAAAAGTTTGCATGCATTTTAATAGAATCCCAAAACTTGTGTGTTATATATCATCGAATAGTGGAGGCCACGGCATGGGCCCAAAGCCTTAGATTGTCTTTTAAGTCAACTTCCTTGGTCGCCGGCGCCGGAACTCTCCACTTTATATCCGTCGTGATCTGTGTTTTTCCTTTTCTTCCTCCACAATGATCCCACGCTTCTGACAAATACGGTCTCGCTACTCTGTTTCCATTGCTCTTGTCTTCTTCTTCTCCTTCTTCTTTATTTGTTACTTGCACTAATCCATCATGATCTTTCTTCACTAATCTTTGCAATCCAGGAAGAATCGAAACCAGATCGGAGTCTTTATGGTCTTCCTCGGAAAAGACAAAACCTAGATCCATAAACCCTTTAAGCTCCTCGTACTCCAAATCTGACATACTCTTTCCCTTTCTTCTTCTTCTTACATTACTCTTCATCATCATCATCATCTTCTTCCTCTGAAGATCTTTTTTCTCCGAAAGTACTCTCTCTCTTTCCGCAATCCTAAACTCGTTCACTTCTTTCCCGGAGAGAATCGTCTGAAGCTTCATCGGCGTTGCTTTAACGGGCAAGACAGATCTAGGACTAGGAGACAAGAACAAATCATCTGATGAAGAACTAAACAAACTTGTCTTGGAACTCGTCGTTGTCATCATCGTCTCATCACTCATAGCCCTCTCTACAAGAAACCTCACCGGAAAATTCTTCACATCTTCCTCTTCTTCTTTTTTCTTTGGAATCTCTGTTTCTTCATGCTTCTCTCGACTTTTTCCATTCAGATTCTCTTTGTCTTTCTTGAGAATTAGTCTCTCCGACCAGTTTTGCTCGAACAGTCTCAACAACTCCTCTCCAGCCATTTTTTGTTTATTCTATGCTTTTTGGGTGTTTGGACTTTGGAGAAAGATGATGAATGAAGAAATGGCGTTAGTAGGTATTTAAACCTTGTAATTCAGCTACGTATGTAATATTACCTTTAGCTTCCGAATAATTACGTGTGGACCCGTTTGTTCCACAACACACTAAAACACACTACACTACTAAACAGCGCAATCAAATTCGAATGGGTCAGTCAGACTTATACCATTATATTTTTGTTGATTAATTAATTATTCTGTCGGTTATACAATTCAAATACTTCATAAAATAATATATTTCATCTGAATGCGCGCACTATAAAGTATATGATGTATTCAAAACATATTAAAAGATTTCAAATATATATTCACAACGTATGTAAAAAGTACATATACCTTCTTCTTGGCTCTTCGAAGGTTCGAATATCTTTAGATGTGTGTGGACGCGGAAGGGAGCGTAATAAGAAAAAGAGTGGATACAATAAATAAACTAATAATATAGTATATAATAGCAACTCGTTATAATAATTAGCAATTGTTTTCATATTTAACATGTGGTAAGACATTTCCATCTCATACCTAAATGTGGCCCATCTCTCTCTCTCTCTCTCTTTGCACCTTTATTGTATATCTCAACCACGAACCAAACAAAATAAGAGTTGTTGGTTGGTCTTACGTTTACATATACGTTCTCCTTTAGCTACATTTAATGGTAAAACATATAGTCTCAATCAAGGCGTCCACAATACTCGGTTCTTAAAAAGGAGATTAGTTTGAGTTTTATTTTGG
Source organism: Camelina sativa (assembly GCF_030686135.1). NCBI lineage: Eukaryota > Viridiplantae > Streptophyta > Magnoliopsida > Brassicales > Brassicaceae > Camelina > Camelina sativa. The sequence continues at coordinate 2,582,827 of NC_141884.1, read as the reverse complement.
AATTCTCCGGTCATGACAAGAAAAATATAATAGTAAACAGGTTATCGGGGATAAGTTTTTTTATTTAAAAAAAAAACAATAAAAATAAAAATTAATCTAATGGTCAAATGGTTTATAGAGAAAAGTAGCCAGGATCCGCAACATCCGATCCACAAGTAGCTGACTCAAAGAAAAACGTCGCAAGCTAAACTTTTCATAATCTTGTTCCACGAGTCTCATAGTAACACATTGTGCGATACTCAAAGAAATGAATGAGGGTTTCTAAAACCCTTAATTCTTTAATTGTATTCTTTATTCTAGGATTAGAAACAACATTTTATAGAATTTGTTTGATCTTCTACGTACAATCAAACATTTTGAAGGCGGAAGTCAAATTCCAACATTTCGTGGTTTTTAAAATACTTGTCCAAAAAAAAATTGATCTATATTTATATTAGGACAAGTACGGTTTAACAGATTCAGCTGGATCTAGGAGGTGGCATTCTCCGACTGTCGTGACGTGGCAACGGAGAGGTTGTTTTCCGTGGTCGACGGTTCATTGGTCACAATAAATTAGTACGACGGAGCTAGTAGTACTACGTACGATTCAAGTCAAGTAGGAAATTGTTCCCGATTAGTTAAGAAAATTATGAATTAAATGTTATAAACATGAAGATATTCATCAACAAACTGTAAATAACAAAACCTAGAGATATATTTAAACCAATAATACTAAATATATTAAAATAAATAAATAAATAAAAATAGTCGTCAACTAAGAAACTCTCTCACACGACATCCGTCAAAGCTGAGCTAGCTATGACTACAAATTGGCACACAAAATATAAGCAAAATTTCAAAACCCTAATTTAATGCAAGACGTAGGTTCTTTAATTCTAAATTTCTTATGTCTTACCCTGCAGAGAGTATTCATACTCGATATATAGGATCTTGAACACTTTATTCAATGAAATTATATATAATTCCTTCACGATTAATTAGGATTTTTAATATATATCAGTCACTTATGTTTTCTTACCCGTCTGTAAAAAGTAGAACGCAACCATAAATTTACAAAGAGCGAGAGAGAGATGAGCAAGACATAATTAAGGAATCAAGAAAGACGATGGCCAGAATTATCAATTTATTATTTAAGAAAATAGAAAACAAATAACAAAATTAAACTACAACTAATAGCCCAAAAAAAAAAAAAAAAAAAAAAAAAAAAAAAAAAAACTAAATCCGAAGATTAACGAAAAACCATGAACAGTATTCAAACTTGATTGACGAGGTTATATCCTTGGTCCTTGTCTTGGTCGACGAGCAGAGATAGCCACTGACGAAACAAATAAATTCCGAAGATTCCACCATAGATAAGGAAAAAGTATATGGATCCGACCGTGTAATACAAATATGCTAACGGATTATCATCCATGGTTGATCGATCGACAAAGTGCCAAATGAACAATTTTATTTGAGATTTTCAATATATTTGCTAGTTGTTGTTGTAATCCAGTAAGAAAACTATTATTTTGATTCATTGTCAAACAGAGTTATATAGAATAATGGAGTAATTTCTAGTTTGACAAAATAAAAAAAATGGAAAAAAAAAAAGTTCTTATGATAATTACGGATGATAAAGATCATTATATATATATATATATGATAAAGATCATTATATATATATATATATATATATATAATAACAGTTATCTAACTTCTTCTTTTTTCGACCGCAAGAACATTTATGGGACTATTTACTAATTTAATGGGACTTGGTTCTACAGAATATCAATTAAAAATCTAAACAGCTGAAAAAATCTAGCCTAGATAAAAGGAGTGTCTTAGCCCAAAAAGGATAAAAGGAATGTAATGCATAACTTTTTAATTTTATTTTTAACAGAATGGCTAGTACTGTTGATGGAATTAGATCTCGCAGTAATACACGTGAATTGTTTTAGTTATACAGCTCAACGAATATTATCAATAATAATAATAATAATATCTAGCACACCTCTTTTGTTTTCATCTACTTCTGCAAAGTTCGACGCACAACGTGATGATATAATAGATACTGCGAGCGTTTACGCGATATAGAACTCGGAAGGTTGAAGGCGGTTTTTGAAGAGATCACACAAGAGAAGAGATCTCAGATACAAATATGCTATTAGAATTTATACAAGGAAAAAAATATAGGCTATAACGTGTAATACAAATATGCTAACGCATCATCATTCATGGTCGATCGATCGACAAAGTGTCCAAACGAACAATTTGAGTTGTGATTTCCAATATTTTTGCTATATATAGAATAATAGAATAATAATTTCTAGCTTGACCAGCAAAAAATGTATAATAATTTCTTAAGATCATTGTTTCCCGATGATTAAGATGACTTCATATAAATCTCTGATATGTCAAAAATATATATACATAACAATAATAATGCTAACTAAGCAAGCAAATATTTAAAACCGTTATATATAACCAACAAAAGATATCCAAACAAAATGAAACCTAAAAAGACTAAAAGGTGACGAAAAGTCCCTAATTAATGACCTAGATTCTGATCTAATTTGGTTGGCAAACAGCTGTGTTCGTCGCCTCGATCGATCGTCCATCATAACATGGATTCATGGGTTGCGCAATCTCTTTCATCTTTCTCACTAGACGGCATTGCCGAGCAAGCTCTACTACAAAGAGAAGCGCCGAAAACGATAACAATGAAAGACATCACCGTCATTACCCAAAACAACACTTTTACAGTTTCTTCATATCGTGATGTATTATCCATCTCCAAAGGGAGAGACGACTCCTCTAAAAACTCAACCAGTTCTTGTTGAAGATGAAGACTACGCGTAATGGTTAAAGACTTTGTTTATAAAATAAACGACACATATAAAGTTTACCCTACCGAAGGCTCCTCCTAACTAATTAGGATAAGTTTACAAATTTTCAACCTGCATTATAAATATTAATTAATTAGGATATGTACGTAGTTTAATAATTAATGGATAAGTGTGATGCCTAAATTCTTTTGATTTTTTACATATATTATGAGATTTATGTAATTCCTTATTATCTATTTACTAATTTAATGGGAATTAGTTTCAGAGAATATCCATTAAAAATCTAAATAGTTGAAAAATCAAAATCAGATAAATGTAATGCTTAATTTTTTTTTAATTGGATACGTAATGTAGATCGAGTTAGATCTCGTAATATATATATATATATATATATATATATACTTATATACATATCCTCGTACAATTGTTTTAGTTATACAACGTAACTAGTGCACCTCTTCTGTTTTCATCTACTTATGCGATGTTCGAGACACGGCGTGATGAAATAATAGATAATGCGAGCACGATTACATACTTAGTCCTATGGTTTGTCTGCATCTATATAATCATGTATTTACAAATATTGGACTGGTTGATTTGTCGTGAAACTAATAAAAAGGAATATTTTCGCTTACGCGATATAGAACTTGGAAGGTTGCGCAGCCTGTTTGTGAAGAGATCACACGAGAAAATTCAGATGGATAGGAGAACGACTTGGCCAAACATCTACACGGCGCCTGATTTTTTCGAGGACAATGATCTCAGTAACTTTTGAGTTTTAAGGTTTTTTTTTCTTTAGAGATGTTTTTTTAAGTATTGCTTAACCAGCTGTTTAGAATTTGTTTTTTCTTCTTCTTTTGCTTAATCAGCTTTTAAATTTTAATTTCCTGTATCTTTGACTGATTTAATGTCATTTCCCTTTGTGATTTAATCTAGAAATTCAATAATATGAAGTCTTTAGTTTAAATTATATACACAAATATTATATATTCATATAGATAATCCTAGTTCGTATAATCCCTAACGATCATACGGTACTTCCGTTAATTAAACACCGTTAGTGATGACATAATCATTTCTATTTTTGATACATTAAAATAAAAAAATATAGAAATATGTATATCATAAAAACTAATCTAAATAAATATTCTTTTCATTTTATTATCGATCTTAGACGTTAGTAAAAGGTTAAACTAAAATTTCGTCACGCGCTCAACAGAGAAATTGAAGTGTAAATGATAAACGATCGATGCTTCTGATAAATTTGTTCCTGCGTAAGACATTTCCATTGAAATGACATATATATGTATTTTTTTATTTACGTTGTAGATATATAAATGAAATATTTTGAATACATCATATACTTTACAGTGTACGCAACAAATGAAAATTTATTATTTTATGAACAATTTGAACTGTATAAAGGAAACAAGAATTTAATTAAATAAAAAATAAAAATAATAAGTGATATGGAGGAAGGAAAGGAAAAAAGCAGATCATGCCGGAGATCAAGTGGAGAGTTCCGGCGCCGGTGGCTAACAAAGTTGACTCAAAAGATAATCTAAGGCTTTGTGCCAATGCCATGGCCTCGACTATTCGATGATAACACAAATCTTGGATTCCAAACATGTGATTACACAAATCTTGGTGTAAAATCAAAAACATCAAAATAAAAATAAAAATGTGTGATGTTTTCTGTATCTATTTAGTTTTTTTTTGATAATTTCAGTGACTAAAGAAACAAAGAAAAATCCATTATTGTTGAGTTGAGTGTTTTTGTTATGGGGGGCTAATAACAATGATTTCATGTGTATATATTTTCATTTGTTTTATATCCTTTCATATTATATTATATTGTTTCCGACCCCAAGAAATTTGGAGAATCAAAATAATATAATGATTAGCCCACCACTTTTATATCCTTCTATATTAATTGGAAAATACAAATATGAAATTAAACTTAAAATGTGTAAAAAATTACATTTAATTACCATTAGAAAAACTTAATTAATTAAATAAATAAAATTAATAAAAAAATACTGACTGATAAAATACAAAAAATCTAGAAAAGTAAAAAAAAAATAATTCAAATCAAAACTAATTTGTATTTGAAAAAATAAAAAAATAAAAATTAACAGCTTAGATTTTTAAAAAATACGGATTAAATTTTTCAAATAGAATTATTTTCTTCTTTAATTTTACATTGTCATGCCATTGATTTTAAATAATTATTAGTTAAAAAATTATTTTCTCTCTCTAATAAATTATGGACGAAAATTACTATGTATTTTTTTTAAAATATAAACCAATCAAGATTTCAAAAACTAAGATTTTATATCGAAGTAGAAAATATAATTATTTTTAATAACTATATTTTGAAGATTTTGTTAAGATTTCAAATTATGATTTTCCTAATTAATTTTTAAAACAATAATTTTTATTATTATCCTGAGATTATTATTATAATTATTATTTTAATTTTTATTATTATATTTCAAATTAAGATTTTGTGAAAACAATAATTTTATTATTATATTATAATTTTTTTTTAAAATGTTGACGCGTGCTTGACTCGTGATTTAAGCACGGGATATCTTCTAGTAGTATGTAAAGCTTAACACATACAAATTACAAAGATCAAAAGAAAGAAAAAAACAAAAAAGAGAAAGAAACCGTTTCTCCTCATTCCAAAACATGAAAGCGACGGAGCTGATCATACCAACTGAGCACTCAAAAATTCAACCCGTTTGTTCCACAACACACTACACTACTAAACAGCGCAATCAAATTCGAGTGGGTCAGTCAGACTCATAAAGTCATTATACACCATTATATGTTTGTTGATTAATTAAAGTCCTCTTTCCGTTATACAATTCAAATTCTTCATCAATAATAGATTTTCGTTTGAATGCGTACATGATGTATTCAAAACATATTAAAAGATTTCAAATATATATATTTACAACGTATATTAAAAGTACATATATTTCCTCTTGGCTCTTCGAAGTTTCGAATATCTTTAGATGTGTACGTGGACGCGGAAGGGAGCGTAAGGAAAAGAGTGGAACTATGAAATAAACAAATAATATACTAGTCCCTACATATAGCAACTCGTTATGATTATTAGCAATTATTTTTCATATTTAACATGTGGTAAGACATTTCCATCTCATACCTAAAAGTGACCCACCTAATCTCTCTCTCTGCACCTTAGTTGTATATCTCAACCACAAAACCAAACAAAATAAATAGTTGTTGGTTAGTCTTCGTTTACATATACGTGCTCTTTTAGCTACACTTAATATGGTAAAGCAGATGGTCAATCTACGCGTCCACAATACTCGGTTCTTAATAAGGAGGAGACTAGTTTTTATTTTTTGGTAAGACAGGAGGAGACTAGTTTGACTTTTGTTTTGGAATTCTCCGGTCATGACAAAAGAAATAATAGTAAAACTAGGTAGCAAACCAGGTTATCGGGGCTAATCAGTTTTTTAATAAGAAAAAAAAAATCAATCTAATATGGCAAATAGTTTATATAAAATTAGCCAGGATCCGCAACATATCCACAAGTAGCTGACTCAAGAAAAACGTCGCAAGCTAAACTTTACATAATCTTGTTCCACGAGTCTCATAGTAACACATTGTGCGATATATACTCAATGAAATGAATGAGTGAGTATCAGAAGAGCCTTCCATTCCATATGGTTTATTAATTTAAACCTTTTTTTTCTTTAATTGAATTTTTTATTCTAGGATTAGAAACAACATTTTATAGAATTTGTTTGATCTTTTCCGTACAATCAAACAGTTTGAAGGTCGAAGTCAAATTCCAGCCTTGGTTCTTTACATTTCGTGGGTTTTAAAATACTTGTCCAAAAATTGATCTATTTTTATTAGGACAAGTAGGGTTTAACAGATTCAGCTGTATCTATGAGGTGGCATTCTCTGAATGTGGTGACTTGGCAACGGAGAGGTTGTTTTCCGTGGTCGAAGTAGTACTACGTACGATTATGATTCATTGATCACAATAAATTAGTACGACGGAGTAGTACTACGTACGATTCAAGCCATATAGGAAATTGTCCCGATTGTTACAAGAAAATTATTAATTAAATGTTATAAAGATGAAGATATTCATTCAACAAACACTGTTTATAACAAAACCTAGAGATATTTAAACCAATAATGCTAAATATTTTTTTATAGATAAAAAAAAAAAAATCCTAGGCAACTAAGAAGCTCTCACACGACATCCGTCAAAGATGAGGGCAAGACGAGGGTTTCAAAACCCTAATTTAATGCAAGACGAGGGCAAGGCATAGCTTTTGTTGTGACCTAAAGGACCAAAGCTGCAAGTTATCACCTTCTCTAAGACTGTTAGCTTTAACTACATGATTCCACTTATACGCCAACAGATACTTCACGCTCTCACCCTTCTTCGTCTTCTTTTTCTTGTCCATATCATAATCTCCTCTTATCTTCAACTTCCATACTTTTAACTTCGGATCGATCACTTCCACGCTTAAACCTCCTTCTCTATCCCTTTTAATTCGTTTATAGGTCTTTGTCTTTTCATCTGAAGTCAGAAAATCGTGGTTCAATAGCTTACTCATGGGAATAGATAAACGCGACTCACCTCCATCCACGTCGGTCTTAGTCAATGGCTTTTCCATTATTAATGTCTCCTCCGTGCCTTCCATCTCCATTATCTTCCTCTTTAACCTCTCGGGAAGCTCTCGCTTCGCTTCAAGTTCTTCTTCTTCTACTTGTTGTTGTGGCTCTACTACATGGAAACGACGACGAAGTCGTTTTTTCAGGGGCAGACGCTCTTCTAGGTCATTCTCTAGGTTTGCCATTGTTATACTATTCATTCAGGTATTGTAGAATTTTACTTGTGGTTTTATAAACAAAAAAAGAAGAGGAAAAAAAGAAGATGGGATATATATTGAAATCGGTAGTTTCGCCTATTGATGTATATCTTCTGATATTAACAAAACATATATATTTGCGACATATATTCTTTTTTATTTTGTTTAAATTACGGCAGGTGTTTTTGTAAACCAGTTATAAATCGTCATTGTAAGATGCCATAGAGGTATAACAACAACAATAAACTTTCTAAACAGAAATACATTTAACAATCTGAAACCTATCTTTCTCTTAAAAACCGTAGTGTCCTAAGAGAGTTTGACAGAGATTTTAAACTGCATCTTGATGAGGTTCCGCGTCGGCCTGCAACGTAAGTTCAAAACAGATCATATGAAGGGCTGTCAGATTACTATCAAGACAACTAGAATTCGAAGTTGAAACGGTAGAGAAAGAGCTGCGGGATTGACTTACTTTGGTTGGTATTGAAAACTAGGCTGAAGAATACAAATATAGTATGTATCTACTTGCTCATAGTTGAAGATAAGTAGAAGTTCCAAAACACCGAGCCCATGGACATGAACGCTACACGAGCTTGAAGCGGAACTACCCTGTAAATTTCACCTTTGATCAGACCTCAATGTAAAATGCTAATTCCAAGAACCACACTGATCCTATTATACATCTATATAAAGACCCTCCAAATGCAAGTGATATAATGATAGAGAAAGAGAGCCATACCAAAAGTTAAGTATGCTAACGGGAACCCAGAAGCGAAATCCTGCAGAAATCCCAAGAAGAGTAAATATACGAACAATGCTATGTAATGGTAAAAGTTTAACTCTCTGTAATTGGTAGCTCACCATATAGAAGAGTTGGAAAAGCATCTTTCTGATACTTGTTTCCGAGCTCAGAGAGCTTTCCCAGCCACAAGTTGTTCCAAGCAAATATAACAGCAATCACAGATGGGCCGAGGATCACTTGGTTAAGCAGAACCTAAACAAGGGATCAGTATAAACAGTCAAAACTATATCACAACATCATGTTCTAACTAAGTACAATAAACAAAACAAATCTAAGAGGTAATAGTACCTTAAGCACTAGATTTGTCGCAGTTGGTTTAGGCAAAGAATGGTCAAGAAATTGATACCACGCATAAGAACCAGGACCATATAAGAGAAACCCGTAAGAACTCATCCGCAAGGCACGAATCCAGTCATGTTCTGAGAAAATGTTCCACAGTTCCCCCTAAGCAAAAAAGATCCAATCACAAATCCTTTAGTCACAAGCCAAGTTCCAACCAATGTACTAAAACACATTGTGCAATAGAGTAAATAAGAATTACCCCAAACAACAAGAACACAAATTCTTTAGTCACAAGCCAAGTTCCAACCAATGTACGAAAACACATTATGCAATAGAGTAAATATGAACTACCCCAAACAACAATAACACAAATCAAACATAACTTAATAAGAGACTGAACACACTACACACTAATCAAACATACTCACAAACATTTTTGGTTATACAAAAGATCCAATTTCATTTTTAAGGTGTATCACTAAATCATACTACTAAGAAACTTCGTGAGACGAACCTCGTCAAGCTCAGAAGATGATTGTTTAAGAGCGGTTCTCTTTTTCCATCTCCCAGATAGCTGAGCAATCGTGTCACCGGTGAAAGCGAGTGCGCCGGCCGTCACAGCTTGCTTCAAAGGAAACCGATAACCGCCGGCGTCTCTGCTCACGTTGACGGAATCCGAAGATCCAGAATTCCTTTTCTTGCCTTTATCGCCGGAAGGTTTCTTCTTTCTCCGCTGATTGAATCCATTCCATCCCCAGAAACCACCAGCGCCGCCGCAACCTCCCAATGCGTCCATTAAAAACGATTCCTTTTTCTCCGTTCGTTGAAACAGAGAGTTTTGCCCAAATGAAATCTTTTAAAAGCTCTCTCTCTCTCAGTGAGTCCTGTCCGTTTGGTTCGATTTTAGTTTTTGGGAAACAGATCAAAGTCAAACCAAACCTGACCCGAACCAAATGTTAACAAACTTAAACGAATCAAACCGAAATAAAAATCGATTGCATAAGAAACATTTTTTTATCAGTAGTAAATTTGTATATCTTATTATATAAACCTTAGTTTTCAAAGTTAGTAAATATAATCGTAACATGTGTCAAGTATATCGATAATATTTTGACATATGTGAAAATAAAATTTATTTAATAATTATAGGAAAATTAAAAAATCCTAAAAAAAAGAATTACAGTTAATATTTTTGAAAGTATATAAAACAAAAAGTAATCTATTATATCACTAATTCTAATATGAAAATTATCTATTAAATTATTAATTTTAATAGGAAAATATGTGCAATTGATAAGGAAAATATTTGTAATTTAATTGCAATTATTATTTATTATAAACATATAGTAAAAATAAATTTATACAGAAAATGATTAAAGTATGAAAAAGTTTAATGTGTTAAAATTAGTGATTAACATAATGTAAAAAATATAAGATAATCAAAATAAGAAATTAATGTAATTTTCTTAAATTTTTCAATCGATGAATGATTTGATAGCGTATTCAATATTATGTTATTATATAAACCTTGGTTTTCAAAGTTAGTAACTCACGTGATCACGACATGTGTCAGTTTAACAATTAAAGATTCTGTCATGTGTTATACAAAAACTTTGTTTTAACATATTTGTAAATGATGAGAAATTGAAAATTTTAAAAATTTAATAAATATAAAAAGATAGTTCACATATGTATATAAAAATAATACTAATTCTAATTTTAAATTACTAATTCTATAAGAAAAAGAATTAAGAAAATTATACAATTATTTACTATAATACCATAATTAAATAAATAATACAGTCAATTATTAATCTTAAAAGAAAAAGGATTGTCGATACTCACCTTTACATAAACAAATAATTTTCTCATAGTAATGTCTTTGAATTTTGGGGCATTTTCAAAAATACATCTTTTTATGTCACTTTTCAAAAATACTCTTATATGTGTCCATTTTCAAAAATATCATTTTTAATATATAAAATGACTAAATTCTAAAACCTAAATTCCAAATACTAAACTCTATCCCCTAAAATCTATATCCTAAATGTAAAATAGAGAACCCAAACCTAAAACAAAATTCTAAAAATTAATTTAACATATTGTAATTGTGTAAAAGATGGCAAAAATAAATTTTTTTAAAAAATGGTATTTTTGAAAAGGGTTATCTCAAAAAATGTATTTCTAACAAATTCTCTTGAATTTTTTATTAATTTACGATAATGTTGGACAAGTAGTAAAACTATTACTTATCAGATTACAAAATATGAAACAAATGTATTTAAGATGTTTTACTTTTTCAAATATGAGATAAAATTAGTTTTCAGTTTTTTTTTTTGAGAATATTATAAAATATTAAGTAAGGTATAAATTTGGTACAATGCATATTTTTTTGATATGAAAATTATAAATGTTACTCATTAGGATTGAGTGTATAGAACTAAAATCTAATTTTATTATCATGTAATAATATAAAAATAAATTGTATTGCAAGATGGAATATGTGAACTCTAAATCCGATTTTTTTTTTTAAAATGAAATATAATTAATATTTTGAATACAATTTAAAATTTCACATATTTTTCTTATATCCGCGTTAATACGCGGGCCTAATCTAGTTTATTATGTAACTAAATTCTGGAATTTGTTTGGTTCGATATAAGAATTAACCTATAGTTTGACTTCTTGTAATATTCGGTTAACTTAATTCGATTTGGTTCGGTTTTATGTATACAAATTTACTAATTCAGGTTTGGTTTAACTTTGATCTTTCAAAGCTCTCTCAGTGAGTCATGTCCGTTTGTTTCTCTTCCGTTTTGTTCGATTCCGGTTTTTAATAACAGATCAAAGTCAAACCAAACCTGAACCGAACCAAATGTTATCAAACTGAAATGAATCAAACCGAAATAAAATTCGATTGTATATATAATTTTTTGATCAGTGGTAAATCTTACTGTAAACCGAAATAATTTTGATCAGTGGTAAATCTTTTTATCTCTGTCTATGTAATTGAATTTTGATTTGTTTAGTTCGATCACGTATAAGCATTATTAACCTATAGTTTGACTTCTTGTTGTATTATTCGGTTAACTTAGTTCGATTTGGTTCGGTTTTATGTATACCGTACATTAAAAAAACGACGTCGTCATGTGAAACCGGTGAAGATGGCGCGTGTTTGTAAATAAACCAAGACATACAATCGTGATTTTGAAACGCGCGTTTACAATAATAGCGTTAGCCAATTGTTTTCAATTTTCATCATCATCATCATCGTCGTCGTGGTGGGTATACATACGATTGAACAAACTCAGAAAACTCCGGCGTCTGTGTTTACCGCTATCATCATTCTACAGGGAAGATAAAAAAGGGTTTCTTCGATCGTCGAAGAGATTCTTTGGATCTGTCTTCTTCATTCCTTCCTGGGTCAATCTTCGATTCAGCTCTCTATTTGGTTTATTATTGGTAAAACTCATCCTCTGCATCTAATCTAGTGTTTTCGATTTTGGAAATAGATTGATTCAGTTGTGAATTCTACTTGAGGTATTTGATTGATTGGATCATCTCAGTTTATCAAAATCCTTTGAATTTAGATTTGGATAGCTGTAGCTCAGTTTATGAAGATCCTTCTTTTGAGTTATGATTGGATGGCCTTTTTTTGGTATAAAGGAACTTGCTTGAATGATTATAGCAGGTTTTTGTGTTATCTAGATGACGTTTTCACATTATATTTGAGGAAAGTTTCAGACTTTTGTCCTTATCAAGTTTCTTATAAACTGATGAATTTTCTGTATCTTGTACCTTAGTGATATATATAGTCTACTTGCTGTTTCCTTGTGAAACCATATTGAAAGTGTGTTTCTTGTTGTAGGTTTTGGGAAGGCTGCGATGTTGTTTGAGGGGCATACCAGGAAACCACCATCGCTTGTTGATCTTTGCGTTAGGAAAGCGATTGATAATGTAAAGTACATTGGATATGTTGGTGGAGTTGATTTTCATCTCCTTGAACAGATTATGCAACACTGTACTCTAGAACAGCTAAAGCACATTGAAGATTCTACTCAAGTAAGAAGCTTTTTTCTCACTGACCATATGGCTCGATTTATCTCTTGTATGTTTTGACGGTTTCTCCATCTTAAGTTATTATTTTTCGTTGTTTTTTTTGTATTTGCTAGGACACAGATCTTAGTCCAGTCACCGATAATTTTTGGAAGGGATTCTATGAGAAGCACTTTGGTGAAGAGGCCTTGAATGATACTATTGAGGGGATGAAGTGGAATAAAGTTAATTTCAAATGGAGGGATTTATATGAGGTTTGGTTTATTTTTCAGGTTTTAATGTAGATACATATATAAGTGGTGTTGAATTATAAGATATATATGTATATGGTTTCGTGCAGGCAAAGGTTATAAGCGTGCAAGAAAAGGAAAAGGAAGTTGTTGATCGACTGAAACAACGTTACAAGAACGAAGATGAAAGTATGATCTTTTTACGAATATGTGTTTTTCATCTATGGCTGTTAGATCAATAATGAGAAGCATGTTCTTAGACAAAATTTGTTCTTCTTCCGTTCCCTTGTAATCGTTTAAAATTATATTTTTGTCAGGAAAACAAAGTCGACAAACTAAAGTCTGCTCGAAAGCTCCTCCAAGCAAGAGACCATTTTGGGGTAACTCCTTTTTAATCTATATGATTATTTTGTAGCATCTTGTCAGGTCTTGAAAAAACATTATGCAACGGCTCCATGCATATATATTGGTTTCGTCTCTCAGGTTTTTGTACTCTAATGGTAATATTGAACGATTCGTTGCAGGTAATACTGCATCAGGTTACAATCTTGGGCATGTGAAGAGCAACATCATGAAAAAGGCAAAAATAGATGTGTTGAAGAGGTACACTTCAAAAATGCACAATCACTAGGTTTACTTATAAGGTTTCTTTCTAGCAACAGTCTATTTCTGAATTCAAAGTTTCCGATGGTTTTGATTATACAGTCAAGAAGTGAAAAATCTTACTGCCATTAAAAGGAACACGATTCATAAGAGTTCCAGGTATCATCTCCCCGGCAGCATCTATTTATTTTATATTGATCTACAATATTTATCCCCCAAACTTGATTGGTTTGATGAATCATTTTTTGTCTAGCGTTCCTACTCCAAAGAGGACTGGCTTATCTGCGAATGCGCCTTCAACTTCGAGAAGCATTCCTTATGGTGGACGAAATCTTACTGAAACTAAAAGGAACACGATTCAAAAGAGTTTCAGGTAATATGAACTCAGTATCTATATGTCTCTATATTGATCCACATTCTTTATCTTCAAAACTTGATCGGTTTGATGGATCATGTCTTGTCTAGTATTTCTGCTCCAAAGAGGATTGGCTTAACCGTAAATTCGCCTCCAATTTCAAGAAGCATTCCTTCTGGTGGACAAAGGCTACCTCCAAGGAAGATGAGCAGCGTTCCTGGAACTGCTCCTCCAGACAAAAAAACATGTAATGTATAACTAACTAATAAAGCTTTTTTTACAGATCATTTTTCCTTCAAGTGTATCATTTACATGGCTGCTCCAAGTTTCAAGAATTCCGAATTTTGAAACTCTGTAGCTTGATGATATCCTATTTCGTAACAATAGATCTTCAAAAGTTTCTGCAATGATTTAATTTAAATGCTTTGTTTCTACTTGTTGCTTTGGCCAAAAAATTTTCACAACAAAGTCCCTGTAGAATGCAAATCTTTTTATACGATAAACACATTCTGATAAGAATGCAAACAAGGCGAATAAACACACCTTCAAATATGGATTGAAGCAAATATATGTTTTATTGTGTCTACAGATTGAGAAATCTTCACTTAAAAGTATGATCAAATCAAGACTGGAGACTCTCTTAGCTTTTGGCTAGATAATCCAATCTCTTTATTCTTTGCGGTCTGGTTTGATGTATATAGTATGGACCCTAAAAGGGCCTACGCCTAAACTGAAGTTCCAGCCAAACGTCTTCTTGATGCATTTGAAGTCGAGACTTGACCCAATTTGTCTGACTCCTTTGACTCATCCGTCAAAATTCTCTCTCTCACTGGTGTGTAATGCCTCAGCCACACGCCCGTGTACACCTGCAACATTCAACATCCCAATCAAATTGATCCAAACAAACATCTTCCTATTACTATTCTTGTAAAGAGACTAATTATACCTGTTGTGGTCTCATGATCTTGGTGTCAGGATCATCCAACGACTCTTTCCAATGCGACAAGTATCCAGCCATGCGAGGAATCGCGAACAAGACCGTGAAGAACTCTGGTGGAAATCCCATTGCCCTGTTTTAGTGGTCCAAGATTGCATATTTAGATGAAGTTGAGAGGAAGTGATGAACACTGCAAACGCATTCAAACTTTTACCTGTATATTAATCCAGAGTAGAAATCAACATTTGGATAAAGCTTTCTCTTGACAAAATAATCGTCAGAGAGAGCTGCCTTCTCAAGTGCAACAGCAACCTGCAGACACAAGAATCAAACATTTCACTTAAGGAACATGAGAAATTACACTTAGATAGAAAAGGTGTGCATCATGTTTTAGCATAAGCTTGAACTCCTCGGACTAGCGAACCTCAATTAGTGGATCCTTTCCAACAATGGAAAATACTTCATCAGCCAGGTTCTTGATGACTTTAGCTCGAGGGTCATAGTTTTTGTACACACGGTGTCCAAAACCAGACATCTTCCTCTTCCTAAGATGTCAATGAGAATGAGAATATTAATGAAAAGGCTTGTAAACGGAAGCATATAGTTTCAAGAACTGAGTTTACCTGTTCTTCACACCCTCGATGAACTCTGGAATATTTTCAACAGTCCCAATCTCTGCCAACATTTTAAGCACAGCCTAATGGAACCAAAGACATGAATTTCAAAGACCATGGAGCATGCAAATACATCAGAAGATGTAACATATGACATGAGAATTATTAGCATACCTCGTTTGCACCACCATGAAGTGGACCGTAAAGCGCTCCCACAGCTCCAGCAACAGCAGTGTACACATCAACACCGCTACAAGGAGACATTTCCTAATCAATATATCTCCTATCCAGGTTACTAAGAGTCAAACTAAAGAGTACCTAGAGGCCAGATGTCGAGCAGCAGCAGTGGAGCAGTTCATTTCATGCTCAGCATGCAGTATGAAGAGGATGTCTAAAACCCGAGCCAGTCGAGGATTAGGTTTGTAGGATCTATTTCCCCTGTAAGAAATAGAAAAAAAGTGTGTCAATGGCACGCTACAAGTAATAAACAACTAAGCTTCCAGTGCTCTGAAGCGTCAAGCGATAATCCAAAAATGAAACCAAAAGTTGAGTTCCTAACTAATTCAAGAAGAAAGACATACAGGGAATCCAGCATATAGAGGAAATTCTCTGCATAAGAAAGGTTGCCTGAAGGAAGAACAGGAGGCCTCCCTGCCATCCTCAGATAAGCAGCTGCTGCAATTGTTGGTGCCTGCAAATTTGAAACAGTTTAGTTGCATAGATTGTGACTTCTTCTTCCAGACCTCCCGGGAACCTACCCTAAGAGCAGGAAGAAGTAAGGTAACCACTGATAACAAAAATAACCTTTCCAATAATGCGAATAATTTGTTTATCTCTAACTTGTTTTGAATCGTAAATATCCTGGCCCTGCACCCAATAGAGTATCAGTCAACATGTTTTTATACGGACAATTTCATAAGAGCTAAGTCTTTACACTAGTGAGTGACAAGGCTTAAACCTACCCTAAGAGCAGGATTTGCATCAGGATGAAAGATGGAAAGCGCACTCATTGCACTCACAAGAACTCCCATTGGGTGTGCATCATGAGGCATGGACTGTATAATATCCTGCACAAAAATTTATCAAGTAACTCGAGTAAGATATGAGAAATATATTGTTTGATAGCTTTGCATAGAGCACAAAACCCTCAGGGTAGGTTTAACAGGCACAGGACAGTTAACTGAAACAATTGATAAATGGAAACTGAAATTCATATAGCAAGGACTAGAGAGACTTACTAATACTCCTTGTGGCACAGCTGAGTGCTGTGAAACTGCAAACTCCCAATCAGATAGTTGACTTTCAGAGGGCAGATTCCCATACACTGCCATAAAGGAGGAAACTTTTCATCAGAATCTAATTCGATCCAATCCAAGACTTGAAATTGTGGTTATACACATACAAGCCAAATATGATGAGTGACTTAGTTTTGTTCTAAAACGGCAATAAAAGCAGCAATACTAAGACATTAAGTTAGCAAAGCTGGAAACAACATTATCCAATCCACTTACTGAGAAGATAAGCAACCTCCAGAAAAGTGCTGTTGTCAGCCATTTCCTCAATAGGGTAGCCACGATAACGGAGGATACCTTCATCTCCATCGATGTAAGAAATCGAAGAACGAACAGGAGCCGTGTTCAAGTAACCAGGGTCGTATAATTTAAGCCCCTTATCTTCCTTCCCCGTAGCTATCTGTCACGCAAACATACCAAAACAACAAAAAGTTTATAAATTTAACAACTTTTGTCCATTACGCTTGATCCCATCAATTCAAACCCAACAAAAAACAAAACTTTTTGTTTTAGAGAAACAGAGTTAACAAGTACCTTTTTGAGATCAACGGCTTTAACAGTACCATCCTCTGAGACCGGAACTTTGTATTTCTTCCCGGTACGTTCGTCGACGATCGTCAAGCTTCCCTTAAGTGATCCATGGGGTGCGTCCGCCGACGTGCAATATCGCTCGATCTCCGGAGAATCCTGTTTCCCTTCAGTCAAATGAGCTGAGAGAACAGCTAGTCGAGCTCTAACTCTATCTGATAACTCCATTACTCAACGGTTTCAAACCAAAAAAGAATCAAATTTCAAAGAAGAGAGAAGAAAGGGAGCGAAGAAGCAAACCATTTGTTTCTTCTTCTACTCTTCGTTAAATAACAATAACACGTGTCTCGATCCACTGAGGGCAGGAGTATTGAATAGTGTCCACGTGTATGTAATCTAATGGATACGGTTGATATCGAACGGTGGAAAGACTACCCAACTTGGATTGATCCTCTGAATCTCTAATCTTGTCTGAATTAATATGGGACCCACACTTTATCATCAGCATTATCTTAAAAAGAGTCTCAATTGCTTACCTCGATTTGCTAAATGCTGAATTTGGGCTTTATGGATAAGCATCTTTCGGCCCAATAGTATATAGAGTGTTTCTTACGGCCTTTTTTTTTTTTTTGTTGAGACGGTTCGCCTTTGATTTCCTTATAGCTTCTTCACTCATTTACCATTGGTACCAGACCAACAATTTCATTACTCTTAGTTTGAGAACAGACCGATCAACTATTACTGTAATCACAATAAAAATGACTACAACTATAGTCTAAAGTTAAACCAAGATGGTGAACTATATGATATTGCGTACAAGTACAAAAGACAATTCATGATTTTATGGATGTTAAATTCTTTCTATCTACTAATAGTAGTCCGAAATACAAAATAACAGTTGCCAAATATATTATAATAATGTTTTGTATAATTTACGTTAGTGTAGTAGGCTATTAAATCTTATACTCTACTCTACTAAGTTTATGATGGGGTATATATGGTCTAATTAACTAGCTTTTGGTTTTTTAATGGTGGTGAGAAAAGTGAGAGTGAAAGGTATAATAAATGAAGAGATGTTAAAAGCGATGGGTCGAATAGTTTCATTCGTACCGAAAAATGGAATTCTAAAGTTGGTTCTCCTCCCCCACGTGAGGCTCTGAATCTGAGAGTGATAGATAGATTAGATCTTTCTTTCCCTCCTTCCGTTTTTCAACACATGAAATTATAAGGAACGTTACGTTACACTCTTCTTGTTTTTCTTCTTTTCTTACTGATTGATACAATTCGAAGACCACCACACTATTTACTAATATCACTCACTCATATCTCTTTCAATGTGTTAACTTTTACATGTACATCTGAAAGATCTCCATGAATGAAGTTCACTCCTATTTTTATATAGGATCTACAATAACACAATTTACATCTCTTGTATTTTTAGTTATTCAAGCATGGCCATATTGAAAATTAGATTTTAGTGATATGTATTTTATAAAATATCTACAAAAAAAAAAAGATTATAAAAAAGAAAAATTGACAGAGGAAAACAAAACAAAAATTGACAGAGGAAATGTGTGAGAGAGGTAATGGTAATGCAATATAATTCGCATGCAGTAAGAAAAAGCTTGAGAAAAAAGAAAGTAGTTGGATTTAGACAGATGACTGACAAATTATATATATATATATATATATATATATTTTTTATTTTCTTCTAGTTTCTCCTAATATATGGTGTTTATCATGTTAAAATATGTTTAAAACTTTAACCTATCATTCTAGTCACATCACATCCGAAGGATGTGTACGATAAAGAAAACAAAAGAATATTATTATGTACCAAAATTTGTTTAATCAATCATCTTTTTATTTCTTTTCTTTCTCATTAGATACGAATACGATACGATCACAGGGAGTCCTAACGTGAAGTACTACCATGAGTCCCTGCGATATATAGGGTCCTACATAATGATAGCTGTGACTGTGAGTATAAAAACAAAATTAAGTTAGCTGAAGCTGAGAGTTAATCGCTTTAAAACAAAATTAAGATGGTTTGGTTTGGTTGTTTGATATCCAAATTTTAAATGATTACTTGTAATTTTCTAGCTCTTAGTATAATTTAGTTGCATGGTCAGACTGAATCAGGTTTGTGTCGTTTTATCACTTCTTCTTCGACTACCACTGGACACTCTTTGTCCAAACTGCTCCCTTATTTTTTTTGTTCAATGCTCTTCTCTATCTATTATAATAAACTTTACTCAATCGAAAACAACAAAACATTGTCTTCATTTGTTATTTTCCATTTGTATACAAACACGTATTTATACACACAGCTGTGAAGTTGTTCACTATCCATATTTACACCTAAAACTCATAATTGACTCGAAGTTTTTTTTTTTTATTAGTACAATCCATGTTAAAAATCTGAAAACAAAAAATACTAGTCCTACTAGTACAGTATTATTAAAAAAACAAAAAAAAAAACAACAACAACAACAACATTAAGGTACATTGCTTAAATAGGAAACTCTAATACACATCAAAATCGACTACTAATAAAATTTATTTCCCTAGAAATCATCGTCTACTTTGGGAACAAACACTAATCTTATCTCTTTTTTTTAGGGATTTGATACAAACAA
The DNA here is from genome assembly GCF_030686135.1 of Camelina sativa. Lineage (NCBI taxonomy): Eukaryota > Viridiplantae > Streptophyta > Magnoliopsida > Brassicales > Brassicaceae > Camelina > Camelina sativa. The sequence goes on along the minus strand of NC_141884.1, from coordinate 2,562,793 downwards.
TATTTAATTCTCTGTTTTTTTTTTTTTCTTCTTTTTGTCGTTTATCTCTCCTTAGAGAACCAATCGTTGATGTAACCCCAGAAACAGAACAAACTGAAACAGAACACTTGAGAAGAAACAAGATTTATGATACCGAGAAGAAGCAGCTTGTGATTTCTTCTTTGGTTGCTGCATCAACGTTCCAGCTCCTCCACCACTAGTAACATTCTTCCCGCAGACATCAACTCCAGTCTTAACGACACTGAACTCATCCTCTGGCTTCAGACACAACCCTCTGTTCCCGCTCAAATCCAAATTTTTACTCAACCGTCTTAAGAAACTTGAGTCGAACGGCACGACGCCGATCAGCAAGTTCCTGCTGAGGTTCAGATGGAAAACGTGAGGCAAAGACTCAAACCCAGATGGGATCTCCCCGGTTACTCTGTTGTTCGCCAGAGACAACGAGCTAAGGTTCATCAGCTTGGTGTAACTATCTGGGATCACGCCGGAGTATCCTGAATTCTCGAGTTGGAGCTCTTGGAGTTTAGGTAGGAACCCTAACTCAACGGGGAGAGCAACGGACATTGGGTTGTTATCCATTATGAAGTACTGTAAACTCTGTAGTTTCGAGATTCCTTTTGGGAAAGCTCCTTTGAGTTTGTTGTTGCTTAACGCCATGAATGATAAAGAACGAAGCTTTTCTACTCCTTCAGGGATTTTGCCGAAGAGAGAGTTCGAGCTCAGGTCGAGTTTCTGAAGCATACTCAGTTGCGAGATCGTGGGAGGGATTGTACCGGTTAGAGAATTGTAGCTTAAATCTAAACCGACGAGGCTATTGAGGTTCCCCAGTTGCAGAGGAATCTTACCAGTGAGCTTGTTGTAGCTGAGATCGAGATGTACGAGGCTTTTCAATGAGAAAACCGCCGGAGGGATATCTCCGGTTAACCGGTTTTGCGAGAGGGTGAGGATTTGTAAAGATTTGAGAGTAGAGATGCGTGGAGGGATTTGAGCTGAGAGAGAAGGGTTTGATCTGAGGCTAAGCTGTTGAAGAGTGGAGTTAGGGAGGAGCTTTATAGGGAAGATGATTGTGGTTGGGAAGTGAGTGAAGCAGTTGAAGAAGAAGACTGATTGAAGAAAAGGGAGAGAGAAGATTGAAGAAGGGAAAGAAGCAGAGGGTTTACAAGAAGGGTTTGGAGCAGAGCCGAAATCGAGTCGAGAGACGTGTGACAAGTGGTCTGGACCGGTTTTGCACTCAATGCCTGGCCAAGATGAGCCAGGTGCGCAAGGGTTTGGGTGAGACTGACGCCATTGTTGATCAGACGACATTGACTCCATGATCTTGAAGAGAGTTTCTGACTCAGATGGAGGCATTGAGGCAGAGACTCTGTTTCCTTGACAGAGGAAGAGTGATGTTATCAGGAGAAAGAAGAGCAGTGAGGAAGGAGATGGTAAAGCTCTCTTCATCGTCATAGGTTTTGGTGTAAGAGACAGGAGAGAGAGAGAGAGAGACAAAGAGTGTGTGTGTGTGTTTCTTGGTGGATATTATACTGAGAGTTCACAAAAGTTATTTGGTTAGTTTTATTTCTCCAATGCAAAGAAGTTGAGAGATGCGATGTTAATTAGAATCTTTGAGAAGAGAGAGATCGTAAAAAGTGACATTAGATCATCATCGAGGAGCATAAACCCCAAAAGAGAAACTTAGGGAAAAGGGTTTAAGCTTTCAACGAGTTTAAGTGAAAATGTTTAAGGATTTGGGACAAGACAAGACAGAGACACGTGAACAATCAGAATCTAAACAAGGTATGATAAAAGAGTGAAGACTTAGAAGAAAGCTAGTAAAGAATACGAATAGGTTTTGAGTGTGTGAGACTGTGAGTGATAGAGAGAGAGAAAGAGAGAGAGATGCAATTATAAATGGAAGTGATTGAAAGTGACACGTGTGGGGACGTGAGAGACAAAGAGGTAGGGACTCAAAGACATGAGAGATTGGGAAGAGAAAAGAGAAGACACAAATTAAAAAGAGTACTTGATAGGTTTTGTAAAGGGGGCCATATACACATGTTTCTTCCTTTATTCAAACACTTTTGTTCGAACCAATTTTTTTAAGGGACTTGTCTTTGTTGGTGGGTTATCTCGTGAATACGTTAGCTCCTCGAATCTCTCAGGTTCTGTGTGAGCGGTTTTCCTGTTTTATGTCTCTGTCCATCTCTGTATACTATATATATGTATTGCGGTGTTAGTTTCTAAATTCTAACCATGTGGTATTTTTTCATAGTCTATGTGAAAATGTATACTAAAAAAGGAAGTGATTTGTATGTCTAATTGTAAATGAAGATGTTTCTCATATATAGGAAATAAGATGAGACCTAAGTAACTATCATAAATAGTAAGACAGGGATCGACATCTTCACAATCAACTGGATTTAGTTTGAAAATTCATAATTTGAATCTAAATATGTATACACATGATACTACTTCGGGCCAGTACGGAAAACGAATGATCAAGATCTAAGCAAACATCAATTTCGAAGTAAACAAGTTTACGAAAACCAAGTCATGGTTAAGATTTGATGTAAGAAGATGACCAATTCGATGGTTGGTTCAAAAGACAACGCACACCACATGACAATCACAATGTAATAGTTGTCCAAACTGTTTCAAGAATCACCCACAATAGCTTCTTGACTATTCACAAAAATAGTTTCGATTTTTTTTTTAAGCAATCAAGTATGTTCAAATCATCTTTCCTCTTTAGATATTTGTTTTTATATAAAAATTTGATAAGAAAAAGCTCTTGAAAGGTGGTGGGCATAGTATGTCTCTCTATTAACTGTCTTCAATTATTCATGTCTTATTTTTTTATTTCAAAATTTCTCTGAAGTTTTATTATTCATAGTTTGAATTGATCCAGACAAAATCATAGTTATATGTACCTTAATACTACAAAACATCGGAAATAACTCAAAGAGACTTGTTTTTTTCTTTGCCTTTTTATTTTATTTTTTTAGTTAAACCGTACAATGTTTTGTTTTAGTGCAAACCAACTAAAAGAACTGTAACAGTTTTTATTCTTATTATTATTGATTTGTTGATTGATTATATAAAGAATCAAAATACTTTGTTAACGGTATAAAAATAGAGAAAACGTAAATTTGTAAGAAGTACAAAAAAAAAGAAAAGAAAAAAAGGTCAAAGTTTTCAAACGTTAAGAAATTGTACTACACTTGGCAATAATGCAGCAGATGTTTTGTAAAAATGTACAATGTATATGATATTTATGTGGTCTGGTGTGTATTATATGTAGTGAATGATCTATCTAATCTTTAGCCCTGGACTGTGTGAGTCTGGAGGGGTAATATCAGACACCTACTATTTTACCGTACGGATCTAACTCAAACATGATCCACACATCACATGGCCTCCCTACCCCAAATATTAATCAAAATGGTCATAAAAGTCACTGGTTTAGTAGTACTAGACGCTAAACATCATATAAAACCTAAATCTCTACTTCCCTTAAAACACTTGTCAAATTTGTTAAACACCAAGAAAATAACTTTTTTTGCTTTTGTGTTTTTGTAACTGTTTTATGTAATCCACGTAATAATGCTTTCTGGATCCCTCAGTCCTTTCATCAGTGCTTTACGATTTGACACCACTCTTCCATTTCCATCTCCTTTTGCTTTCTCCACATTTTAGTTCATGTATCTATATATGCATAAGATATACAATAGTCGATATCATATACTATTATTATTATAAAACCTCAGGGTTTCAGTATGCACATGGATGATAGTTCCTCAGATTGCCACATGTTATGTTTATGTACAAAGGATGGCTTTTTATGATTCTGTGATTCAGTGGTAGTTAGTCATTGTTAAACAACACAAAGCACATATTTTGTCAAAATTCTCTGCAAAATTCATGGGGAATCTTATGAGAATCTGCAGGTATTTAATCTGAAACCGCTCATGTAGAGAGGGGAAAACAATAGTGTTATTAGCTTTCTCTTTAGACTGTGTATTTAAACAGCTCACCAAATTGTACAATACTCAAATAAGAGAAGGGGCAAAACTGAATCTACATGAGAATTACTGTTGCAAGAGCTCTACACTGTCGACCTCTCTGTCTTTATTTGATGTCTTTACCTGAATATTTGAATCAAACTCTACTTAAAAAAGAATCCAAGGTCTAACAAGAACCAGACAAGAAGAAGCTTAAGAAACAATCCTTTGATTTTTGATTCAAGAAACCATCAAGTACAGAGAGTTTTCTGGGGTCATTTGGTCACTCTTTTGTTGAGTAAATCACAAGATTTTCATCTAAAATAAGAATGATCCATTACTCCTCTTACAACATAAGACAAAAGGGACAAAAGTTGATCGATAAGCTTAAGAGGAAGAGGGAACAACTTTATCAAAAAGGAAAAAAGAAAGAAAAAACGATCAAATCCGGATACTGTACCTTTAATTATCATGGGCTCCCTTATATGGAACAACATGAAAAACTGCAGAAGATAAAGGAAAAAAAAACTTATATCATTATGTTTCTGAAACACTTCTGGTCCTTGAGTCTTTAGCATAGCATTTGAGTAGAAGAAGCTTTTTGCTGGTTAGTTGAACATCCTGAGAAAATTGTTTGCATATGCCATTGGCTTCACATCCGGGTGAGGCTGTGACAATATATCAAAGAATCAGGAGAGTTTTCAAATGAGTCTAAATAAATCCGTGAAACATTCACAAGAACAATGCTAGAGGTATACTACACTCACCACTGCTGAAAATGTAACAATATTTGGCTTCATATCAGGAGCTTCAAAACGAATGAAAGCCCCCTTATTACCCATCTACAACAATACAAATTCCATGTTAAGTAAGAACCATGTAGTTCGGTGCGGTTTCAAAATTGAATACGTGAAGTTTTGAGTTACCTGATCACAGTAATTTGGGGCAGAGAAAACAGTGATGAGTTTACCGTCATGCTCAACCTCATAGCCTTCATCTTTTACTTCATGTGAGCGGACCAACAACTCTATGAAATTCATAAAAATCCAACTTAATAGCAATCTCAAGATTAAATTGGCGCCAGAGACCAAACCCAAATAATACCAAAACAGCAACTAACCTAGATTATTATCTTGCAAAAACCTCTTTGTCACGTCTCCACCAAACGATAGACCAACCCCTCGCTTGCTTGGGCCTCTTCCAGGGAGAGGTTGAGGATCGCTCCACAGAAGTTCACACATTAGCCCTGAACACTATCATGATTAGACGGAGAAACAGAAAACACAATTACAGAAAAAAGTTAACAGAAGATGTAAATGATGAAACATACCTTCCTCTGGAGGCTCACAGAAACGGTCGATAGCTCTGATGTCTGACAGTTTTACACCATCAACACTGAACAGACCTCCATGTACCACAAAGACCTTCCCATTTATAACATGAGCCAACGGTAGGTAACAGAAAACTTCAGCAAAGAGATCCACAAATTTTTCACTCAACTTGGATCGAACCTCGCCCTCAAAACCATAAATTTTATTCATGCTCTTGCTTTCATGGTTTCCTCTGGCTAGATATATGGCTGCAAATTTTCAACAAATATGTGTAAATAGCGACTTACAATTTGATTGGGAACTTTAACCCATCAGACAAAAGTAGACGATTTAATCCTTGCCAGAGATAGCAAAAGCAACTAAAACTTGAACATCAAAGAATTATTATAGCAAGGGTTCAGAGAGCTTACATGATGGGCACATGCACTTGAAAGCAAATAGTGTGAGGATGATCTCAACAGAGAATGAACCTCTGTCCACAAAGTCACCATTGAATAGGTATGGATTCTCCTCAGAAGGGAGGCCATTGAGCTCGAAGATATTTAGCAGATCATAGAACTGCAAAAAAAACATTCACGTGTCAAAACCACAATACAACACACTGACACTAGCCCCTGCTAGTGGAAAAAGGAGCAGAAGGTTAGCCAACAAAATCAAGATATGAGAAGTAGAAAGATTCACAATACAATCCAATTCCACAGATATAGTATGGGAACTAGTTTACTAAAAATTTCTACACATGTAACGAGAGAACTGAAAAGATTGCAGATTCATCTAAGAGAAAAAAAATTATGCTGGGAGAGTAAGTTAAACCAAGCTTACCTGACCATGCACATCACCACATACAGTGATATGTTTGCCATTTGGAACGCTAATGTCGACAAGAGACGGCAGTGCTAGCAAGATTTGTCTGGTTTGTAAGACGATCTGATATGCATACCTACAAATATAATGCCGACTAAGCATGAAGAGATGATCACTGCGTTAAGTAAGTTGAGTACCACCAAAAAAATATGTACCGTTTATGCAATGTTTTTTGGTTCTTGAAATCTTCCATCATCGTTTTCACAAAATCCAAGGAAACTTCCTCTCCCTCAATCCGAGCACCAGAGTACTGTGGCTCAACCTCTACAATGAAATTGAACAGAATATTAGAAGATTGATAAAGGATTAAAACCTCTATAACAATGAACATCAGTTTTCAATAATGAAATGTTAAAAACTACAAGCCATTGACACATTTTACTGGCAAGAGTTAAAGTGTAGCAAAAGAGGTATGCCATCTTAACAGAAAAGAAAAGGAGAAATTTGTAAGTCTGTGAGATGTCCACTCCTATTGAGATGGGTTTCACATCAATATCACTGAACTTTTCAATTCTCAACTGAGACTCCAAGAAAGGAAACATATCCAGGCTTTGATATGCATAAAAACGATACAGATTGATCCTAGGATGAGGATTTAACCAAAGAAAAGACACTACTACCAGAGCTACCCCACCAAAATGCCCCTAATACCACCGAAACCAACACCATGAGTATCTCAGTTGTGGCAAATCCCCGGACCGCCACCACCATTACTGCTGCAACAACTGCTGCTAAAGCCGTTTTGGTGGGCATGAACGATGATCTGGGTTTGTTCCCTATTATGTGACAATAGGTAGAAGAATGATTACTAGTCTAAAGCTACATTCAACCATTTGTCAACTACTGAATCAAAGGCGAGAGACGAGAGAACCAGGGATGACAGAACACACTGCAAGCTATAAGACAACAGAAAAATAAGCAAGCAGATGATGGATACCTATTGTGTGGAAGTCAACGGACTCAGCTACTGAACGCCTTTCAGAGACTGGTACAGAGATTGCTTCCTCAAATTTGAGTTTCATCACTGCTTTCTCACATTCTCTTAGCTTTCTTGTGGCATCGGGGTCATTAGGAGAAAGCCTTTTTACCTAAAATACATATAGCAGACCATGTCAGGAATACTGTAACACGAATCTCTCTCACTCAATAAATAAAGACAGTCCACCACCAAACTGGATTTCCACAGATCACTATCAAGTTTCCTATCACTTGGTCACAGATCAAAACAATCAAGTTATGACCTTTTCGGGTGACTCAAGCTACACGACTACAACATTTCATCTTTCGTATTTTGACATTTCTCAACATAAGCGGACTGCTCACTCAAAAAGTTAGAATAAATAAGACAAGAACTATCAGATCTCAAGCAATAAACATTAACCTGTTGGAAATCCTTCAAGGCGTCCTTAAATTTTCCCATGGCAAGATATGCAGCACCACGCCTGTAATAACCCTGTAATTCAGTAGATAATCAGCGAATTGGCTGAATAAACGTGAGAAGAAGAAAAGGAAACAACTAGTCACAGAATGATACCTTAGAGTATTTTGAATCAACTTCAATGGCCTTTGATGCATCCTGTATCGCACTGCCATATTCCTCCAGTTTCGTGTGAGCAAATGCACGGTTTGCCCAATACACAGCGTTGTTACCGTTGAGTTCAATAGCTTTTGTATATAGATCAATAGCATTGGAGAATTTGTGACCTGTAAGCAACAAACAAAATTAAGTGAGCTGTTCTTAACTCAAAGCAAAAACAAAGAGTATCACATTAAAAAGAGTATAAACTGATTCCACAAGATTCTGTTAAACTTTTTTAATAAAAAAATACACACCTTTGAAAGCTTCGTTAGCCTGATTTTTGAACTCCTCGGCGTGTGAAACATCAGAATTCTCATTCTTAGACTCCATGTTGTCACAGAATGAACTTATCTCTTACTGAATTCCTTAATTATCCTGTGAAGCCAGAACTGATTGCAAGAAAAAAAAAAAAGATGTAAAGTCAATGTTTTATCTCTTCATCCCCAAATGCAGAACAACAATAATCATAATCAACTGGAGCATTTCCTCAAAATCAATAAGTTCTACTACACCATAGAGAGCTAGTTTAAGAGCTTTGTTAGAGATAGAAACACTATTCAACATGAATCAAGTCTATATTTTTTGTAATACAACCACCCGACTGTAATCATGCAACGAGATTAAGCCATAACAGATGAAAACAAACTGCTTTAGAATAAAAATCATGCCACAAGAACATTAAGCGAATAGATAAGAGGCCAAAAAAAACAAAAAAAGGTGTGAACTTTTATATTCTACATCGTTTTCATAAACAGCACAGCAACGAATGAATCAGATTCATGGCCGTAAGAAGAAGATTCCTAGGAGAGATCTATTAATCATACCCAGATAAGAGAAAAAGCAAAACAGAACATCAACACAAGGAAGACAGAGTCTAAGACATGTTTGTCGGAATAATTCAAACACCCAATTACCTAAGATGGGATTCATACCTGAAAACAAAGCTTCAATCTTGGCGACAAGGGAAGAGGAAGAGGGTTGACGAGTAAGAGACCAGGTTTAAGGGAGAAGCTTCAAAGTGACCCAGAAACCCTAGATTGAGTCAAATTAGAGAGTATGCGCTTTGAATCTATTGACAAGAGGGGGGTTTTTGGGAATTTTTTTTTTTAATTTTCCCCACTAATTTTCCTTTTTTTTTTACCAGTAAATTAAAACAACTAATAAATAATGTATTATATTTCTGACGTCATATATCAAAAAAATTTTGGTATGTAAAGTTTATGTATTTTTATTTCTTCGTGTGTGTGGCTATAGAGAGAGAGGCCTTTGGGGCTAATAATTTTATCATTCATGGATCTCTCTGAATTTAAAATTTGGATTTTTTTTCTTCTTTTTTCTTTAAAACCAAAAAGTTTATTCTAAGGCCTAATCTGACTGATGATTAAAAATTTATAACAAATTAAATTAAATAAAATGGAATTAGCTTATCTGAGCGAACAAAGTAAATTTTTTAAAAGCTGTTGACAAAAATAAATAAAATTAGGAAATAACAAAACACATATTAATGTGATATAACTAAAAGCAGAGAGGAGCAATGTTCTTCTCTACTATTTGGGTTATAAAGGGAAGTGAAGTGACTACTGAGTTCTGACTTCATCTTAGTTTGTCAAAGAGTGTTGTATTCTTGTTTTTAATTCGAATTTGTCTCCTAATCAAATTCAGAGCCATCCAAAATAGAATCCGATTTCTTTTTTTTTTTCTTTTCTTACGATAGAGGTTGCTTCTCTAAATGTACTAATATATATATATATATATATGCTCATCAAGAAGAACACAAGTTTAAAAAAGTTTAAACATCTCTCTTTTTTTTTTTTTTTTTTTTACTTTCATAAAAGTTTTGCTCTATACAAATCTACACACCATACATATACAAACCAAAGAGTAATGTTTTTGTGATTCTCTTGATCCTCTCCGATCCATCTCAATGCCTTCTTGTTTCTTTTTCAGCCTACATTATAAACACACACATATGATAAAGTTATAATCCCAAATTTATGTATTTGATTATTATTATATAAGAGGTAGAAGAGAATAATAATGTGTGAGTGTACCGCTTTGATTGCTTTCTCAACAGAATCCCATCCGAACCGGTCAACATAATCTTGAACCGATTTTCTAGCATCAAGACTCATCATCTGTAAAACTCTTCTCTGTTCATCTGTATAATTAGCTCCTCCCCCAGCATTCATCCCAATCTTGACGTATTGTCTAACGAAATTGGAGTAAATGTAGGCTGCACCACTGAACATTGGTAGCACCAACCACATACAGAACAAAAGCTTCAAGTATGGCCAAAATGGTAGCCTACAAAATGCAATATAGAACAGAGAATAATTTTTTAGTCTTTTATTCTGAATTCGTGACAAAAATTGATTATGAATGTTATATTATATATAATTTTACCAGGCAAGGATCCTCCAAACGGATAGCTCGAATATTGTTATTAAGGAGTAAATGATCCAATACGTTAGCCATTGTTGATCATCTAACATTGTTGGACTCTCTATTGCTCGAAACGATGCATACCTTAATCATCATCATCATCATCCATTCAGTTGTTATTACTTTGAAGTTATTTTTATAAACAAAGCATTTAGATTTAAATTCACTTACAGAGGATAGAGAAGCATGACTCCAGGCCTGCATGCAACAAGACAAAAAAAAAAAAAGAAGAAGAAAATAATGTTAAAATTTGAACAAATATCGAGTTTAATTTATTTATTTTTATCCTATATATGAGACAAAAATTGAAACCTACCCAATGAGAGCATCAAAACGTTTTGCAATCGCAATAATGACACCCATTATACTCAGTCTATCTCTTCTTTCAATGGAAACTTCTCTCTGAACACAAACGTCTTTAGCACTGTGACGTTGGATATATACACAACAAGAGCTTGAATCTTTTTTGAAGCAAGAATCTTTGTATAAGTTAAGGCAACAAGCACAGGCAAAGAATCTCCAACCTGTTGATACGTTAGCATATGATTATATATATGAACCCATTTGTCCATTTCTCTTCTCTATAACAAAAAAAATATTTCAAAGTAATTGTTGGTAAATTTCAGACTAACTAGGGAAATCCAAGTCTTGGGTTTAGTATCCCTATCTATCCCTATGAATGATACTTGGAATATATTTTTGGTAAACAAGATTCTTTTCTTTTTTCACAAGAGTTAGTGATCAAGAAACTACGCATTAATTAATGAGGTTTGGACGTATTACACAGTTTTGATTATGATATTTTGGTCCACGACTTTGTTAAATTCTGAGTAAAATCACATGTCCTTCCTTTTAATTTGACGTCTTTATAGAATCTCTCTTTCTTACCCATTTATATACTTCTTTTCATGAAATTGAAGTTCACCAGTGAACGTTTAATCTGATCAAGATTTAACTTTTTTTTGTCACTGAGCTAGTAAAAGAATCTTTATATAATTCATCTTTCTTACACACAAGTATTTATTATTTACCTTTTTCTTCATTAGTAGTCTATATGATAAAATAACTAATATCCTTCATTACGTATATTAAAAAAATAACTAATATCCTTAATATTCAAGATGCCGTTGGACTAACTTAATGTCCAAGAATAAGACTCTCCAACATAATTATTTGGCAACACGAAACCAGTTACGCTATATACTTTTAGATTGCCATTTTTATCAAGCCAGTTTTGAACACAAACAATTATCTTTTCTTTTGTAGATTTATTTACAGTTTGTAATTGCCAAGACAAATATAATTATGAAGTTTTCATATATATATATATATATATATATATATATATATATATATATATTTAACGTGAATTATGAATGTAAATCATAGTTCAATGTCGTCAACCCGTAAACACAAATTCAAATATATATATATATATGTATATTCAAAAAACCTGAAATTTCATTGATTGGTTCGCTTGGTATATTATTAGTTGATAAGTTATATTTAACACCATTCTAAAGTTTACGTTGAAAGATTAAGTTAAATATTGGTTAAATTTGAAAATTGATGATAAAAAATGAGAATGATTTTTTATATTTAGTTAATTGAAAATTTAACTATTTAGTTAAAAGACGTACGTATATACTGAGTAGGGCAATAAAAAGAAAATGAGAATAAAAACAAGAATTACCAAAAAAGGAAACTTTCCAAAAGGTGATTCTGATGAGAAACAGAGCCCATACCTCTCTTTTTCCCCCAAAACATGAAAGAAAAATTGGATGGTCCTCCTTCAATGCCTGCTCTCCCCACCCAATCCAAACCCAACTCTTCCTTCTTTTTTTCCTATTTTGATAATTTCTACCACTTAAGTCCTAATCAATTTCAAATTTCAATCTAAATGCATACATAGAGAATTTAAAGGATTAGGTGTGTGAGATAAATTGGCTAAATTAATGCATGTGTTAGACTAATGGTCCAATTTCTTTCTTTCTTTTTTTCGTCTATAACATTGGAGTTTGAAAAAAACTACCAAACCTTCTGTTTTCTGCAAATGGTTTTTTTATATACTTCCAAATAAATATTCCTCTAAAAGAAATTTATAAACCAAAATATTAAAGCAGAAGCAGCAGTTAAGTGGTACTGAGATAATAAGAATAGTATCTTTAGACAAATTTAAATCTCTCAGATTTCATCAATTCCCTTCTCACTTCTCCTTTAATTCTTTTTGATCATAATCTTGCAAACTCAGGTATGCTTATTGATGATATACACTTGATCATCCAAGTCTTGTACTCTTTATTTTTCATTCATCAGTTTAGGGCTTTTCATCAAATAAATTAAAAAAAAAAACCATTTCTTTTAATAGAATAAGATACCTTTTTCTCATTGAAATCTCTCAGAACTTGCAAAAAAAAAAGACTTGATCGATCTTACAAGCTTCTCTCTCTCTTGTGTGTAGTGTTTGATTGTGTTTTGTTCATTAAATTTACTCTTCGCTAGGGTTTAGATAAATGGAGGGTGGAGCGAGTAGTAATGATGTAGCAGAGAGCAGCAAGAAGATAGGGAGAGGGAAGATAGAGATCAAGAGGATAGAAAACACTACGAATCGTCAAGTCACTTTCTGCAAACGACGCAATGGTTTGCTCAAGAAAGCTTATGAGCTCTCTGTCTTGTGTGACGCTGAGGTCGCTCTTGTCATCTTCTCCACTCGAGGCCGTCTCTACGAGTACGCCAACAACAGGTACATCTTTTTTTAGATCTTGATTTTCTTGATTTTTTTTTCTAGAATATAGTTTCGAACTTTTTTTTTTCTTTTTGGGTGGCTTTTTCAATCTGTATATATATATGCTTAGTGAGATTTATAGGGTTTTACTAAGTTCCTCTGATGATCAGCTTTCTTTTGAAATCCTCAGATTTAATTAGGGTTGTTTTAAACTATGGAACCCTAGTTTTGTTGTATTTGGGGCAAAAATTTGATTACTTTAACTTCTCTCGCTCTCTCTCTCTTTGTAAAAAAAAAGCTGTGAGGTCTTCTCTGACCATTAATGAGCATCCCCATACCTTGTTCCAGTCACTTTTTTTATTTTTCCACAAATCTTAAAAACAGCATATATATGTATATCTATCTATGTACTAGTATATGTCAGTTTCTACAAGACACTTCGATCAATTTGATGGCCCATGAAATTTTATTTCTGCAGATTGATCATTAGATTTCCATCATAGTAATGAAAAAGAAGGGTTCTTGATAAATTATAATATATATTTTAATATTGGGCTATATATTATTATATAAAAGCTATATGTAGATTCCTTAAAAATTGATTCACTAGGGGAAAACTAGTAGGTGTTTGTCTTCTGACACTTCTCTAATATTTTGGTGATTAATCAAGAAATTTTTTTTGGGGACAAAGCTTGCTGTTGAGTCACTAATTAATCATCCATCAATCAACAAAACCAATGAAAACATAAAATTTTGACTTTTTGATTGTTATTTACTTATTTTCTCCACTCCAAGTTGGGAACTTGTCATTTCCAGCTATTAAACAGCTCATGTTCATTTCACCATTTTGGATTATTTGTCTGCTTTTTTAGCTAGTGATAATTTTGGTTTTTTTTTTTAATTAGTATTATTGGTTTTTAGCTAGTGGTATTAAGACTATAATGTTAAGGGTGATGTATGAATATGATCATATCATGGATCTAAGTTAAAACAAGAAAATTTGTAGTTACAATGTGAATTTTCACAAAGACTAAGAATCATTTTCTCACTAACTAATTAATCTATATATACATGATAAACGGTGCATAATCATGACTTAAAAGTACCTTTAAGTCAATATCCAACTAATTTGATTAACAAAAGAAGAATGCATTAGGTTTGTGGAAAAAAAAAACGTGAATTATATGTTTCTATTATCAAAAATGTAGTTCAGTTTCTTATTTCAAACACCCTCATGGCTTTAATTAGTGTCTTACTTTTTGACATTTATCAACTTCAGCTTTCCATCATACAGCATAATGTGAATTACTTGTATGATGAATATGAAAGCCTAACATATATTTATAGCTAGCTTTACTGTTTTGATATTGCAAAGGATTTACAAATTTCAAGTCGTTGGTACGTATTTAGGCTGAGACAAATATGTTTTTTACCAAAATAATTAATATTGGAAAAAAGCCACTAGCTTGTTGGTGATCTATAACTTAACCTGAAGAGATCACTTATTTATCTTAAAGCTTAATTAATAGTGTTTTTGAACTTGGTTACTACGGAAAATATAATTTGGATTTTGCGTCGTACATAAATCTTGGACACATTGGGACCAATTCCAGTTAACTAAGAGCAAATGTAATTGATCAATTTCTTTTTCTTTTTTCTTCTTCTCCAATTTGCTACTTTTTCTTTCTTTGTGTGTTTTCAAATTAGGACTATATGTAATTAATAGATATATGCAATAATAACATGAATATCCCAAAACGAAAAAAGGGTCAAACAAATCATATGGTACTACTACTATTACTGGTCCAAACCCTCTATTTTGTCGATCAGTTGAATTTAAGGTTATGGCCGGACAATCGTGTCTGTGTGTGTGTGTCTTTATATATCCAAAGATATTTTATAGTTGTGTGCGTCTTTGTTTTACTACTGGTGTGGTTTAAGTTTGACAGTAGATTTTCATCGGTCGCATCCATTATTAGCTAATGAATGATTAAAATTTTCAATCTTTTTCCTCTGTGGTTTGGTGAAGTGTGAGAGGAACAATAGAAAGGTACAAGAAAGCTTGCTCCGACGCCGTTAACCCTCCTTCCGTCACCGAAGCTAATACTCAGGTTAGCTTCATTATTACTTTAGTGTTCACTAGTTCGTTACTTCTTCTTGAATTATCTGACTTTTTTTTATATGACCTCTTGTATGAACCATTGATCGAATATTGATGCAGTACTATCAGCAAGAGGCGTCTAAACTTCGGAGACAGATTCGGGACATTCAGAATCTGAACAGACACATTCTTGGTGAATCTCTTGGTTCCTTGAACTTTAAGGAACTCAAGAACCTTGAAAGTAGGCTTGAGAAAGGAATCAGTCGTGTCCGTTCCAAGAAGGTTAACAAATTCACTATACTTGATTTCCCATCAATGTTCTTAATGCGTGAGTATATATTTTTCGCGACTCCATCTAATTCTTGCATGTTCTGTTTGGTTTTTATCTCCAGCACGAGATGTTAGTTGCAGAGATTGAATACATGCAAAAAAGGGTAAAAGTAAACCCTATCTTCCTTCACAAGTTAATTACTCTACTTAATTAGTAACTTCTCTTTAATTCTGATCATCGTTTATTTTTTCTTCTCTGCTGTTGCTTGCATTGTAGGAAATCGAGCTGCAAAACGATAACATGTATCTCCGCTCCAAGGTTTTATTCATATATAACTCCTTTTAGCATTTTGATCATTATTATTTTTCGGCAGGCATAAAAATCTCTTGATGATGTACAAATTCTAAATATCTCTGCAGATAACTGAAAGAGCAGGACTACAACAGCAGGAATCGGGTGCGATACATCAAGGGACGGTTTACGAGTCAGGTGTGACTTCTTCTCACCACTCGGAGCAGTATAACCGGAATTATATTCCGGTTAACCTTCTTGAACCGAACCAGAATTCTTCCAACCACGACCAGCCACCTCTGCAACTTGTTTAATTAAGTCCAACATAAGCTCTTTTCTCATGTGAGATTGATCTTATGCATATATATATTCATGTTACACTTACTGTTAAAAACTTACAATTGCAGATGTAACGATTTGAGAGGGACCTAATTTTACATATATTGTCACTATGTATGTTATGTTACGGCTAAGACTAATAATATACCACATTCTATCCAAAAAAAAGGATATCTAGCTGTAGCTAGCTCTATTGCTACTTGGTGTATTTACATATTCAAATCAAAATGTGTTGATGTGACCCAAAAAAGAACAAATGCAATTTCTAAAACACTATTGAGATGCAGCTTGAGATGCAAAAGCTTCATACGCATCCCAAGTTACATCTAACTAAACATCTTTAATTCTAAATTCTTATTACTATGAAAATATGAGAGCTATAGGCCAAACCTTTTTTGCCTCCTGTTTTCAGGCTGCAGAGGACAGTCTCTTTATTTGCTCTTATCAGCTCAGACACTTTCTGATCAATGGATCAAGATCTTAGTCCAGCGTCACGTCATAAGAGGGACAAGAAGGTGTGTAAGATTTTCAACAGCGAGTGGTAGAAGCTCCTGGCTGCCACAGATGCAGTCCCTGGATTCAAGCTCTGCATTATATGAGATTATATTAGTCCAATGAGAGGTAGAAAGGTCTCTTAGTGGGAATATATATAGCAAAGTAATTGCCCATTAGTACTTCCTCTTATCAAGAAGGAAGCTTGAAGTGAGAAATTGATAACGTTCTCTTCACCAACTTAAAAGATAAAAGAACATCATGATGTATCTATATAGAACCTTCGCTTGTGTTAAAATCTTTTCAGATTTGAGAACAAGTGACCTGCTAAATCATTTCATTCTACGCCAAAAACCTGAAACAACAGAAATAGCAGAAGATTTGAAAGCAAATGGAGCTTAGAGTCTCAGTGATGTACCATCTACCAATGACTTCAACCTCACTTACTCAATTCCATTGTCAGCTCCTTCCTAATTAACTTAATGAATGAGGTAATACATTCATTCTTCTCAGCATAATTTATAGTAAAACCAAAATATGTTTTCTTGACGCCAAATTCATGTTACAAAGCACCAAAAAATACCTAACTTTTACTGCAACAGAGCAAACAAACAAGCTACATTTCCTATCAGTTCATTGACTGAAAACTCTCGTAGCTAAATGTTGTTTGTTGCTCTCCATGTGCTCTGGCATCTGTCTTAATCTGAGGAGATTGTTTCCAAACAAAAAAATTTTTTTGCATCTTTAATGCAGGATGTGATTAGTTTAAAACAGATCACTTCCACTTAGTGAGCTCTGTTCGGAAAATTTCATATGCTGATGAACAAATCTAGCCTAAATGAATCAATCTAGCAAGGAAGAATTCTTGAAGAAAAAATAATTACATAGCTAGAACTATAGCACATCTACTTAATGTAATGATAACTCAAACAAGGCTTTATCCTCTGTTCATACATTGATCATTACTAGGAAAGATCACAATTTCAATAATTTACTCCTTCAAGTTACTTCAAGATATTTTAATTCTGAAAATAGATGCATTGTATCAGTTTGAATACTTCTGTTGAAGGAGAGCTAACTTTTGATTCTCATAAGTAGTTGGCTAATTCAACCAGTCTGATTTGTTTAATACACTCAGAAAACGAACATGGGTAAAGATAAACTTGGATAGAGATACTAGTATTTCTCAAACTCCAAAGATGATGTGTTTCCAAAACCATGACAACCAACTTAATATCATTAATGCAATTCCAGACATTACTAGAGAGAGAGTCATTAAAGATATTTAGTCATTGGTGGGTAGAACTTGGGGTTTTAAACTTGAATGCATGGAGACCATCTTGCAATATTTACTCCACAGAGTTTATTACAGTAACACGACACCACACCACACTTCTGATATGTACTGCTTCCTTCTTTAATGCTAAATCTAAACATTTGCTCCTTCTCTCTCTTTCTCATGGACTTGTCGTTTTTGGAGTTTAATCCAGTTGTTTCCCGTTGGTGACACATCACTTAGGCCTGATTTTTCAAATGCTCATGAACAATTTAATGGAGCAGTTATGGCATTGTGTTGGTCTGCAGGCATGTTAATCTACATTTGGACTTTGACTTCTCTGTACCTTAGTCTATACATTAAATTATATATATGCTTGTCCTTTTGTTCCACTCTCTTTTACTATTTATGTTAAATGATCCTATTTATAGTTTCTTGTTCGGATTAAAGATATTGTCATCGTTTACTAGCATTTCATTTCTTTGAACGTTCTTGAACAGATTGAGAAACAGAGGAGCTACTAAATCTTATTTAAGATCAAGAAATATTTTGAAACAGCAACATTAAATATAAATATTACTAGAGTCTATAGGACACTTAAAACTCTACTGAGCACACACATGATAAGATAAATAATTAAGACTGCTTTTGATATGAACCAACAAACAAACTGAGACATGAAACTCTTCAGATTCTGGGCTGTAGACGACCTTCATTAGCAAGCTTGAAGGTATGGGCCTGCTTTGTGGCTGCCTTGTTAGAGGAAAGTCCTGCAACAAAGTGGTCTCTAACTTGAGAAGTTGTGAAAGGGAACCTAGTGTTGACCATGGAGTTTAACCAAGACGCTGTGCCTTCACGGTAGAGAGCACCAATGGAATCAGAGCGGGTGTTGGAAAGAGCCTGAAGAAGGTTCATGTGAGGATCAAACCCTGGAATGCTACTGGAGGTACTGACTGTACCAAAAGCTCCTCCAACAGTTCCCCACCAGCCAAGCAAGCCCCATATCAACGTAGGGTGGTTTCTCCAGTAACTACACATAACAAAATAAACAAAACTCATGAAGTGTGATACTTGATACCATCATCATAAGACAGAGAATGTTTGTCACTTACTCGCATGTTCCAGTGATTGGTGGGAATGGAGCAGGAACGAAAGGAGTTCCAGGAGTGCCTGGGTCAATAATGGGAGTTGGTGGGCTTCCTCCAATGATGGGTGTGCCAGGGTCAACAATGGGTGTTGGTGGAGTCACAACGACTGGAGTACTTGGGGGAGGAGATGAGTAATATCCACCAGAAGGAGGATTTGAAGGCGTTGGGTGGGAAGGTGTTGAAGGGTGTGAAGGCGTTGAAGGATGTGAAGGCGTGGAAGGATCGTGAGGTGGCGTCCCACAGTTACAAGGAGGGGTGTGTGATGGAGTGGAAGGAGTTGGAGTATGTGATGGAGGTGAAGGGTGAGATGGAGTTGGAGTATGTGATGGGGGTGAAGGGTGAGATGGTGTTGGAGTATGTGATGGAGGTGAAGGGTGAGATGGAGTTGAAGGAGTAGGGTCGTAAGGAGGACTTCCACAGTTAGAAGGAGGCGTGTATGATGGCGTCGAAGGAGTTGGAGTGTAGCTTCCACCGTGTGATGGAGGAGTTCCATGTGAGACTGCATGAGTTGAGTGAAAAGTAATGCTTAGTAAAGATTCTTATTACATTAAATGAATAAAAAAAAGTTACAAGGTGTTCTGTTTCTTTTGTCTTACCAGGGGGAGGAGTTCCTGCATTTGGGTCTGCAGGAGGAGAGTAGTATGTTTTCGCATCCTCGAACCTTATGGAAGCAACAGAAGCAAAGAGCTGCTGTGAGAGTAAAGCAGCAAAGAGAGCCCAAATGGTTAAACTCTTCATCCCTCTCATTTCTGAAACTCACTAATAGAGAGAACTTTTGCAAATGGTGTTGTGTGTTCCTTGGTTGTAGAATAAAAACCGGATACTAGGGTTTATAAATAGAGGGAATGAAGCACATACTAAAGGGTTTTTTGAAAAGTTTTGAAGTAAATACAAACAGGTGGAGGAGTGTGTGGTTAGTTGATATGTTGCAGGTGCATTTACACTATCCCATTTAATACCCCTGGTGATTGCAATAACACTTAGAATTCTGTAAAAATATATTTTTTCTTAGAAAAATGAAAGAGTAGTACTACTTAAATTAATCTTTCATGCAAAGGCGTGGACGCGTATGAGAAAGCTGTCTCCCATATGAAATGATTCATCTCTCAATCCGTATTACTATTCACGTTTCAATCAATGACTCAGTTCAGTAGGTTGCAGGACATGTTTGCATCCAAAATGCAAAGCTAGCTATGAGATCAAGTGGCCATCAAGACTCAAATCAAGAATCTAGGTAGACTAACGTAGACCCTTTTGTTTTGTGCTTGCTGCGCTAAGATAGCTAGCTAAGGAGATGATTAAATTAGTGGGTTACTTGACGTTAAAAGAGAAGTCAAGCTGCATTTATTACAATTAAGGTTCACTTCTCTCCCTCGACTTAATTGGTTTTTATGGAAAGCAAAACCAAAGATTGGATCAAAATCATTGGTAATAGACAGTGTGTTTTTTCAAGTTTTTAATTAATTAGCATAAATTTTGGGTTTACCTATGGCTATTTTTGATATGGTTTTCACTTAAATATATAGTAGTAGTTTGCATTCAAGTGACATTTAAGTTTTGAGTAACAATAAGAGAGTGGTAAATAATACATACAGCGATGCCACTTGTATAGCATGTGGAGATGCAGAGGTCGAAGAGGACCTACCAAAGTAAAATAAAAAATACTAAGATGAGATGAAACTTTTGATTAGAGATTTAAAGAGAGATAAATAAATGTAACATTGTCGGTAGGTTTTAGTGGGTCTGAAACCTGAACCAGCTCCAATGCTTCACAAAACAATGCACACTCTCTTTCACTTCTCTGGAGTTGCTCCTAGATCTGGCTTCTCTATTACTCGAATGTGAATATTTATTTCACCTTTAATCATTTGTAAATAATTTTTCCAGAGATGATATTGGCGGTAAAGTTTTTTTTTTTTGGAGTTGTGACGTTTTTTTAATAGATGGAACATTTTTTTTATTTGATTTATTTCTCTATTTTTTTTAACAAATAAACTAATAAAACTCTCTACTCAACCACTTTTTCACCATTCTAGTTTAAAAATCACCAAAGCATCTATAAATGTTTTAAATTCAGAATTAGTTGAATCTGCCAGCTATTCCGCTAAGCGCTAACCATATTGACATAAGCTGGTCCGAGTCAGTGTTTAGCCTTTAAGGATTCCGACACTATTGTAGCTCCCTACCGATTGGTTTGAGCCATAGGGGTTACAAACTTGCAATCAATTTTGTTAATACAATTTTTGATTACTGTCCTTTACTTATGTAGACACTAGACACCACGTGAATATTCATTCATACATCTCATGTTACGGTGTATAACATTATACTTGTAACAATTTTGAAGAGAAATAAATTTTCAATTTCCTATACCACATAAATCTTACCGGTTTTGAGAGTAATACAAGAGTGAAGATTCAAGACTTGACATTTGAAAGTTGTATGTTAGTTGGTCTATCAATTCAAATCCGTTGACACTTGGAGTCAAAGATGCCTTTGGCTAGTAAAATAGATGATTGCTTTCATTATTAGGACAAATACCGAATATTTTCATGTTTATCTTTTTCTTTGTGTCTTATTGTATTAGTCTTTAGAGACTTGTAATGCGTTTGTATGATGTATCAGTTGATAGGTGAAAGCAATAATACGAAATCGATTGTCTCGTTAATTACATGAATGTACGAATATATTGGGTACTTATCCACAATAAGGCAATAAAGTTTCAAAAATTTAATAGCGTTTACAATGGTGAAGTTGGTGCGAACAAAATAGCATCGTTTGGTCGATGTGATTAATGCGGTGATCAAATGTATCCGTATGTGCAACAGTAAGGAACATTTGATAGAAAGAATTAGGTGGTTTCCAGTAATGGCTAAAACGGTCCAAAATAAATTACTCCAAAACTAGGGTAACAAATATGGACCAAATTGTCTGTTTGTTTTAGCGTTCATGGCCATCCGACCAACCAAACGCACTTATAGTCCCGATCATTGAAAGAATCAAATGTCTTAAACTATGAATCAAATATAAAACTTAAACATGTCTCGACATAGAAAAATGTATGTGTGTGCCTATGTAAAATGCAAAAGTAATAATTATACTTTCGAGTATAACATTCGCAGTTATTAATAATGTATATATTATTGGTTTTCGCTAACCGATCATATATACAACAATACCGTTGATGATGATTGACGACCATCATACGTTTGTATAATTGTTGTTGTCAATGTCAACATCATCATCATCGTCATCATAATAAATTATTTATGTTTCAAGTTTCCAAGAGCGAAACTATTTTTTAAGATGCTCAATTGCTCATAGCTTAGCTGCACAAAAAAAAAAAAATGCTCATAACTTAATTTATTAAACTAATGTCTTTCTTATTTTGTCATTTCTATAAGAGGTTAATTTGTTATGCAAGTTAATTAACAAAACCGACGACGTAAAGTGGCATCGTTATATATGCGCTAATGCCGCGACAAGATTAAAAAACGCTCCAAAATTCGTTTGATATGATAAAACGTTTTTTTTTTATCATCGTTGAATTGACAAGGCCCGTTTCATAGTCAAATCTTACTACAGTAAAACCTCTATAAATTAATAAGGTCGGGACCATGAAATTTTATTAATTTATAGAGGTTTTAATTTATCGATAAATTAATAAAATATTATTTTATGAAGAGATTTTCTCATTTTTATTTTGAAAATTTTTTATTACAAAATAAGATAATTTTGTTATTATTCACATTTTTAAAGAATTTTCTTAATTTATAATTTTGGTTATCGTAATAGGATTAATGTTAATTGTATAATAAATTATCTAGGTAAAAATGAGAAATGTTCGAAGTTTAGAGTTTAGGAAAAATTGTTACGACTATTTTTCATGGTCATGATGAAGTCGCAGAAGATATTGCGGTACCTTTAAAACCAATTACTAAAGAAGCAATTATCGTATCTATGACTCTTCACAATTTATGGATGCGATTTGAGAATACAACAATGAGAAATGAGAGATGAGCTCCAACAAAAATGCAAATTCAAGAATAGACAAACAACAATAGAGTCATATTTCATTAGATTTTCTTAGATATATATATATATATTAGTATATATGATTATTAATTTATGATATTGATGGGACCATATTTTTACATAGGATTTCTAAAAAAATTATTATCTTATTATTTTATCGAAATGTGTTATTTTTTACACCGGCCCAACTCGGGACCGGAAAAATTTATTAATTTATAGCGAGTATTAATTTAAAGAGTATTAATTTATAGAAGTTATACTGTATACAGAGTAACGCGACTTAGTGGAGTCAAACTGCGGTAAAATCGGTAGCAGAAGTGATACTGTAACCACTTGACTAAAAGACACTTCCCATGATAAAACGTTTTTCCACAAGGAATCTATAAAAAGCGACTTCTTACCAAATTATTCGTTATACTTATTCGAAATTATCCGCTGTTGCGAGCAATATTAGAAAATTCACTCTTAGGTGCATGAACTATACCATAAAAAAAATGAACTGTCCAAATTTCAAGAATTAGTACTGTACACACAAATTATAAATTTTGAAATAATGTAACGTTTAAAGAGTGGTATATGTATAAAGATAAATGCCCAAAAGTATACACAAATTAAGGACTAAAGTATGCGATTGTTTGGACGTCTATCCACCGTAAGATTAGTTTAATGTATGTACACACACCAATCTCTCAGACGCAGTTTGCAACGTAACTTGGACATAATAACAGAGGCAGCCGGCCACAGCAGATCTTTAGGGATTCACATATAATTTTTTAATTTATTTTCAAAGCATAATATTACTCTAATGAAAATTTCATCAGCAAGTGTGTTTACATACAGTCATGTTATTATCACGAACAAAAAACAGAAAGATACAGATACAGTATTACGAAATTATTTAAGAGGCAGATTATGGGGATCAGATTCATATGTGATTCATTCATTTTACAAATCTTGGTTATTGCATATTCCAACTTCCAAGCACATGCTCTTGTCTCTCTCTATCTCCCTCTTTCTTTCCCAAAATCAACAATAGAAGAAGAAAAAATATAAGTACATAATTATTTTTCAATATTCGAAAGTCAACATATAAGTTATAAGCTTTTGTTGGTTCTTTTTTAGTCAGACATTTAGTGATTATGGAGATACAAGATATATATATAAATAAAATATAATTTTATGCTATGGTTTGATTTACTTTTAAAATTTTACTTTTTATTTTTATCTACCACCTCGTCGTTTCAACAGTATTCTCGTCTAAAGTTTTTGTAAGGATACGTATTTAAGAAGAAGATACCAAAGAGAAGATGTACATTAGAGAGAAATATGAAGCAAACCATTTCTATTCATTATTTATGTATTTCCGTATAAGGAAATAAGTGTTACAATCCATATTTTAGTTTAGTAATCGTAATACATGTGTATGCAGCTGCATAACATGTTTAGTATCACCGTCTTTTTAAAAATCATGTGTTTAGTACCACCGTCTGCTGCAAAACAATATATTAAGATATTGTAGTCTGAGCTCTAAAGGAACTGTATCTTGAAGATCAATCATGAGTCAGAACTCATAACGAACAAGAATGAATATTAAAAAACAAAGTAAGGAAATTAGAATAATCCCACTTGGTTTGACCTTAACATTCACAAAAAGAATCTCTTACTTATAAATACTCAGTTCATAATCCAATACTGTATTATGCAAAACTTGATTAATAACATTTGGTTTAAGTAAACAAACAAAAAAATGGTTTTAGAACCAAACTTCGTTCTCTCATGGGTCTTCTTATGCATAGCTGCAACAGTCTCCAGCACACTTTTCTTCTTCCGCAAGAAACATCACCCATTCCTATCAAAGAAGATTCAGAAGACGAAGAAGCTTCCTCCTGGAGAAATGGGGCTTCCATGGATTGGCGAAACAATGGAGTTCTACAAAGCTCAAAAAAGCAACAGAGTGTTTGAGGATTTCGTAAATCCAAGGATCATCAAACATGGGAACATGTTCAAGACAAAAATCATGGGATCACCAACAATAGTAGTCAATGGAGCTGAAGCTAATAGGCTGATATTGTCTAATGAGTTTAGCTTGGTGGTGAGCTCATGGCCTTCATCCTCTGTTCAGCTAATGGGCATGAACTGCATCATGGCTAAGCAAGGCGAGAAGCATCGTGTCCTAAGAGGGATTGTAGCTAATAGCCTTAGCTATAACGGGTTAGAGTCCATAGTACCTAAGCTCTGTGATACCGTTAAGTTTTATCTTGAAACTGAATGGCAAGGCAAGAAAGAGATTAGCCTCTACCGTTCTGCAAAAGCACTTACTTTCACTGTAGTCTTTGAGTGTTTGTATGGGATTAAAGTGGAGCTTGGGATGTTAGAGATCTTTGAGAGAGTTTTAGACGGAGTCTTCGCTATGCCGGTTGAGTTTCCTTGTTCTAAGTTTGCTAGAGCAAAGAAGGCAAGGCTAGAGATAGAGACATTTCTTGTTGGGAAGGTTAGGGAGAAGAGAAGAGAAATGGAAGAAGAAGCTGAGAAGCCAAACACAACAACGCTTTTCTCAAGGCTAATAGAAGAGTTGATCAAAGGCGTGATAACCGAAGAAGAGGTTGTAGATAGTATGGTTTTGTTAGTGTTTGCAGCTCATGACACAACCTCTTACGCCATGGCCATGACTTTTAAGATGTTAGCTCAGCACCCAACTTGCCGTGACACTCTCCTTCAAGGTAACAATCAAATGAATCTCAGAATATAGTTTTTTTCCCTATCAGCAAAGTCAACTCTAAATATCTCTCTTGATTCATCTCAGAACATGTTAGGATAAAAGCAAACAAAGGGGAAGGAGAACATCTTACAGTGGAAGATGTGAAAAAGATGAAGTATAGTTGGCAAGTTGTTCGTGAAACAATGAGATTATCTCCTCCAATCTTTGGCTCCTTTAGAAAAGCAGTTGCTGATATTGACTATGGAGGATTCACAATCCCCAAAGGCTGGAAGGTATAACACATCCATCTCCCCCTAGCTTCTTTAATTTCTAATCAACACTCTGTTTCTTTCAAGAAATACTAAAAAATTAAACCTCCGGATCTTTGGTTGAATGCAGATACTTTGGACAACTTATGGAACTCATTACAATCCTGAAATATTTGAAGATCCAATGAGTTTTGATCCAACAAGATTTGATAAGCCAATACAGGCGTATACATATCTTCCATTTGGAGGTGGACCAAGGCTTTGTGCAGGTCACCAACTAGCAAAAATCAGCATTCTCGTTTTCTTGCATTTCGTCATGACCAATTACGATTGGTCTTTAGTGTACCCAGATGAGACAATCAGCATGGACCCTCTGCCATTTCCAACACTTGGAATGCCAATCAAAATTTCTCCCAAGGAGTCATAGAATAGAGACATGAGTATGTATGTTGTAGCCTGCGTATGTACGCAATATTCAAACTCCACCACAATTTCTAGACTTGTATTGAATGAGACTGAATGCTCTCTTTTCATTTCAGTGTAACTACCACTAGTACTATGTGTATGTATATATGCTTTTCCTAAGTGAGAATCCTTCTTACAATAACGCACTGCATCACATCAAATAGCAAATAATGATGTACAGGCTTCAAACCTCTTCTCAACCAACGGTTCAACAAGATCATCTCTAAGTTCCACTACATATCTGATCCAATTTCTTGTACAAAGGAAATTTTGTTTCTAAAGTTGCTCAAGTCTTGTTTTCACATCGAACCAACCAGTCAAAAACAAAAAGTGTGAATGTTTCTTCCTTTATTCCATCAGCCATTCCTTTTAATCTCTCAACTACTCTTCAAAGTTTCCATCATAGGATTTGCTTTTTCTCTTCTTTATCTTCTTCGTTTGGTTTTAGTCTGTGTTTGGTATTGCAATCGTTGGTTGAACTATAACAATGCAACTAATACATGAAGCAACCTTCAAGATATATTGAGTCCGTGAACGGATTCCTTTTTTAATCGGCACAAGATCCATACTGTAGCAGCTCGAAGTAGACCAAAAGATAGAGGACACATACCAGAAGAGGAATGGAAAAGGTAGGTGAAGATGAGGGGAAGACCATTGAAGAAGCAAACAATTCAACTGAGGAGACGAGGAGTGATAAGGAAGCAGAGAAGATCAGAGGTACAACTGCTGATCAAGTTGATCCAGTAGATTCTACAGAAGAAGGCTTCACGGGTCCATCTAACTCGCACACTGTCGCCTCTATTGATCCTGATTTCAATGAATCTGATATGGAGGACGAAGAGAAGGTTCTCGCGTTTTTCAGACGTCATAGTGGTTTGATACCTGAGGTTGCCGAGCGAAACAACTTCCCATCGATGAACAACAAGTCTGAAAAGATGATACTTCAGTTCCAAGAAAACACTCCTACAGAAACAGAACAAACAAGTGTCGTGTTCCATAGTTTGAAAGATAGCAGTGAAATTTCCGATTTAGGTGCAGTGAATCTGAATTCACCGGAAATACTAGAAGGAATCAAGTCATCATCAGCTTCAGGTGAGGATACCGATGATGATTCATCCAGTAACTCAGACCTTGATTCCAGCCTTTCCAAGTATTATTTTGATGGGTCCTTACCGGTTTCAACTTATGTCGAAGAATCTGATACCCATCAAGATGAATCATCTCCTGTACCTAAAGATGAAAATCAGGTTTGCAACTCAAACTAAACAAGAAAATGACACATCTTTCTCCATAAGCACCACCAATTCAGTTGTAGCTCTACCCTTTCTCATTTGCTTATTAAGACACTATCTTGCATTTTTCAGATCCCTCTACTGCGCCCTAAGTACCCCATGCAGCAACCAACTTCGTGGAGGAATTGTTGTGGACTCCTTCAGCTTCTCCGGGCTGCCAATTCAGACACCAGAAAAAGTTGACCTAGAGAAAACCAAGGTTATAGTATTATAGTAAATAATCATAACCTGCAATGAATAGATCGTTGCAGAATATAAGGAACAGAGATATGACTCATTGTTCTAGTACTCATCACATCATCTAATAGCAAGTTGCTATTTTTCTTCATTTTCTTAAGTTTATAAGCAATGGCTAGAATGTGTGTAACGAAGCACTGTCAAGCAATCAACCAACAAGTGTCTCTTTGATATTCATTCAACAGAAATACAGCAAACTGATGACAAGCCCGTATGAAATATATACATAACCTAAAAGCCAAAGGATACATCATCACGTCAAACAAATAAAAACCAGAAACATCACAAACTCAACGAAAGCCAGGCAAAATCTTAGGGACCTATGACACTGAAACTGCAAAAAGTTATGGTCTTCAGCTAATCCTCTATTTGCATATAATCTAATCACATTCGCTTTGAATAACATATGAACATTGTCGCTGCCACCAAACCAGCAACTCCAACTGAACCAACCACTGTAATTCTCCTTCCAAGAAACTTTTTTCGGTCACCATTTACAAGTTACAACCTTTGTAGCTCTGACGCCATTACTAGGCTCCAAGATTCTCTCTTTCAATAAAGTTACCTTTTTTTCTTCTTCTTCAACAACTCATTCCTTCTTCATTGATTCACTCAAAGAGTCCTGTGTCTGCTTCTTCTCGAACTTACAATTCTCCCATATCCATCACAAATTTGCAGTTTAAAGTCAGAGACTTTCCTCTGCAATTCGTATATCTCTTCATCTTTATGATTACCTTTCTCTCTTATCTCTTCTTCTACTCTAAAGTTTCTCACTCTTCTCCTCCAGTACCTTCACTTCCAAAACCCCAATTCTCCCTCCCAAATCCCTAACTCTCCCTTCTCAATCTCACGCTCTCGCTTTCCACAAAGTCTCCACTTCCTTCTCATAACTCTCAAAGCTCTCACCTTTATCCGTTAACCCTTTCTTCAACTCTACCGCCGTCTCATCTCCACCTCTCAACGCAGTAATAAGATCTTCTTGAATCCTTATTACTGTACCTCGCTATCAAGCTCCACTGCTCTCGTCGATATACCGTAGATTCTAAAACCTTCTAATCTCTCATCAAACTGCTCGGCATCTCACTTTCAAGCTCTTCGAACCTCTGCTTCATTATCCACAGTACGAGATTTTTAATTTTTCCAGGAGAAATCGAATTTTTTAGGGTTTTTTACCTTTTTAGCTTTAGTGGAGAAATCGGACGGTTGATGATGAATGATTTGACGATCGATCGGAGGGTAGTTGACAAATATTGCCGCGCACGTTGTTAAAGAGAGACTTCACTATACCAAATTTAAGGGTCAGGCCCAGTTACATTAAGCCCAAGTAGAAACATAACTAAAAGCAAAACGTTTTGAGTCGTGTAGTTGTTGTAGCTGTAGCTAAAACTAGCCATGCAGGAAATCAGGATTTGGTGATTAGTTTATATAACTTATAAACCTAATTATCTATAATGTAACACTAATAATTTAAGTAAGTCTTAGGAGTTTGAAGTAAAATACGTATCTATTTAGTTATAGCAACGTCATGTCTTCATCTAATACAGAACTTATACGATTTGTGACTCACTTTATCAATGATTTTCATTTTTATGGAAATCTTGTGAGCTTTTTCCAAATTAGTGATTTTTTTTGTTGGTTATGTTTTGTATATATATTCGATAATTCAAGAATTTTTTGTAATGTAATTTGAATAAATAAGGTTATATAGTAACAAATTAATATTTTCTGGCTATGTGTGGATTAAAGAGGTCGAAAGTGTTCTGCTCAATGTAATGGTATTGTAAAGTCAGAGGAATACGTACTAATGAATCCTATAACTATCCAACTGTGCTTTTTTTTTTAAAAAACGCTTTAACTTATAAAAATTGTGGCTATATGGTAGCTAGCTCTCTAGCTAGTACTTTTACACGACTAAAAAGATTGTCTTGTATGTACAAGGAATAACGTACACATGAACTCTCTATCGTTAGACTGGACCACGGGGGGAACTCAAATCCTCCAGTATGTTCATCATCATAAGCTTAAATAAGTATCTACCGACTTTGGAAATCTTTGTTATAAAGCATGTGGAATGAGCTCATCCAAAATTAAAAAAAAATGGGCCACGCGTTATATTAACTAAACTTTCTCAATATCATTAATGCCAAATCTCAAAATGCAAGTGCTACCTCGTGATCCAATTTAATATCTATATGGCCTCCACAACTACATAAGTTATGTAACTACACTGATCGATCCCTACATTAATGGTAATTTTCGTTAGGGGAACACTTCTCATAAATACGAAACGGCTTAAAATTAACCAGAACTTAATAATATAGTCCTCGTATATCAAATCAAAGCTAATAAAAAAAAAAAAAAAGACCATGTTAATTAAAAATAAAATAAAAGATCAAAGTGGTTTTTTCTCTTTTTTTTTTTTTTTTTTTTTTTTGGGGTGAATCAAAGAAAAGAACTAAAGAAGAACAATCTTGTGATGTGGTCGGTCATCTTCAACCTCCGAACTTCATGTCTTCTTGATCTAAACGTTGGAGAAACGAAGTGAGAACTTTAATAGTTTTGATCTGACATTGTAGAGACATAATGTAACCAGCTGTCTCTTCGAAGAGCGCGTCAACACCAAGCGCTGTTCCTCCGGGGATAATCCTCTGCAAAGCCTCAATCTTCTCCTTTACCTCGTCTTCTTCTTCTTCTTCTTCTTCTTGGTAATCTTCACGTACGCTTGCTTTAGTCTCTGACAATCTCCGTTTAGTTCTGCGCTCGAAACCAGCGGCGCGTGATTTCACGGCGGATGAGCAAGACGGTGACAGAGAGCGTCTGGTCGTGTCGGGAGTGGCTAGAGTTTCTTCCATTGAAGGAGAGAGAGAGGAATGATGAGAGTTAGTTTTGAGAGAATAATGAAAGAAGTTAGGAATGTGGAAGTGTGTAAGTGTGTGTTGTATATATATTATTTGAGTGATGATGAATGATGATAATAGACAAAATGGCGTATGGTTAAAATTTTAGTCGGTTTAACCTGATTTTACTTTGGTTTGGTTTGTTATGCTTTTTATGTTACATGTTTTTGGAAAGGTTCGGTTATGAAGGAATTTTGTGGTTTGATTTGTCTAAAAATAACGATGTAAAATTGTGAAAATTTGTCTATTTTAAGAAATTGAAAAATTTGGTTTAATGGGCGGTATTGGCAATCAAAGCTGGGTCCAGTTGTACGTTAATTTTTATTTTTATTATCCTCGTGTTTCGGATTTTGGAGATTTTTTTTTTTTTTTCATTTTAAATTTTGCTTTTTACTTGGGGTTCCACTTCCAGAGATTTGGATCTTGAAGAAGAGACATGATAGTTCACGCGCCATGTCGACTGGTTTGAGACTTTAGTGGACACCTCACTCACTTAAGTGGATCATGCTCACATGTAGATTGGATTATTTTCTGTTTGATCAATGAGATTTTTTTATATAGTATTCCTATTTTGTTTTACTAATAGCTAGCTAGAGGTTTGATCTATTAATTATACATCAATGATTCAATATTTGTATTTATGTCATATGTGTTGTTAAGAGAAGGTGTTGTTATTCTCAAAACTTTTTGCTGAAGTTTCATTCCGTGTAGGCTGAGCCATGAAGATATGAAGACACATGAAAACGAAGCAAAGAATTCATATGATATATCATAAAACTAAATGACGACAAAAGAAAGAAAACTTAGAAAAAGCTATGCGTTGTTAACAGTGATATACTTTCTACTACATTCAAGATTTTAAGTTAGCATACGTGAGAAAGAAGAGAAAAAAGGAACTTAAGTTGCACAAAATCAATTGGACGACGACGTACAAATGCTAGTTATGCAGTTATGGTTATAGGCCATTCGGGTGGTGCGTAGGATTGTAGTAGTGGTACTGGTACAGTAAGTAAGTAGAAGCTAGTAAATAACGTAGTACGGACGAAACAAAAATTAGAGCACGACGCGCGTGGAGATAAGAAGAAGAAGGGGAGAAAGGATCCAGCAAGTAGGACAGGTGCATGGGAACAAGGGAGAGAGAAATGGGATCCACACAACCAAAGAAAAGAAGGAGAAAAGAAAGAGAAGGAGAGAGCACATGTGCGCTCACATGAATATCTCCATCTTCGAAGCCCCATTCCCATGTGCCTCATCTTCCTCTCTTCTAGTCTCCTTAATAACACATTACAGACTGTAAGTAATATAGTAGATATGGGATGAGATCGAGATCAGATAGATATATACTCTTTAATTAAGAGATAGATAGATAGTGAACTAGTTCCTAGTTCCTAGTTCGTACAATTTGAGTAGAGGATCTAATCCTACTAAACGAAGGGATCACATCCACATGATATCTATCGGGCATGGTGGCCACGTGGCACTCTTTTTGGGTCCCCACCTCACTACTAAGCTCCTAAATCTGTCCTTCCCATCTTTTTTTATTTGTTTTTGTCAACTCTTCTTTCTTTTTCTTTTTATGTAATAAAATGACCCCAATCTCCCATAATTCTAACCATGAAGAAACAACACAATCTCAATATATTTATCTATAATATTTGTTTTGCTGTTAGAACGGCCAAAAAAAACAACAAGATTTCCAAGGAAGTTCATGTTTTTTTTTTTTTTTTTGTCAAACGGAAGTTCATGTTATTGGATGCGAATATAGTGTTATGTTTCTAGAGATGTCATGTATATGATTTACATCTTATATACATCAAACCGTTATAATAATAAATGTTGCTCAGTGCTGATTCCGGCTTTTAAAGTAGTATTAATACCCCTATGATGCTTTAAATTTTTATTGTGAAACAAAAGTTATACTAAAAGAAAACTGATAACATCTTAATTTTTCTATAAACAACACTAAAACAAATTTCTGATTTTCTTCTAGGGTTTTAGTAGTAGTAGTAATAGTAGTAGTAGTAGTAGTATGATGGTTATTAGATGCAAGACAAAAGAAATAAAAGAGGATGAGGAGGAGGGAGGGTAGAGAACTAAAGATGATGAATGATAGTATATGTTTCCAAGGAGGGGACGAAGAGAAGAGGTGTTTGGTTGGTTTCTCGGGATTGAGATTTACAAAAATCGGGTGTCTTTCTCATTTCACCATCTACCAAACTGACACTCACCCCAATTCTAGTATCCATTTATTTATGTATTTGCATTTACATTAAATTTGTTACAAAAATATAACACACTGAAAATTCAATTTCTTAGCTTTTAGCCCAGCTTTCGCATTCGTCTTGGAATAATCAATTCCAATGTCCTTTTGTATCTTCTTCTTCCTTCTTTTTCTTTTTTTCCTTCCAAAAAGTAACTAACTTTACTTTCATAATGAGAACTAAATATTCATAATCTAGGAAGGGATTAAGACAAGACAAAGATATGTGTTTTTTTTTAAGAGTTGAGAAAGGGAGAAGAAATGATGATTTGGTAATGGTTTAGTTACACAATCAAAGGACAGTTGTTAAGAAATTCTCATTCTCTTTTTTTCTCTAATAAGGATGGGCTAAACAGGTGGGCACACCATGATGGGTGATCTCTGGGACAATGCTTACAGTGTTTTTGGGTCCACCTCAAACGTTTTTTGTCTCCTTTCTTGGCCTCATTTAGTTTGCACTTATACTTGTCTTATTTTAATTCTAGTAGATGTAGATGTAAGTTTTTTTACTTCTCTCTTTTGATGTGATTTATAACCAGAAAGAAGAAAAAATAAAAAAGTGTAAATCTCTCAGAGATCGAAATTTTATATTATGTTGATCCACAAAGTTTTTAAAAACGACTCAAAACAAGGTTATATTTTATGGCTAGGCAATTTCATTAAATATGACTCAATTTTACTAAGCCAACAAATAAAAAGAGTGTTACTGTAGTGCTCTGGATTTTAAGAAGTGTGGTATAAGATGGAACATGTTTAAGATGAAAAATAGGCGAATTCATCTGTTTACACAAAAAACATATACACAAATCGTTTGGTTAAAAAGTTTTGATCAAGTGACGATACAGCTTTCTTTTTCTACTGACATTGGAAGAACAAAGTGGCGCCTGTGAATGTGATATGGGTTCCCACCACCACATGCGTTCGGATTTGCCATGAAAACCATCATCATCATCATGCGCATCCACCCTGATCCATCCTCTCTAGCCAGCGGTTCTTTTAAACGTGAAAAGCTCAGAACCTTTCTTGTCCATTTTATATGCCAGACTATTTAACATCCGTTTATAATTCTGTCGCATATAGAAGGAAAAAAAATAATGGATTAACATTAATATATAAAAAACATTTGATCTCATATGGTTTTGTATCAGAGAATTTTCTTTTATGATAGACGTTGAAACATACGATGTTTCGTGTGATCAAAGCTCCCGCTTAGGTGGGGACTAGTACATCTTCGACATACCATACCGAACTGCTCCAACTTTCCGGTGAGCAGAACCACCAGGCGCAGCAGCTGCAGCCGCTGCTGCAACTCCTATTCCGGCGGTTGCCTGTAACAGATTTGTATCGATTATAATCCGGTCGCTGATGTTTTCTGCTTTGTTCATTCCCGTTCGAGCCATGATAAACGGGTTGTTATCTATGTTGATGGCTACATCTGGTGCGTATCTATTATACTGAGGTATATGTCTTGCCTGCTTCTCAGACTCCATAGTTGCTCTTCTCTCTTGCTGCTTTCCCATGGAGACTGTTGCAGCAGACTGTTGTGCAAAGGGGGGATTGGTGCTCCGGATGAATGATCTTGGGTCATAAGCATCTCTGCTGATTCTCCCATTGTCGAAAGGTGCGACAGGGCCCATGAATGTGTTTGGTTTGGCGGCTGCGTATATAGAGATGTTTTACGGTTTATAGAGTTTGGTTTGGAAACATTTCTGTTGGATTCAGGATGAGTGATTAAAAGTACCTGAGAGGTTTCTTTGAGGTGCTTGTAATGTTGCATGATTAAGAGGAATGTTTTGAGTAGTTTCAGGGTTCAATGTGTTTGTGTTATTCACAAGTTTTGGTTGTCCTCCTCTCGCTACTGTGGTTGAGTGTATGACCGTTGATCTGAAATCATACAAACACAGAGTCAGTAAGGACATATTCTTTCTTTCGGAAACAATACTAACTAAAGAAGCCTATATAACGAAGTTGACATGATCCTCATAAAAACTAGTGTTCAACACAAGAATGAGATAGTCATGGTTTCACGATTTCATCTTTTTTATCCTTTTCATGTCAAATGATATTTATATACAACTAGCATAACAAGTCAGGAACAGAGGATTTACCGGGGAAGAGAGGCATGTTTCCTTTCTAGAGGCGCCACAGGGCCTGATTTACCACTGTTTTCTTCAAGATGCGCAAATTGTCTTCTAAATTGATCAACAGCACTGCATAATATACATCAATGTCAGCGATAGGGTGTAACATAATGCTTGTTAAAGAAGATAATCAACAAATATTACAACCTTGGGTAGAGGAAACTGGCTTTATCAGCACCGTTCATGTGATCTTTAAGCAGCTGAGGATGGTATTCAAGTATCTCCCTAGAAATTAACTCTCTGATATCGTCTTTAGTGACCTTTCTTCTCTCAAACTCAAATTCCATCTTTGTGATGGGCTGACATGAAGGCTCCCTTTCCACTTTTGCTAATCCCTTGAAATATGGGTCAGCAAGTGCCTGATGCAAGTATAAGGACAAGAGAAGTTTAGCGGGTTACTCCAATAGACCACATATATGCATGATACACTCTTCTTAAAAAGACAAAAAAAATGGGAAGCAGATACTTGTAGATTTGACATGATTATGTAATACAGAAGTTGAAAAGCACCTCTTCAGCAGTTGGCCGGTCTTTTGGATCAAAAGCAAGAAGCTTCTCCAACAACTTCAGAGACAAAGGATCCGCATTTGGAAATTTCTGAGCAAACGGAATGGGTGGCTTTTTCCGCATGCTTGTTAAGTATCTCCTTGCCTTTTCGTTCCTTACCTGCATAATATCATAAAAGCAAGGTATTCATCATTTGTCCTTGCATAAGAAACTTAAAGCACTCTGTTTACAAGAAGATCAATACCCGCGAGATGGTGTCCAGGGAAGGTGTCCCTAGCAGATCAGTCATTAGATCCAGCTGGTGTACCACATTCTTCCCAGGGAAAAGTGGTTTTCCCATCAATACCTCCGCAAAAATGCAGCCTATACTCCAGATGTCAATTGCGGGTGTATACTACAAAGCCAAATCCATAAAAATTTATCTCCAAGTAATACACCATATAAAAGATGATGTTATTTAGAGAACAGATGACACACACACCTTAGAGTAAAAAGATCCACAAAGCTCTGGCGCTCTATACCATCTTGTAGCAACATAGTCCTGTAAATTTGATAGAAAATAAGGTTGAAGAATATCAGGTCCTGCAATGTATTGCTTCATATTTAGAACAATTTCAGTTGAAGAGCAGAAACATCTTTTGCAACTTACTGTCCAAAAGATTGTTGTGGGAGTATCATTGAATGCAACCCTTGCCAGTCCAAAATCACAAATCTTTAGTTTACAGTTTGCATTTGCCAATATGTTCTTTGGTTTCAGGTCTCGGTGGTAGACATTAGCTGCAAAAAACCAAAGTACATAAGATATCAAAAAACAATAGACAAAAGTCTCCAGCAGAGTTAAAGTTCAGATATATTGACAGGACAAAATTTTAAAAGGCAAACATTAGGAAACCGCATAAATCCAATTCGTATAAAACAGTAGTGTAGGAAGTAAAAAAAGACAAATCTGACAATACACTACAAAAAAAATGGACTACCTGTGTGAATGTACTTGAGTGCACGCAATAACTGATAGAGGAAAAACTGGTAATGCTCTCTAGTCAAATCATCATTGGCTTTGATAACTTGATGAAGATCAGATTCCATGAGCTCAAAAACAACATAAATATCTTTGAATTCTCTTCGGGAAGGAGGAAGCATAATGTGCTTAATCTCAACGATATCTGGATGCCTTAGGAGCCTAAGCAGTTTGATCTCACGTAGAATCCTAGCAGCATCAGATATATGCTCAAAAATATCATGAATCTTCTTGATAGCCACTTTCTCACCGGTAAGGGTGTCAATGGCAGAGCAAACAACTCCATAACTTCCTTTACCAATAACTTCTTGAATTTTAAATCTGTTGGCATCGCCATAGTCAGAGAAGAACTCCATCTCCAGATTATTCTGTT
Organism: Camelina sativa; assembly: GCF_030686135.1. NCBI lineage: Eukaryota > Viridiplantae > Streptophyta > Magnoliopsida > Brassicales > Brassicaceae > Camelina > Camelina sativa. The sequence continues at coordinate 2,525,759 of NC_141884.1, read as the reverse complement.
ACAAAAATAGCAATCTCAAGTCAATTGAGCCACAAACAATACATCAAAAACATTAAGTTGATGAAGAGCATAGTGATGAAAAGGAACGAACAAGTAAAAAGTGAAACAAAAAGATTCAGACAATAACAGGTCAAACATGATTAGGAACACAACAGATAACAGAATGAAGAAATTGTGGTTAAAGAAGAAGACTAGTGCCTTTAGGTTATAAGAGATTGAAAGGTTCTGAGTTCAAAACAAGTTTTTTTTCGTTGTTGTTGTTGTTGTTCAAAGGCCAAAAGAAAAAAAAAAAAGAAGGGATAAATGTTGCTGAAGAAGGGCTGTATAGACAACAGATCATAATGTGCCGTTTTTGTTATTGTATAGACAACAGATCATCATGTCATTATGCGTTGTTAGATTGACACTTGTAACGTTTCTTCATCTCAGCTCATATAACAGAAAATCAGAATTTGCCTCCAAAAACGGCAAAAAGATTAAAACTTACAAAACACAAAAACAAGATTAACCGAAAACACACATAAACAAATATCTCACGGACACAAATATTTAGTATTGGATTCAAATAATTGCAAAAAAAAAAAAAAACCTCACCTTTTTACGATGATCTTGCTGCATCATGACTCAATTGAAACACAGACACACACAATTGAAAAAAAACCCGGAATTTAAAAACCCTAGATTCGATCTGGAATTGATTGAATCAGATCAGCCGCATTGGCCCCATCGACCACTGGACCACGAAATCGCAAAGCTAGAATCAGACCTGGTTCTGCTCCTCCGGCAATCCTCCACCGACAGAGACAGAATCGCAGGCGAATTTCTCATTCACCTCTCAATTTCACCCCCACCACGGAAAACAGAGAAAACACAAACCGAGGAATCAACAACCAAACAAAGAGAGCAGGAGGAGGCAGCTATTAAGATGAATGGAGGAATTGATGAAAGCAGAGTGCGAACAGCAAGAGCATTTGCTTTAATCGCACGTTTTCGTCGGCGCGAGATCTGATCACCGACACACAAGGGATAGAGAGAGAGAGAGAGAGAAGGAGGAGGAAGAGTGAAAAAAATCAAAGGAGAGAGATAAGGAAGGAATCTATCTCTAGAAGATGATAGCTGGTGGATTCATTCCCATTATATATAGGCAGTTTAAACGTCGCCGTTTGGTGAGCCATCCAAAAAGCAAAACCCATTAGTATAATAGTAATACTTAGGAGTTAGCAAATAATTTATTTATGGGTTATCAAGTGTTACATTATACTAGTATAGATGATTTAATTATCACATTATTGATCAGATCATTATTACTATATATGTATGATCTAGTTTATTCCATCTTTATTGTCATTGCATTCTTTCATGTCTTCTTTATCCTTTAACATAAAATTATGATGTACTTTACTTAACATCATCTTCATTATTTTCTAAAGATTTTTTTACCTTATTTGTGTATTGAGTTTCTACTAATTCCATTTATCATTTTCAATTTTTCATTAATATTGAAACTCAATACACAAATAAGGTAAAAAATCTTTAGAAAATAATGAAGATGATGAAATTGGATAAGTACAAAATTTTGGTATATCTAAAAAAAATGTTAAACGTATAGTATTTGATTAAAAAAATACAGTATTTGATAAAAAAAAAAAAATTGATCTCTTTAAAAGTATCTAATATCTATAGACTATGGTTAACAAAAATGATTTGTGCCCAATTATCTCTAACCACCTCCACCTAATTAATGCTACTAATCAAAAACATAACAAATATATACCATAAATTAGTTCATGGTGGTGTCCTTCATAATTTAAGTATATTAGTTTTTTTTTTTAACATCTAAGTATATTAGTTTTAGTGGACATCTTTAATCATATTGTGGACCAAATTATATATGCACTTCTCACCGAATTCTTAAAATCTTAACAAAAAAAAATTCAAAAACGGTAGGGAAAAAAGCCAAAAAAATATCTCATTTATTTTTTATTTGGATGTTAAATACCTGGTCTTTTTAGGTTGGAAAAAATACCTCATCTAAATTATCTTTAGTTAATATTTAAATTATTGCTAAATTCAAAGCCACGCTTAACGGTCTTTTAACGTGCGTCACAGATCACTTAACCGTTGTTAAAATATAATCACGCATGTTTCTATAGATATATACAGTACATTAAACAGCTTAAAGTGAGATATTGCTATAGTGTAGTGGTTAAAAGTGAGTCGACTTTGTCTCTTGACTGTAGTTCAAGTTCTATCACAAACCTCAGTTTTTTAAAAATGTATTTTCTCTTTATTTTTTTTGAAGGTGTTGGTTAAAAAAGTATTTTCTCTTTATTTCGGTAAAGTTCATAGAATACAAATTACCACTGGACCACGTTAACTTATTCAATACATCGTTTCCGAGTATTATATATATATCGATACAAACACGCATGATTATATTTTAACGGCTGTTAAGTGATCTGTGACGTACGTTAAGGGACGGTTGAGAGTGGATTTGTGTTCTGTTATATATCGATACAACCATGCGTGGAAGCACAAAAAAGGCTTTAAATTTAGGGATACAAAAAATGTAACATTAAAAAGCACAAAAAAGCACAAAAAAGCACATTAAAAATATAGAATAACATCCCAAATTTTTTTATAAAATGACACATTGTTAAACAAAGGAAGTATTAATTAACTATCTCTATTATTCTTTTTCCAGATTATTATGGAAAAATATATAGTTTACAAGAATACGAGACTCTTCAATCTGTTATGGATCATAGTATCCGCAAATATTCTTCGTGGTGCTCAATTTTTTTCAGTTTTATTTTTTTTGTTATATCAAAACTCATTATATTACTATTTATTATATTTTTTTAATTTAATATTACTATTTTAACCAAACTCTTTACAAAAATATAAAGTTTACCATAATCAACTGTATTATAGCAAAATAAAAATATAACATATTCTAATTTGTTATAAATTTTATATATTCATAAATATTTCCGCGCTGTAGCGCGGATCCGATCCTACGTTAGTTTATTTAAAGATTCAAAACTGGAATAAAACTCAATAAATGACAAAAGGTAAAAATATATATTCCCTTCTTCAGCCTAAACACACAAAAAGTATTTTATTTTAAAGTTTCAGTCCACGAAGTGTCTAATTCTATAAATATCCATTAAACATATGCCCACAAGTTTTTTCATCGAAAAAGAAAAAAACCCAATAAATGGGCCATACCATTTTTCCCAAAGAAAACACTGATTATCACGCAGGGTCTTTTTCGCTCTGCGGACATTTGACGCCACGTCACCTGTGGTGACGCACCACCTCTGTCTAACTCGAGTTGTGTACTTTACAAGAGAATCGAGTTGTACTTTACAAGAGAAGAAGAGAGACTTGTCGTCAAATTGTGATAAAACCCAAGCTAATCATTCATTTTGTCCTCTTCTTTTGCGCCTTCTGTTGATTAAAAATATAAAGTCAAACCAGCTCAAAACGAGTGTTTTTTTTTTTTTTTTAAACTAAATCCATTTTTGTTATGGTCATAATAGAAAGAGTGATTCCTTTTCATTAGCTAGTAACCTGACGATGATTGAGCGAATTATTATGCAACTAATATTGTAGTTTAATTTATACAACGACCAATCAGATCCGTTGTTACGTAAGCACACATCATATATATAATTATCGTTATTTTAAGTTTTAAGTTTATTTTGTAGATCAAATCTTAGTATTTAGTTAAGTGAACATGATTAATTACAACGTGGACCAAATTTAGTTTAAGAATTGCAAAAAAAAAAAGAACCTCTAGTTTATCTCTTACGTGGATCAAATCATCAAATGTAGTTTGTGATTTTACGTATAGCGGAAGATAACAATATTTCTGACAAAATAAATGAAAATATTTGCAAAATAAAAAAGTAACATTATTGCAGATCATGAAGCTAGACATCAAGCAATACAAATAGATCGATATAAAATCTGCCCTTAATACTCTCAATATTAAATAGACTTCTCCAACCTAGTCACCTATATATACATTATTGGATTTTGAAAATAAATTATATATATACATCATTGGATTTTGATGGGTAGCTAGATCAGTAAGGTGATGTATATTAGTAAATACTATACTTAATTAAGAGGTACATACATATAAGTATATCATTCTTAACAATGTGATATTTGTAAATTTGAGGATCCTAATTAGATATTAATGTATTTTGGTGGCTAATGAAGTGCTAATTTTCTACTGTGTCCCATATAATTAAAAGCTCCCTAGTCCATAGTCCCCATTTAAATGGCCAGAAAATAATTAGTGAGTAGAGAGAGAGAGAGACGCGTTTCTTTCTATTTTCGAATATGCCAAGACAGTTTCAGTTTGTCGTCTTTCGTATATTTATGATATGAATGTCACGAATTTCAAAAACCATTCTTTATTTTGTACATAATGCGATCCCACACTGTTTCAGGTCTTCTTCGCATGGATTTCTTGTTTCGTCAACTCAGGAAAAAAGAAAAAAAAAAAAAACTCAATGACAGGGAATTATAACTACACAACCAAGAAATGATTCGTTGATTTTCAAGTAGATGTAGTTATTTTGGTGTCTTTTTGTAAATAGACGTTGCAATATACTTTTCCTCAGAACAAAAAAATATTAAAAATTATCTTCTACTTGAACCTATACATACATGTCTATTTTTTTTGCCCTAAACGGATTGGAGTCTTTTTGCTTAAACTAGGGAATCTGGCGCCCAAATATGGTAAGAGAGAGAGAGAGAGAGAGAGAAGAGAGAGACCGAGCTTCCTCTTTTACAAAACTCATCTCTTTCAGATCTTCTTCTTCATAATCTCTCTCAGAACTCGAATTCGAAATTCGAATACTATCAAACAAACCGATCCGCTCGTGGTGAGTTTCTTCTCCAACGATTTGTTAACCGGCGAGCTCTCTTCGAGACTCGTCTTCAACTCATCGATCTTCAATTGCTTCTCCGTAGCTTCGAACTCGAGTTTCTTAATCGTGATTTCGTAAGTTCTCATCAAGCTCTCTGCTGCTCCTGGATCTCAGCCAACATAATCGCGACTTGCCGAGACAGGTTCAGCTCCTTCCTTAATTAGAAAACTCCGTTTAAGCTCCGACAAAGCTCTCAGCTCCTCGACCACCGCGGTATCCGCCGCTTGTATAGCGTCCTTGTCGTACGGACGCTGCGCCATCTGAAGCTCAGCGTAAGCGGCTTTGACCCAAAGAATGAATATTTGGTGGATGATCCTGCTCATCATCACGCAGACGCAGGTATAAACTCTTTAACATTTTTCAAAAATTTTCATTCTTTACCAAAAGTAAACCCAAATATAAAAACTCTTACGGATCTGTTAGAACCAGAATCACCAGAATCTTATTATCATGACTGGATTTGGTTGTAGCAGAACCAGAATCTTCAATTCCAGTCATGATGAGTAACGAAGAATCAAAATTGTAATGAATAAAGAGAAGTATACTAAAAACAAGCAGCAAGTCTCGCCGAGAATCAGATCAAATAAAGATCAAGGCGCAAACAGAAAATTTAGGTTTTCTTTTTATGCTCTCATACAACGTATCTAGAGATCTTAGGTGTATAGAAAAGGACTTCCCTGTATTAATTAGGTATACATACTAGAGAGTGAGAGTCTACTCTAATCTAAGCTACGTACATACAGGCCCAATAATATACAGTATGAAAACTAACATACATGATATGGAGAATATCCTAATATCAATATATTCTTAGATCTAACATTCCGTCGTTGTTGCATTAATCCAACAAAAAAGAAAAAAGCCAAATAAAATAGTTACGTGAAATATTTCTTTTACTAGTTTTTATTTCACACAAAAATCGATATATCCATATCTGATAATAGTTTTATATATCTTCTTTCTTTTTTTTTGCTGATTTTTTTTGTGATAAAAATATACTAATATGTTTTATATTTTTGAAATTTAATTTTACAGGCTTCAGATGAGGACCACTATTGCATCGGCATACATAACCAATCGGCTTTTTCCCATCCTCTTCTAAAAAATCACACATTACAGGTTTGTTTATCACGTTTTTAGAAAATTTATTTTATTTGTTGTAGTATGTGTTAATTATCATTTATAATTTAATTTCGTGTTACTTAAAAATTTTAATATTTTTTTGTTACAGAAGTCGCCGTCAGAAATCCCTAGAACGACTGGAACTAGGGCAAAAAGTGAATGGCCAACATACGAGGCTCACGTCAGCAAAGTGAACTGCCCCGTAGGTACTATACCAGTGCAAATCGTTACCGCTTTGGATCATCGGGCGAAACCCGAAACGGGCACGGTTAACCGTAGTTACCAACACGAGGTACGTAAAGCGGTTAATCCTATTATATACTATTTTATTGTACTAGTTACACGTTTTATTCAAGAAAATATACGTTTTAGTCCATACTTTTTTCTTTATAGTTTATAATGCTCAAACCAAACTTTATTTCAAATGTTTCTGTTTCTGGCCTTATGGGCCGAAGGGTTTTCCATATCATGTATGTTAGTTTTCATATTGTATATTACTGGGCCTATATGTACGTAGCTTAGACTAGAGAATATCCTAATATTAAATGGGCCGGGCCTGATTTTTTTCTTATTGAATTTTGGAATCAAGATCAATGTTTTTTTGTTTTTCTTGTCAGACATCAGATTAGAAGTTTGTTTAGTTTACAAATATTATAAAACAGTAGTAAATGTTTAAGAAATCAGCCGTTTATAACTTTATTAACTGTGGTATCTTTTTGGTTGTAAATAATAGTATGCAGAGGTGGCTACGGATAGCCAACAGAAGCTGTATGGGACCATAGCTACGATCAACGTGTGGGAACCGGTCGTTGAAAACAGTGGCGAGTTGAGTCTTGCCCAAGTGTGGATAACTTCGGGAGACTATGAGACAAAAGATCTCAACACGATTGAAGTCGGCTGGCAGGTTTAGAATAATTTTTTGTTTTTCATTATTATTCTTTTCCTAAACCGCTAATTTAAATCAAATACATGAGACTAATATAGTAAATAATTTTGTTAATTTAACTATTTAGGTGTGTGAGGTGTTCTACAAGGACAAGAAGCCAAGATTGTTCATTTATTGGACGGTACGTCTATTTTATTTATTTTTTTTTTCTTTTTCACATTTTCAAACATAATTTATCCTTATTTTTAGGTTATTGTCCATAATAATACTATATAGTATATACAGACAGTATACGTTAATGGAGCATTGCTCTTATACTTTTAGGTTAAGAAAACAAGATTATTAACAATAGATAGATATTTAAATTGACTGGATTTACTATAGAACCAACTATATCTATAATTCGTCTTGTGTGTGTTTTTTTTTTTTTTTTTTTGCAGTAATACAGATTAAAAAAATGATTAAGTTTTCTTAGTAACACAGAACTTAGTTCGTAAAAACCTTTCATCAACTGTATTCTATATATATAATAAGTATTCTTAATAACACTGACTTTAATATGCAAAAAAAAGTTATAAGCTTCCAATTTATTTTCCAAATATGTAAGAAATAGAAAAATAAGATGCAAAATCAACCCATACTTGAATTTGAATTATTCGTCTTTATTAGAATCCAAAATATAAAAGAAATTTACTCAGTATTTAAAGTAAAAACGACATAATTAATAAAATCTTACTGTTGGTTTTAAAGGTTTTTGTTTCTCTGAAGACACATGTTTTGGTAGATAATATGATAATGATATCATATATGTACACATAAATTTTCTTATAAGCAAAATGCATCACGTACGTAGTTGAATTATTTTAATAAAAAGTACCAACAGTTAAATTTATTATTTGAAAAGAAAACAGAATTTCTCGGCTTACTTTTTGTTATTGGTTGTTGTTGTGAAAAACAACATATTGGACGTTTTAACATGTTTTGGTTTACGTAAATCCTCTTATGATATAAAAAAAGAAATTTAAAACGTCTAATATGTTATTTTTCACATAGAAACATATATCTACAATAACATGGTTTTGGATGATTTTTTTTTTTTGCATTCTAACAATAGTATTGATATTTCACAGAGTGACGGATACAATACAACCGGAGGCTATAACCTTCACGATCCTGGGTTTGTTCAAACCAGCAGCGAGGTTGTCCTAGGAGGTGCTATTTCTCCAGTATCTAGCATTGGTGGTCGCCAGTTTGAGATGACTATTCTGGTTTGGAAGGTTAGTTTTTCTTTACCTTTTATGTATTTTATAAATTAAAATTCTATTATTATATTATCAGCACTTTTTTAATAATAGAAAATATAAACATTTCCAGGATCCCCGAAGTGGAAACTGGTGGCTGCGTGTAGGCACCGACTTGGTAGGATACTGGCCTAGGGAACTTTTCACCACTTTAGGCGATCATGCACGGAAAATCGATTGGGGTGGAGAAATCATTGACTCAGAGAGGTTCGGACGACACACGAAGACACAGATGGGCTCAGGGCGTTTCCCCCAAGAAGGGTTTGGAAACGCGAGCTATTTCAGGAACATACAAGTGGTTGATCACACTTGCAGTTTCCAGCCGACCCCTGAGTTGTTTACACATGCAACAAATACTGCTTATTATGACGTCAAGAACGTGCATAGAGATGAGTTGGGAACTCATTTCTTTTATGGCGGACCAGGATTTGGCCATACGCAATCAGGGGTCGTATCTCTTAGTTTGAGTCAGTTTTTTCTTTGTTTATGTTTTAGTTTTTTCATTATCATTTAGTTTCTTTTATTATTTATGTTTGTTCGGTTAAGGCTTTTGTGTAAAAACACTGTTTATAATTATGAACATATTGTAATACAATAATATCTTATATAACATTTCTGATCTAGTTAGATGAATGGTAGCACAGGTTATTTGTGATTGATCACCCCGAAGAACACTGATTCGATGATGGGCGAAGATTATGATGATCGATAGAGAGAAATAGAGTAAAGAAGATGAATATGGTTTATGATTCCTTGTATTACTAAAGTGTGCACTAAACAGGTCGTTGTTGCTTCTTCCTACTTAAAATACACCCTCTTTTAATACAACCCTGAACAAACTAGATCATCACACAACAAGATCACCTTCTGGTGCCTCTTAAACCATTTCAAGTCTTATGCTTTTCCTCGCCTCTATACAATCTTTGATCAAAGTGACATGTTAAAATGTGTTGATGCTCTGGTGCTCTCTTCATGATGAGCAAAAACAAAACATCACTGCCAAAAATCAGAGTGTAAATCAACGATCAACAACAATGTAACATGGCACGCAACTTTGACAAATTTTCGTAGATAAAGCCTTAAAAGTCAAAAACTGATATAAAAAAATAAATAAAAAAAAATTCATCTAAACGAGAGAAGCTTAAACTGTAGCCAAATTCTACAACATAGCTCTATAAACACACAAAAGGATCTTTTGAGACAAGAGAGTTTATGAGCACAACAGACATTGCTTTTAAAAGCCAAATTCTACATCTTTGCATCCAAAGCCAAACATCATTTAAACCCAACTGAAGTTCTCAAAACCAGATCAAATAAATGCCAGCAGCAACAGAGGATGAAATTACAGAAAATAACTGCACAGATCACAAAATACCCAAAATTTTAATTTCAAATTTCAATAATAAAAACCCCCCCAGAAAATAATCAAAATCAAAGTTGGTCTTCAGCAAACACATATATCAATCTCGTTCTGAGAAAACGTTTCGCACCTTAGCAACAAGAGAGCCACGACCTGAAAGATGAGAAATTTCGAAGACGGAAGAAGCCACGAACTGATGCTTCTTCGTCGGAGATCGATACAGTGGGGGAAGGAAGAGCTTAGTTAGGTTAAGGTCGACGAATTCATGGCAAAAATCCGATTTGGGGGGCATTAGAGTATTTCTGATGTAATTATTTAGTAAAGATAGGGGTATTTTAGTCAATTGCAATTTTCGGCTGGTTCACTTGAATTGCAAAGTAACCCCAAAAAGATGAGAAATCTTACTAACAAATTATGTCCGTGAGAAAATCAAAGGTAGAGGTAGAGCATCTGCGAATAAGTTTGTACGTAACGTACTACATGTTACTACCTCCAAATTAATTTGGTTTTACATTATTGTCGGTTTCTCATCGGCAAGTAAATAATTAAAAAGGATCCCCAAATATTTTTTATTAATTTTATTGTAATTTCTTTTTTCATTTAAAATCATTTGAACAACATAACATCTTTTTGTTTCAAAAAATCATTATGCAATACTAAAATTCATGGTAAGTTTTAAGTTTTCTTTTTATTATCAAGAGAAATTTTAAAACAATTCAACAAGTTCATCTTTTAGAATCCGGTAATCCATTATATTATCGTATGACGCAACAACATCGTGGAGGATTTCCAATACAATATCCATCTATATATCCAGGTTTCAGATTACAGTTATTCGCGCATGCAAAACCATCCAATCTACCTCCACATTTAAAAAGGCAAATACCATATTTTGCTGGCTCTATCACTGCACCTACATACATATACAACTCCACATTAAAATTATAAATTCATATATACATTACCAAATAATACTTTTTTATCTTCAAAGTTCGTAAATCCTCCACATATACATATATACACATACATGTAACTTTCTTACTACTTTTATATGTTTGAGAAAAAAACAATCTAAATTATTGCTTTGGATGAGACTGAAAATAGTTGAAAATAACAACAAAAATAAAAATAAACATTTTTTCAAAGAAAACAAATTTGTCAATATTATTACAAGAAAAACAGTTATATAGGTTGTTGTGATACCCATTATATATGTTCTATGATCTTTTAGTTTTTCTTGACTGAGTTTTATTTATAGGACTGCTTTCCCCACAAATTCGCTGTTTTTATTTTATAGTAATTGGATATTCCATATATATTTTTTATTTGACTAGGAGAGATTTTCATTTATTTTGATTATCTGATTAAAATAGGAAGAATATTAAAAGTACTATAATTGAATTTATTTAAATTTAATGCATAAGATAATGTAGGAAACATATATAAATCACTTGTGACAGAATAACATATTTGATGTTATGAAATCTACTATAATTAAATCAATGATTTTAAAAAATTACTTTAAAATCAACTAGTTTTTAAATCATTTAGACCATTTGGATTTGGTTTTTATAGACTTTTTTAAATGATTTTTTCATTAAAGTAAAAGGATCTAAATACCAAGGTTTTAAACGAGTTCTTACAAGAAATTAGCAATTAAAAAAATCAATTTTAACATAGTCAAACTCCACATATGTTTTCATGAATGGTCTTGAAGCCAAAATGTTTTTTTTTTGTTTGGTAACGTCTTGTAGCCAAATTGATTTATACAAAATTTGTATACAATTATTACTATTTTGTTTTCCGATATTTAATTATAGAAACTGTAGATTCTTTCTATTTTAAAAAAGCAATAAAAATAAATGAAACCCTTCCTTAGTCAAAAAAAAAAAACTTATGTATGGAAGATCCAGTTTATGTATAGTAGAAACATAGTAGAGACAATTCAGACTTTTTCATTCCTATAAAATAAAACTCCATGAAAGAAAAGCAAAAGACCATAGAGCCTAATTTCTAGATATATTTCAATAGGTCTCACAAAAAGCTGGATAAATGTTTTTCTTATAATAGCATTGACAATTTCGCTTTGCTATGATAATGTTTTGGATGAGTCAGGTATGTTGTGTATTGAGAAGATGTTTATATTATTTCTTTTTTGTATTTTTTCAACTATCTTTGATCATTTTGAAAAGATTTGTTAAGTATATATAATTAGTAATAGAAAATTACATGTATATAATGATTTATAAAATTGGATGTGTATGTATGTGCAGTGATTGAGCCAGCAAAATTTGGTACTTGCATTTTTCAATGTGGAGGTATATTGGATGTTCATGCATGCATCAATGACTGTATTACTGCACATGATCGCCCTGGTGGACGATGTGTTGGAAATCCTCCATGCTGTCGCTGCTTCATATGATATTAAACGATTATGTTCATTAATTAATTGGTGATTGATCTTTAATTATGCGTCTCTAGTATGGTCTATTCAAAAAAAATAATGAATTTTTTTCATCGTTCCTTCTCAGTTTCTTGATATAATGAAAAATGAAACATATAACTTATCATGAATTTTGGTATTGCATTATGAATTCTGGAAGAGTTTGACATAATAAAATAATCGAAGTTGAATAGATTCACAAACTCTTTTATTGATTCACCAATGAAGTACAAGAACATCACCATCTTCATCAACACCATCACCTTCTGTGCCTCTTAAACCATTTTCAAAAGTCTTTTTTCCTCGTCTGGACTGTATACTATCTTTGATCAAAATGACGTGTAAAATGTGTTGTTGCTCTTCTTGATGAGCAAACAAAACATCAATGCCAAAAATCAGAGCGTAAATCAACCAAACAAAGCAAATATATATATATATATATATATATATATTATCTTTAATCAAAGATAATGAAATTCATTTCTTAGTCTTAACTGTTTTAAACAGAAAGAATCTCAAAACTATTAGTATAACTGAATATATCAAATTTTATGCAAAAGTTAATGTTGGGAAAAATAAATAATTATAGGCTAAATAATTATATCAACATATATTCGTATAATCATATACCAATCACCTAGATTGCAAGACCATTAGAAACAAATCATGCGGAGTTTGACTAGAGTTGATTATGTTATCATTAACTATATATTTGATTATTTTAATTAAATTTTCAGTATACAATAAATGTGAGCATATATATTAGAAGAAGTAAAAATATATACCCAGTCTTTATATAAATGGATCTTAAAAAAAAATAACATCTATATATTTAATCCGATTGAAATTTTAAGTTTACATGTTAAAGTTCTTAAATCTTACTACTATTTAGTATTTACCAATATTTTAGCTGCGAATAATTCTTAAATGATTTTGGATGGATTCATAGACTGGATATTGACTGTATAGAGTATTGGGTATTGACCAAAAAAAAGACTAAGTATTGAGTAATCAATTGTCTTTTTGGGAACACGCTCAAATTTTGTTTTCATTTTATTTTATCTTGAATGTTTTTCAATGACGTTACCAACTTACCATGGTATGTCTTTTTATCTCTTCATTAGCTCTTTTATTTTCTTTTTCTCATTTATTACTTTATTATCAAAATTAAAAAGAAACATACTAGAAATCGCATAATTTGAAAGTTCAAGTTCAACTACTTATGAATATAGTTAATGATGGGTGCAACAACATCGTGGAGGATTTCCAACACAATATCCATTCTTGTATCCCACCTTCCCAGAACAGTCATGGAAGCATGCATGATCATCAAATACACCTTCACATTTAAAAAGGCATAGACCAGATTCGGCTGGTTCGACCACTGCACATATACACACATACATGTAATTTTCTATTTCTAATTCTATATACGTTTAAGAAAATGTGTGAAATTATTGTTGTTGAAGTGATCAAAGATGATTAAAAAATAACAAAAATAACAAAAATAAATCAAAATCTTCTAAGAAAACAACATACCTGACCCACCCAAAACGTTGTAATAAGACGATGAAATTGTCAATACCACAAGAAAAACAATTATAGATGTCTTCGTGATAGTACCCATTATATACCAAGAAATTATGTTCTCTGATTTCTTTTTCTTTTTCGTTTGTTAAGAGTTTTGTGTATCTACTTCTCTCCAAAAGTCTCACTTTTCTACTATGTCTTTGCAAAATGAATTGGATCTTCTATATATATTTTGATAAAAGAGAGATTTTCATTTATTTTTCTTATCTTTTTAGAACAGAAAGAATCTCAAAACAATTATAACTGGATACGTCAATATTAATGCAAAACTTAATGTCGGAAAAAATAAGTAACTATATCAACATATATTTGTATTGATCACATGCCAATCACCTTGATTGCAACTTGCAAGACCATATAAGACCATTAATGGATAAAAATCATGTGGAGTTTGACTAAAATTGATTATGTATAATTAACAGTATAAATCTGAGTATCTGACTATTTTAATTAAATTTGACTAGACAATAAATGTGAGCATATTAGAAGAAGTAAAATATCTACTGTCTCTTTATAAATGATCTTTTAAAAAATGGAATTATATCTATAAATTCAATCAATATTGAAGTTTTAATTTTACATTTTAAATTGATCAATTTGAAATACTAAAACAAGATGAACCAATTGATCTCGAAGATGGGTTTCCCATCACGAAATGCAAGTTGGTACAGTTCGGTTTGCAATACTTCTGCAAACATATAACTTATTAACTTGGCTAATTGAATTAAGGAGATGTAAAAAGTAAAAACTGTAAAGTAACCCCAAAAAAGAAGAGAAATCTTACTAAGAAATTGTGTAGGTGAGAGAATCAAAGGTAGAGCATCTGCGAAGAAGTTTGTACGTACTACATGTTACTACCTCCAAATTAATTTGGTTTTACATGATTGTTGGTTTCTCATCGGCAAGTAAATAAAAAGGATGCCCAAATATTTTTATTAATGTTATTGTAAATTCTGTTTTCATTTGAACAACATAACATCTTTTTGTTATCAAATTCTTCAAAAATCATTATGCAATACTGAAATTCATGGTCAGAGTCGGCCCTTGACACAGGCAGGTGAAGCACATGCTTGTGGCCTCCAAATAATATAGTGGATATTTGGCCCTTTTTTCCTAAAAACTTCATTGGTTCTACTGGTAAAATGGTAGGATATAGTATATCAAAGGTCAACGGTTCAAATCTTTTGTAGTCTTCTTTGTGTTTTTCAAGTTTTTTTAAAAAAATATTAATGTCTAATTGGCCCCACCAAAAAAATGGGCTTGTGGCCTTAATATTTTCAGAGGCGGCTCTGGTCATGGTAAGTTATAAGTGTTATTTTTTATTATCAAGAAATTTAAGAACAATTCAAAAGTTCATCTTTTAGAATCTAGTAATCGATTATATTATCGTATGACTCAACAACATCGTGGAGGATTTCCAATACAATATCCATCTCGGTACCCAGGTTTCAGATTACAATCATTGGCGCATGCAAAACTATCCAATCTACTTTCACATCTAAAAAGGCGAAGACCATATTTTGCTGGCTCGATCACTGCACCTACATACATATACAACTCCACATTAAAATAATAAATCCATATACACATTACCAAATAATACTTTACTTTCTTCAAAATTCGTAAATCCTCCAGATATATACACATACATCTAACTTTCTTACTACTTCTATATGTTTGAGAAAAAGAAATCTAAATTATTGCTTTTGATGTGATCAAAAATAGTTGAAAAACAAAAATAAAAATAAACATATTTTCATAAAAACAACATACCTAACACGGTCAAAACATTGTCATAAGTAAACGAATTTGTCAATATTATTACAAAAAAACAGTTATAGCGGTTTTTGTGATATCCATTTATATGTTCTATGATCTTTTAGTTTTTCTTGACTAGTTTTATTTATAGGACTGCTTTCCCCACAAATTCACTGCTTTTATTTTATAGTAATTGGATATTCCATATATATTTTATTTTTGACAAGGAGAGATATGCATAAGCTAATGTAGGAAACATATATAAATCACTTGTGTCAGAATAACAGATTTGATATTATGAAATCTACCATAATTAAATCAGTGATTTTCAAAATTACTTTAAAATCAACTAGTTTTTAAAACATTTTGGATTTGGTTTTTAATGACTTTAATTTTTCTATGATTTTTTCATTAAAGTAAAACGATCTAAATTCCAAAGTTTTAAACGAATTCTTACAACAAATTATCAATTACAGAAATCAATTTTTAATATAGTCAAACTCCACATATGTTTTCATGAATGGTCTTGAAGCCAAAATGTTTTTTTTGGTAATTGAAAAATGTCAAAGATAATTGAAAAATACTGTGATGTAATTATTTAGTAAAGATAGGGGTATTTTAGTCAATTGTAACTTTCGGCTGAACTTGGTTCACTTGAATTGCATCTTCTAAACTCATCAGAATTAGATGTAGAAACTAAAAACTGCAAAGTAACCCCAAAAAAAGAAGAGAAATCTAACAAGTAAATAAAAAGAATCCCCAAATATTTTTATTAATTTTATTGTAAATTCTTTGTTCATTTTATATCATTTTAACAACATGACATCTTTTGGTTTCAAAAAATCATTATGCAATACTAAAAAATTCATGGTAAGTTATAAGTTTTGTTTTTATTATCAAGAAATTTAAAAACAATTCAACAAGCTCATCTTTTAGAATCTGGTAATCGATTATATTATCGTATAACGCAACAACATCGTGGAGGATTTCCAATACAATATCCATCTCGGTATCCAGGTTTCAGATTACAGTCATTGGCGCATGCAAAATCATCCAATCTACCTTCACATTTAAAAAGGCAAACACCATATTTTGCTGGCTCGATCACTGCACCTACATACATATACATATACAACTCCACATTAAAATAATAAATCCATATATACATTTCCAAATATATTTTTTTCCTTCAAAGTTCGTAAATCCTCCACATATACATATATTCACACACATTTAACTTTCTTACTACTTCTATATGTTTGAGAAAAAGAAATCTAAATTATTGCTTTTGATGTGATCGGAAATAGTTGAAAAATAACAACAAAAATAAAAATAAACATATTTTCATAGAAACAACATACCTGACACGACCAAAACATTGTCATAAGTAAACGAATTTGTCAATATTATTACAAGAAAAACAGTTATAGAGGTTTTTGTGATACCCATTGTATATGTTCTATGATCTTTTAGTTTTTCTTGACTGAGTTTTATTTATAGGACTGCTTTCCCCACAAATTCACTGTTTTTATTTTATAGTAATTGGATATCCCATATATTTTATTTGACTAGGAGAGATTTTCATTTCTTTTGATTATCTGATTAAAATAGGAAGAATCTTAAAAGTACTATAATTGAATATATTTAAATTTAATGCATAAGATAATGTAGGAAACATATATAAATCACTTGTGACAGAATAACAGATTTGATGTTATGAAATCTACTATAATTAAATCAATGATTTTAAAAAATTACTTTAAAATCAACTAGTTTTTAAAACATTTTGACCATTTGGATTTGGTTTTTAATGACTTTAATTTTTATAGGATTTTTTTCATTAAAGTAAAACGATCTAAATTCCAAGGTTTTAAACGAATTCTTACAACAAATTATCAATTACAGAAATCAATTTTTAATATAGTCAAACTCCACATATGTTTTCATGAATGGTCTTGAAGCCAAAATGTTTTTTTTGGTAACGTCTTGTAGTCAAAGTGATTTATACAAATTTGATATACAATTCTTACTATTTTGTTTTCCGATATTTAATTATAGAAACTGTAGATTCTTTCTATTCTAAAAGGGCAATAAAAATAAATGAAACCCTTCCTTAGTCAAAAAAAAAAAAAACTTATGTATGGAAGATCCAGTTAATGTATAGTAGAAACATAGTAGAGACAATTCACACTTTTTCATTCCTACAAAATAAAACTCCACAAAGAAAAGCAAAAGACCATAGAGCCTAATTTCTAGATATATTTCAATGGGTTTCACAAAAAGCTGGATAAATGTTTTTCTTATAATAGCATTGACAATTTCGCTTTCCTATAGTAATGTTTTGGCTGAGTCAGGTATGTTGTTTTTTGAGGAGATGTTTATGTATACTTTTTTTTGTATTTTTCAATTATCTTTGACCATTTTGAAGAGAATAATTCAGTTTTTCTTTGTTAAGTATTATATTATTAGTAATAGAAAATTACATATAAGGATTTATAAAATTGGATGTGTATGTATGTGCAGTGATTGAGCCAGAAAAATTTGGTACTTGCATTTTTCAATGTGGAGGTATATTGGATGATCATGCATGCGTCCATGACTGTATTATGTCACATGATCGCCCTGGACGATGTGTTGGAAATCCTCCATGTTGCCGCTGCTTCATATGATATTAAAATGAACTAGTTATGTGTTTAAGAAAAGAACGTTATGCGTTTAAACATATAACTTGATCTTTAGTTATGCGTTTCTTGTATGGTATATTTTAAAAAATAAAATGAACTTTTTTAATCGTTGCTTCACAGTTTTTTGATATAATGAAAATAAAACATATCACTTATCATGAATTTTGGAAGAGTTTGAGTGTTTGACATAATAAAATAATCGAAGTTAAATTTTTGCAAAACACTGATTAATTGTAAATCCTATTTCACACATGTAGAGATTATTCCTGATATGAAATTTACCTTTCGATGTCAACCAAGTTCCACATATAGCACTAGTGGAACAAAAAGTTTCGACCTTGGTAACAATAACAAACACTTCTAGTAAGCCATACCGAGAGCATCTAATGACTATATCACAAATTTACACAAGTATTTGATACAAATAATTGTGAGAGGCCGATGGGGTTGCTCTTTCAATGGGACTCTGAAACAAAACAAAAATGATATTGAGAGCTATTGTTGTTCCTTGTTTGATCCTCTAATCTTAGAAGTCTGATCTCTATACTCTTAAAAAAAGTGTCTTTGGGCAACATGTGCTTGTCCGTAACGAAAGCACAGAGTAAAAAGGACTATCTTATCTAGAGATTAAATAGCTTCCATGGTCTAACAAGCTTCAATGGGTATTGAGTAGCTGAATGTATACTGAAGAAGATTAATCAATTGTCTTTTTGGGATCACGCTCAAATTTTGTTTTCATATTATTTTATCTTGAATGTTTTTCAATGACGTTACCAACTTACCATGGTATGTCTTTTCATCTATTCATTAGCTTTTTTCTTTTTTCTTTTTTCTCATTTATTATTTTATTATCAAAATGTAAAAGAAAAATACTAGAAATCGCATAACTTGAAAGTTCAACTACTTATGAATATAGCTAATGATGGGTGCAACAACATCGTGGAGGATTTCCAACACAATATCCATTCTTGTATCCCACCTTCCCAGAACAGTCATGGAAGCATGCATGACCATCAAATACACCTTCACATTTAAAAAGGCATAGACGAGATTCGGCTGGTTCGACCACTGTACATATACACACATACATGTAATTTTCTATTTTCTAATTCTATATACGTTTAAGAAAAGAAAAATGTGTGAAATTATTGTTGTTGAAGTGATCAAAGATGATTAAAAAATAACAAAAATAAATCAAAATCTTCTAAGAAAACAACATACCTGACCCACCCAAAACGTTGTAATAAGACGATGAAATTGTCAATACCACAAGAAAAACTATTATAGATGTCTTTGTGATAGTACCCATTAGATACCAAGAAATTATGTTCTCTGATTTCTTTTTTTTTTTTTTTTTTTTTTGTTAAGAGTTTTGTTTATCTAGTTCTCTCCAAAAGTCTCACTTTTCTACTATGTCTTTGCAAAATGAATTGGATCTTCTATATATATTTTGATAAAAGAGAGATTTTCATTTATTTTTCTTATATTTTTAGAACAGAAAGAATCTCAAAACGATTATAACTGGATATACGTCAATATTAATGCAAAACTTAATGTCGGAAAAAATAAGTAACTATATCAACATTTATTTGTATTGATCACATGCCAATCACCTTGATTGCAACTTGCAAGACCATATAAGACCATTAATGGATAAAAATCATGTGGAGTTTGACTAAAATTGATTATGTATAATTAACTATAAATATGAGTATCTGACTATTTAAATTAAATTTGACTAGACAATAAATGTGAGCATACTAGAAGAAGTAAAATATCTACAGTCTCTTTATAAATGATCTTTTAAAAAATGAAATTATTTCTATAAATTCAATCAATATTGAAGTTTTAATTTTACATTTTAAAATCTTATTTACCAATATTTTTGCTGAAGTCCATAGACTGAGTATTGAGCAGGTATTGAGTATTGGACTATTTGGTATTGACCCAAAAAAAAAGACTGCATATTGATTGAGTAACTGAGTAAGTATACTTAAGATTAAGAAATTGTCCTTTTTGTCATCACGCTCAAATTTTGTTTTCATGTTAGTTATTTGAATGTTTTTCTACGTACCAAACAATTAATAGCGATTTTTGGAAGGTTGACTATGTAAATCCAAACAATTTCAGGAAGTTATCTCAGTAGAAATTAATTTTAAATTATGATTCGCTGATGTTGTGTTTGGTCCGGGCAAATAAACTGATTATTACAATTATTTTGCAATAGCCTAGATCTCCATTTGTGCTTCAAGTGAAACTTCAAACTAGCAAAAGTAAGATGCCTCAAGCCTACTAGCAGCTCCTTTTCTGTATGCCTTGGATTCACCAAACTCAATACAATAGACACTTCTAATAGAGATCAGGTCATCCATTGAAGCTTGCTAGACCATGGAATCTATTTAATCTCTAGATGCGGCTAAACAATTCCAACCACACCATTCCCTTTCTATGAACATGTCTATCATTCAAAATTCTCCATATCTCAACACCACCAACAGAAAGTAACTTAAAGGACTGACTAGCTTCAGCTAGTGTAAGCGCATAATGGGGCAACATAATCACAAGCATGGTTCTGCATATTTAAATTGTTCTATCACCATAATTTAGTAACTTGTAGTCATGTAACCACCAGGAGTAATAGCAGCATTTGTAACTAGATAAGATGGTGAGAATCTTAAGTCAATGCTAAGTTCCCATGATATAGAGCTGATAGATTCACAACACTCTTTTTATTGATTCACCAATAAAGTACAAGAAGGGACTCGAGAGCTACGCTCTCTTTCGTTTCAGCACTAAAAGAATTTCACAATTTTTGTCCCCTCTAGCTTCCTAACTGAAACACTTGAGTCTCTATCTACACCTGACATGATTCCTCAGTCCTCTGTCCTCAACTGATTCCATCACCGTAGTTGAAATTAATTCTGTCTTAAGCACCAAATTTATCTACAACGTCAGAAGGAAAGCACTGTCCATGATTTGTAGCATCTGGTTTCTTACGCTCATGCTCATCAACAACGTCACGCAGGTACACTGGGGTGGATTATTCTTCTCATCAACCTCTTTCAGATCCGAAACCAAAGAGTGATGGGGGGAGATATGTTGTGGATGATTTTAATTAGAATCAGTACTGGCAGACGCAAGTAAAAAGCTCATATCAATTTTCAAAATTTCACTCTTCTTACAAAAATCAGTGCCTTTATAGTCTTTTTTAAAAAAGATAGAGTGATTAAGAAAGAACAACGGATATTTGTTATTTGTTTGTTTATATTTGGTTCAACCTCAAAAACTCAATGTAATTATTAATTATATGTATAAGACAGTTCATATTGGACGAAACTTAGATGTTAGGAAGTTTGATTTATACTGTAGATAAAATACAATAGAAAGTTAAAAAATTGTACAATCGCTTATTTTTCGTTTATATTTTGCTTAAATTTTGCTTAGTTTTTATTTTTATTTGTTTATTGATTTGTTTATAGTTACTTTTTAATTTTATACTTTTGTGGTAATCATTTGATTATATAGTTCAATCATTTCATTCTTTTGTGGTAATCATTTCTGAACTTGGTCTCTCTCTCTATATAATCATTAATTTTGTCCTCTTCTTCTGCGTCCTCTATTGATTAAAAATCTAAAGTCAAACCAGCTCAAAAAGAGTGTAATTTTTTTTTCCAACTAAATCCATTTTTATATTTCTTCTTCTTTTTTTTTGCTGATTTCAATTTTAAAAGTATTAATTTCTCACTAAATTAAATTGTAATCCAAACAAATCTGGAGAGCAATAAAACTAGTCAAATAATAATCACCATGATATATATTTTTTTGTAATAAAAATATACTAATATGTTTTATATTTTTGAAATTTAATTTTACAGGCTTCAGATGAGGGCCACTATTGCATCGGCATACATAACCAACCGGCTTTTTCCCATCCTCTTCTAATAAATCACACATTACAGGTTTGTTTATTATTCCCTCCTTTTTTATTAGTTGTCGTTTAAGGTTGTTTCACACAGATTAAGAAAACCATTAATTTTATTATTTTATTTCTTTTAAATATATTTTATAATTTTTTGATTGGTTAAAACATTAAAACAGTTTGATAAAATTGGAATATTACCAAACATTTGCATTGGAAATATAAAACGACAAGTATTATGACACAAAATTTTAACTCTAGAACGACAAGTAATAAAAAACGGAGGGAGTACGTTTTTAAAAAATTATTTTATTTGTTGTAGTATATGTTGATTATCGTTTATAATTTAATTTCGTGTTACTTAAAATTTTTAATTTCTTTTTGTTACAGAAGTCGCCGTCAGAGATTCTTAGAGCGATTGGAACTAGCACAAAAACTGAATGGCCAACATACGAGGCTCACGTCAGCAAAGTGAAGTGCCCCGTATGTACTACTATACCAGTGCAAAACATAGCCGCGTTGGATCATCGGGCAAAACCCGAAACGGGCACGGTTAACCGTAGTCCCCCCCTCCCCACACGACTGACACGAGGTACATAAAACGGTTAATCCTATTATATATTTTACTGTACTAGTTACACGTTTTAAAACTGTGTCGATTCAAGAAAAAAAAATATACGTTTTAGTCCATAATTTTTTCTTTATAGTTTATTATGGTCAAACAAAACTATTACAAAATGTTTCTGTTTCGGTTCTTAAGGTATTTCGATATATTTAACTGGGCAGGGTCTGAATTTTTTTCTTATTGAATTTTGGAATTATGATCGATGTTTCTTTTGTCAAACATCATGATTAGAAGTTTATTTAGTATACAAATATTATAAAACAGTATTAGTAGTAAATGTTTTAGAAATTAGTCATTTATAACTTTATATTAACTGTGGTACTTTTTTGTTTTAAATAAATAGTATGCAGAGGTAACTACGGAAGACCTACATAAACTGTATGGGACGATAGCTACGATCAACGTGTGGGAACCGGTTGTTGAAAACCGCACCAGAGTTGAGTCTTGCCCAAGTTTGGATAACTTCAGGAAACTACGAGACAGAAGATCTCAAAACTAATGAAGTCGGCTGGCAGGTGTGGAATACTATGCTTTTTGTTTGATATTTGTTATTCCTTTCCTAATCCGTTAATTTAGTTATAGAAATTTGACTGATACAAGAAATAATTTTTATTTTTTAATTATTTAGGTGTGCGAGGCGTTATACAACGACAACAAGCCAAGATTGTTCATCTATTGGACGGTATGTGTAGTTTCTTTTCTTTGTACTTAATTTAATTCACTTCAAACATAAATTACCTTATTTTGTTATTACTACAATCTATTAATTAGTATTAACTTAAAATTTCAAACTTATTCATAATAATACTCTAAACAGTATAAGTTAATGGAGCACTGCAAGAAAACAAGATGATTAACAATATATAGATTTTTAAATCGACTGAATTTACTATAGAATCAACAATATGGAGTTATTATAACTCATCTTGTTTTTTTTCTTAATAACACAGACTTTAGTTTGCAAAGACCTTTCATTCAATATATATATATATATATATATATATAATATTAAGTATTCAATTTATTTTCCAACTATGTTAGAAATAGATAAATAAGATTCAAAATCAATCCATACTTGTATTTGATTTTTTTTTGTCTTTGTTAAAATCCAAAATATAATATAAGTTTACTCAGTATTTAAAGTAAAAACGACATAATAAAATCTTATTGGTTGGTTTATAAGGTTTTTGTTTCTCTGAAGACACATGCATCTTTTGGTAGATAATATAAGGGTTTTTAGTAATAAAACCCCTCAACTAAAGATGGATCGTAAAAAAACCCCTCAATTATTTATTTAATGATTAAACCCCTCAACTTTAATTCTGTTAATAAATGTCATCCTCCCTACAGTGTCGTTAAAACTGGATGATTAAGGTTTAGTCATAGTTAAATTAAAACGTTGTGTTTTGAAAAAACTAAAAAACGACATGTTTTTTATATAAGTCAAGAATTATGATAAAAATCCAAAATACCATTATAAATCCAAATATACTACTGGAACATAAAAATTATCAAAACAAAACTACTAGTCGAGTGAAACATTAAAAGTAAACATGATGCAACAAAAAAAAATCCAGAAAAAACAAGACTTCATATGACAAGTTGAATTCATTGGGTGGTCTTTTGTCTCTTTGAAGGTCTTCCTGGAGGCAGACTGGGTGGCTTAGACACTGGCTCAAGATGACATTTGCGCTTGTTGTGTCCTGTTTGTTGACAATTGCTACATTTCTACAAGATCAAATGCATCAATTACAAATCTTTTTGCTAAGAAATCTTTGGCATACACTAAAACAGAGAATTATAATCTTACCACAATAACTTTGGCATGATAAGAAGGAAATTTAGGTTTTTTTCAATTTGGGGACTTTAAAACTTAGGTGAATTTGGGAATTTTAAAACTGGGTATCAAAACATCTTGTTGTTTTTATTCACAATTTGTGTTGTTTAAGAGTTTACATGTCGTTTTTCTATTTTTTGGAAAACTCTGCATTTTGGCTTAACCTTAATCATCCAGTTTTAACGACACTGTAGACGGAGGATGACGTTTATTAACAGAATTAAAGTTGAGGGGTTTAATAATTAAATAGATAATTGAGGGGTTTTTTTACGATCCATCTTTAGTTGAGGGGTTTTATTACTAAAAAACCCATAATATAATATGATATCATATATGTACACATAAGTTTTCTTATAAGCAAAATGCATATACCTTTGCATTCTAACAGAAATATTGATATTTCACAGAGTGACGTATACATTACAACCGGAGGCTATAACCTTCGCAAACCTGGCTTTATTCAAACCAGCAGCGAGATTCTCCTAGGAGGTGCTATTTCTTCAGTATCTAGCATCGGTGGTCGCCAGTTTGAGATGACTATTCTGGTTTAGAAGGTTGATTTTTCATTACCTTTTATGTATTTTATAAATTAAAGTTCTCTTATTATATTATCAGCCTTTTTTAATAATAGAAAATATAAACATTTTCAGGATCCCCAAAGTGGAAACTGGTGGCTGCGTGTAGGCACCGACTTGGTAGGATACTGGCCTAGGGAACTTTTATTGGACGAAATTTAGTGGGGGGTATTGGACACAGGAATGTGAAAGAATTTTTTAGAATGATGAATTAGATGTTGAGAAGTTTGATTTATACTGTAGATAAAATACAATAGAAAGTTAAAAAAAATTGGACAATCGCTTATTTTTTGTTTATTTTCCGTTTATATTTTGTTTATATTTTGCTTATTTTTGTTTTTATTTGTTTATTGATTTTTTATATTTACAAATGGATTTATCTGTCTCAACCGCAACAATCATTTAAATCTAAAAATTAAAGAGTAACCAAAATTATTATTTAATCTAATAAAAAAATAACATATAGAAAATATTTCCGATCTATGTATTATCAAAAAATTATTTCCTACAATTTTGGTATCATTTCATACTTTTGTGGTAATCATTTGATTATATAGTTCAATAACTGTGAAATAACGCATATTAAAAAGAAAGACAAATTTGTCAAACAAATATTTCCACTAAGTAGAAAGAATCTTTAAATGAAAATCATTCAATATATCAAATTAAATGCAATATATAAAAAATAATTTACTCTACTTATTTCCATTGCTTATTAATTAATTTTCTACATTAAATTATACTATCATTTATATTTTTTTCTATATTTTTCCTAAAAGAAAAAAAAATGTCATATTATGTGATGCCATATAACATATGAATTTTATGTGTGTATATTACCAAAAACATATTTAGAATTGAAGAATTTATATTTTTTTTCCTAAAATTTATAAGAGAAAGAATGGTCTTGCTGGAGAAATAAAAAGTAAAATATTTTCAAATTAAACCCAAAAAGTAGTTTTTTTATAACTTTTGGAAAACAATCATTTGGAGAAGTTCTCTTCCTACTGTTTGCTTGGCAGATATAATCCAAGATTTGTAATTGCTATAATCCCGCGGTGTACCGCGGGATTATTTTTTTATACTAAAATCATTAAATTTTAAATTGTAATTGTTAGTTAATTTTTTACATTTTATTTGAAGTTTAAGATTATATAATTGTATTTTGATTGTTAATTCTACGATTTAATCTGCGGTTTATATACAACACAATAATTTATTTTTGTTATAAATTAATTTCACCAATCCAAGATAAAAATATTCCGAGGATGAGCCAGAATTCATTACAAAACTTATTAATATCTGTTTATATTATTAAGTTGTACCAGTTTGTTTATAATAATCATGTATATAGAGGTGTCAAACAGGTCGGTCCACATTTCTTTTTTCATGGACCACAGCGGGTCAACCCGCTAAGACCGTGGTCGTTAAAGTTATGCCCAAGCATGTTTTCAACCTGAATTTTATATTAATTATTATTAAAAAATTTAGTGGCAAAGAAAAAAAAAATTAAAATAACTATGAAACAATATTATTTATATATAATATATTTATTTTAATCTTATATTCGTAGTTTTTGGGACAACCCGCCAACATATCTTACTAAAATCTGTAATCCCGATAGACTTAATTGTATTGACCATCTTTTAATTGTACACCACAGGCCTATATTTTCTATATAAACTATACCTTTAGAAATTTATTACTTTTTAGTATAATATACTGATGGTCGTAGCGATGGATTATTGACATTTAATTTAAATTGATAATAATATCAATCATAACCCATCCCATAATAATTTAAATTTATTAAAGTTTATTAAATAATATATTCAAAACATTTATAAAAATTAATTGCAATACAGAAATCTGACTGTTTAGGAATTTAAGATTTTTTTGTTACACTCCAATATATATAAATAAAAAAAATCTGTATATTGAGAGAATATATCTTCTTACTCTTTGTATTCCAATAGTTTATTGGAGTGTATTTCACGTCATTTATCATTATCATTTAGTTCAGTTTTAATTTTATTTAGTTTTGTACAATTTCAATAAAAAAAGGAGTCTTTATGTCACGTTACCGAGAGCCTCGTTTTAAAAAAATACGACGTCTGGGGGCTTTACCGGGACTAACTAGTAAAAGGCCTAAGGCAGGAAGCGATCTTAGAAACCAATCACGCCCCGTAAAAAAATCTCAATATCGTATTCGTTTAGAAGAAAAACAAAAATTGCGTTTTCATTATGGTCTTACAGAACGCCAATTACTTAAATATGTGCGTATCGCCGGAAAAGCCAAGGGGTCAACAGGTCAAGTTTTACTACAATTACTTGAAATGCGTTTGGATAACATCCTTTTTCAATTGGGTATGGCTTTGACTATTCCTCAAGCGCGCCAATTAGTTAACCATGGACATATTTTAGTTAATGGCCGTATAGTTGATATACCAAGTTATCGCTGCAAACCCCGAGATATTATTACAGTGAAGGATGAACAAAACTCTAGAACTTTGGTTCAAAATCTTCTTGATTCATCTGCCCCTGAGGAATTGCCAAACCATCTGACTCTTCACACATTCCAATATGAAGGGTTAGTCAATCAAATAA
This sequence comes from Camelina sativa, assembly GCF_030686135.1. Taxonomy (NCBI): domain Eukaryota; kingdom Viridiplantae; phylum Streptophyta; class Magnoliopsida; order Brassicales; family Brassicaceae; genus Camelina; species Camelina sativa. The sequence goes on along the minus strand of NC_141884.1, from coordinate 2,498,103 downwards.
TAGATAGGAAATGCGTCGGTTTGAAAATAAATGAATTGCTTGTCGTAGAATATTACTCTCGACAGACTTAATAAACCTAACTTAAGTAAAAAAAAATTACTAAAAACAAGAGTTCGGACAACTCCCCTTTGCCGTTAAAAATAAAAAGGCACAAGGTAAGGGATTTTGTCGAGGAATCTTTTTCCTATTCATGTATCATAGATTGGTAGGGGGATTTGGATCCCTTGTTTGCTCTTCCCAGCATTTTCCATATGAAAGAAATTAGGAGTAGAGAATCTATTTCAAAACCAAAACAAGGTAGATTTTATATCTATTCTTTTTTATTGGATTTGATACATTGTGGTCAATCACGTAAGATTGGTGAATTAGTTGAAAGTAAGGAAAGAGAGGGATTCGAACCCTCGGTAAACAAAAGTCTACATAACAGTTCCAATGTTACGCCTTCAACCACTCGGCCATCTCTCCGACATCAGGATTATGACTGAGTATCTGGGTGAATAGCGAGTTATTCATCGTTTTTTAGATTATGGTTAATAGATACCTCGGAAAAATTGGAAGTAGATAGAAGGTGTTTTTTTATGAGTCCGCTTTTATGTTAGTTTGTACTATACAATTCCTTTGTTTGTTTATGTATTTTTTAGGGATTTTATTTGGTAATGTTACTTTTCCACAAATCTTGTTATAGATTAAATATTTTATATTTAGTAGAAGAACTCTTTAGATTTTATATATATTAAAGACGGAAAATCTGGAGGAATTTTTTTTAAAATTAAAAGATTTGAAGTAATTGAATATGATTGATTGACATGAATATAGAGTTTTCTATATTGGAAAAGCAAAAATTTTGTTTAGTTTTGCAGAAAATTAGGTTCAGAGGTGGAGATAATTTAGGAAAATTATATTGGATTGATAGGAGAATATTTAATTAACATACCTTATTTTGTATATTTCGATTTTTTGTTTTATTTTTTTTAAAAAGTATTTTAATGATAATGGTATTGGTTGTAAATACTTTTGAACTCCAAACTTTTTTTCTCAAAAATGCTGTGAAAATAATAATATAGGTGTAGAGATGTCGTGAATAGGAAATTAGTTACCTTTCAATGTCAACCAAGCAAACATGCATATTGCTGTAGTGGAACCAACAATAACGGTAACAATAACAAACATTCCTAGTAAGCCATCCAGAGCACCTAATGACTATCACACAATGACACAAGTCGATACAAGGACAAAAAGAAAAACAATTTTCTTTTGTGATTTGATACAAAAAATTGTGAGAGGCTGATGGAGTTGCTATTTCAATGGAACTCCAAAACAATAAAAAGATTTAGAGAGCTATTGTTGTAATGTTGTTTGATCCCTTCGTCTCAGAACTCTGATCTCTATACACTTAACACTGTCTTTGGACAACACGTGTTTGTCCGCAACGAAAGCACACAGAAAAAAAGAGACTATACCTCAAAATGATATAATAATTAAAGAGAATCAATCACCCAAGTATACAATAGTTTACCCTATATATATTAGTATATATCCTACTATATTAATTGGGAAGTACAAATTTGAAACTAACCTTAAATATGTAAAAAATTACATTCAATTGCCATTAGAAAAAATTAATTAAAATTAATAGATTAATGAAATAAATATAATTAATTAAAAAACGAAAATCAAGGACACAATAAATAAAATAAATTGTAGAAAAGTTAAAAATAAAATCTATTAGAATCAAAACTAATCTGTATTAAAAAAAAATTAACAGCTAAGATTTTAAAAATCTAATCAAATAAAATCTACAATTACAAATTTTATCCTACTATATTAATTGGGAAGTACAAATATGAAACTAACCTTAAAATGTGTAAAAAACATTCAATTTCCATTAAAAAGTTAATTAAGATTAATTAATTAAATAAATAAATAAAATTAATTAAAAAATGAAAACTAGGGACACATCAAATAAAATAAATTGTAGAAAAGTAAAAAAAATCTATTAGAATCAAAACTAATTCGTACTTAAAAAAAAATAACAGTTAAGATTTTAAAACCAAAACGAATAAATATACAGCTACAAATTTTATCAAAAAAAAATTCCACCACAGGTTAAAATTATTACAGACAAGGAAAGGAAGCCACAGAAAAAAACAATGAATATTGTTTTCAAAGAGGCTTTTTAGAACTTTTACTAGCTATATTTAATTGCTCTTTTTTATATGTTAGTAAAGATTGTTTTTAGTTGACAAATGTTTAAACAATTTTATTCATTACATGCAAATGTTTCAATAAACATTTTTAAAATACAAAAATTATAATATAAGCAAATCAAATTTTTAATCAAAAACTATTATAAATAACATAATAATAAAATAAATTATTACAAATTTTAATTAAAAAAAGTTCAGCCCGCGGTTCTCCGCGGGTTAGTACCTAGTATATATGATTCTATACGTATGTACTATAGTTACCATACCTCAACATTGGTTTAATTTACCTGATTGTTGGTTTCTTCTACTCGGCATGTTCATGGAAAAATCACGCCAGAGAGAAGTAAGCATTAGTGAATTTTAATTTCCTTGAAAGAGAGAGAATGAGATTCATCGTTTTTTTACTTTCAGGAAATATCTCATGTGATAGAAGATTTGGAGACCATAATTTGGGGTTGAGATGCTAGAGGAGGAGATGATGGTGTTTAAGATACATCTTGCTTCGTTTCTGTTGAGAATCGTATATAGATTTGAAGGGCTAGTAAGTTTGGCTTACATTTATAATTGGTTGGGGGAGGAGACTGCATGTGTTATCTTCTTATATATCTCTTAATTAGCTCATTATTTTTGTCCATTCTTATTATCAAGAACTGAAAAGCAACAATTAAGAAAGTTCACCTTTTATATATAATATAAAATCACATACTTGAAGCTTCAGTCGCCAATTACTTATGATTATAGCTAGCCGTGGCCTCACGGGTACAACAACAACGTGGAGGATTTCCGATACAAGATCCATTCTTGTAACCCTTCTTCAAACTACAGTCATGGAAGCATGCATGATCATCCAATAAACCTTCACATTTGAAAATGCATGGACCAGATCCGCCCGCTGCACATATAATACAATTCCAAATTAATATTATAATTCTATGCATACATAATATATTAATATTAGATTAAGACCCGCGGTACACCACGGAGCAAAATTATTTATATCTAAAATATTTAAATTATAAATTGTATTTATTGGTTAAATATATTATAATTATATAATAATTGTTAAATAAACCATATAATACCGCAATATAATTTATTTTTTACATAACATTTATTTAATCAATTTAATCAGATATGTCTATTTTCTTATACTGACAATGTTAACAAAATAATGAAATGATGTTTTACCCCTGTAACACCAAATTAATGATACTTTTTAATTTATATAAATATCGATAAAACCCGTCCTGCTATATAACCTCGTCCCAAGATATTTTAACTCATATTATATCATCTTAATTTTTAATATTTATTGTGTATCTACGATATAATATTTATCATATTTAACTTTTTAAAAGTTTTAAATATTTTTCATATTTAACCTTTTTAAAATCTTTAAAATAAAGAACCGGAATAAACCAAATAAAAGTTTTTAAAATTTGAATGCCTGATAAATCAAGCTTTCTACTAATTTATATTCAGAATCATTTTGGTCTCTTTTATAGTATGGCTGTGAACCATTGCCCAATTTTTTTAGACGATGTGGGATATTGTACCTGTATTTTTTTATTCATCTATTGAGTAATATATGTTCGTTTTTAAAATTTTGTATTATATAATATGCAGGAAAAAATCACAATTTTTATTAACTAAAAAATAAAAAATGAAAGGGAATCATATATTTATGTTTGAATGAGGTAGAAAGATTTCCTTATTTTTTTAAATCTTACCTATAATTAATTTTGAAGTTTTGGTAACTAATATTAAAATCAATGCATGCATTAAATGTAAAAACTTTCCAAAAAGTATTTTTGAGCAAAAACTGCTGCAAAAATAGTAGTATAGATTGCTTTTGAAGTGATCAAATATCATTGGAAAGTAACAAAAAAATAAAATTCGTCTAAAAAAACAACATACCTGATATGGCTAAAACGTTGTAAGAAGAAAACGAAATTGTCAAGACTATTACAAGAAATAGAGTTATAGAGCTTTTTGTGATACCCATTATATATGCCAAGAAAGAAATTTGTGTTCTATGGTTTCTTAGTTTTTTTTCTGTGAAGGGTTGTTTATCTACTTTTTTCTATATTTTTATTTAATTGGATCTATATATATGATAAAAGAGAGATTTTCATTTACTTTTATTATCTTTTCAAAATGGAAAGAATCTCAAAACTACTATAACTGAATATATCAAAAGTTAATGTTGGAAATCATATTTGATTAATATGGAGTTTGACTAAAGTTGATTATGTATCATGCATTGACTATATATTTGATTATTTGTAATTAAATTTGACTAGATAATAAATGTGAGCATGTTAGAAGAACAAGTACAAATATTTAAACAGTTTTTATATAAATGGATCTCCAAGCAATATGATCGATTTTTTTTTAAAAAAATCTAAAATATTTAAAGCTTATTTAACCAATTTTTTAATGTTGTCAAATTTGATCAGTTTATGATTTTATAAATGTGTAAAAGAATATAATATGTTCATTTCAATGCATAAAATGTAATAATTTGTAAAAATCACTTGAGGGGGAGACATGAGCTACTTCGTCAAAATAAGTTCTGACATATTTAGATCAAATAATAACAATTACTTGAACATGTAATTAAGGCCCATATTGTAAATGTTGAGTAAGGCCCATAATATTAATTAATTAACTGATTATTTTAATTTAATACAATTTTTTTATGAGTAAGGCCCATAATAAGATTTTTATCTACTCCCTACCAAAAAAAGAAAAGAAGATTTTATCTACTAAACAGATGTATTATTAAAGTTTTCTGATTTATGGTTTTGGAGTAAATATTTTTGTTCAGTCTCTAATTTTTTTATTTACTGAATATAGATAATTTGTTATAAGTCTTGGGAAAGGTTTTGATGTATAATCGATGAATAAAATTCGTGTAAGAAACATATTGACCAGAGGACATGTTGATAAATTCGTGTAAATATTAGTAACATATTAATATCATATGTCACAATTGTATATGTTTATTAGGTTTGTGTCAACGGTTAGGCCTCTCTCTCTCTCTCTAAAAACAAATTTTAGAAAATCATAGCACTCTAATTAACTTTTAATTGTAATTCCTTCATAAAATAAAATAATTAAAAATTAGCCTCTTTTTTTTCTTCTTCTCTCTCTCAGTTTTTGTTTACTGGGGGGGTTGTGTAATTTCCCGGCAACGGAAGGAGGAGGAGGAAGAGTGTAAGCAATAAATTCCTCTTCTTCTACGAAAACATTTGCCTCTTCTCTTCTCCCCTCTTTTTTTTTTTTTGCTTCTCCGATTCTTTTCCCTTTCGTTTCTTGTTTTGTTTCTCTTAAAGCTTCTTCTTTTATTTCTTGTTAATGGTTTCCTCCATCATCGCAGGTACTACTTACTCAATTTCTGCAAAATCGGTTTGTGTTATGATTCATATGAACTTTTTTGTATTCCTTTTATCTGTTTGATTTCTCCTCTTCATGTAGTTTTGATTGTGATTGTTCTGGGTTTTTTTAAAGCTTTGATTTTTTTTAGTTTCTTGATGTTTTGTCGCCACAAGCAACAAAAGCTTCTCTTTTTTTTTTTTTTTTTTGTTGTCTATTCATCGAGTTGACCAACGTAACTGAAGAGATTTCATGTTTTTTTTTTGCTTCGATTCTGTTTTATGTCCTGATGAGGAAACACAACAGTAGTAGTTTGTGTTATAACATAAGTTCGACAACTCATGATCTTTGGAAGTAACTGTTCTGTTTTTTATGTGATTTTTCATAGGATCTTTGGAAGTAACTGTTCTGTTTCTCTGGTTGTTTTGTTTGTAGTTGCAGAAGGCAAAAAGATGGAGCTAGAACCCAAGGAATCACTATCTGCTGGTATGATAAGATTCTTTCTTTGTTTCCTTTTTTTTAATTTGGTTCTTTTACTATTTGATATCTAATTTTATTTGGCTATTGTGTCAAATCTAGACATGCCATCTTTACTGAGTAAATCATCTGAGACTTTTATTGGAGGGACTAGATATCGTTCTGCAAGTGATCTCAGCATGTTCTCAAGCTCATTGCCTACACTTTTCCATGATAAGCGTATGTCCTAGCTTCTTTTAGTGATCAGTATCATTCAATATATGATGACTTCACTGCTAATATCTTTTTTGTTTTGTTTTTGACAAACCTTGCAGTGAATATGACTGATTCAGATAGTTGGCTCTCCTTTGATGATAACTCACCCATTCTGAACAAACTTGCCATAGGAAACTCAGAGAAAGATTCTTTGGAAGATGTTGAACCTGATTCTTTTCTCCCTGAGGATGAAAATGAGCTCCTTCCTGGCCTAATTGATGAGCTTAATTTTACCGGGTTGCCTGATGAACTTGAAGAAGAGTGTGATGTCTTTTGCACGGGAGGGGGTATGGAGTTGGATCTTGAATCCCAAGATAATCACGCTGTTGATCGCGGTGCAGCAAATGCATTTGCTCCTCGTAAACGTCCCAATACTTCTGGCAGGGTTTCAGTAGAACATCCAAACGGTGAACATCCTTCAAGGACATTATTTGTAAGGAATATCAACAGTAGTGTTGAGGATTCTGAGTTAAGCGCCCTTTTTGAGGTAACGCATACTTTTCTCATTAGTCTTAACTCATTCTAATATCGAGGTTTGCTTGCCTTTGCTGACGTGATTTCTACTTGTCACCAGCCCTTTGGGGAGATCAGAAGTTTGTACACTGCATGCAAAAGCAGGGGTTTTGTTATGATATCCTACTATGATATCCGAGCTGCTCATGCCGCAATGCGTGCACTACAGAACACACTCTTACGAAAAAGGACACTGGACATTCACTTTTCCATTCCTAAAGTATGGACTAGGAGAACTATTCTTGCTTTGAAGTTTCAGCTTTTCTTTAGTACTTTTCTAATCATCATCTTACTGCCACATGATAGGAGAATCCGTCAGAGAAGGATATGAATCAAGGGACTCTTGTGATTTTTAATGTGGACACAACAATATCGAACGATGAGCTCCTTCAGCTGTTCGGTGCCTATGGTGAAATAAGAGAGGTAATTTATGTTTCTTAGGTCAACTTGTATTTTCAAATGTGCTGTGCTATGTCTTTACGTCTAAGATATTCGTCTCTTTGTTTGGTATTTAGTGTATCAAATCATCCACTGATTGATTCTTGGCTTGTAAATTCCAGATTAGAGAGACCCCGAACAGGCGATTCCACAGGTTCATTGAGTACTATGACGTTAGAGATGCAGAGACAGCCCTGAAAGCACTGAACAGAAGCGAGATAGGTGGTAAATGTATAAAGCTCGAACTTAGCCGCCCTGGAGGGGTTCGTCGACTGTGAGTTGCCTGCACTTTGTATATTTCCAAGAACTGAGTATTCTTACATACACAGTGCACTGAAACTATATGTATGCAGCTCGGTTCCATCACAAAGTCAACAAGATTTGGACAGACACGAAGTTACAAATTTCTTCAATCAAGTAGGTTCACAAGTTGCTAATTCCCCACCAGGTAATCTCATATTGATCATTTCTTTATTTACTCCATTGGTTAGCTTGCCTTGTCAGGAATTCATTCAATCTACTTAACAGGTAACTGGCCAATTGGTAGCCCAGTGAAGGGATCTCCTTCGCATGCCTTTCCAATGCCACATGGTCTAGGAATGGTCAGGCCAGTTAACTCAGATAATATGCCTGGACTGGCTTCAATTCTTCCTGCTCATCCCTCTAGCTTTCATGGATTTTCACCAGTCAATAATAATGACCAAGGGCTATTGAATCATCCAAACCAAGCTATCCTGAACAAGGGTTTGATGCACAACGTTTCCTATGGGCAACCCCATTCATTGCCAGAGCATATAGCAGGGGGGATTTCCAACTCCATGAGGTTTGCTGCTCCACACACCTCAGGATTTGGGACTTCATCTGATCACCGCTATCGCTGGGGAAGCCCTCCTCAGCATATGAATTATCCTAGTTACACTGGAGTGTCCTCATCATCATCATCATCATCTACTGAACGTCCTTTCCCTGTCAGGAGTGGTTTTCCATTTGCTGAGAGACAAGTTTCATTGCTTGGAAAATACCAGCATCATGTGGGCTCTGCTCCCTCAAGCATTCATTTTAATACCCATATGAATCGCTACCCAGGATCAACAGAGATACCCCTTGGATTTGGTGATATGGGAATCAGCAAAAACTACATCAATGCTCATAGAAAACCAGACCTTGGTGTTAGTCTACAGGGAAACTATAACGAACGGGATTTCTCTGGCTTTGGCATGTCTTCAATGCCTACAGTTCCTTTTGGTGGGGGTAGAGGATTACAATCAGTAAGGCCTGAGCCATTTGCTGAGCAGGGTAGTAGGATCCACAACCACGAGACTCACAATCAGAATCAGTTTATAGATGGTGGGAGATATCATATTGACTTAGATAAAATTGGTAGTGGAGATGATATGCGGACTACATTAATCATTAAAAACATCCCAAACAAGTAAGCGTTATATTTTGATCTCAATCTAAGATCTTCTTTAAGGTTTTACTTTGTTATATGTTTTAACTCTCAAATGCTTTGTTTTATAAGGTATACTTACAAGATGCTGGTGGCTGACGTTGACGAAAAGCACAAGGGAGACTATGACTTTCTGTGCTTACCTATAGACTTTAAGGTACTATATACTATAAGAGAGTGGACTCATGATGCTTTTCTATGACTTGAGAACTTACTGACGATCTAGATTTTTCGTGGATACAGAATAAATGCAACATGGGTCACGCTTTTATCAACATGGTGTCTCCATTACACATCGTTCCCTTCCAACAGGTTTTTACCTTTTTCTCTTCATTATAATCATGAGGTCGACCATGTATTGTTGGATATGGTAATTTTCCGATTCAGTGGCTTGAGATTGTTATAGTTAACAGATATACGTACTGTGTGTTTCTGCAGACCTTCAATGGTAAAATATGGGAGAAATTCAACAGTGGGAAAGCTGCTTCATTGGCATATGCGGAGATCCAAGGGAAGTCTGCTCTTGCTTCATACATGCAGACTCCAAGTCCTATGAAGGAAGAAAAGCAATTGTTTCCAGAAGTCTCCCACCATGATGACGGTCAAGACTCCAATGGTCACGTAAGTTATTGAATACAAAATCCTCTGTTTCTTGATAAATGGAGTCAAAATGCAGCCTCTTTAGATTTTATGCCCACCAATTTGAACTTGTATTTATGGATCATACAGGAGCAACTCTTTTCAAGCATATGGAACATAGCCGTGCCTGATTCAGATTGGTCTTACACAATGGATCTTATCGAGAATCAGAGAGAAAATGGTAACTCCAAGAACGTTGCAGAAGAGTCCTCTTAAAGCCCCCACTAGCTGGAAACTCTAACCCACCATCAATGGTAAAGTAAGTGTACAGATCTGGCGCAGTTATGGAAGAAACAAATGTACAGTACTAAAGCTTGTTTTTTCCCACGGAACAAAGTAACCGGGTTTTAGGGATTACTTCACGCCAAAAAAAAAACCCGATCTAAAGACATCCCTATTAGTACATTACACTTTATTCAGAACATGTCCTTGTCAGTAATGTATATATATAACATCCTCTTGTGTGTACATTATCCTTTCCATGTGAAAGACATGATCAGAATTTAGTTGTCCATTACAACAGATTCGTTATATGTCTCTGTCTCAATTCGTTACCATTACAAAACCGTTACACGACTCTCTCTCTCTCTTATCTCTATGTAGACACCTGTCCATATTGTGTCAATGGCGGATCAGACTCTTCTTCAACCTTTCCTAGCCAAACCCACTACCAAAAGCTCAACATCGGAATCAGATTCAAGTATTCTTCTACGGATTGTCACTGTAATTCTCGTTGGAGCGATCTCCTTGTGGGCAAACCATGAGGCTTCAAAAGGTTTCTCCATAAGTATCATCAACGATGCTAAAGATTCTCCTTCCGGTAAAAGATTCGCCCTCTTCTTCGAATCTGATGACACCGCAGTACGGATTTTGCTTGATACGAGCTACTTTGTAGAGAGGTTTCTCTACGAGGGTGTTCCTCATCGTCTCCGGAAGCCTGTAAACCACGTGACTATCCGATTCTGTGGAAACAGCAGTGATGAAGTCGAGAAGTTTCTGGTAACTTCAGGTGCAAGTCATGGAGAGTATGTGATCAGATTAAGCTCATCTTTAATGGAAAGAAGTACGTTTACCAACGCTGTGGAAGCTGCATTGGAACGTTCTATGGTTAGGATATGGCTATGGGGAGACGAGTCGGGAGCTTCGCCGGAGCTTGTCGCCGGCATGGTGGAGTATTTGGCCGTGGAGGGACGAAAACGAAGTCATTTTGGTATGTTAGGTGGTGGGCATCGGAAGGATAAGGAGTCTAAGTCTGTGTCTGTGGTTAGCTTCTTGGATTACTGTGAACGACGTAGCGAAGGGTTCATCCGACGGCTGAACCATGGGATGAGACTTAGGTGGGATGATCGGACGGTGGATCTGGCTTCGAGTGGTGCGTGTGATTCACGTAACGATGTGTTGCGTGAGCTTAAGATGGACGATAGTGGGATTGATTATTGAGAGACGAACATGATTGGTTCTCGTATTGTCGTGATGCACACATGGTTCCACGTCATTATTTATGTGTATATAATTCAACTTGTTTAAAATTTTTTTGGAAAAATGATTTTTTCTTTCTTTCTCTCTCGAGTGAATATAAGTTTAAAAGTAATGAAGTTTATATATGTTTGGTCTTGTTGATTAATCATTATTGGAGCACAATAATGGTGAGTGGAAACTTTTGATTTTGTTAATATCAAATAGACCAAGTTCTTGTCCAACAAGAAAGTTGTAGGAGTAGGATTAGGGACATAGGGACCTATCTATATATATAGTAATATTTTTATGAGCTAGTAATTTGCAGTGTCAGTGTCAAAAGGTCACAGTCACACTAATCAAGGTTTAATTTTAATATTGCAAAGTAATCAAAGGTTTTGACCGCATCAAATACATTGGATTAGATTTCTTTATGTTAAGTTCAAATATCTTTCGGTTCAAAATTATAAAATTTCTCAAATTAGTCATCTTAAGGAAAATGAAGGCAGAATTACCTAGTCAAATGTTACTCTTTCCGAATGTATAACTAATGCATATTTGGGCTAATTGAGTTGGTTCATGCGGTTCAAGAAGTTTAAATAAAACAAAAAGTAATAAAAGTTTGAGACCATTGAGTTACAGAGTAGCAGGAATAGCTAGCTTTGAGAACATTCCTAAAGAGGTTGAGATTATAGTTCTTTTGCCACATTATATTTTCACTGAAATCAAAATTAGGTTGAAGATAATGAACCAATTTGTTATGTCTTGAATATATGTTAGAAAAATCTCACATCAACAAGTGTAAGAGATGTAATGTGGTCTATAAGATCAAATTTTCTTGATCTTGCAGATCTAAGAGACGACAAGCAGTTCCAAATGAATTATCAAGCTGCTTGCACAATCTCCACAGAACAAGTATGTTCTTTTAAAGATTGTTCTTCAATGAATATGCGATCAAGAACCATGTTAAGAATCAAAAACACAACTGGTAGCTAACTATGATGCTCAAAGTTACATTTTACAATTAGACCAAATATTTTGCAGCTCAATCTGCTAAAGTGTTGTGAATTGTGATGCTGATGATGATGATTTTCTAGAACGTCAAAGCAGTGTTTGATGCAGCAAAGAAAAAGTAATTTTACAACCTCCTACAAAGACTCAAGAGAAAGATTGGTTTATGCCATGTTCTTTGAATGGTTTACTCAAATCTCTAGCTTTGAGATATTTTAAATATTTTTTAGTTTACTTTTATTCTATGAACCACTCATGCAGATCAAAATTTGCAGATTAGTCGTATGTTTCACTATAGGAGTTTGATCTTGTAGTAGAGAGAGTTGTAGCAGAGTTTGATCTTTTAAGCTAAGTCTCATGCTCATCTATGTCTAAGCCAACATATATAAACCGGATTTAACCGACTAAATCTGTTAGGTAGAAGAAACCGAAATTTGGTTTTTGGCTTATACATAAGCGAAACCAAATTGAACTAAACCTCAATTCCTTTGAAAAGTTCACTCACTTCAACTCTCGATTTATGACGCAAGACCATGTTATCAAATAACAATCATATGCTTATGCTCTTTTGACTATACTGTATTTGGTATCTTTAAACCGGTTTTAACAGATTAAAACTGAATCGGAGAAAAATAAACCGGTTATGGTTATTTGGCTATATAAACAGAGAAACAAAGATTGAATAAAAAATCGCAATTCATGTGAAAGATTGAAAAGATTCTTCTTTATTCTCAAGTTTCCTTTTTTTTAATCTCTCTCTGGTCTTCTCTTTCAAACTAAACTCCATGACTACTACTAACGTCGCCGTTTCTAACCGCGACAAACGTCACAAACCACCGCAAGAAACCAACCAACCGCCAATGTCGTCGCCGTCATCGTTTACGTCACTGCCACGCGACCTCGTTTTGAACATCTTAGTCCGCCTACCAAAACGGTTATACCCAATCCTCTGTTGCGTCTCCAAGAACTTGCGTAGTCTTGTTCGCTCGGATGAGATTCAAGAGACTCGATCTTCCCACGGAAAAGATTCTCTTTATATCTGCGCCAAGGACGCAACTATAGATGAAGAAAATATTTTTACCGATACGTATCACTGGTTCAATCTCCGCAGGGTTGAGAAAAGTAACACTGAGAATGTCCTCGTCTCCGTTGATTTCTCTTTCCTTCCGGAGACTTGTCGTCGCTCTGCTTCCGTCGTCGCCTATGGTCCTGAGATGTTCTTCATTCCCGGAGTTAATCATTACTCATCAAGCTTTAGGATCTTTGACACCCAATCTGGAAATGTTCGTCAAGGACCTAGTTTGTTAGCGTATCGAATGCACAATTGCGTAGCACTAGTCGGGGGTAAGATCTATGTGATCGGAGGATGCAGAGAAGACGATCTTATAGCGGAAAGCTTTGATCTAAAGAAGGAAGCTTGGGAACCAGCTCTGCGTCCCCATGAAGAAGAAAGTCGCATATGGACTTATGGGATAGGTGCTCCACTAGACAGAAAGGTTTGTGCTGTAAGCTTCGTCCAAGGCCTGACATGTTACGATACTAGAGATGGTTCTTGTGAGTCATCTGAGTTGCCTTTTGGAATGTGGTGGAGGTCAGGAGTTTGTGTTATTGACAATGTCCTCTTCGTTTACTTCACTCGTTTCGGTTTAATGTGGTATGACACTGAACTGAGGCTATGGAGAGTGGTTTATGATTTGGATCTTGACAAACCTCTAGGCTTTGTTGCAATGGATGAATACTATGGGAAGTTGGCGTTTCTATGGAGGAAACCAAGTCTTCTTTTTCCTGGAAGCATAGAGATTTGGTGTAGAATGATTGGCTTGGCTAGGAGTGAAGCAGGATTCAGTGGAGCTGCAGAACCCTCTCAACTTCTCAGGATTGTTCCTCCCACCTTTAGTTTTAACCACTGTCTGTCGGTTGGTTAAACTCGAGATCTCTTGTTGACAAAATATGTTTAGTACTCTCTTTGGTGTAGAAATAGAATGATTGTTTTGGTCTTTTGGATACAAGTGACGAGTGAAGTAAGGATTCATTTGACTGTATAGATGGCAGCATTGTCTTTCTCTTTACGTTGATGCTTGATTGTAAATGATGATATTTTCGTTACTCATTTGATTAAGTTTCAATACAGTTTGCATGTAGTCTCCAGGATTATGAATGTTCTGCTGCACTTAACAAGTTTTGTGTGATTGTATTTTTCACTCGTCAGTTACATAGGCGTTGCTGCTGTTTCTCTTGTCTCTGTCTACTAAACCGAATCTACAGAACAAGTTTACGTTTCATTAAAGATTCTTCTTCAATCTATGATGCGTTTCATTAACAGTCATATATGCTTTTTTATAATCTCATAGATTAATTGTTTCCTTAGGGTCAAGAACTAAGAAATTAGATAAGAGCAATAACATATTTATATTTATAAAGAGTGCAGGTAAAAAAGAATACGACAAGTAAACAAACCAACGAGTAAATGCTTTTTGAGTTACAAATATACACTAAGGCAAAATCTTTGTATCTCAAAGACTAAGTAAAAAAAAAAAGAGAAAAAGATTGGGTTAATACTGCCATGTATTTAGGCTGCTTACTCAAAAATCTAAATTTCTCACTGGCTTTGGTATCTTTAAACTATTTTTAGTGTGTTTCTTCTATGAAAGACTTTTTGGGATCAGATCTGCACATTTAGTATGATTAGTTACAGTATACAAGTTCTTACTGAAAACAGAGTTATTATAAGCAAAGTTGAATACCAAAAAAAACTATAAACCGGTTTTAACAGATTAAAACTGAATCGGAGAAAAATAAACCGGTTATTGTTTTTTTTTGGCTATATAAACGGAAACACAAATTGAAAGATTAACAAGATTCTCTTTTATGATCACTAGTCTTCTCAAGTTCTTTTTTTGTTTAATCATCTCTCTTTAGTCTTCTCTTTCAAACTAAAACTCCATGACTAACCTCGACGAAGAAGAACCACCGCCAAAAACCAACCAACCGCCGTCGTCTTCAATGTCGTCGCCGTCATCGTTTTCTTCACTGCCACGCGACCTCGTTTTGAACGTCTTAGCCTGCGTACCAAAACGGTTATACCCAATCCTCTGTTGCGTCTCCAAGAACTTGCGTAGTCTTGTTCGCTCGGCTGATATATACAAGACTCGATCGTCCCTCAGAAAAGATTCCGTTTATATCAGCTTTATATCTACTCAGACTTATCACTGGTTCAGTCTCCGCAGGATTGGGAAAGATACAACTGAAAATGTCTTCGCCTCCGTCGATTTCTCTTTCCTTCCTGAGCATTGTCGTTGCTCTTCTTCCGTCTTCGCCGTTGGTCCTGAGATTTTCTTTATTCCAGGAACTAGTAATCCCTCATCAAGCTTTAGGATCTTTAACACTCAATCCGGAAACGTTCGTGAAGGACCTAGTTTGCTAGTGAACCGAACGTACAATTGTGTAGGACTAGTCGGAGGTAAGATCTATATGATCGGAGGATGCAGAGGAGACAGTGTTTCAGCGGAAGTATTTGACTTAAAGACGCAAACTTGGGAAGAAGCGCTAATCCCTGAGAGACAAGAGCGTTTCACATGGATCACTCCGGCAAAGGTTTCAGTAGACAGGAAGGTTTGTGCTTTAAGCTTTCATCATGGCATGACTGCTTATGATCCTATAGATGGTTCTTGCGAGACGTTTGAGTTGCCTAATGACAATTGGGGGAAGACAGCAGTTTGTGTTATTGACAATGTCCTCTTTGTTTACTTCTTTCGTTTCGGTTTAATGTGGTTTGACTCTCAACTGATGCTATGGAGGGTAGTTAATGATTTGGATCTTGACACACCTCAAGGCGTTGCAATGGCTGAATACTATGGGAAGTTGGCGTTTCTGTGGGAGAGACCAAGTCTTCTTTTTCGTGGAAGCAAAGAGATTTGGTGTATAATGATTGGCTTGGCTAGGAGTGAAGAAGGATTCAATGGAGCTGCAGAACCGTCTCAACTTCTCCGGATTGTTCCTCACAGCTATAGTCTTTACCACTGTCTGTCTCTTGGTTAAACTCGACATCTATTGTGGACGATAAGTGTGTAGTACTTTCTTTGGTATACAATATGATTGTTTTGGATAGGACTATAGGAGTGAAGATGTAAAGGTATCGTTTGACTGTAGAACCATCTCAACTTCTCGGTATTGTTCCTCGCGGCTATAGATTGCTGCATTGTCTTTCTCTTTCGGTTCAAACACAGTAGATATAATGTTGATACTTGATGGTGAATGATGATGTTTTCGTTAGTCATTTACAGTTTGTGTCTACAGAATTATGAATGTGCTCTGCTGCTTATCAAGGTTTGTGTGCTCTGCTGCTATAGAACATAAATCTCACTCAGTTACATAGGCGTTGCTGTTTTTACTTGTCCCTCTTTCTACTAAACCGATTCAAATGAAAACCGAAATTGTGTTTCTACCAAACCGAATAATACTCTGTTTTTTTTGGTTTCTACATTTTATTAACCAAAAAAAATTGAAAGCAAAAGATTATAAATTGAAGACTCTTTTTTTCCAATGTATGATTAAGAACAATGTCAAAGATGAAGCTCTTTTATTACCTCCAAGATTGTTTCTTTTGAGGGTTCAAGAACTAAAGAAAGACGTAACACTTATTAGACCAACTTAATATTATCAACCGATTTTAACCGATTAAAACTGAATCATAGAAGAAATAAACCGGTTTGTGGTTTTTGGCTATATAACCAAATTGAATAAAAATCTCAATTCCTCTGAAAGATTCATTCTCTAAAGTCTTCCCCTTCAAACTATAAGCTCGTCTCACCTCGCCGCTTCTAACGCTGACGAACCACCGTAGATGATGATCAATACAGTTTCTTTTCATGATTATTTGAAGGAAAAATATTCAATATTGGAAATAATGGCAACATAAATGAAATTTTAATGCCAGTAAAGTATAGTTTTCCATTTTTTTTTTTAAAAACATAAGCATCAAATAGATTTTGGGGTGCAGAAATAAAGTGTAATAAAAATCAAACTAAGCTTACTCTTTTTTGGATTAGATTTCTTTTTGTTGAGTCCAAATATCTTTCGGTTCAATTATAAAATTTCTCAAATTACTCATATATTAAGGAAAACTTAAAGGCAGAATTACCTAGTCAAATGTTACTCTTTCCTAATGTATGACTTGACTAATGCATATTTGGGCTAATTGCGTTGGTTCATGCCGCTTTCAAGAAGTTTACATACATAAAAAGTTATAAAAGTTTATATAAAAAGAAAGTAATAGAATGCAACATAAATGAAATTTTACAGTCAGTAAAGTATAGTTTTCCTTTTATTTGAAATAAATTTAAAAACAAAATCATCAAATAGTTTTTTGGGGTGCAGAAATAAAGTGTAAAAGGCATCAAATATTGTCAGCGGAAAATAAATTAAAAACGTGGGCTTTTGAGAAAAAGCAAAAAAAAAAAAAAAAAAAAACACTTTAAACCCTTTTTTTTTTTGGTG
This sequence comes from Camelina sativa, assembly GCF_030686135.1. Taxonomy (NCBI): domain Eukaryota; kingdom Viridiplantae; phylum Streptophyta; class Magnoliopsida; order Brassicales; family Brassicaceae; genus Camelina; species Camelina sativa. The sequence continues at coordinate 2,480,784 of NC_141884.1, read as the reverse complement.
TATCCGATTCCGTAGCAAACACATCCGAACTCTTGCACGGCGCTCAGTAATGTCTGAAGAGAACGCAGCCAACAACAAGAGCATCATGGAGACCAAGATTTGTAAAGACGCCATCGTTTCTGAATTACAGAAGAAGAAAGTTCATCTCTTTTACTGCTTAGAGTGCGAAGAGCTTGCTCGCAATATCGCCTCTGAATCTGACCATATCACTCTTCAATCCATCAACTGGAGGTCATCTTTCTTCCCCCCCCTCCCTCATTTTCTCCGTTCTCTTCTTTGATATGTTTTGATGGGTTTATGTGACTTTGGATGGGTTTATGTGACTTTGGATGTATCTTTATTCTGAAATTTGGATTTAACTCTGCTCAAAATATTCCCTTTTTGTTGTTCTGCTCCAGATTCTGCGTTTTGCTTGTGTGGCTGTTTGATTTTTGTGGCTTATATGTATTGGATTGGATTGTGTTTGGTCATTTGTTATATATATATATGCTTTTCAGGAGTTTTGCTGATGGATTCCCCAATTTGTTTATCAACAACGCACATGATATCAGAGGACAGCACGTTGCCTTCCTTGCTTCATTCAGTTCTCCTGCTGTTATCTTTGAGCAGATCTCTGTCATTTACTTGCTCCCTCGCTTGTTTGTCGCTTCCTTCACTTTGGTGTTGCCTTTCTTCCCCACTGGCTCTTTTGAGAGAATGGAAGAGGAAGGAGATGTAGCAACTGCTTTTACCATGGCAAGGATTGTCTCTAACATCCCCATTTCACGTGGAGGTCCGACTAGTGTTGTCATCTATGACATCCACGCTCTGCAGGTTTTGTTTGGTTTATTTACTTCTGATATATCTCCAAGTTTAGTGGAATTCAAGTTCATCATTCTCTATTTATATGTTGCAGGAAAGGTTTTACTTTGCTGACCAGGTTCTTCCTTTGTTTGAGACTGGAATCCCGTTGTTGACTAAACGCCTTCAGCAGCTTCCCGAAACTGAGAAAGTTAGTTCATGAAATCTTTGTTAGTTTTATCCAGTTTATAAGAGGCAAAAACTGTTACTGATTGTGTCCCTGTGACTCTTTTTTGTGTTTATATTCTCCTTCAGCTAAAGTTGATTCCTTTGGTTTGCAGGTCATAGTTGCATTTCCAGATGATGGAGCCTGGAAGCGTTTCCACAAGCTGTTGGATCAGTACCCAACGGTGTGTAGCTATCTAAACTGATGTTTCATTAATCTTCATTTGAACATCTTTGTGACATTCACGATATCTAATGGATCTCAATGTTGAATCATAATAGGTTGTGTGCACAAAGGTTCGTGAAGGCGATAAGAGAATAGTCAGGCTGAAGGAAGGTAACCCCTCTGGTTGTCACGTTGTTATCGTTGATGATCTTGTGCAGTCTGGGGGTACACTTATCGAATGCCAGGTATTGGATCCCTCATGAACAATCTCCCTGCATTTTGCATCTACCTATAGCAATCTTCAATGACTTCTTAATCTCAAGTGTTGAGTTAAAACTTAAAACTAAGGAGGTTTATGTCAAACTAAATTAAGTCTTTCATGCTAAATTGTGTTAAAATTCCAAGTTCAGACTAGTTTTTATCGAAAATCCTTGTTGTTTCTTAATTCTGCGATGATGTTGTATGCTTGTATGAGATATGTTGAGAGAATGACTATGTCACTCGTGTTAACTGTTTCACTTTTTTTTGTCACACAGAAAGTATTGGCAGCTCATGGAGCCGCGAAGGTGAGTGCGTATGTAACTCACGGTGTCTTCCCAAAGAGCTCGTGGGAGCGTTTCACCCACAAGAACAATGGTAAGTATATCTGTGTAAGAGTAACTGACTTTGTTCATTGTTCTTTACATTTTTGTTGTATCTTTAAAACTGAAGTCTTCATTATTGTTTCTTCGAATTAGGATTGGAAGAAGCGTTTGCTTACTTCTGGATCACAGATTCATGTCCACAGACGGTTAAGGCCATAAGAAACAAAGCTCCTTTCGAAGTCTTGAGCCTCGCAGGATCCATTGCTGATGCTCTGCAGATATGAAGCAACAGAGATAAAGCGTGGTTCTTTTGCTCGTTTTGGTGGTTTTGCCTTGAATTTGTACTCTTTAAGAGATGTGCTCCTATCCTAGATGATCAATTTATGAAATAATCATATCACTTTTGCTGAAATAACTAGAGACATTGTGTACTCTCTTCTTGTTGATTGAATCGTTTAAAAGTTCAGAAAATACAAAAACCCAAACACGTGTGGTTCTGTTGTTCAATATTCCCACACGTGTGTAAATCTCCCGCAAAAGGATAAGTTTTTGTTTTTTCCCATAAATGTCTCACCTTTAAACATGTCTCCGACGATGTTATGCAACTCCGGTGTGACAGTACCGGCGATTCCGTCACCGTCTTCTTATCTCCGATTGATAGACACACAATGCAGTACGATGAGAGAACTAAAGCAAGTTCACGCCAATCTCATCAAAACCGGTTTAATCTCAGATACTCTTGCGGCGAGCCGTGTCCTCGCCTTCTGCTGCGCGTCTCCGTCAGATATGAATTACGCTTATTTGGTATTCACAAGGATCAATCACAAGAACCCATTTGTGTGGAACACTATAATCCGTGGTTTCTCACGGAGCTCGTTTCCAGAGATGGCGATTTGGGTATTCATCGATATGTTGTGTTCTTCTCCGTATGTGAAGCCGCAGAGATTGACTTATCCTTCGGTGTTCAAAGCTTATGGTTTAATTGGGAAAGCTCGTGATGGGAGGCAGTTGCACGGGAGGGTTATTAAAGAGGGACTCGAAGACGACTCATTTATACGGAACACGATGTTGCAAATGTACGTGACTTGTGGGTATGTTGTTGAAGCTTGGAGAGTCTTTGAGGGGATGACTGGTTTTGATGTTGTTTCTTGGAATTCGATGATGATGGGCTTTGCTAAATGTGGATTGATTGATCATGCACAGAAACTGTTTGATGAAATGCCGCAGAGGAATGAAGTTTCTTGGAACTCTATGATTAGTGGGTTTGTGAGGAATGGTAAATTTAAGGATGCGTTGGAGATGTTTCTAGAGATGCAGGAGAGAGATGTGAAACCTGATGGGTTTACGATGGTGAGTCTGTTGAATGCTTGTGCATACCTTGGAGCAAACGAGCAAGGGAGGTGGATACATGAGTATATAGTTAGGAATAGATTTGAATTGAATGGTATAGTTATAACAGCACTCATTGATATGTACTGCAAGTGCGGGTGTATTGAGGAAGGTCTAAAGGTGTTTGAGTGTGCTCGTAAGAAGAAGCAATTATCGTGTTGGAATTCGATGATTCTTGGTCTAGCTAATAATGGATGCGAGGACAGGGCTATGGATTTGTTCTTGGAGTTAGAGCGTTTTGGCTTGGAACCAGATTCAGTCAGTTTCATTGGTGTTTTAACAGCTTGTGCTTACTCTGGGGAAGTGCATAAAGCTGGGGAATTTTTCAGATTAATGAGAGAAAAGTATATGATTGAGCCATCAATAAAACACTACACTTGCATGGTTAATGTGCTGGGTGGAGCGGGGTACCTTGATGAAGCAGAATCATTGATAAAGAAGATGCCGGTGGAAGAAGATGCTATTATATGGAGTTCTTTGCTTGCAGCTTGCAGGAAAAACGGTAATGTTGAGATGGCTAAACGCGCAGCAAAATCTTTGAAGAAGCTGGATCCAGGTGAAACTTGTGGCTATGTGCTCATGTCGAACGCTTATGCTTCTTATGGCTTGTTCGAAGAGGCAGTTGAGCAGAGGCTTTTGATGAAGGAAAGACAAATGGAGAAGGAAGTTGGCTGCAGTTCGATTGAAGTGGATTTTGAAGTTCATGAGTTTGTATCTTGTGGGAAAAGACATCCTAAATCTACAGAGATTTACAGCTTACTCGGTATTTTAAACTGGGATGTCTCTGCGATAAAATCAGGTTTGCTACTGCTCAGTTCGCTGAATTGTTTGATGCTACAACTAGGATCGGTTACACTTATCTAACAGAGAAATAAGCAATTTCATTGTTCTGGTCTTCTGGGGATGTAGCCAAAGATTAGGTAATATACCGATTTCTTATATTGTTAATTATACATAGTTCATATACAAAATATACGCTCTCTTAAAACCACACCTGATAATCTTACAGGTCATGCTATCTGAGCAGCAATATAAGCCACGTATGTGAATACACGAACCCATAAGAAGCTTCCTAGGTAAGCAATTAGCACCATTTTCACTAGCCCATTTTAGGTTCAAATCACTCTTGTAAAGTAGGCATATGGATTGTCCACGCACCAGAGTGAGTATGTTGGTATGATGCTTGTGTTCTGCTGTGCAGCAACTCTACTAGTCGCATCTGCTGTTTTTGCTACTGAATTAAGCGCTAAGAGGGTTATTAACATCTTGTCTTCATTTGCTGCGAAATTCTTGCTTTTTGGTGTAATAAGTTAATGGAGAAACTGGTAATGAAAATATTTTGATGATGTTGCTGGTCGTTGTCAATCTTGTACATTTGCATGTGTTTATATTATTGGTTGTAGACGTAGTAAGGCCTATGCATGTGTTGCACTAACAATGGAAATTTATGGCAAGAATGGTTCTGTGTCTTTATTTCTTATTAAAGCCATGTCATGTTTTGCAGTTCACACTGACCATGTATAGTGTCTATGTTGTGTGTGATCAATACAGGGAAATGTCCAAAAGTGAATCATTCAATAGAAAACCTGGTAGAGAATGTTGATTTGGATATGCACAAGTTATTGTTCCAAATCCAGAACAATCCAGAACTTGGTAGAGAATGTTGATTTGGATATGCACAATCTTGAGTTTATCATTCGGGTTTTCAATGCGATTATGGTTTATGTACTAAGTTTTCCGTGAGGTGGAAGGAGAAAAAATTCACATATTTTCCTCTTTACTGGCTAGATATAAGTACATGGAAGACAAGCTTCAGGTTCACCAAATATGTTATTCTACCTACAGAAGTATATATATTGGAAATAGGAAAATAGGCTATGATGTTCAAGGAAATAGACGTGCTAATGTTTTTTGCATTACTCATGAAACATGAGAAACCGCATTTATTTCGTAACTCCCAAGATATTTGAAACCCCAAGAGTTTGAATCTTGTTAGCAAAAGCCTCACAAATTCTCTAGAGATTTAGAGATTAGATAACATGTTGAAACTGGGATGAGCGTGGAGTAAAATAAGAAGTTGGTTGCAAGCTTAGTTTCCTAAATAATTGCTGGAACGGTACAACTGCAATTGCTATGTCTAGTTATTACTGGATTTGGGTCAAGGATAAAAATATTGTAATGTTTGCGCATTAAATTAGAGGATTCTGCTTAAGATTCTTAAACAATTACTTGTGTTTTTTTTTTCAGTTTCTTCTTTTTAATGTTGCAGGTACAAACTACAGAGGAAGATAAAGCTTCAGTTTTAACCAAACTTATGGTTCTCTCCACCTACAGAAACATCGATCTTTGATTCCAAGGTAAAGTAGATAATAAGACTAAGGCACTTTGATATTATGATGAAACGTGGAGATTAGAGAGCTGTATCAAGGTTTCGACATAGCACGCTGTGCAGGCCCCCAAGAGTAAATATCAGAACCGGAGTTTCCATTAGTGAGCAGATTTTGAGGCAGTCCATGAATGTCATCTAAAGGACGGGATCTCCCATTCTGGTAGTACTGCTGGTTTTGCATAGAAGCAGCTTCATCATCGTCCATAGGAAGACGATCAAAAACAGCATTCATGAAAGATGCAGCCATGATAACAACAGGACCAGACGCGATTAGCCCACCAACCACTCCTCCACCAACAACCTGTCCTTGAGGTCCGGCTAAGTAAATGGTCAGACCTGTTATTCCAAGTGGTGCTGGTGGAGGCAAGATTGATCCAAGCAATGAGAGGATTTCGTAACGTCCGTGTAATGTCACAATTGCTCCTGATGAAGCTGGTTGCCTTAATGTCACATTGGTGACACAACCATTGGCACTGAGTATGGAGAGACCTCTCTGTTTCCTTCTTGCGAAATCCGATAAAGTCTCACAGATGTCACAACCTGAGCTGATCTCGACGGCATTAGCTCTGAGGGAATTTGGACTGTCGTGAGTCACAATGATAGGTGGTTTGGGTTTGTTCTTGGAGCCAGCGGGTCTGCCACGTGGCCTCTTAGCCATCTCTCCTTCGATGGATGAAACCGGTTGCACCGCTTTGGGCAATGCTTTCAGGTTGCTGTTATTGGTATTGCCTCTCTCCGTTGCTTCATGGTTCCTCATTGGAACTGACTTGGATCCTACAGAGGTTGGAGTCAGAGCTGTGCCTCCAGCCATTGTTATGATTGTTATATTTTCAGCTGAAAGATTCAGAGATCTTTGTGAGGAGTTTGTGGGTATAAGTAAGGAGATTTTGGTGAATTATAATATGGTAGAGACACCAAAAGAATGATTGTGGAGAGTAGGAGATGGTTAAGTTGTCACCAAAATTGTGATTAATAGTTAACAAATTATTTTGCAAAAAAAAGAAGGGTTTCTGGCAGCCTACTTCTCAACAGATGATTATGTATTTGATTCATGATAATTGTCTTCTTTAACAGAGAGATTCATAATAATGTTTAATTCCTTTTTGGTACCATTTCTACATAAAAACTACTGAATACTGATTGATAGTTGGAGAACAACAAAACAAAAATGAGAGTCATCATCATCACTCACTTGCAAGTGGGTTTCCAAATTTAAAATCCTAGGATCAGTTTCGAAAGCTTAATTCTCTGCTTAAGATTACACCACAATACATAAGTACATTAACTCAATTTTGTTGTAAACACAAATTTGGTCTTTTATAATGGTTTCTGATCGGATATGGTCCCAGACTGAAACAAAACACAAGCAAGGGAACCAGACCACAATGATATAGAAAGTTCAATAAAAAACCCAAAGACAGCTCTCTATTCAAAAGTCTGATCCAAACCAGTTATTAAAAAGCACACACCAATATAAGTCTTTCATATAATTTATATATAGTTTTCAAGATCCAAGATTCAATACTTAACAACCATTATGTCTCTTCAGCTCTCTTTTCCTTACTCCTGTAAGAATTATGAAATTATATTTGTTAGTAGAAACGATCATAGATAGTGTTCAAGCTTCTATATAAGCAAAAGAGAAGAAGATCATATAATAACCTCATCGTCGTCATCATCATCTTCTTCCTTCTTCAGACGGGTAGAGCCACCTTCCTTGATAATAGGAAGCTTCATCGCTCCAAATGGTGTATCAACATCGACATTACCTTTGATAGTGTACCCAGTTCCTTTCCCACGGATCATGTCCCAAAGAGCAGAACCAAAGTCCTTTGGTCGGAATGTCATTGGCACATTAATCAACCCGCTTCCGTTTTTGTCAAGCTTGATCGAGTCAGATATCTCAGCTTTCCCAATGCTTACATCACACAACCAAACTTCACAGTCCAAGTCATTGAGCCCCAAGTCAAAATCATTCATGTTCTGAAGCCTCACGTGGAGGATCGCCACAGTTTCTTCCAAAGAGAACTTCTGGAACTTAATCTTCTCGATATCAACATCAGGTTTCTTAGGAATCGGAATCTCTCCAGTTTTCTCCAGAGGCAATGTCAGCCTTCCCAAAACAGGCACGTCAACAATCAAATCAACCTTGATCCTGTAAGGTATGATCATCCCAGGGTTGATATCATTGTAAGTGTTCTTGATGTCAGCATAGATCAAAGTCAATGGTATCTTGACAGTTTCTTCACCATGAGCCTTGAGTGTTCCAGCATCAGGAATCAATCCTGAAACAAGTTTCCTCCCATCACTCTCGACAAGGTAGTTGACATCAATCAAAGGGATAGGAACTGGATTGGGGTTTTTAACAAGGACATCAACAACAATATCAGCTCTCTCGAGATTGATCTTAGGGATATGAATAGCAGAGACATCAGCAGTAGGCTTCCCAAACCCAATGGTTTCCTCGATTTTCTCACCAATGTCATGAATGAAACCTTTCACCTTATCAAAGAATCCACCTTTCCCTTCTTCGTTTTCCTCGTCCTTATCTTTCTGACTTCTATCTACGATTTTCACGTCACCCTCATCAGGACCTCTAGTTAGGATCTCCGGTTTATCCTCAGAAGTAGACATACCTACCTAAGCAGAAACAAACAGGTCATCATTTTCAAAAGTCAATCAAGCAACACAGGGAAAGCATACAAATGGCTGTATTGTAAAAAGTCATACAAACAGTAACCAGTAAGTTGTAAAATGATGATGATGATGATAGAATACAATGCTGATCTTTGATCTCACAAAACACTGTAAGAGAACTCGCATCACAATAAAGATCTGATCTTTGTATAAGCTTAAACCAAACAACATACAATGGCATTTCTGTACTAAGTGAATCATGAGAGAAGAAACGATACGAATGTTGGATCTAAACAAAGATAGGACTAGATCAACCTAAGTGTCAAACAGATCGGAGAAAATAAGGTCAGGATCAGAAAAAAGCTCGATCTAAATATCACCAACGTTCGTTATCTCTGATGAAATCAATCATAAAAGGATCAACACAAGAACAACAACAACAACAACAATCAGAAGAAAAGTTGAGTTTTTTTTTTGTACCTGGAGAGTTGGATTGGATGAAATTGAGTTGCAGAGACAGAGAAGAGAGCAGAGTAGTGGTGCTCAACCAAAAATTGAATGATTGAAGAAGAAGACGAAGATGATTGTGAAAATTAATTGATTCGTTGAAAGAGTATTGGGCTTTTTTGGGTCCTTAAGGTCCAGTAAGGCCCAATTGTTGTTGATGTACACGTGTGTTTTTTTGTTGTTGACCTATCTATGCCTTTCTAGTAATCTTTAGTCCTCTTGACTCGAGCGTGCGCCACATTGCCTAATGCCTATCTCTCTCTCTCTTTCTTCGAATCGGTGCCGAAACTTAGAGAGCCATAATTTCTTAGGAATATATTGTTGCGTTTGATTCCTTAAAGCTTTAAGGTTGCGTTTGAATTTCGTTTAATTTGCAACCTTACAGTTTCGAGATTTCTGCAGTTAGTTTTTGATTCAGGAAACGAGAGAGAGAGAGAGACTGGATATATGAATCAAATTAAAAAAAAAAAAAAAAATCTGTGATTGAGAGTGAAATTGAATTTTGAATTATGAATGCGAATCACAACAACAACAACGGGAACAATTCAGGTTATCATAACCTCTGGACCAATGGCCTTATCTGTGCTTTCGAGTTTTGTCAAGGTCATCATCGTAAAATCAACAGCACAAATGCTGTTCTTGGACATCCCTCTCTCACAATGTATGATTGATGATGATTTTTTACTATAGTCTCTTTTTTTCTGCTTGTAGAGTTTTTTTTTTAACCTATATACAGTTTTGTTATGATAGGAATAAACAGAATTGTGAATCAGACCATTTTGGTTCTGGTGAAGAAGGGTCTTCGAGGAGTTACTGGCGAGGAATTGGATGGGATAGGATCTCTGAGCTTGTTAAGACTGTGCAAGTTGATAATGATTGGAAATTTCAAAACTTTGATGAGGATAAAGCCACAGTTGCTGAGCTTGCTGCTCCTTACTGGGAAAGACCACTTGATGGTCCAACTTGGTGGTGCCATGTTGATCCTACCCATCCAGGTATTGCCTCCTGGTTGCGTAATGCGCATTGGTTACATCCTGCTGTAAGTCTTGCTCTGCGTGACGAAACCAAGCTTATTAGTGACCGAATGAAACATATTTTATATGAGGTAAAAAGTTTCTTTCTAAGTATGTTTGCTTCTTTGTAATGTGAGGATTGTGCTTTGGTTTTACTACAGAGCTGTAATAGATCAAACTTGTTGTTGTTGTTGTTATATGTTGGTGGTGGATAGGTTCCTGTTAGAGTTGCTGGTGGGATTCTGTTTGAGCTTTTGGGACAATCTGCTGGTGATCCTTTTATTGAAGAAGATGACATACCTATTGTTTTAAGGTCATGGCAAGCACAGAATTTTCTGGTTACTGCTTTGCACGTTAAAGGTTCTGCCTTGAACATTAGTGTGTTAGGTATTACAGAAATCCAGGTTTGTTCTTCTCATCTGAATCATTGTTTTCCTTCATTCGTTTGTCAATTAGTCAAAACAGGTTTTTCTATGCCTTTCTTTGTCTTAACAGGAAATGCTTATTGCTGGTGGAGCCTGCATTCCGAGAACCATTCATGAACTAATAGCACATCTTGCATGTCGCCTTGCACGCTGGGATGATAGGTATTTGTCTTCCCGTGATCTAGATCAAGTTCTAAAAGATTGTATGTTGGGGAAGTTAAGTAGTGTTCATTATGCAAGCTTTTAGCAATGGAGGATACACATTTCACCTGGTCTGTACGGTATAAGCAATGAACGTGCCAAGCCTTTGTATTGCTTTGATAGAACTAATGTGTCTTATATTATTCTTAGAGTTTGCAAGATGGGATTCAACTGTCCCGTTCTAGATTACAGTTGTAGATTAGTTCTATGTTTAGTTAAGATATAAGAACCTTTTGATTCTTTTTCATTCTCTGGATTTAAACCAATCGGTATCCTTAATGTAGGCTATTCCGGAAGTATATATTTGGTGCAGCTGATGAAGTTGAGTTGATGTTCATGAACAAGTAACTTCAACTGAGCCTTCTCTTACTTTGGTATTTTCTTTCTTAGGCGCTCCTTGAGATGTCTACTGAAACAGAATAAATTGTTTTTGTTGATATCAGGAGACTGCAAGAGGATCTAAATCTATTCACTACAATCTTGAATCAAGAGATCAGAAAGCTCTCGACCCAGGTAAGGCTTTCTTGTTTGACTACAAGATGAGATCAGCTAGCTAATCTGGAATTGTGTTATATATTTCTTCATACAAGTGACTTTATAATCACGACAATATTTTCTTGTTCATCATTTATCAGGTTATACGGGTGAAATGGTCTCTCCATGCTAGAGAAGAGATTGTGTTCGAGCTTCTTCAGCAACTAAAAGGAAACAGAACAAAAGACTTGCTAGAAGGAATAAAGAAGAGCACCCGCGGTATGATCAATGAACAAGAAGCCGTTCGTGGTCGGTTATTCACTATCCAGGACGTCATGCAAAACACGGTTCGATCATGGTTGCAGGTGAGATTATCATTTTTGGAGATGATGATGACGTAAGTAGAAGAAACTCTCCAAGTCATCTTAAATTTGTTTGATTTGGCTTGATTAGGACCGGAGCCTCACGGTTACACACAACCTAGGAATCTTTGGAGGAGTGGGTCTTTTGCTTTCAATAGTGACCGGTCTATTTGGAATCAACGTAGATGGGATACCAGGAGCTCAAGATTCTCCACATGCCTTTTTTACTTTCGCAGCTGTTCTCGTCTCCTCAGGCCTTGCGCTGGCGTTCGCTGCTTTACTCTACCTTGGACTTAAGGAGCCAGTGGCAGAAAAGAATGTGGAGACTAGGAAACAAGAGCTTGACGAAATGGTAAAGAAGTTTCAAAGAGAAGCCGAGTCTCATGCTCAGGTCTGCAAAAAAATTCCTCAGAACATAGAACGTACAACAAGTAGTTGTAGAATAATAGTCCATGATCCTAATGGTTATGCTCTCTTGGATTGAAATCAGTCCGGTTTATGATTTGTAAATTTTAACTCATGGCAAACTCTTTTCTTAAGAGAAACTTCTTTTAACATGGAAAAATCCCAAAACAATAGTATCTAATAGGAGTTGTGGGTAAGCGAGAAACAGAGCATTTCAAAAAATACTAAACTCAAGACCTAGAGGAGACAAAATAATAGCGGAAAACTAGAAAAGACACATGTGCAGCGAGCAGTATAAGTGGGAACTTTGGTCCGATTGATATCCGCGATGTTGTTGTTTTGGGAGGCAGAAGTGGGAGCCAATTCTCAATGAAAGGAGATATGACCAAAGTGTGTTTAGAGATGCAGCGAATGAGGTTAGTGCTTGGATAGAATTTCAACAATCTCTTTTCATTGTCATGGAAGAACAGATTCCCTTGCTTGGAAACCGCCACCGGCCTGAAATGCACATCCGCAGTAAAAGTGTAAAGATTTAAACACGAGTATAAATGTATGGAGTAAGTCAAGGCCCATCCATCTTCTTTTTGAGCATCCATGGTCAATATCTCTAGTCTCCAGGGCGAAGTGGCAGTTGTGGCTACAGCTAGACGGCCATCAAGGTTCACTAGCTGCTCCGCGAATGTGAATGGAGTGGAATACCGTGGTGAAGGAACATCACGAAACTCTAGTGTGTGAAGATCCAAAGCTAGTAGTTTCAAAAGATCTTCACCTAACCAATAGATTGAGCCATTCACACAAGCCGACTTCCTTCTGGGATCAACCACATAAGGAGGGGCACGTACTGATCTCCGCCATTCACCAATATTGATATCAAGAACTTCACAGTAATGGTGAGGATCAAAGAACATCCTCACAACTTTAAAGCTCCCATTTACTTTGTCCCTACCAAATCCCATCGCCCAAAACGCAGGGAAAAAAATGCAACACTTGCCTACGATTTTCAATTTCTTCTAAACCAATCAAAAGTCAAATAAATTGTATATAGAGAGAGAGAGAGAGAGAGAGAGGGAGTTCCTGGTTACTTACCACAAAGGTCCATCATTTGATTTCGTAGGTCTGAATAGCGGCGGGTCACTGGATCTGGACCGGAAGGGAATCTAATAATATCTCCGGTGGAAGGGTTTAGAACATTGACCCAACCCGGTACGGGGATGCAAACCAAACCGTCACATGTCAGCGAAGGTCGTGTGACGTCGTCGCAGTGTAGGTAGACAACATCGACCTCTTCGTCACCTTGGAATCGCGACTCGATCCTCCGTTCTACTTCTCCTCCAGCAGCAAGGATTTGGAGGCGGCTCTGTTGAAGAAGACTCATACGCGAACGTCTCTCTGCGAAACTCTTCGATTCTATGATTGATCTCCATTCTTTTGAGACGGAGGTTCTGAATTTGCGGATGGATTTCAACGGCAATCGAAGGATGATTTCTTCCTGTAGATCGAGAGCTATGTAGAAGATCATCGGATTAGGGTTTTGTTGTTCCTCTTCCGACATCGGACCGAATTGAGGGTTTAACGTTATCCACTTTCCCCTTCTGTTTCTTTTTTTTTTTTGTATTAAAAATTGTTAGCGTGGATAAAATTAATATCCGGTTTAAAATTTTAATGAAATGATTACTTTGGTAAAGTGGCTTATAATTAGTATTCTATCTGTGCCTAATAAATTGATGTTTTGATATTATCACACCTATTAGAAAAAGTTTAACTTTTATTTATAATTATTTTTTGGTAGATGGAGAAATTATACACCATTAGATAAATAACATGTGTGAAAAAAAGTATAAAGTAATATAATAGCTTTTTAATCTATAAAATTAATTTTTGAGGAACAAAAATTAATTCTAGAACATCAATCTATTATGGATAGAGAGTATTTGTCTAATTATCCAAATACCACAGTGTAATTTTGTTTCACTACCAAATATATTCATCTTGAAAGTATTTCTGTATGTTTATTTTATTAAAAAAAAAATAGTTTTTGTATCTGATTCACTTCCCATGAATGAAAGATATAGATCTAATATATCTAATAATTAATACATAAGTATACTATATGATTAAAATAAAAACTAAATGATTAAAATATGCAACAAAAAGGTCAAATAAATGGTAAATGCAGGTATCGAACACGCCACTGTTGGCACAAAGCCACAAATATCAATTGCCAATTATGTTATTTAACGATTAGCTTTACTTTTTAATAAATACAGTTTATAAACATTACACCGAAAGGTTTTTTCAATTTCTCCAAAAATGTTTTTTCTTCCGTATGCATATTATACTTGAATGTTTTCTTAAATCAAACATTTGATTACTCACAGTTTTCGAGTTTATGCACATAAACTAACGTTCTAATGATGAAAAAGGAAAGATAAAATAAGATTAACTAACTAATTAATTACTCAAATCTACATTTTTGATCATTAGTTAGTAATTCTTATTCAATAATACAAAGATAACATATTTTTGGTCCAAAAATATTTAAATGAAATATGATTATATTAATTCTTTAAAATAAATTGTTGTGAATTGTAAATATATAAAGTTAGCGTTTGGTTTCACTTTATTGGTATAATTGAATCATTTTTCCATATGATTTTAATATATGACTTCATCAATCATCTCGGAAACGTATTTTTAGTTTTGAATTAATCATTTCAAATAATATGTTAGTTTGTTTTTGCGTTTGTGGGACAATTGAAAGATTATTGAGTGAACTAACAAAGCTATCAAACAATAATTGAAGGAAATATTATAAAAAATTTGTACGAGGGATGATTATACTTATTTAAAATAATATTTATGTAAAATAAACAATTAAATAATTAAGAAAATATATATATCATCATCATCACTTCATTCATGTATTCAACGTCACCCTTTTTTAAGAACTAAAAAGAGATTACCTTATTTACTGTTAAATTTAGGTTTATTTTGAATTTTCAATTAAAAATCAATTGGTAATTAGTACATCTGAGACAATTGCTACTATTTTTGGTCGTGGTGTTGTTGTGAGAATATTTTTTTGATCACAAAGTCTAACGGTTTCTAACACTCCTCCTAATTCTTTGTTATCCATTAGTTTCAAATGCACCAGTAGATAAGCTTTCGAAAGATATATGTGGTCGTGCAATAAATATATTTTTTATTTGGTGAGTTTATCTTATTAATTAATGTATTTGATTAGTAGATTTAGTACTATATGCAAAGTAAAGAGAATTAGTGAATTACTGTTATAGTAGCTTTTAACTGGCCACGTGATGAGAACGTGTCAAAGAATCTAATTCAACTTACAATGAATTTAATGATATGAGAAAGTGAGAGTCGCAACAAAAAAAGAAAAGAACAATACGACAAGTACGACGCAACATTTGACAGATTTGCAAGAAAAAAGCTAGTGGTTTTTATGGACGTTAGACTTTGATTATTAATTCAAATTCGTATAGTTTTGTCATCGTTCAATAAAGTTTTCACATTCTGATAATATAACAAATAACAATAGGTTTTGTAATAACAAAAAATAACGATTTCTATAAAAAGGCTTTAAGCTAAGCCTCTAGCCGTTATAATTGAACTTAGTTTTGTCTCTTTGTTTCTGTCCCTTTGTTTCTGCTTACGTCTTCAATCTTAAATAGATTTACAAAGACTTCTCTCTCCTTCTGTTGTCACATAAATCTTAAACACATGTTTTTGACTGACAAACGTTCCGTACCGACCAGACAGGAATAATTAGCTCCAAAATATTAAAAATATAAAAAGAAAAGAAAAAAGCCTCCTAAAGTTGCTGCAGCCATCAGTTATCACTCCACATGCTCTTTTGATCATCTCAGAGAGACAGAGCAAATCAAACGTGTGTGATCATCATTCATCAATCAATTAGTTTGCTAAGTAGAAACAGAATATCTCAAGACTTGAAGGAGCTGCTGTCTGATTCTATTTCTTATTCACAAGTCATATCAGCCTTTGTAATGTGAGTATCTGAACTACTAGGACCAAGAGATTCGTCTTTGGTCTCAACAATCTCCATGTTCGCTGTTTTGCTCCTTCTGTTCCTCCTCTCCTGCCATAACATGACGATTTTTGTTTGAATGATGAATACGGAAACATATATATTTATAACAACTGTTACAGCTTTGGACCATCATATACCTTGTGAAAAGGGTGTTCATCGGATTCAAGCATCCGTGCAACCTGACTCATTCTAGGACGTTTCTCTGCTTCAGGATCGACACATCTAAGGGAAACCAAAAGTGCCCGTTTCAGAGCACTTTTACTAGGTCTAGGTTCAAGTCTTGGATCCACAACTTCTTCAGCTCTTCTTGTTCCAACCATCATCTTTAGCCATTCAACAAGATTCACCTGCCAGCCAATACACAGACCGATTCATGATGTTCAAGAAACGAACATATTCATAACCAAGATTTCCAAGCAATGTACAAAATCTATACCAGTTTTAATTAGTACCTCATTAGCAGGACAGCCATAATCAACTGGATCCCGACCAGTTACAGCTTCAAGAAGCAAAACACCGAAGCTATATATATCACTCTTTTCGTTTAACATACCTGTATTAGCATATTCTGGTGCTACATATCTGAATAAAACAAAAGACAGCAATGATGTATTTGTAAGGACATCATCTGAGAAGATAATAATGATAACATGCCTAAGGAAGGTACAAAATTTTGGACTTTACCCAAAGGTACCCATGACTCTGGTTGTGATGTGACTCTCACCCGAGTCCAAGAGCTTGGCCAACCCAAAGTCAGAGAGTTTTGCATTAAACTCATCATCAATCAATATATTGCTTGCTTTTATGTCTCTGTGGACCACTTTTGGTTCAATTGCTTCGTGTAAATAAGCAAGCCTGTAAAATTGTACAAATTGCAGAGTATTTTATTATGCAAGCATTGAACATATCTGACAGAAGCTAAAACTGTTTCAAACCACTTACGCTTGTGCAGTACCAGTAATGATCTTCATCCGTGCCTCCCAAGTGAGATTTCCATGTTGCCGCATTGCTCCATGTAACCATTGTTCTAAGTTACCACTATTCACATACTCATAAACAAGCATCCTGTATTGATCATCATAATTAGAGACAGTAAGATCCTTTTGCTTTGGCAGTATAACTGTAGAAGTATGTTCAAAATGATAAAAAGACAAGTGAGACTCACCGATGAACTCCCTCTATGCAATATCCTAAAAGCCTAACAAGATTCTTGTGTCGTACATGACCAATAGCCTCAACTTCTACTCGAAATTCCTTCTCAGCTTGCCCTCTAGAGACCAAAGCTTGGAGATGATTATTAAGGAAACCAAAAATAGGATTTACAAACATGTAATAGTCCAGTTGAGTTGAAAACTTACAGATTGTTCAGAAGTTTCTTTACAGCAACCTCGGTACCATTAACGAGTTTACCCCTATAAACTACTCCATAACCACCCTCTCCAAGAACATTTACTGCAGCAAAACGGTTGGTAGCTAGCTCAAGATCCCTAAGAGTAAACCAGTGTCCCCAACCAAGGTGAGATATTTCCGGTAAACCAACCAAAGGAGATGCTGTTACATGTCCTCCATACTGTCTACCAGCACTTACAAAGCCTCCTTCTTCACCGGAATGAGAACTACAAGCTCTCTCATGATGATTCACAGAGCTACATTGACTTAAAGTATCATTATCACTAGACTTGGTTCTTCCCAAGTGAGACAACATCGTCTTTCCAGTGGATTTATCATTCATTTCGATATATAAACTTTCAGGGTGAGGATTGTGATTCTGAAACCTAGCTCTGTCCACTCTGATATCTTTGGACTCATGTGGTATCTGGTTGAAAGGAAACTTACTTGAAGAACTTCTAGATTTCCGGCGGAATGTGATCCATAGAGACAAGATGCAGAGAATCATAACTATGAATACTCCAACAACCAAACAAACCCATACCCACAACTTCAACCCCTTCAAACCAAAAAAAGATATCTTCTTGGACATCTCAGCGTTTAAAGAATTCTCAGGTGGCATCTCTGGTCCTCTGTATCGAAGCTGCTAAAACCTTCTCTTATAACCACCTAGACAACAAGAGAGTGTCTTACAGTTAAACACTTGCATACATCATACAAAGACTAAAAAGAGATATCTTTTTCACACTTCTCAGTTGTAACTTGGCCATATAACTCAATCTGATGGGTGTGAGTTAAGTAAGAAGAAGGTAAAAAACGCACACTTTCTCATTGGTATAAGCAAAAAAATTGCGGCATATCAACAAAACAAGGTATGGGGCATTACGTGTCCCCAAGAAAGATGGGAGCTCGAAGAAACAAAAGAGAATCTTTGGCTTTTTAAGACCATCGAAAAAAAGCATCACTTAAGTTTGAAGCAAGAGACAATCTACAGAGAATCTAATCACATAATGCCATCCAAAGAAAACATTCAGGGCAAACAACAAAACAAAAGAGAGAGCATATAAATTTTACCTTAGAATGTGGGGAGAGATAAAGCTTTATCCTTTAGATGTTGTATCTTCATCTTACAACAGAAGAAGAAACTATGAAAGAATGAAAGAGAATAAAAAAGGTTCCAACTTTTTTATCTGTTTCTGAAGCAGAGCCAGAGGAAGATACTGAAATCAATTAATGAATTGGAGATTTTGGGCTAACCAGAGATAGATTCATCTAACCCAGAAGGAACTCTCATTAGAGTTAAGGTTAAAAAACCAAAAGAATATATTAATATAACAAGGAAGTGTGTATATAACTATATATAAACTACACAGTAATGGGTTAATGGGAAAAAAAAGTTGGGTGGAACTGGTTAGTGGGGAGAGAAGCTTTGTTTGCAATGGAGGAAACAAGAGAGAGAGAGGGGAGTGAGCAGTGAAGGGAAAGCAAAGACAGTGGATTTGTCAACTGTAACATTTATAGCTGGTTGAAGAAATTAAATTAGATATTTTCACAAAATTTTATTTTTAATTATCCTATATAAACAACCAAAAATTATTGCAACAAAATGAAAAATTGAAAGTGGATAGAGAGATAGATATGGGTAGGGGTAAAGCCAGTGGTAAAGCACAGAAGAGGGAATTCCCAAACACACAGGCTTTGGGATTTTTAGGTCAATATTATTCAATATTGTAATCTTTTTTTTTTCTTCCTTTCACATGTCAAGGTTTGGATTCTATCAAATTTTACATTTTTGTTTTCTAGGTACTTCCAAATATTTAATTATGACATATACGCTTGTTGAAGACTTTATACTATTATTTTTTGGTCGTGGTGAATAATATATGGCATTCAAATGCACACAAATAGAAATTTATGTCTTTGTTGTGCGGGAATGTTACAACTCATTAGTCATATGTGTAAGGAAACCAATGTGCCTTTCTTGGAGAACATGAATGAGTTCATGAGAGAGACTAAAAAAAGCCTTTGATGGAGGCTTTACTTGAAGCATAACTTTTGGATAAAGTTTTATGCCAAGAAAAATAAATTAAATCTTATAAGCTTTTTTTTAACATAATGATAAAAGATGATTCTGGATATGGTATAATTAAGTCCCTAATAATACTATAAACATTGCACTTGCTGACTTGCATGTTGGTCGTCGTGTGATTGGTTGATGGTGGGTGGGGGTGTTGTTACAGGCTAAGGCCAGGTTTTGGCAGAGGAAAGAATGGCCAATTTTTTTTTTTCAGAATACTGTTGTTGCCGCCATGTGATCATGTGCTCCTCACGTGTCTTACACCTCCTTTTAGTTAGATTCGTCGTCCTTAAGTGTTTATTCCTCCCCAAAGTTTATGTGATTTTGATGAGGGCAGAAAATGTGATGGAAAGTCAGAAAAGAATGATTACTCTTTGATCAATTATCAATACTAGAATTATATGATTTCTCCATGTGTGCAAATTTATGCTATTATTGACACCCATATTATGTCAAATTTCCTTTTACAAAAAAAACATCTAGTGACATATATAATGAACCCATATGGGGTGATAGCGCAAGTTGACAAGTGTCACTAGAAGAATCTGATCAAGAATTCAAAAGACTTTTAAATTGATTTTAACTTAAATGTACAAAATTATGGCATTGAGTTTTGGTAAGAAGAATGAAGTGTTCAAAGCTCGATGGAAAACGAAAGAGATTCAATAACCTAACAACTATTATTGCATTTAGCTCTAAACAACGTACTTGGAAACTACTAGAACCAAACTAGAGACACATAATTGATGATTTTGCTAAGAAACCTCAAGGAATTCTCATTAAAAGTATGCGAGTTTGAAATTCGATAACATTGGTTTGGTCCGAGATGTATATATAGATGAATCTCTCCTAGTAATTAAAAAGTTTTACATACATAAATCGCATATATATACATCTAAAAAGTGTACTTTAATCCTTCTCCTATCATTTAGCATAGTTGAACTGCACCAATAGATAGAAATACAGTGCAAAGAAAACAAAAGAAGTCACATATAGGTAAGCTTCAGTCGAATTATTTAAAACAAATCGAATTGTCGTATATACAATTGTATATGTATTGCGTTTCCTTTATGTAGGCCTTTATAGATAAAGATTAAAGATACATATATAAAGAGGAAAAGTTTTTCTTTCGTGTGATTCATCAATTCCTATGTCTCTCTTTTCAAACTTTTCACCTTTGCTTGACCACCAAACAAAAAAAGACATAAGCATTCACAACGGCTATTTGGAGACCGACAATCACAAATACGATACCGTATCATAGCCCAATACAGCAATAAGCATATGAACACATTTCTCTAGTTCCGTATCAGTTTCGACATCCGAGTCTCAATAATAAGACAACGTTTCTAAAAACGTTTATGTGAACAAAAACACACATAATAAAAATGTACTATACACTACAACGTGTTGTTTTTGTCTAAAACGACATTTACAATGATTCCAATGCGATAACTTACGGGTAAAAAAAAAAAGAGCTTAGGATAGCATATACGCAAACTGTTACGGAGGTTAAAGGTCATACTTAAATGATCAAACACAACATTAAGAGGAAAGTGAAATCCATAAATTAACAAATCCTCAACACATCAAAAGAAGCATGAAGAAAATACACATTTACATATTTTTCACTCTTACTTTGATAAGTTTCATGTATTGTGTGTGTCTTCATCTTTTTTTCGCGACAAAAAGTATGCTTGATTTTGAGTCTTTTGACTTTAGACTTTAGACTTTAGACTTTGGAGTTTTAATTTTTACTCTGCTAAAGATCGTTGATAAGCGGAGAACAGACAAAAAGGACTCCATGGCCCAATGGATAAGGCGCTGGTCTACGAAACCAGAGATTCTGGGTTCGATCCCCAGTGGAGTCGTTACTTTTTCATTTTCGCTTTACACGTGTTTGCGTCCCACGTGTAAATCGTCCCACATATAAATAAACCGAAGGATCTTTCGGAACGAATTAAGGCGGTTTAGTTTGGTCAGACTCGGAGACGTGTATTAATTAATTTTGTTTTCCCAAAACAATATTTGAAAAATTTCCTGACCTCTCAACGAAATTGAAATTTTCAGAATCTCAAAAGAGGAACACAGAACAGTAAAGAAACAAAAAAAAAATTTGCAGTGGGGAAGCTTCGAGCTTTTTCATGTTATGGCTTTGAACTTCTTCTCCGCTTCTCTTCACCCACTTTCAAATCCTTCTTCTTCTTCTCATCGATTCAATCAGAAACACCTCCTTTCCCCAACACGTGTCCGCTCTGACAGGAACGAAATCGGCGTTACTGACAACGACAACAACAACAACAACAACGATCCTTCTTCATCTTCCTTCTCCGGTACATGATTCAAATTTCTTATCTTTCCGATAAGGGTTTTGTGTAATTTGCCAAATTGGTTCTTCGGTGAACTTAGGAATTGAGAAAGGACCAAACTTTGTGTGATTTCTATGTAAAGATGAGATTTTTTTTTTTTTAATCTATTGAGTTCTGATAAGCATTGAATTCGTTTCCTTTGAAGGTTCTTCTTCAACTTCATCTTCATCAGTACGTACACAACTAGATCTTCTTGAACAGCTAACTTCAACAAGTGAAGGTACATTACATTACATGGTTTTGATTAGATCGTAGTAGAATCATTCACCTGGGATTTATATTATTCATCATCAGGTTACATGAGTGATGGTGGTGGTGGTGGCTCGAGGGGACTTACTATACGTGACCAATTGGCTGGACTTGTTGGTGACAGAGACGATGATTTCTCCATTCCATTAGGCAAAAAAAACTTAAAGAAAGTGAGTCCTAAATTCTTAACCACTTCTCAGAAAAGGAACATTAAGAGACAAAGCTACCTTAATGAGGTCTCTCGCAGGAATGATTCTGTTTTCTTTGCTACTATTGGCGCCTTTGTACTCCTTCCTCCTTTAGTCATTCTAGCCATTGCTATCTTAACTGGCTATGTTCAACTCTTCCCATAACTATTAAAGTTTCTTTACTTTTGTCAATAAACAAAATTGCATATAGCAGGAGTTGCTTGTAATTACATCCAGTAATGAACATAGCTTGATCTTATTGGTACTATGTACTACTCTTTGTTTGATAAGGAGTATCCTAAAGAATCAAAGAAACTAGGTTCTGTGTGTACAGTTACTTTTATGTTTATAAATCTATTAACGGTTTATATATCAGCACACTTTGTGGGTGCGTACCCTAGTCTAGACCTCTTTGTATCATAGAGTATATGGAAATTTTGTTGCTGGTAGTTTCCAATGATGGAAAAGGATGATTTGGGAGTTCCTAGAATTGCCAAACAAACAATATCCTCACTCAACCTGATGAAGGTGTTCTCAACGGGGAACGTCCAAACTGCTCCATCTGCGAAAATTATCCCGAGCTCAGGCAGGTTGATGTTCTCCTCTACGCCAGACACATTGAAACAAGGATCAAGGATATGGAAATCTCCAAACACCGGGTACTTGTCTTTTATCTTCTCTGCAAACTTGTTTTTGATGATCTCATATGCTGGTTCAGCGAAATAGCTTAAGGTTGTACCCGAATCAATGATGGTTCCACCACCACCATCTGATGAGATGTTCCATGTTTCTTCAGGTATGTCATCAAGAGCTTCGCCGTCAACTAGAATGGATTTGATCTGTATATAGTAAAATGACTCCATAGAGTTTTCCTTCCCGTTCACAAAAGAAGTGAAATTCAGATTCGGGTGGTTCAGCAAATCCTTGTCTTCTCCAAAGATCAACTTGCTGCTTACATTGGTGTCGCTGTTTCTATCGACAAGACAGTAGGAAAAGGAATGACCGTAGAGAGAATGAAGTTGAGAAGAAAACGAAAGAGGTCCTCTTCCTAATCCAAGCAGACCTGAAGCACCATTGAAGAGACCTCGGTTCCAATGGCCACACCCAAACATCATGTTTTCCACCTTGTACTCTGAGCTTTCTCCCTCGGTGGTCGTGAGATTAACGGTAAAGGTCTCAACCGCGAAATCTCCGGTTGTGTTTGACCTGTCTCCATACCAGTAGAAATAAGGGCATGATTGGTTATCTGATTCACACTGTACTGGAGGATCGGGTGATGAGATGAGGCTGCATCTAGGGTCATTGCATGTTATGTTCTTGAACGAAGTGGATGTTTTCGGGTCATAAAATGCACCGTTTTGATGGAAACAGTCGTGGCAAGGCAAGCATTGGAGCCAGTTTAAATCACTCCCGGTGTCAAGAATCAATGAAAAGTGTTTTGGTGGTGTGCCCACAAGCACATCCATGAAATATTCGCCAGAACCGTGTATCATACCAGACTGAAGAGTTGCTACCAGCTTCCCTGTTGAAGAAGCCTCTGGAGCTCCCACCAAAGAAATATCCGAGGTAATCTTCTTCTTAACCTTCTCATATTTCGATTTCTTAACCCGGGCGTGAAGCGTCTGAATTCTTGTGAGGTCTTGGATTTTAAGATCAACAACTGAATGTCTTGTTCCCTTTGTTTCTTGATTAATCTCCCTGCGTTTTAGTTGAAGCTTCACCAAATCTCCTGTATGATCCTTGGCAGGTTCATGTTCCATGGAGGAGAAACCGCAATCGTTGCTTGTGGAAGAAGAAACAGAACTGAAACGCATCAGATCTTGGGAATTAAACCCGTCAAGGGATGAAGAGTTATACTCATGTTTCTCTGAAAGAGGTCTACAGTCCCCGGAAAGTGGTGAGACAATGAACAAAATAAGGCCAAGGGATATACTTACTAGTTTGGTCGACATTAAGCTGCTGAGATTATTAGAAATCTCCGGCAACCTATGATAAAAGAAAGAGAGGCCTATGAGAGATACGAGTTATAGATGATAGTCTCTTAAGGACAAAAGAGGAGGGAGCTAACATGAAAAGAGCAAGGGAAGTATAGGATTTTTTGAAAGTCAATGGGAATCAAATCGAAGATCAAATTAATTTTTTTTTTAAAATGACAATTCGATATCTATTCGAATGAGACTCTTAAGCCGTAGCATGTCAGGACAAAACAAGAAAAAACAATCGCAAATAATAGTTTAGAGATAACAGAATATTGTAGGTGGTGGTCTTCTCTTCAGTAAGACCAGACCGGTTCAAACATGTGGAATCTTTATAAACAAAACATTTCTGATTTGTACGTTTGCGTTGAAATGTGATATTTTTGGTTTAATAGTAGTAGTATCAAAGATTATTTGGTAGTACTTCATTAGTAAAACTTGAAATATGTAATTTTTTTATAATAGGACTTACTATAATAAACAACCTAATTTGCAGTGTAGTAGCTAGTATTGAACTATATATTTGGTTGAATACATACCCTCTACGTACGTGTTAAATCTCTTAATGAAAATTCACATAATTAGATCAAACGCACATCCACATATAATGCGACTTTTTTAACTAGAAAATTATATATCATCATTGAGAACACTTTAAAATATCAAATAGCTTATTATACTTTAATTGACTGTAGAAGAGTCTTTAAAATTCTAAGTGTGTCTTTGACTGTGACTAACTAACCACATGCACATAAAGTTATAAACAATTATTCAAATACTTTGTTTAAAAAAAAAACTGAAAGATTGTGGAAACACCAAATCTTTGGAAAACTTAAAATTTTGAAAGTTATACTTTTTCCTTTGCAACATTATTCTTCTACTGAAATAGAGCAAGTTTAGGAAAATGTAATCATTTTCACGTAGATGTATTTTTGTAAATGAAGCAAAAGATTCGAATTTGACTTTCACATTTATATACTGTGTAAGTGCAACGTCTTCCTAACCACACTATGAGCAAACTGATTAACGACATTTCAGTTTGTTATAATCCAAACCAAATATTCATTCCAATTGTGTGCACGTAATTCCAATATATTTCCATCTCTATTGTTCAAAACTACTTTTTTCTCTCTCTCTTATTCGCCAGTTATGGGTTCAAATCTACTTTTCGTGTTCAAAAAACAAATGCTAGATGTGTTTTGAAAATTTAATATTTCATTTCATCGGTGTTGTTATAGTGTAGCCGATATGTTTGACGTTAGAAAAAACTTGGCACTGTAGCCAAATTGTTTGTTTTTCTAATATGAAAGCATCACGAGTCAGTGAGATAAGTATTAGTAAAAAACAGATCAAAACACTCTACATGCATGTACACACGACGTCAAGATAGGATTACCTCCAACTATGTTAATTTTCTAATTCATATGCATAGTTAATTTTTGTCTTCTGTTTACACATGTTAGAAAGCAGCCTTACTAACCACCTCATGTCAATCACATATTCACATCCGTAAAAAATGTTCACCAAATTCGCTAAAAAAAAAAAAAAGGTGTTGACTACATAATATATAAAAGACGATTTGCCATCTCTAATCAGTCACAAAATCTTTTCTCTAACTAATGGTTTTAAGGTGACCTCTGAACCTTTAAACTTGATGTTGACGGCTTGACCTAATTTATCTACAGCTACCAAAACTTGTTTTAAAGATATATAATTGACGAGGCTTATATGATTGTTACGAATCATGCGGTTCACGGGTCAGTCGAAATCATAAAGTTTGGAGGTGCAACCACCACTACGTACATTATTATAAGCTTATATTATTTATACATCTCTTCTACATGTGTCGTTTCATTTATTACCTCACCACCCACTTTTCTCACTATAACCAAAACTTAATAGAGAAATACCCCATTCCACACTATTTTCTTAATTTGTCTTTCTCCATATTCAATTTTTGGTGTTTTTCTCACCTATGTTGTAACAGATCGAATTATCACCTTGCATTGATGTGGTGTCACATAGCTTATATCTGATGTCACGTCTACTAGATATCAACCAAATTTGAATGTGGTACGTAGGCTTGTGAAAAAATAGTGTTAGTTTTAATTTACCGATATAAATGTACACATCTGCTGAAAGGAATTATATACATGACTGCTCATTGTAGGTAGATATCTGTTAATGAGCGCACTGAGCATGCATGCATTATATATCATACACCCACCAAACTTCGAATTCAATAAATACTTCCTACTCTGTTCCTTTAGTTTGGTTCTTTAATCAAATTTGTACAGAGTACTTATGAACAAACAAAAAAAAAAACAATCTCAATTAAAGAAAGAGTAAAATATCAATAACGACAATATCTTAAATCTTATGTTCCTAAAAAAAATTGATTCTATACCACCGAATTCGAATAACTTATAGAGTTATAGTACACTGAAATTAACCCAGTTCATAACACAAGAATTCGTACACATATCTAATATTTTAGTTCATTAAATACTATATAGTATGTATATATACTGAGTGAAATTCCTAGGTACCATCGCCGCATGCTAAACAAGTTGTTAGCATGGCAACACATTATTTGTCACCATCAATATTATGCATTATTTTGGCCACTCTTGTCTCCATTGTCGGAGCAAAGGTCCCGGCGATTATAGTCTTTGGTGACTCTTCCGTAGATTCCGGCAATAACAACTTCATACCAACAATGGCCAGAGCCAATTTCGAGCCTTACGGTCGTGACTTTCCCGGGGGACGTGCCACTGGCCGCTTTTGTAACGGTCGTCTCTCTTCCGATTTCACTTCTGAGGCTTTTGGCCTTAAACCGACCGTGCCAGCCTACCTTGATCCGTCCTACAATATCACTGATTTCGCCACCGGGGTTTGCTTCGCGTCCGCCGGCACAGGCTATGATAATGCCACGGCCAACGTGCTTGTAAGTCCACCATTCACTTCAAAATACATAATTCCGGTTGATTTCTTGCATAACAAGATATATCGAGATGATTGTCTTGTTTTGAAATTTTAGGGCGTGATTCCATTATGGAGAGAAGTAGAGTATTATAGGGAATACCAAAGCAAACTTTCCGCCTATCTTGGCCACCGTAGAGCTGCCAGAATCATCAGAGAATCTCTGTACTTAGTCAGCATAGGAACCAACGATTTCCTTGAGAACTACTTCACATTACCGGACAGGAGATCTCAGTTCAGCATCAGTCAGTATCAAGACTTTCTGATAGAGATAGCTGAGGTGTTCTTAAAGGATCTTTACAGACTCGGAGCTCGGAAAATGTCTTTCACCGGAATCTCGCCTATGGGATGTCTACCATTGGAGAGAGTGACGAACCTTGACGACCCTTTTAGCTGTGCTCAGAGTTATAATAACCTGGCTGTTGATTTCAACGGGAGATTGAGAAAATTGGTGATGAAGTTGAATAGAGAGCTCACTGGAATGAGGATTTTCTTTGCTAATCCTTACGATATCATTTGGGACATTGTAACCAAACCTGATCTTTACGGTCTAGAGGTATCTAGTTCTGCATGTTGCGGCACGGGATTGTTCGAGATGGGATTTCTTTGCGGCCGGAACAATATGTTAACTTGCAGTGATGCGAATAAGTTCGTTTTCTGGGACGCATTTCATCCCACCGAGAGGACTAATAAGATTGTGTCCGATCACTTTTTCAAGCATCTCAAGAATCTGTTTCATTGATCCTATATATATATATATATATTCCTATTTTACTTCTTTATGAGTACTTTTGCAATTAGTCAAATACAATTTCGAAGATAAGAGCTTTGAATGGATGTGAAAAGTGCAGACGATTGATCCAATAAAAAAGTTGAAAGAAGGTCAGAGAAATAACTGGTTGCTTGAGCAAGAAGTATCAGAAAAATATCTTCCTCTAGAGTGTTAGAATTGTTGTTTTAGTAATTTCGGGATAGTTAAGAATTTTTTGGTTAATTAGATCCATTTAATATCAAAATCAAAATTTTAAAAATGGGTTGTTTGATATTTGCTTCATTTACGTCCTTTTAAATTTTAACGTTGTCCCTTAATGGGTTTTAAGGGATTACTTTCCTTTTAACATATGGTGCATGCATGCAAACTATATATGTATATCAAAACTATTAAAGTGTCATTACAGAACATCAACATTATTATCTAAAAACAAAAGCAATGGTTTGTTTTATCTTTTTACACAAGGCTCATGAGAAAAGGAAAATTATTACTAGGGTTTAGTGTTGCCATCTATAACAGATCTAAGTTCATCCCAACTTGCTGAGTCTCCGATGAAATCTCCACCGTTGACGTTCCAGAAACTGAGGAGGTTATTATCATTACAAGATGTATATGTCGGTTGATTGAAAGCCTCCATATGTTGGTTCCAATAAGGATGATTATGTGGCTGAAGCGGCGGCTCGTGGGACAAGGAGTCTACTACGCGGTGGCTCGTGTGGTCTGAATCTAAGCTGCTTGTCTTAGAACACGAGTCGGTTAAGGTGATAACCGGTTTTCGGATTGGTGGTACGATGGTTGGGTTTCTGTGAGATGTGACCCGTTTGAAGATTCTGCATAGTGTCCATACCTCCTGTGAGAAAAAAAAAAAGACGGACCCCATTATAAATTTATTCCAACTGTAATAATATCTGAAAGCAATTTATGAATGCGTGATGCACTTTTGTAATTATTACGACTATTCGAATCTTCAAATGCTATAAAGAAATTTCATATATACATAACTGTCCATTAAGTGCCATTGACTCAATGAAAAGTCTGAATTTTACTAAGAGAATCCGATTCTAACAACAATAGGTCAATATGTACTCGAAATTACATAAAACTAATGGATGATATCATTATAGTGGTTATAGTTATGCTGATTAATGGATGAATTCATTATAGTTAAAACTTAATTCATTGTGGACGTTCTCACTTACATTAGAGCTTAATTAGTCTTCGTGTGAAACAAATAATTAGTTGGTCTATTTTTAACAAAAAGGTTGGGGCCATACTGAGAAGAAAATGTGGTGTAGCTTTCTCAATAGCTCTAGCTCGTTTGGAAATGTGTTCGTGACTGACTTTTTAAGGCATTTAATTAACACTACGAATGATAGAAACTTGTCTCTTCAAAAATGGACAAGATATATGGTTTAGCCTGATGAGTGATGATGATATTCTTGGTTAAATAAACCGGATTTTTTTATAAAAAAAAATTGTTCACAAATGGCAAAACAACGTAGATTAATTTACAAAAGAAAAATTGTTTTAAGACAAAAACAAAATACTCACAGCTTGTTGTGCTGGCGAGTCGGTTTTGGTGGTAGAGGGGAGGCGGAATTCATGCATCATCCAATCGGTTTTGGTGCCTTTACCGGCAGAACCAAGATAGTAAACCAAAGATTTCTTGAGACCGACACAATCTAGATTGGAGTAAACCGGTTTATCAATACCAGTGGCTTTCCAGAACCCTGAACCGGTGACTCGATTTGGTCTAACGCTATTTCTGTATTTCCTACCTCTCATGCAGAAGAAGTACCACTCCTTTTCCCCGACGCTGTTCACTCCTGATAAGATCCACCGTTTAGTTAAAGCTCTTATTAATTTCGTAAAAATTATTTATAGAAAACGAAAACTAAAACAAACTATATATATAAGTCCTAGCTAGTAGTGTATAAATACAATTTCGCTTTCACTACCTAGTTAATTCTGTATGCATGTGTTGCATTTCCAAAGTTTCAATTGACTAGCAACTTGTGTAATTCAGATTTTGAGTTTTGTATATTACTATATTTGGTCTATGAAGTTTAAATTAATCATCGAGGGTGTTCAAGACAAATTATATTTTCGTTTGGCTTGACACAAACCAAATTTGTTTATAAGCTAACAAGAAAAATCCTAGTCGGCTATCTTATTTATGTAGATATCTAGCTATCTATAGAAATTGAAACCAAGTCGGTTTTTCGAATATACTTTTTTGCTATTTTGTATGTTTCTGACTCATAGGAGATCAAATTGGACATTTCTTATTACTGAGCTAATAATCAATGAACCGATAAAGAATTATAAGAATTACCGATAAAAAAAAATGGGTGATCCAAGAAAAAGACTTACTAGTAAGATCCCAAGGATCGAACTTATAGATATCGATCTGTTTGATAAGTTCGAGTTTGATCGGTTTGTTCTCTACTTTTCTTCGAAGATAAAACCCTAAAAGCTCTTCGTCCGTCGGATGAAATCTGAATCCAGGAAGTGGTGCTTCATCTTCTTCTTCATGATCCTTACCTAAGTTACCTTTGCCACTCATCTTCACTACATCGATCTCTCTGTAACACCAATCAAAGTCTCTCTGTATGAAAAGTTCTCTATGCATATATGTGTATTTATATAGGTATAAACTTTATCTATTAAATGATTATTTCTCTGCCATTTAATTGGTGCTCAGTCAATTACGAATGACTTTGACTATTATTATGCACACAACATCTTATAGACTTTCCCAAATATGAAATATCTTTAACGGGTTTAATTAATCGTCCTCATTATTTAAATATTATTTATTCAATGAAGTAATGTATTCTTAATTAAATTTTGCGTGAGTCATTTATTTGTTTTCAAAATATGATACTTTTATAGATAAAACTTGTTCTGGTTGTGTTTAAGTATATTTCTTAAAAATATATAACAAAACAATAAAAAGTGTTATATAGTTTGATATAGATGGCTATTAAAAATTACGCAGAAAAGTCCAGGGAAATGGAAAATAATTAACTCACTGATTGCAACTAATTTATATGTATGATGTAATATATAATCGAAAATCAAACATGTCGTTATCTGTAGTTGTTACGTACTACTATTACAGTAATAATATCAGATTATCATTAAACTGTAAATTCAATACATACGTGTAAGGGAAGTCACGTGGTTTGACCATATTAAAATTTTGCAAAATATCGAAGATGTAAAAGGTATAGTACTACTATTAAACAAAGATTCTTATGAATGATGATAAAACCAAAAGATAACTTTTAAATATGCCTCCTTTATAGACTCCATGCACTATTTTGATGGCCGGGGAGCCAAATACAAACGTAGAAGGTAAACCAAATCGATATATAAAAGTGTACGTGAGTATATATATTTTAGTCAGAGGACGCCTAATTTACTATTTTCCTGTTATAAATCCAAAACATGTAACAAGCCTTTTGGACCAATCAACATATAACTCTCTCTGTAGACATGCATATTGTAATAGGCAGAAAGACCAGAGAGTATACGTACGTACGTACGTTTTGAATGATGATGTACAGGTTACTATCGTTTGTTCTTGGGCGGCAACAAATTGCAAATAGTTATTTCATATTTTTTGCCACACCAAATCACCAATATTAGTTTATATATCCTTAATTATCTACTTTTATAATTTCTAACGACAACATTTTCCACTTACAGTATTACTAAAATAACTCTTTACAGTTGCGAATAGGAGCCTTGGTAAATCAGAAACTGGGTTGAACATAGTAAATCATGCATGATGTAAACATGACGCCTACATGATCTCATAATGAGTCATTAACCACTCCACTTAACATTATATTGCGAGAAAATAAAATAGTTGGAATGATTAGTAAAATAGTTGGAATCAAGGTGATAGGTAAGGATAAAGGATGGGCATATAGTAACTTTTTTTTTTGGTAATGTGTGTTTAGGTTGTTTCGTTTATTGTAAATTGTAACAGAATAATCATCTTGTAGTAAATGAATAAAAGAAAATAAATAAAGGTTGAAAAATCACAAAGCGAAAATTAGAAGTTAAAATATGTATAGGACATAAATCCTTAGATGAAGAATTAAAACGATGGCAGGCATGGAGAGGAAAATTAACTATCAAAGAAAAGAGAAACGATATAACTTAGCTCTTGTGGCCGAATGGGAAAGTGACTCATTTGATGTATATAAAACATTCAAAGTCCAGATTTTGACTGTTGAATATTATCGTTTATAATTCATAGTATAAAAAAACAAATACTAATAAAAAGTTGCCACAACAATATTTAAGTACACATCCAATGTTCTCGGGAAGACAAAAGAAACAAAAATTAACAAAGGTTTTCAAAGAAGAGGAAGAGAGTCAAAGGAACATAATATCCAAGATTTCAACTCCATAACTTTTTTGAATTTCTTCGACACGAAAAAGAGAGAAACATTGAATGATGATAGATATCAGCATCAGGTTTCTATAAAAAGTATGTTCATACTAAAACAAAGAAAAGAAAAAGAGATAAACAACAAGCAAAATTAGCTAGAAAAAAAACAACAAGAAAAACTTGTGCATTTTTGATATGTGGGATATGTGAATTAGCACATCATCACGATTCACGAGACACGAGTTTGGTGGAAGCGGCATAGCTCCGGATTGGTGCGGCGAAGATTCTTAACCGCCAAGACTCTGACGCAACTTGTCTTTGTATTCTTTTTTTTTTCTTTTTTTTTTAGAAAACTTGTCTTTGTATTTTAGTGAAGTACTATTTGTTCTTTTGGTCCCCGGAAATTTTTGACCAAAACATTTTGGGCCTCTCCGTATAAAGTTTTTTTCTGGATTTTGCTGAAAGGCCCATTACTCAAATCATAAGTTGTTACTACTGGTTTTCGACGCTATAGTATGGAATCTTTGAAATTAAAATGCAATTGAAGTTTTAAGAATTGAGATTTTATCTTTGCGGTGCAGTTAAAAGAGAAAGATAGTATACGTTTGAGAAAAATTAGCATGAAGTGTAATCAAGAGACACGCGGTGTGGGATATGGGTCCATTACAGGAGGCACGATGGTCCACACGAATAATTGTAACAACGACAACAGAATTATTTGCATATCTAAGACGATATGAATCAACAACGACGAACACATAAGATCTTCTCCAAATTTACAAAAGGAGAATCAAATTCTTAGGTGGACGTTGGAAAGATTAAGGTTATAATTAATTAGTATTAGAAACTAACTGATATATTTGTAGTGTGAATTAAGTAATTTCACCAATTACAAAACGTTTTGTTTTCCTAAATCCAAGAGTTCCCTTAAATGTGAATATATAAACGCCAAAAAATATGACATGAACGTAGTATATACTAATAAACTCGTTGAGACTCTTCTGCGTCGAAAATTAAATGAGACCATTGAACTCGGATGATAAATCACCCTTTACTTTACATCATATCGTTGATAACAAAATCAAAAAAACCACGTAATTTATTTTGGCGCATAGTGAAGACTTGAAGAATAAAACGTCAAAACTAAAGATAATTCTCAGGGAAAAAAAAAAGCCATATGAGAAAAGGTGTCGACAAAAAATAGATGATGGTAGTATATGATTTGACAAAAACACCCTCAAATCATTGTTTTCAGAGTTCTTTTTTTTAGATAAGGTACAGATCAGAAACCACCTCTAGAAATCGAGCAATAGATCTCATTCGCTTAAAAGAAGAGAGAGAGAGAGAGATGAGAGATCTATTCTCTGCTCGTGCAGTGCAGCGTCCCACTGATTCCAACATAATGTCCCAAAACTTGCCACGTGGCGTTCATTACAAAAGATTGCAGTACTGTTGTCCTTAGAGAATCATTATCTATCTCGCTGTAATATCATATCTTTATGCTCCTGTCACTTTCTGTCTGTACTGTACCCCAAAAGAAGTAAAGACCCCTCTCTCTCATCCTCCTTCCCCTCTCTGTTTCTTTCATGTTTTATGAGAGTTTTCTCAAACACTTTCTGCTCTTTGGGTTTCTTTATCTAGATTGAGTAAAACGAGATAGAGTAGAGAGAGAGTTGTCTTGTGTTGTGTTGGGCGTGGAACTTAGAACTTTCCACAGATCAGGTATCGAATCTTCTCTTTCAACTTCTGATTCGTTCAGAAGCTTTTCCTAATCTGGTCAGTACTCTGTACTCTTCTTTTACGGTTTTTTGTTCTTTCGTTTAAAAGATGTTTCTATATTTGGAAACAACTATTTTTGTAAGCCTTCCTAGATTGCTGGAATATAAAAAGATACTCCTTCTGTCTCACAAAGATTGATGTTTTGAGATATTTTTTTGTCTCACAAAGATTGATGTTTTGTAAACATCAAGAAATAATCATTGAAAATATTTAAAATTTTGAATTGTTATTGGTTTATATTTTCTCTCTCTACCAAAAAGTAATTATAAATTAATTTACAAATAAAAACTAAAATTTTTCTTAATATGTGTGAAAGTATCAAAACATCAATCTTTGTGAGACAGAGGGAGTAGTTTAACTGGAGAACGAACTCATGGACTTGCTTTAAATTTAATTATTTTTTTAATCATTCTATAATGATTAGAGTAAATAAACTATTGTGACTCTGAATTATATAAAATCTGACTTTATTATGATGTTCCTCCGTGTATCTCTTAATCATTAGCTCTGTTCACTTACAACAAATACTAGTAGTATATTCTAAGGTTAGTTAAACGTTTTTTTTTCTTTCCCCCTTTTGAAATGTCTCCAGAGATCTAACATGGAACACCAAGGTTGGGGTTTTGAGGAGAATTATAGTTTGTCCACTAATAGAAGATCTATAAGGTATATAATAATCTTTGATCTATTCGTTTAGCATTTTGCTTACAACAAAAAAAAACTATATAATATAGTCTGAGTGTGTATTTATATGTTTAGGCCACAAGATGAACTAGTGGAATTGTTGTGGCGAGATGGGAAAGTGGTTCTGCAGAGCCAAACTCATAGAGACCAAACCGAAACACAAAAACAAGATCATCGTGGTGGAGCCCTAAGATCCAACACCTTTCTTGAAGATCAAGAAACTGTTTCTTGGATCCAATACCCTCCAGATGAAGACCTCTTCGAAACCGACGACTTCTCTTCCCATTTCTTCTCAACCGTTGATCCCCTCCAGAGACCAACCTCAGAGACTATTAAACCTACGTCCGGTCCTGACCAACCTCAAGTCATGGATAAGCCTAAGGCCTGTCATGACCCTCCTCAGGTCATGCCTCCTCCTAAATTTAGGTTAACTGATTCATCATCAGGAAACATGGAACTAGGAAAGGAACAGTACTCGGTGATGACCGTTGGACTTAGCCATTGCGAGAGCAACCCATCCCAGAGCGATCTTGATGTCTCAATGAGTCATGCTCGAAGCAAAAACATCGAAGAAAAGCTTTATCCGAACGCAAGCTCCTCATCAGGTGGCTCCTCAGGTTGCAGCTTTGGCAAGGATATCAAAGAAATGGCTAGTGGAAAAAGCATCACAACAGACCGTAAGAGAAAACACATAATGGACACTGATGAATCTGTGTCTCAATCAGATGTATGCTTTAATTTTTAAGTCGTTATGATAAGTTCTTGAAAACGTTTTTTTCTATCCATCTTGATTGTTTATATAATACGTTGTGTAGGCAATAGGTAACAAGTCGAACCAACGATCAGGATCAACACGAAGGAGTCGAGCAGCTGAAGTTCATAATCTCTCCGAAAGGGTACTTCATCGGTTCGTCTATATATGATATAATATATATAGTTTAATGTTAAAAAGATATCATATAACATTCAGACAAAGAAAACAAATACAAAACTCTGTTTTTTTCTTCTTTTCTAAATCTAAATAGAGGAGGAGAGATAGGATCAATGAGAGAATGAAGGCTTTGCAAGAACTAATACCTCACTGCAGTAAAGTAAGTTACTAAATCGAATCTAAAAGTGGAGAGTTGATAAGTTCATTGGTGTAATATTTAGTTCTGTTTTTTGCAGACCGATAAGGCTTCGATTTTGGACGAAGCCATAGACTATTTGAAATCACTTCAGCTACAGCTTCAAGTGATGTGGATGGGGAGTGGAATGACGGCGGCTCCGATGATGTTCCCCGGTGTACAGCCTCCACCGTTCATGCGTCAGATGCAGAGCCCGGTACAGTTACCTCGATTCCCGGTTATGGATAGGTCCGCAATTCAGAACAATCCCGGTTTAGTTTGTCAGAATCCGGTACAAAACCAGATATTCTCTGACCGGTTTGCTAGGTTCATCGGTGGCTTCCCACAGATGCAGGCCGCGTCTCAGGTAAGGCCAATAATATATATGGCAACATCTGATTAATAAGGGTTGTATTATTAATTAATACGAGCCGTAGGGTGCCACTTTAATGTTAAAAACGACGTAGTTTTATCTGACACGCTGTGTGGTTTAAAAACTCAGCCGATGGAGATGTTGAGATTTGTGTCACCGGCGGGACAGCAAAGTCAACAACAACCGTCTGCGCCGACCAAGACAACCGATGGTCCTCGTTTGGATCACTAGGTTTGGGGTGGCACTCCTTTCTTCTATATATTTATGGTATGTTTGTTTTTAATTACTTTCTGAACATAAAATTAAAACGTTCAAGGATGTAATATTATAGAGTACTGTACTGCTTTACGTTATTTTCTGTATATGCGAGTTTTACGTATGTCAAAATGACATGAGATTTTTTGTAAACATGATGTTAGAGATATATATATGAGTTTTTGTAATCATGAAAACTTTGGAATGCGATTTCTTTTCTAATCAAATTTAAGGATTATATACTGTACAACCCGTAATTAACTATGTATGCATTTATCTAAGCTGTCGTTTTCTTTTACAAAGATTGAACTACCTCAGATCACACCTCTATAAGATTGAACTACCTCAGATCATACCTATTTTTCCAATGTAGCTACAATTCCATTCAATTTTTCTGTTCCCCTGATGGTAAACATTCTGTGTCTTTTTTTTTTTTTTTTTATAGATAGAAACATTATGTTCATTTATAAGAAACACAGAAAACACTTATTTTCTCAAAATACTATACGTCTAGCTCTCAGGAAAAACAGATAGTAGATGATAACTCGTCTGGCTGAAGTTTGAAAAAGATATGTGATAACAGTGCAAACTCTATAGTGTCATATTGTTCGATGAGAAACTACATAATAAATAACAATGTCTTTAGCCAATAAATTAAAATAATAATAATGTAACCTCTTCTAGTTGATGTGTCTATATTATAGAGATGGGAAAGGCAAGTCACATGCGAAGGAGCAGATTTCAATGAAAGTCATCTGTCAATTTGTCAAACATCGACATTATAAGTTTTTTAAGCCATGTGCTGGAGTACTGGTCAGAATCTATTTTAGCAATTATTTATTATTGAGTTAAATATCTTAGATATTTTCTGCATACTGTTTTTTTTTTTTTTTTTTTTATGTAATTTATTCGAACGATTGAAACAGATGATCGAAAACACTTATATTATAGCAATATATAGCATTATAGCCAAAGAAATTCGAAAGTGGAACCCGTCAAAGGTTGGATGCATACATTGAGACAGACACGGTGTCTGAGACACCATATCCTTAAATTAAATCTTCGTTGAACATCAACATAACATTAGTTTAGTGGCAAAATAAGTAAATAAAGTGTAGAACAGTACAAAGATGAAAAATAATAGTATATATTAGGTTTACTAGTCTTCAAATCATGTGAAATTGTAAATCATTCACGAATCACTACTAAATATATGTTTGAATCAAAATGCTAAGATGAGTTTCTTTCATTTTAGATTGAATTTTTGGTTGGAGCACAAGTCCATGGATATGATTTTAGTGGTTAGATTATAATTGTGGCTTTTGTGTTTGATCGACCCGGCCAAAATAACTTTTCGCCATTTCTTTTTCTTTCTATCCTTTCTTTTGAATTATGTGGTTCATTTTGTATTTTCAGTTGGAAACAGTGATCGTGTTTGGCAAAACATCAAAATCTCGTTAACAATTTTCGTTGGATGATTGAACATAAGTAAATGCGTCCCTTTTAGCCACTTCCATGGTGTTGCGTGATAAAAGTTGTATAAACGTTCATGCTTGGTGAAAGGTCTTCCTATTCGAAATAAAATTCCTCGGGTGGTTGACAATTCTTATCAAAAACAAATACAATTTATTGTGTAAAGGAATTTCGTATAGATGTCATTTCATTAGCTCTTTTGGTTATTAAGAAAAATGTTTTTTTTTTCTTGGTTAATTATAAACAAAAGATTTCGTACCACAAATCAATATTGGCTAGTAAATATCTTATATGATTTGAATTTACGTACGATATTGTTTGGTCAAACAAACAACAATACATTTATCATCTCTGCACACCCTTTATAAACACTAACATTTGTATATGATCAATTTTTATAGGTCAAAAAGAATAATACAAATATTTAGTTAAACCAAGGGTTTGAGCCATTGCAGTTCGACTAAAGCAGCTGGCTTGCAAGGATATGTAATGAAAGTATGGAACACAAACGCTGTTGAAATCGTGTGAGTTGGTTATAGCGTGTCAATTTTTTTCGTCTTCATTTTATTCAGTTCGTAGTTTACAAGTTGTTTTCCCTGATTTTCTCTCTATCTCTTATGTAACTATTCAAAACCCCTGGTTCGTAGTTAATTGCTAAAGTTGAACCCTTACTAATGTACGTACGTAAGTAAGATCGTTGACAACAAAATATTCCGTTTTATTATATCCCCTCATTCACACCATTATCTTTAAAAAAACTTGTTTATATCCACACAAAAATCACTAACATTGTATAATTGAAAACGTGTAGAAAGTTTTCTTCAAATTTATAATTAAATTGTTTTACATTAAATATTGTTTATATAAAAAGAATATTTATACTCCACCAAAAAAAATTTTATTTAATTAAGCTGCAAGAATCATTGTCACACTAAAATCAGTCATCAGCCCAAAAGTCCAACCCGGAACACATGTATGTAGCAAGAATTTTGATATATATATATATATATATATATATATATCATATTATAATGTTTGAATTTTTCTTGTAATTGAGTAATTTAGTTGTAAATCACAATCCATAGAATTAAAACTAAAAAAAATATTGTTTCAAATATTAGTTAATATTAAATAGATGAAAATCAGTTTTTTTTCTTTGTCTTCAATTCTTACCAAACTCATAGCCACCCAACATCGTATTTATTGAAACCATTAGAATAGAAACGTCTAGAAAGTTTTGTACATCAAAGAATGACATTGTCGCATTAACAATTGTCTTAAAAATGCAAAATACAGATCGTGAAGGATTTATGATATTTTGGATTTTAGTAGATTTACAGTGAAATTTTAAAGTAGTTTGATGGATTTATTATTATTTTTTATTTTTGAAAAGAAAAAATAGTTTGTGATTTGATGAGATTTGGTAGGACTTTAAAGGGGTGTATTCAACTTGACATTTTAGGTAATTTGTATAAAAGTTACAAATCCTATGTTATTCAATCATGAATTTTAAAAAGTCTCTTGAAATCTACTGTTATTGAACTGATGATTTAAAAATCTTCTTTAAAATCCACTGTTATTCAAAACATTTTGTAATTTAAATTTTAATAAGTTTTAGAGATTCTGGAGGATTTGAGAGGATTTGTTTACTTAAAAATACAGAAATCCAAATTTCATGGTTTTAGGTGAGATTTGAAAGAATTTTACTATAAATCATATTAACTTCCATAAAATCTATCAAAATTCCAAATTTTCTAAATCTCAAAGAATCCTCAAAATCATTGTTTCAATACACTCCCCTTAGGGATTTTTTCTTTTAAAAACCAATCCTTCAAAAACACATCTCTAAAGGTGAGATTTTTTTAATAGGATATCTTTTACAAAAATGTAGTCAAAGTCTCTCACAATCACTATTATGTTTTTCTATAAAAAAAGAGAATTTGGTTTTGAATAACAGTGGATTTGTTATGATTTTTGCAAATTGTTGATTGAATAACAGTGGATTGTGAGTGATTTTTAACAAATTTCATATTCAATAAAAGTGGATTTGAGATGTCATTTTAAAATCACTAGTTGAATAACAAGGAATTTAAAAAAAAAAAAAATCCACTAAAATTCTGTTTTTTTTTTTTTTCGATCCACTAAAATTCTGTTTTGAATACACCTCCTTATTATTTACCAGATACCAGACAAAAGAGATGACGTGTTATTGATTTTGAATGTCGACGTATAATTGCATGACACGTGCTCCCTGTTGGACCACTAGTCCTGATAAGTTACGTAACTTATCAAACGTGCCAAAATCCAACACGTGATTTCCACTCCCTGAAAATTCCGACAATATTTGATTTTAAATTAAAGTTATGATAATATTAATAAAAAGATATTTTAAAAATAAATGACTAGTATTTAGAATCTTAAAATAACAAACTATAATGTCGAAATTAAATATTATATGATTAGAGTTTAAATTAATGATATTGTTTGATTAATAATATTAATATCTAATATCATCAAATAGTATATTAAGTTCTTTCTTTCATTTGGTATAATATATTAGTTGTATTTAGCTCTTTTTAATTTTAATTTCTTAAAATATACTATGAATTTGTACTACAGTAGATAACAATAAATTTAATATTTTTGGGTAATTCAACAAGAACATTAATTTATTATTATTAATATGTATAATATTAAATTCTAAGAGATACAGTCCAATAAGAAATTTAATGTTTTTGTTGAATTACCCAAAAATAAATAGAAAAAGATCTACAGTCCAATAAGAAACAAATTAAAATAATATTTGATAATTGAGGGAGCATAATGCGACATTATAAATTACAACCAAACCTACTTTACCGACCCATACAGAACCTCCAAAGCCTAAAATAAAAATCTCACCTTTTTTTTTTTCTGTGGTCTCTCTCTCTCTCTCATCTCTCTAGAAGTCTCTCTGTTTTCATCTTCCTGCTCTTTCTCGTTTTCTGGGATTTTGATCTTTTCGCCTCCCCATTGTTTCGCCATCCGTTCTCGCCGATCGTCCTAGATCTACGTTGAGATTACCCGGCTGAGTAAAACAGAGT
This sequence comes from Camelina sativa, assembly GCF_030686135.1. NCBI lineage: Eukaryota > Viridiplantae > Streptophyta > Magnoliopsida > Brassicales > Brassicaceae > Camelina > Camelina sativa. The sequence goes on along the minus strand of NC_141884.1, from coordinate 2,439,995 downwards.
GAAACAACAAAAAAAAAAACAGAGGGGAGGTTTAAAAATCCTGAAGAAAAGAGAAATCGCATGAATTTGTTTGGAGGCCTGATCTTTTCATCTTCGATTTCGAGCCACTTTACGACTTGTCTTCTCATCTTTATTCTTCATTTCTCTCCCCAGCTTAATAGTAATAATAATAATAATAATAGTAATCGTAATTCTAATAGTAATCGTTTGATCTATTGAAGAACAAAAATCATGGAGTCCAGAAAAAACTCTGATCGTCAAATGCGTAGAGGTATTGTCTTCTTTCAACCTTACTTGAAAATTTCGGATTTTTAGTTGTAATCGTTGGATGTATATGAAGAATATAGGGTTCTTGGGTAATTTGGTTTTATCTTTTTTTTTTTTAATGTTTTTGGGTCCTCAATTTTGCCCTCGTGCTTAATTCTCTGTCGGTGATTTAAAGTTTTGTTTTTTTGTTGTTTGGTGGGGTTTAAAATTGTTGTTTAATCGTAGTTTTAAATGTTAGTTTATTGGATTTGAACGGTCGTTGATTCGTGGTTGATGTGTGTGTGTGTGTGTGACAGCTAATTGCTTTTCAGCTGGTGAAAGGGTGAAGACAAGGTCACCGTCGGTGATTGTCATCGGAGGTGGTTTTGGTGGTATCTCAGCTGCTCGCACTCTTCAAGATGCTTCCTTTCAGGTTTCTAGTTTATACACAATCACTGCTATTTCAATTTTATACTGTGTCCTGAGAACTGTTTTAATGACCTCCTTGCTAACAAAATTGTAGCTTGGAATCATGTTTTATTCTTACATCATCTCTTTCTCACGGTGTGGTTCTTTGTGTGTGTTTAGGTTATGGTGCTGGAGTCCCGTGACAGAATCGGTGGACGTGTTCACACTGATTACTCATTTGGTTTTCCCGTTGATCTTGGTGCATCATGGTAATGTGTGATCCTTGTCATTGGTTTATGTGTGAGTTTTTTGGTTGCGTTTACTAACACCGCAATATCGTTTTGTCATAGGCTACATGGAGTTTGCAAAGAGAATCCTCTTGCACCAGTAATTGGAAGACTGGGACTGCCCTTGTATCGTACTAGCGGTGACAATTCGGTCTTGTATGATCATGATCTTCAGAGGTGTGTACAGCATGTTCCGATCTTGATTTTTCTATTTCTTTGTAATCATGTTTGACACCTTTAAAACTCACACTGCAATTCTTTTAATTCTGAAGCTATGCTCTGTTTGATATGGATGGTAACCAAGTTCCTCAAGAGTTGGTAACTGAGGTTGGCGTCACTTTTGAACATATTTTGGAAGAGGTATGCCCATCACATCATTTAGTCTTCTTCATATTCCGATTCTCGTTTTTCTTTATGTTGCAAGTCTTTGTTTTATGCTCATCTTAACTAGATTCGTCTTTTGCAAATACAGATCAATAAAGTCAGGGATGAGCAGGATGCAGACATTTCAATTTCTAAGGCTTTCTCAATAGTCTTTTCTAGGAAACCCGAGTTGAGGTTTGTATACATAATGTCCCCACTTTTTAAATTTCTTTAGTCACTTTTGTAAGCTTGGTTTCGTGATTGAATTTGAATTTCCACATCCAGGTTAGAGGGGCTTGCACACAATGTACTTCAATGGTATGTATGCCGCATGGAAGGATGGTTTGCCGCAGATGCAGATACCATCTCTGCAAAGTGTTGGGACCAGGTTTGTTACCATTTTTTCCTCATGGGAGTTAATGGTTTTATCGCATACCGTTACTTGATTTCCGTTTTAACATTCTGAGAAATTTGCAGGAGGAATTACTGCCTGGTGGACATGGTCTTATGGTTAGAGGGTATCGTCCTGTCATCAACACTTTGGCCAAAGGTCTTGATATCCGAGTAGGCCACAGGTACGCCTTGCCTATTTGAATAGTTTTGGCCATTTACTTAGTGTTTTGCAGTCATAACCTCTGGTGTTTTTCCTTATCTCAGGGTTACTAATATAGTAAGGCGGTACAATGGAGTGAAGGTAACGACAGAAAACGGTGAAACATTTGTTGCTGATGCTGCAGTCATTGCTGTTCCTCTCGGAGTTTTAAAATCTGGAACGATAAAGTTCGAACCGAAGCTACCTGAGTGGAAACAAGAAGCAATCAACGACCTAGGAGTAGGTATCGAGAACAAGATCATACTCCATTTTGAGAAAGTCTTCTGGCCGAAAGTGGAGTTTCTAGGAGTGGTAGCTGAAACCTCCTACGGCTGCAGTTACTTTTTGAACCTGCACAAGGCCACGGGTCATCCTGTCCTGGTTTACATGCCGGCTGGTCAGCTCGCTAAAGACATTGAGAAAATGTCTGATGAAGCAGCTGCAAGTTTCGCCTTCTTGCAACTCCAGAGAATTCTTCCGGATGCATTGCCTCCGGTACAGTATCTTGTATCAAGGTGGGGATCGGATGTGAATTCACTGGGATCTTATAGCTACGATATCGTGGGAAAACCTCATGATCTCTACGAGAGGCTAAGGGTTCCAGTGGATAACTTATTCTTTGCCGGTGAAGCAACGAGCTCGAGCTTCCCTGGCTCGGTTCACGGCGCTTATTCAACTGGATTGATGGCAGCTGAAGATTGTAGGATGCGAGTTTTGGAGCGGTATGGTGAGTTAGATCTGTTTCAGCCTGTCATGGGTGAAGAAGGACCTTTCTCTGTTCCTCTTCTTATCTCCCGTCTCTAAACTCCCCCATCATTTGACTAGAAAGAACCTAAAGTCATGAAGGATTCTCTTGTGTCTTAATTTGAAACTATAATTATTCTCGTGTTGGATCGTTTAAAACATCTTTGGTTTGTTATTCAATAAATTTGAACATTATAATACATCCTTGTGATATTATTTATATATGACAATCATCTTTAAGAATTCAAGTATTCTCTTTTCTCACTTGTGCTTAAAGAATACTTGAATTGAACATCAACTGCAATTCATGTTCAATGATAACTATATTATTTATAGTTATAGTTTTCTCACTTGTTCTTAAATTCAAGTACAGTTTTAATTTACCGATAAATTAATAAAATATTAATTTATAAAGATATTTTCTCATTATCATGAATTTGAGAAATTTTGATTACAGAATAAAATACTTTTGTTATCATTCACATTTTAAAAAAAAAATTCTTAATTTATAATTTTGCCTATCATAATAGGATAAATTCAATTGTCTACTAGATTATCTAGGTAAAAATGATAAATGTTAGAAGTTTAGAGTTTAGAAAAATTTGCTATTACTACCCTTCATGGTAATGATGAAGTCGAATAAGACATTGCGGTACTTTTAGAACCAGTTACTTACTAAAGGTGCAATTATCGCATTTATGTCTTTCTATAATTTTTGGAGGCAATTTGAGAAGACAACAATAAAAAAGATTAGTGATAAGCTCCAAAAAAAGAATGCAAATTCAAGAATAGACAAACAACCATAGTCATATTTCACTAGATTTTTTTAAATTTATATGTATATATATATATATATATATATTAGTTTAGTTGATTATTAATTTATAATATTGATGAGACCACTCTCATACCCCTATTCATCAAAACAATTTCTCAAAAACCTCTCAATGGTAAAAAGACAATATTACCCTTAATGAAGGTTGTTAAAGATTAAATATAATTAAATCGGTAAATGTTCAACAAAAAACACAATAGTTCAGTGGTTGCGAATTCCATGCGCATCCGCGCGCCTAGAGTTCGAATCCCACTATGCGGGGTACAACTAAGATGCGATAGGTACAACTGGAGGTACAACTAAGGGATATCTGGTACAACTGGATGTAGTTGTACATTCAATTTTCTTTTCAAAATTGTTAGAGGGTAGTTTCGTCATTTCATTAAAGAAGGGGATAGTGAGAATAAGTGGAGGTGATGCAGAAAAGAATTTCTGGTATAGAGGCACCAGAGAATTAAATTCTAAGATTTCTAAAAAAGTTATTATTTTATTATTTTATCGAAATATGTCATTTTTTACACTAGCCTAACTTGGGACCAGAAGAATTTATTAATTTATATCGAGTTTTAATTTAAAGAGTATTAATTTATAGAGGTTCTATTGTATTCTCTTTTCTACGTATTCTTTAAGACTTGCAGTCAAAAGAATGAACATGAACAACAAATTCAAGACTCATTCACATTTTATATAAACGTTAGAGGTTCAATTGAACATGAGAAGAAAGTAAAGAACGAGATGAACAAAATTTGAATTTTTAGGACCAATGTTGCAAAACGATAAACGACTGTGTATTGTAAATAAGAGTAACTTCAGGGGTATAATGATAAAACTTCGTAAATTTTTTTATTAGATTGGAGAAGATAAGAGTAGCAAAAACAGAGCTTTATCCTCTCAGAGTTGCTTCTACTTCTCTGTGTGAATCTTGAGGAGAACAATGGCGATGGCTATGGCGGTGGTTTCTTTCCCATCTCTACTCAACAAATCAACCTTACCCACTTCTCTCTTCACCCCAACCTTCCTCCCTGCAAAATCCTCTTCCCTTCTCATCAAATCATCACCCAAAACCAGATTCGTTGTCTCTTCCTCCATGGAAGCTGGAATCGGAGTAATGGGTTCAAAGCTCGGAATGATGACTTTCTTCGAAGACGACGGCACAGTCGTCCCAGTAACAGTCGTCGGATTCCGCGAAGGCAACATCGTAACCCAAATCAAAACCCTAGCCACCGACGGTTACGACGCGGTTCAAATCGGTTACCGTAGGGTACGCGACAAGAAGCTAACTAAACCGGAAACCGGTCATCTCCTAAAAGCCGGTACGATTCCAATGAGACATTTACAAGAGTTCAGGCTAACGAACGTGGAAGGATTCGAAACGAACCAGAAGCTCGTGTTCGACGAGATATTCAAAGAAGGTGATCTTGTAGACGTGGCGGGGACGACGATTGGGAAAGGGTTTCAAGGAGGAATCAAAAGGCATCATTTCAAGAGAGGTCAGATGACTCATGGTTCCAAGAGTCATCGTGCTTTGGGTTCGATTGGTGCTGGTACTACTCCTGGAAGGGTTTACAAAGGGAAGAAGATGCCTGGGAGAATGGGAGGAACGAGGACTAAGATCAGGAAGCTTAAGATTGTTAAAGTTGATAAGGAGCTTAATGTTGTTATGATCAAAGGTGCTTTGCCTGGTAAGCCTGGCAACCTTCTTCGTATTACTCCTGCTAAAATCGTCGGTCTTAATATTCCCAAGAACTAGTTGAGACTTCAGACAACAACATCAAGACTTGTTTTGTTTTGTAATGTTTTGACTTTGTTTTAAATCTATCTTTAATTATTGTATCGAAATTTCGGAATCTGGATTTTGATGTCTAAGGATCTTTCCCAGTTCATATTCAAATATTCAAGGAACTAATGTAAGAACAAGAGTAGTGAAGTAGTAACAAAGCAATATTAGGATGTCATACTCAAAAACCATATATTTATAGTTTTAAGGGGTTAAAATTGTACATGAGATCATATGATAGGAAGAAAAAAATGAACATATATAAATATAAATTTTTATGATATGTTTTTTGGGATTTTAAAGAATGGTTGAGAAGCTCTCAATAGGATCAGATTCTTCAAGCATAGAAGCAGCTTGGAAGCAATCAGTAGCATCAGCTATACGTCCATCAGATTTATGAACCATTCCTAGGTAATACCAAGCTTTTCGGTTTGTTGGATCAATCCTCAATGCATCAGAGAGCAAGCTTCTCGCTACGGGTAGAGTCGGCTGATGATCTTTCCCTCTTTCAGACAACAATGCTCCAACCGCTACTTTGCAAGGAACCGATGATCCGTCTAGTAATAAACCGTCTAAGAAAGCTGCTAACGCGGGTTTAAACTCCTTTCTTCCTTCCCACATTCGACCTGATCATCCCAAAGATTTCAAACCGAATTTGAGTAAATCAAGAAATGGTTTCTAAGAGATTAGTTAAATGTGTTCTTGTTCTTGCCTTCTGTATGTAGCATTGAAGCAGAGTATTGTTTCAGCTCCCCGGCCTTTTTCAAACAGACTTCTACGTCGTTCCAATGGGAAAGGCTTGAGTAAAGATAAGCCAAGCCATGCCACACTTCAAACTCATTCACTTTGTCTTCCTCCATCTGTTATTGTAAAACGTCTTCAATAAAAGAAGGAAGGTGATCTCAATAGATTAGAAAACAAACGAGATTTAGAAACCTGAGAAAGTGTTCTGAGAGGTCCGAAAGATTTCCTTTGCGCTTGAACCAATGCAAGAAGGTAACGATAAGTCTCTACAGCTTCTGTTGGATTTGACTGAGAGATCTTCAGCTTTGCTTTTAGTCTCAAGAGAGGTCCTTGATCCCACTTTGCGGTTTCATCTAATGCAGCATCGGTCACAACTTCAGCTTCTGAAAACCGTTGCTGAGCGGACAAAACAAGCGCGAGAAATCTCCATCCTTTTAACACAGACCCTCCCGTTGCATCGATGAACTCTTTAGCGTAACGTGACGCAGCTTTTAAGTTCCGTTGCTCAGCGTATTGAACACCTAACTCAAAGATCAAATCAGGATTGTTGTGCTCAAAAGCTATAGCTCCATCTAATGCTTTCAATGATTCTGATTGAAGCCGAGACCTTTCGAAATCCGACGTGGGAACTTTAGCTTGCTTCCCTAAACAAAGTCCTAACATCCTCAAACCAACGCCTTTCAAATGCTCATCCATACCTTCAGCATTGTTTATAGCTCTCTGCGCATAACCCGAACCTTCTGCAGCTAAAGAAGGCTCTTCACTGCAAAGCTTAGCAGCTAACAAAAGTGCCACAAGATCATCAGGTTGTTCGTGTTTATGCAGAGACTTTCTAAGAAGGTTAACCGCAGCACTGTTTTGACCAGCTGCACTATAAGAAAGAGCCAAAGTGTTCCAACGCTCAATACGGCTATACACACCAGGCATTACTTCTTCAAGCTGCTTGGCGAGAACCGAGGTCTGACTACATAAAGATAACGCAAAGGTAAGGTGCTCAAACACAGAGGGATCCCATTTAGCTTTCCCGAGGTTAAACTTCTTTAAAAGAATCATTAGAAGAAGAATGGCTTCTTCTAAGTTGTTTCTAGGTATGTATGAGCCCTCCATCTGAGAACCTAAGCTCGGGGGACTCGCTTCAACTCCAGAATGTAGAAGAAAGACTGCAAAATCTTTCTGAATCCTCGCACAACAGTCATTATCAAGATTCCATTGGCTTAAAAGCGCGCGTCTGTAAGAGGATATTGCTTCTTGGTAGTCACCACATTCTTTCCATAGCGCAGGAAGTAGCTCAACGGCGCGGCTAACGGTTTCTTGAAGTTTGTTATCTACTTGAGCATCTGGTATCCCTTGCTGGAATATTTTCTCAACAGAATCAAGAACACTCCTGCATTCGTGTGCAGCCTCTGCAAAATAAAACAACCAACAAGGAATTAAAGACTCAGAGTCATCACATTCTCATGTTTTTCAAACTGTCTTGTGTACATTTATAAGATGTAAGTGTAAAAGCAATCAGAATGAGCCTCACAGTTAAAAGAGAGAAACTTTACCTGTTATTCTCCCAAGCTTTTGAAGGGATTTGGCTTTCAAGTAGATAGCTTCAAGGACCAAGTTAGCAGCATGTTGAGAAACTAATTGCTGTGGTTCACGGGGACGGTTTTTCTTAGTAGCAGGTTTCTCAGGAGGGACAGAAACCTGTAACCGCTGGATAGCTGCTTGAAGGTCAATACCTTCAAAGACACGAAGTGCACCTTCTAAATTCCCTCTTTGGTACTCCAATCTACCAAGAAGTGACCTTGCTTCCTGTAACCAAAGAAAGAAGCAAAATCTAAAGACTACTCCTTTGCTTCCTATAAAGTTTGGATTGATGGGAACAAACCTCGAAATTAAGAGATAAGCCTTCTCTCAAAGAAGTTTCAGCTTCTTGGATGTTTCCTTCATCAAGCTTTGCTTCAACTTCAGATGTTTTAATGCAAATACCATTTGCACATAGTTGTCTGATGATCTCATCATCCCCGTTCTCGCTAAAATCCGCGGACTGATTCCCGAGCATTGTTTCTTCCACCTTTTTAGACTTAATAAACCCGCATCAAAGCAATATCTCTTATCTTTTCAATACTCCAAAGATCATACATCCACCGTAACTAGTAGCAACTGCATCACTTGTAACAATAAAAATAAAAACATGAATTTTCTTAAGTCAACGCAAGTTCCTTTTGCTCGATCACAATCAAAAACTTTTCCAAAGGTAACAACAACAAACATTTTTACTTTCTTGAGACAAAATCCAAAGAAATTGAAATCATTATCTTGAAAGGACCCACCAAAAATGGAAGCTTAAAAGACAAAAAAAAAAAAAAGAACTTTGTAATCTTTCTCACTTTTTATTATTACCTTAAAAACAATTCGAGACTTACGACCTCTACATATTCCTTTGATCTGTTCATCAGCAAAACTATATATAATGACAAAAAATGAATTTCCTAATTCTTGTTTGTTCCACATTCAACCAAAAAAAAAACAAAAAGAGAGATTGCAATGTGGGAGTGTCGGTCCTTTACAAAAAAAAACAAAACCAATTTGCTTTTGTAAGGTTTCAAAAAAACAATGATGAAATCGAAACTCAATCGATCAGGAAAAAAACAAAAGCCAATTTCGTGGGGGAGGGAGAATGATGAATCTACCGTACCTACGATCATCCGCTTCATGGTTCCCTCCAGACACCCGATCGAATCAAGGACGCACAGAAGATGAAGCTGCACTAACGAATTTTGCGGCGAAAATTCGGATCTGAAAAGAAAGGGAATTAATTAGAAAGAGAGAACACTTTTTGATCTTTTGGGTTTATTTTTTTTAATTTGGTTATAATAAGAATGTGTTTTTTTTTAAAGGCGTAACAGAGTCTTTAGGAGCCGTACGTGCTTCCGGTGTTGCACAACGTGAACGGGGGAGGTAATAGAAGAACGAAACACCCAAAACACAACACAACACAAGAGACCACTGTTTTGTTTTGTCTTAAAGCTCTCTCTTTCTCTCTTATGTAATTTCGCATGTTCATTAGGGGTAGTATTGTCTTCTTGACGGTTACTAAACTTGAGATCAAACCTTTTCATTCACTAAGAGGCTTTCAAGTCTGTCTATCTAGGTGCAGCACAGACTCTAATTTATCTAATGGCTTAGCTTAAATGAAAGCCCTCTTATAGAAATAATCGTTGTTAGTGTTTTTTTTTTCCACATTACAAAAACCATTATTATTTGTTATTATATTTTATCAGAATGTTAAACTTTATTGAATGAGGACAAACTATCTGAATTTGAATTAATAATTAAATTCTAACAAAGACAAGAACACTTTGGTCCTCATCAATGATTTTATAACACAATAGAGAATGCTTAAATACACTAGAAAATAATTAACTAACTAGTTAAGAACGTGGCATCTGAGCAAGAAAACATACTCCCACTAATTAAGAGTTACATAAGTTTTTTGATCATACATAATTAAATTAATATAATTTGTGCGTAGAAATTTTAAGAAAATCTAATAAAATAGAATTAAGAAGAAAAAAAGGTCTACATGATCTTACATATTGGAACAGATGGAGTATAAATAACTAAAACTTTAGGCCACTTCTTCTTCTCCCCCAAGTGGTCTCTCATCAGTTTCACCAATACCTGCTTAGAAATTCGAATTTCAGTTGTATCGTTTAGAAACCGTATGGTAGGTGGGTCGGCAAGAGATACACTTTGCAGTCTTAACTTACGCACAACTCTTTCAGAAAAGTTATGGACGTTTCTACTTTCAAAGAGGATACGAATTACTTTTCCGTCAACCGAACAGGTGGATATAGCATGGTATGGTAGCCACAACAAGTCAAGTTGTTGTTCAATTAAGATGGCTCGGTCCCGAGCTTCCCGAACCGTGGAAAAATCAAATTGCTTCACATTCGTTCGCAATTGGGGACGTAAACCGGAAATAAACAGGCTGGTCAGTTGTTGTTCAGACTCGTGAACGTCGTTGTCGATTTTATCTGACATCATGTCCAAGAATTTTGTAGCGTAAGCTTCCACTGATTGAGATCCTTGCTTGAGATTGCGAGATCTTTGTACAAAAGCCTTGCACACCTTCTTCCACCAAGCTAGAGCTCCTCCGCTAAACCGTGATGATGTTACCATATTGAAAGGATCTTGTCTCTTTTTTTCAGAGTTACGGGAATGATTCTTAATTAAAAAAGATCTTTGGAACCCTATTTATATAAACCATAAACGTGCAAAGAGTATGAAGTTGAAAAAGGAATCAAATAATAAAACATCCAAACAAAATAAACCTATTCCTAAACAAGATATGAGTTGCCAAGAAGATAAGGATTGAGTTTTGTTTAGGAGTTATTTAATACAAAGGCTTTTCTATTAAGAATAGGATTAGTGTTATATAAATAAGGGTGTCGAGCTATGACATAACCTTTTAGAAATTTTGTGAAATTGAGAGCTTTAGTTTTTAGTAAATTTTTAAAAACTAATAAAGAAAGTTGTTCTTTAGTCTTGATCTCGAAGTTCTGTTAGCATACTTGAAATTTGAAAACTAGAATGTCGATACAAAAATGTAAAACAAAAAGGAAGAAAAAATCTCTGTTATTTTTAGCCACTGGTCAATGACGGTCAGCAACTACGATTGGGCCATTAAAATGCATTTGGCCCAAAATCAGTTTAGATGTGTTTTATTTTTTTGCAAACACAACACATAACACTGACACATGTGACATACTCGTTTATAAATCGTACACCAAATCTGGGTGTTTCTTCTTTCTCTGTCTTTTTTGCCAATAATATACCAGCAACTTCTTTATCAGAAGACTCTTTTATAAATATATAAATGAGATGAGTTTTAATGACTTTAGCATTTCCTACTTAATGATACTAGTATAACTACAAAAGCGTTAGGTAGCAATTACACTTCTAATAAGACGATTCAAATCAATCATATTCAATCCCCTTAACCCAAATTCTACTTTTCTTTCTTTTCACATTTTATTTATTTACTATTAACAAAAAAAAAATTGAAAATCCTCCAAAGTAAATAAGTTTGGAATGGTGAAGCATTTCAATTACTAGCAAAGCAATATTCTCAATTTTGTGGAGAAAATAATTGAAGATATGTAGGTAACTAGAGTTCCACAACCCCACGTAATAGGTAATTGTTACAAAAGGTGCAAGGACCTCTAGGATTCGAATAATTTGCTAGCTTTTTTTTTGTTAAAAATTCATCTACTTATCACATTGAATTGTGCAAGCTTGGTTTTTGTTACTAATAGAAATCAATTAACTCAAAGTACATGTACAGTATATGTTAATTTAATACGCAAACACTGACTGTCCTTTTCATCACTCTCTTTGGCATTGGGAAACATTTAAAGCTTAAACGTTAGGCCTCCATTCATTTGTCTTAATTCAAAATTATTTAAGTTAGTTCTTACGTAAAGTCAATCATCAAATCATGTAGTATAATTATATAATTATTAATATATATATATCTATCAAAATACTTCATTGTTTATCTTTACTATTATTATTTCATATATTATAAATCATGTATTTATCATGTATTTTGTTCTCCAACAGATTAATTAATTTGAATTATTTGTAGTATTATACAGGTACATTATTGCGTGAATTAGTTGTGCACTGCATGCATTTATTAGACAAGACCTTGACCTCTTGGCTTAACATCTTAAGTCATCGTATAAAGCTTAGCATAGCTAGAGTTTAGTGGCATCCTTATCAAACAATTATTAAAAACAACTATCGAAATATTAATTCAAAAAATAAAAATAATAATAGTATTCATTTACTCATACGGTGAGACTCATATATATTGCATGCATAACTAAATTTTTGTATGGTGATTATTTTTTAACAATTTTTTTCTTCTATATATAATCTTTTTGCTAAAGTATTGCTATATATGTCAGTTGCATGAATATTATTTTGAAAACAAGATGTAATATGTTTTTCTTTCTATATGAAAAACCAGGAGTTGGAGAATCTAGAAATAACAGTGTTTTACCCTTTAAAAGTTTAAAGAACACAAATGTGTTTAATTTCTTTGTTCCCGAGGCTGCCAAGTGGGTGAGTAGTGGTGATGTCTCGTCGTTGAGTTTTCTTTGAGGAGTACATAAGATGGATCCCATTTTCTTTGTCTGTTTAAGTTTGGCCGTATCATTAGCCATGCACATCACGCGATATAATGAACCATATTTTCCAAGAAATAACATAACGTTAAATTCAGGAGGTAAAGATTCATAAAGTAAATTTTGGTTATTTTCTTTGTCACCAAACAACCTTTTTTCTTTCTGCTTGCTTTGTTATATCTAGCTCGATACATATTACAAGTAGATTAGTCGCATTTGGATATACCATTGGGTTGCGCGGGCACGTGTGTGAACTGTGAATTGGATCTTCTTTAGTACTTATCAAATTGTTAGTACGTAACATCATACTGTATAGTATATGGTTGAATATTTGAATTATATTGTTTTCGGAAAGTTTTTTTTTTTGAAATTCCAAATTAGGAATTGGAACTTCTTTAGTACTTATCTAATTGTTAGTACGTAACTTCATACTGTATACTTTGGTTGAAGACTTGAATTATATTGTTTTCGGAAAGTTTTTTGTTTTTTTTTAATTCCAAATTAGGAAAAGTTAGGAATTTATAATACGCGGTTTGCTTTAGAATGTTGCACTTTTGTTGATCAATAAATAAATAAATTTCACTTACAGATTAACTATATCATACATAAATTAAATATACTAATATACTTATATTCGCGAAAATAAAGCACATACGTTATTGTTTATACGTAGCTCTATGATTAAAAAAGCAGCCAATGATTGTAAATATTACGAACAGTCTGGCAATCTAAAGCCTTCTTTGTATTGCTTCACCCCTAAGGTTTAAGTTTAGTGAACTAACTTTATACAATATGTGGAACATGTATAATCCATATAAATTAACCACAATACTTGTGAAATGTTAAATTTGATTGCATCGAGATTTTTTTTTTTTTTTTGGCAGATCAAAGATATGACTGGTGAGTTCCTCTATTTCCAGAAATAACTAAATAAAATGTGTCCTACTTAATTACTTATGCATAAAAAAAATTTATAGATATATTGTGTGAAATCTTGTGCTGGACAGTAATCAATTGATTCATTACAGATAACTAATGGATAGCTAGAGATCAAGCTTGGTAAAACATCAAATGTTATGATACACCACATACAAAATCAGTAATTATCAGGATGTAAAAGATTAGAATAGGCACTATCTATACAATAAAGATCAATATGGATGCATCATAGTATATATCTCGGAAACAAAAGTACAAGTATTTGTGGTATGTCATTTTAGCTCGAAACTCAAGAGTCGTGTTGTAGTAAGAAATTATTTAACAACAACAACTCAAAGTTAAAATAGTAACGAACAGAAAATTGTAACTATATATACATGTATCACGTAGCTGCTGCTACCACAACAACTCACAAGTCATTAAGTTTCATGATAACTATAATGGCTTTATCATCATCAATATCAAATCACAAGATTCTAAAAACACTAATGTTTTTGCTGATCATAAACTTCTTATACCTAATTCAAACTACTTCATCTGTGACCAGTTCCGATTCCAACTCCCACTTCTCAAGATTCTCGAGACATCGTCAAAGCTCACCATCATCAAGAACCAAACAAGGGTTTCTCGAATCGGTCCAAGAGAGTAAGAACCATGCTCTCTTGGCTCGTTCTCTCGCTTTCAATCTCACGCTTTCCCATAGAACCGCACAAACCCACACGTTCGATCCCATCCACGACTGCCTTGAGCTGCTCGACAACACACTTGACATGTTGTCTCGCATACATGCTGATAACGACGAAGAAGATGTTCATACATGGCTAAGCGCAGCCCTCACGAACCAAGATACTTGTGAGCAGAGCCTTCAAGAGAAATCCAAGTCATACAAACACGGACCCGCGATGGATTTCGTCGCAAGAAACCTCACCGGTTTGTTGACTAACTCGCTCAACTTGTTCCTATCCGTGAAATCGAAACACCGGAGACTCTTGTCAGAACAAGACTCGTTCCCCACGTTCGTAACTTCACCAGAGCAACGAAGGCTTCTAGAAGCTTCGGTTGAGGAGCTGAAGGTTGACGCGGTCGTTGCTGCCGACGGAAGCGGGACACACAAAACCATAGGAGAAGCGTTGTTGTCTACGTCATTGGCGAGCAGTACCGAGGGCAGAACCGTAATTCACCTGAAAGCTGGAACCTATCATGAGAACATCAACATTCCGACGAAGCAAAAGAACGTTATGTTAGTTGGTGACGGTAAGGGTATAACGGTCATTATTGGTAGCAGAAGTAACAGAGGTGGCTGGACTACTTACAAAACTGCCACCGTCGGTAAGTTTCAATAAATTTACTTTTATTTTCGGTTTAATCTTTTAATTTATTCTCGGTTCGGTTCGGTTCGGTTATCGATTTCAAATGATTTGATACGGTTTTGGTGGTTTGAAAGCCGCGATGGGAGAGGGGTTCATAGCGCGGGACATAACATTCGTGAACAACGCCGGACCTCAATCGGAGCAAGCGGTGGCGCTCCGTGTCGGAGCAGATAAATCCGTCGTGTATCGATGCTCCGTCGTAGGATACCAAGATTCACTCTACACACACTCTAACCGACAATTCTACAGAGAGACAGATATCACCGGAACCGTCGATTTCATCTTCGGGAACTCCGCCGTCGTGTTCCAGTCATGCAACATCGCCGCGCGTAAACCGTTACCGGGTCAGAAAAACTTCGTGACGGCGCAAGGACGGAAAGATCCGGGTCAAAACACCGGGATCTCGATTCAGAACTGTAAAATCACGGCGGAGTCGATGACTTATCTAGGTCGGCCGTGGAAGGCGTATTCGAGGACGGTGGTGATGCAATCGTATCTCGGCGGGTCGATTGATCCGTCGGGTTGGTCTCCTTGGTCCGGTGGTTTTGGTCTCAAGTCTCTGTATTACGGCGAATTTGGGAATTCGGGTCCTGGATCATCGGTTTCGGGTCGGGTTAAATGGAGTGGGTACCATTCGGCTTTGACGATGACGGAAGCGGAAAAATTCACTGTGGCGGGTTTTATTAACGGCAATATGTGGTTGCCGTCAACGGGCGTTAGTTTCGACTCTGGACTTATCAAGTGAAGTGAGCTCTCTCGTTTGAATATAATTAATTTCTCAAATTGTGTTTGTTATATAGTCATTAATGTTGAATTGTGATTAAAGGAAATGGGTGTGATAAATTATTCTTAATTAGTTAAAACTGTGTGTTTGTAATTTAATAGTTTTATACACTCCCTTTTCGTTTTATACATTTGTATACTTGGGTGTAACTTAAAAACAAAATAAATGTTCTCCAATAAAAATCTTAATATGTTGCAGAATTGTTTATACTAATGTTTTACATTTAAAGAATCATAATTTTGTTGAAGTAAACTGTTAGAAACTTGAAGATTTTACACAGTAACCTGTAAATTAAAATTTTGTGAATCATTGATTAATTGGATACAAATGACTTGCATGCGGATAAGTGCTAATCCCGTCCATTAGTGGGTTTGAGGCCTGCATTATAAGTGAAGATAAAGAGATTTTAAAAGCCCATTGTTATAGACTTTTGCCATAAATAATCTTGGATTAGAAATGTATGTTCTCCCTTCTGTTTTCTTCTTATTTGGTCAACTTATTTCTTTTGTTCTTTTCTGTTAAGGCACATATTTGGTAGAGCGACCGGATTAAATTGTGATATATATTGTACTCAAGTGGATTTCATAGAATTATTTGGTCAAATGGTTGGTCTATGAATCAATAGTATATACATTATGTATGCTACATACGATGTCTTTGAGGTTTTCGGAGATATTTCATGTATACGCCCAAAACTTATCAAAATTATGTATAATGCAGTTTCTTTTGTATGTCCTCTTTTTAAAAAAACAATCTGCGGAAATTATGGAAAATCGGGTATTATGGTCGTTTAAACCATGCATGATTTGCATCATAATGGATGAATTTGACATTTAATTTTAGACCACCATGAGAGTTAGTGTGGTTTATATAACATACTATTACTGTGCACGTGTTACAAAAATTATTTGTTTAACTATTAGTACTTAGCTAAGAATGATTCCTTCAAACATAGTTAATTAAATTTGTATGTTTTGATATTCTGGACATGCAAAGTTAAGGGTGTAAAGATTTTCTTGTTCAAGACTTCTAGTGTCATGTCGATACTAATCATCTACGTATAAACATATTGTGATTTGCGGTTGCGGATGTATAGACGCGTTGAAACTTGTAATTTCTAAGCGAATAGAAAGATTTAAAAGTATATTGTGTGAGAGACTTTACCAACTAACCATAATTGAAGAATAGTGATAAATAATAATTAGAAAGTTTAGAATATGAATAGTACTAGTATAAAAGAGATAAGTTAATTGGGAAGTGGTCTTCGTTTTGAGTATTAAAATCTTGCCTCTCTAACCATAGGCAAGATTGTCCCACCTTTTTATTTTTTTTCCACGGTTCTGTTTTCTTTAAAACTCAATACATTAATCAAATAAATGAACAATATACATAGATATTTTGCATGTACGTGTGTGTATACGTATCTGTACATTAAATTTATCCCACGTGCAAATCTTTTGTTTCTTTAGGCCATGTTTATCGGTAGATCACATGGGTGATCTTGGGGCTTTTAAAATTAAAATTTATTGAACAGTACCCATAAGATCAGCCCAATTGATCTTAAATAAGATCAGTTCTTCCCACTGATCTAAAGGTGACGTGTCACACGGAAAGCTTGGTTTCAATTTTTTTTTCCTTCGACATTTTTTTTTCTTCGACATTTTTTTTCTTCTTCTCTCGCAAATGGCGACAAAGCGAAACGGCGACTACGACCACATCGCCGATGGATCCTCCTCCGCCGCGAAACCCTATCCATGATTCCGATCCTGAACCAAACACCGTGTCGATTTCTCCAAGCGACGAATCCTCAATCCGCGCTAAAGCTTCCACCTTCTTCGTTGAATTGCGAGCAGAGAGGAAGGAATCATCAACAGAGAAAAAAAATGGTAAATTTGCTTCGTCTTTCGTGAATTTGAGTTTTCGGGATTTGATATTATTGTTTGTTTTGGTTTGACCTAAGTCTTCTTCTAACAAAGGTTTCTTCATTCTTCGTTGATTTAGTTTTCTGTAAGCGATTGGTTATAGGGGTTTCTTCTTTCTTCTAACACATGGTAACTTTTTCTTCTTTTATGTTTGGGAATTTAGGGTTTGTTCGATTAGCCTATGCTTGAATTGTGTGTGAGCTTGAATTGTTCTCTTTAGTGGTTTATCTAACCAGTAGAAAAAGGTGTGATTTTGATAATGGTTTGACATTATCTAGAGATGTAACCACTGGGCTTAGTCTCTCGCTCTCGCTAGTTTCTTGTTACACTTCTGTTGCTCGCTGTTGCAAAATATCACTTATGGAACTGATGAATTAGAAAAAGCTTTAATGGTAGGCTCTTGCAGATGTGTTTTAGCCATCATCACTCTTTAATTATTTTTCCTAGTTACATTTACCATGACCAAGCTTGAGAAGCTTTAAGGTGATATTGATTAAATTGACAAACGCAAAGGGACAGTTTAAAGTGATATGTTTTGTAGCTAGTGTAGTGCTGATTGACATGTTTTTATTGAGATTGCTGCTTATATACTGCAATTTCTCAAGTTTACTCTCAAGTAGAAGAGATTTGCAATTTGTTTCAGTTGTTTTAAGCTTTTTTTATTGGTATATCTTTGGCACTTGATGATGGTATTATAAGCTTACGGATTTGTGCAATTTGCCTTGTGTAGCTTTCAGTGAGAAACTGTTTCATCAGAGGATCCGTGGTAAGGTACGTGCAGTTACCTAAAGATGGACTCAATGTTTTTAAACTGCTCCTTCTCCTTATGTAGAACTAGTAGAAATCACTGAGTTACAAAATGAGGTTTGTCTTGGCCTTAACATCAGTTTCCTGAAACCAACACAACGTTGATCTGTGATACATACATTGCCCCAATATTCTATGATACATTTCAATGTGTGATGATGATATGGCAATGAGAAATGTACCTCTGGCAGGTGATACATATACCGCATAGGCTCATCAGTGTACAAGTTTTTATTGTTGAATCATAGAGCTTACCAGTGGGGGAATTCAAAGCAAATAGTATTGCTTAGTCTGCGGCATTTACAAGTCTATTTGTTTACACAATTGTGCATCATCAATGTGATGAACAACAACTCCTCCCCCTCCCCCAAGAGTTCGAGTTTGTTTTTTTTTTTTAAATTTTATTTACAATGTTTTTTTCTGTTTCATAAAAATATGGCATTGTATTTTGAATTTTAATAAAATTTTTATAAGTTTGCAATTAAAATGTTATTTTATAAAAGTTTTAAATTGTTTATAGTTCTAAAAAAATATTATATTATTAAATCTTAAGATCTTATACCTGTTCTCCCAATAACTAACTTCTTAACAAAAGTTCTTAAGACCTGATCTTACAATATTTTTACAATATTTCTCCTCTAAGATCACCCTCACCTGATCCCCCTATAAACATGCCCTTATAACCACCGAAATTCTCATCCTTACGGTCAATCTCTTATTAAATTTTCAATGTTTTATATAAGCACGACGACTCTCTTCACGCAATATGTTCAAGCATTAAGTTACAAACACTATTCTTGAGTCATGTGGTTTGGCTCGTCGGATAAAATCATACGTTTTGAGGTTTGTAATATAAAAGAAAAGGGAAGCGCCGTCATGTTATCTATACATACCGGAGAAAGTAAAACGGGATCACGTCAGCAACAGTTACAGAGCAAAGTCGTCGACAGTTGTAACGTCAAGCTTAATCAGCCGGCTTCCTTCTTTTTAACATAGCGTAATAAATAAAGCAATACCACACACTTTTTTTTTATTTTCTGAACTCGAACGAAATTATTACATCAGAAAAACATGGCGTAAGTAATGACGTGTCTTTTCACACGTTTCTGATTTTAAACGTCATTCTTGAGTTTAACAACATTTGTCACTGTTACTGAGTGTCCAATAGCATTTTTTCTTTTAGTATTGGTTTTACTTTTTTTTTAGTTGGATGGTTTAATCAACTACTAGTACTCCTCAACGAACTGATTTATTATTAATAGTTAATAAAAAATTAAGAGGAGAATCAAAGAAAACGAATGGTGTAGACTTGTGTAATTAAATATTAATTAAAATAATTAGAACAAAAACAAATTAAAAAGATAAAGAAGATAAGAGAGAAAGAAAAGTTGGGGGTGGGTAAAGGCCATAGCCATGTGCCTTCATGTGGTGGTTGGCCCATTTAGTGTCCCCACGCTACCACTTCTTCAACTCCTCTCCTCTTTTACTTCTTAATCTCATATGATTAATACCTTTGTTATTCATTTGGTTTCACTCCTAATATCAATTTTGTATATTGTTAAACACTTAAACTTTATGGTAGATGTAATTATACTGAAAGCTTATAGAAAGCTTTGTGGTATTTAAGGGATTTTGGAGCTTAATTTTGAAGAAGGGGAGATATATATGATAATGATTATATAAAAAAATAATTAATGGCGTGATAAATACGTCCGGCGGCAAAGTGGTAGGGAGAGAGTGATTAACACAAAAGAGATGGGACTAATGCTAAATTATAGCCTTAACCAAACGCAAATCGTATTCCTCAAGTCTCTCTTCTCTTCTTTTTTTCTCTTTTTGGCTTTTAATATTCATGAGTTGTCATTTGTATATTTTTGTTGCCCTTGCATGGTGAATATTTTGTAATATCTTTGATCACCTTCGAACACGTTTTATCTTTGATGATGCGAGCGACTAATTGATTAAGTTTTTAAATACTTTTTTCAGCCCAAAAGAATCATAGCTATTTTTTTTTTTCAATTTGGTTACTTTACGAACTAACTTATAGTTCAAACTCGGGATTGAATAAACTTCCTCAATCAGTCATTTTACAGGCGTTTGATTTTGGCTTGAATGATATATATCGAGAAGGTAATGAATCAATTAATCGATTTTTGGAGGGTTTTGTAAAATTTATTTTGCAATGATAACAAGCTTAGATGTTTTCCACCATCATTCTATCTTAGTCGTCATTAATTGTCAACTAATGTTAACATAAATACATATAGCTTACCTAATATATTATCATAATAGTCTCTATTAGCTGGTCACGTTAATTAATCCATACGCATTCGTCACTAAACTTAACCTTTTTATAAAAACCAACAAATAAACATAAAATCGTGGTTGGAATCTTATTCCATAATCTGATGTTGGCTCCTAATTGCTCCTTTTTCCGTTTATATATAACACAGCTACGAACCAGAAGTGCTTTGATCAATTTGCGTCTTTGTAAACATCTTCCGAATTATAATTTGTTTGAGTTGATGAGATGTATATTACAGCTAGCATATTGATGCTATGTTAGTATATTTATATAATTAATCTGTGTCTAGTGTTATATATTTCAAAGTGATCAAATATATATATATGTGTCCAAAATGGCCAAGTTCTGCTCATCTATTAGCATCACCTTTTCTTCTTCAAGCCAAAACATCGTTTTCCATTAATTTCACATTGATTTATTCAAGACTTTATAACCTTAAGGTGTGTATTATACTTATCCGAAATACATGGGTTTTGCTAATATACAAATTCACAATATTTCATTTTAAAATCCTAACACATATATAACATGAATTTACACATCTAATTATCCACCAGTAAACAATCTAACAGCCAATCCACTAAACCACAACAAACGACGACTCTCCAATCTTTTGAACTACTATTTATACAATTTTTGATGAAACATATTATACAAATTTAAAATAGTTGTTAGTAAACTCCCTAAAGTAAACCATAGAACTGCATTTATCTTGTCTCCACTAAAGAAAACTACCACTTAAACCTTCATTTCTCATATTTTTAGGCAACTTAATTTGACGGACCAATTAAGCTCCAAAATTCAATATTTCAATCTGTTAGCACATCTATTTTTCTTCATCTCTTCACGTTTTCTTTTTTTTCAATCCTACTCATAATTAAAACATGGATTAAAAAGTATCTTAAAAAAATATCTCTACCTAAGTTTAACTTTCAACTTTATAGATAATTTGAATAGTTGTGCGTCTTGTGACATAAAAAACCATATTTGTAAAATAAAAAAGGTTAAGTAAAAGGAAAATAAACGATATTATTCCTCTTTCTTCCTTTCTCTTTCTCTCTCTCTCCACCTCTTTGTTTTTATATTTAACCCTAATATTGTGTCATTCTCCCCAAAAAAAACGAAAAAGTTTTATAAAGGTTCTCAATCTCAAGTTCTCTTCTCTCTAAGAACCCAAACAATGGCCTCTGCAGACAAAACCATAAACACAGACGTCCCTGAAAAAGACGTTTTTGCCATCCACTTCCTCCAATCCCTCTCAAATCTCAGAACGTACACAAAACCTTTTTAATTCACCGGATACAACAAACTACCGTGTGAGGAAGATCAAGAAGGCTGCGTACGTTTCCATGGCCAGAGCGGCCGGAGGGTCTAGCCGGCTATGGAGCAGAGCCCTCTTGCGCCGAGCCACCAAAGGAAACAACAAGATCGTAAGATTTCCAAGGAGAAAGAGAAAGGTGACGTGGAAGATATCGTCAAAACGGAGGAGGAGTGACCAGAGAGCTCCGGTGGTGGAGGAGGCTGCCGAGAGGCTGAGGAATCTTGTTCCGGGAGGCGGAGGAATGGAGACGTCAAAGCTGATGGAAGAGACGGCTCATTACATCAAGTGCCTTAGTATGCAGGTCAAGGTCATGCAGTGTCTCGTTGATGGCTTATCTCCGAAATGATCATCAACTAATCATCATCATCAGTACGTGATCGATGTATATAGAGATACGACACATACATAGTATTGGATTGGGGTAATAATCATAACGCATATATATGTGTATATATATTCTTATATATAAACATACGTGTAAGATAGGATACATATATGAAATGTGTGGATATGTATTAGTCTCTAAGCAACGAAAGATTTTTTCTTTTTCTTTTTCTTGAATTTTGATAAAAGGGGATTTATTATTTATCATATGCTATACGGCCGCTTTAAACATTAGGGCTTGTGAACTTGCCGTTGGAGCTATGAACTAGCTACTTCTGTCTTTTTTTTCTTTCTTTTTTTTTCTTTTAAGCTACATATACTTGGTTGCTCAGGATTGTAATTCATGAATGATATATGTTTCTATGGATGGATTATATATATTTGTTATAATTTCTAAGGTAAATTATAGTGAAAGTAGATCTATCATAAAACATACCTTTTAATTTTTATGTATAGCTTATACATACATGATTGCTAATGTTTTTGAAAACATATATGATATACGTAGAGCTAGTAAATATGTATACACATATAATTTATTGAATCTATGATCTTATATTAATTGACTATTTTCTTGAACTAGTATCGCTTGAGTACTTGACATACATTAGAGGTTAAAGAATTTTGTAGAAAAATTATTGTACTCTAGTTTTATTTCTAATCACACACTACAATACTAGATTAGTAATGCCGGAATGAATCCAAATGCTAGCATAACAACATTATTAACAAAAAACTAGAAAACTGATTATTTGTTGTTTTTTTCTAATCACATCTTCTGTTGGAAGGATTTATCTACTAGTCGTATAATTAATAATATTATGCTATGCAGTTTGGTCATACTTCTATTTCATATGATTGTCCTACTTTGTCAATTCTTATACACGTGTACATATAAATAGACTAGTTGGGTCAATTTCCACATATTTCACATCAAACATTAAATTCGTGCATTTGTTTTCGTCTAGAATTCCACTGCATGAGTCGAATAATATTTGGACAAACTCCAAAGTTTTGTGGAATTATTAGATACCATATTTATCCACAAGTGTAACTGTGTAAAAAAAAAAAAAAAATTCACAAAAAGGGAATTTGCATTATACTTGAAATACTACAAATTGATGAATCCAAGAGAAGGTTATTATAAACTCTGTACAAACATGTCATACTACAGAATCTTTCTTTCTTCTTCCCCAAAACAAGAAAAATACGATATATTGCACTTTCGATGTGCCTTGAATTACTTATGGTATACGATTAACTTTGGCTTTGTAGAAAACTTACATCAGCTTTCGTGTATCTCTCACAGATGAAATCTGATAATAGCTTCTCTCGATGTTTTGGGGAATAGCTAATCTGGTTTGATTTATATATAACACACCCATTAGATTGTTGAATCATGTTATTATGCCGCAGGCAATGGATCCTCCGGTGTGTGAGATTCTGATTCTTCGATGCCGTAATTCCATAGTTCTTTAAGCTCTCCTCTTATCAACCCCAGTATGACGACCAAACCTAGAGAGTAAACACATCAGGTTTTGTTCGAAGACAGAGTGTTCGAGAATAGAGGGAGGAAAGGAAACTTAAGCTTCTGATTTTACCAAGTGTGCAGGGAACGATGTATAAAAGCGCAGGCTGGCCATGCCCGTCCATAAGATACAGACCTAGATATGTCAGTAACAGACCTACAAAACATAACAAGAAGAAACAAGACAAGCTACGTTACTTTCTATATGTAAGTTTCAAAGATTGTATATGTAAGCAGCCATCTCGATTAGCAAGACAAGTTACGTTGCTTTCTTGTTGGGAAAAACAACAGAATTCTGATCGTTCACTCTAAGTTAGTAAAGCGTGGACTTACCTATTCCATAGCCGATAGTCAACCAAAGGAAGTACCCATTTACTACTACCCTCTTTTTTATCTTGTCATATCTGAGATCAAAGAGTAGAGAAAGCATTAATTGTGGAGAGGAGTGAACAAGAAAGTCGTTGGAAAAATCCTGATGTATGAGTTGAGAGATTTACAAGACAGTTCAAAGATGGAATTCCAAGTTTGTTCTTGAATCTAACTGACTAAACGTACCTGGAAGCAAAGGAAATGAGCAAACCGGGGAAGAGGATGTCCCCAAAACCAATCATGTCATAACCACCCCAAGGATCAAAGAACCGAGGAATCTTTAGTAGCATCGGAATGGACTCCCCACTGCTGCTGTCCCCTTGGGCAACCTACAAAGAAGGAATCTCAAATAAGAATATCACTAGCTAACTTGCAATGGTCTACAAGATTACTCAGCTTATAGACTTGGATAATATTGATAGGTTATTGAGTTATAAATTTATTTGTGTATGCAGTTGACAATACGACAAAGAAATACACCCCTGCAACTTTGCAATGATGTATTGTGACGGACCATACAAAATTTCTGTGTCACAAAGTAAACTGCAAATAAAGCAGTGATACCTTCCAAGTCTTCATAATAGATCAGATATATGAAGCACATTTTTTGTCAGAATTGTAGAAAAGAAACTGATATCACATAACAAGCCCAATTCTAACCTTATTGACTGTATCAATAGAAACGACAGATTATTACGGACATTATAAGAAAAACTCACCACAATCATAACGCTCTCGTGAAAAATCAGTGGTGATATAAAGACCCAGAAGATGTCATAGACAAACGCGCAGCAAAGAAGTACAGTAGCAACCTGGAGTACAGATCACTATCAGCATATTAACAGAGAAACATCACAAATCACTAAATAACAAACCAGATAAACTACCTTGATGTTAGGTAATCGAACTACTTGCAAGGCAGTGATCATCAAACATATGCCCTGTCAACAATATGAAGATAAATATTTCACACAGTGCAACCAAGAAACTAAAAATTCTCTACATGACCGCTTGCTTTAGAGAGGGGGATATGAAACTAAGTTGACAAATAAATCTGAAGCAGTAATAGAGAAAAAAAATGAAAGGAAAAGAGTTAAAAAGCATTTAGTGATGAAGAAAAGAGAGCTGCGAGAGTTACCAAAATGTCTTGGCCAACCCAAGAATACGATGTGTGCCGTTTTACAAACCAGAAAACAGCAAATGCCAAACAAACAATGTTCACTATAAGCGACATTACTGACATTGTCCCAAGCAAAGGGAGATTCACAGATTTCCGACCAAGATGTCTGCATTTTCTGCAAGTTGATCGACCATATATCCATAAGAAATGTTAACCAGAAAAAAGAGAAAAGTGAATAATCAGGAACAGTTCAGAATACCTCAATATAACTGCCGTAATAATGTTATGCATACCCTGAAACAACAGCCACTTTGTTAAATTGACTGAAAAACACATATACAATATAAATATCATAAACAGGTTCGAAACTACCAGATGGTAATGAAATTACCTGCATGCCACCGATGCAGAAAAATATGGTGAGCACCCATACAAACCATGATGACATGAAGTAGAAAAGGAGCAGCAGAAAGATGGAGGCGGTTACAATAAAAAATACAGCACCGGTGACACTTATATCAAGGATTTCTTTCTCTGGGTCATCTTTCCTGGTCCCAGTAGCAAATTCCTGGAAAATCAACCTTCGATATTTGAAAAGACATTTCGGTAATTCATCATTATAACAGGTACAGAGTCAAATAAATTGAAGTTTTGATCACCAAGTCCAAAAAATAACAAGATACTGTACACTAAGTGTATAGGAATATAAAGGCAGTTAGTTGTGTATGATATGTAACTGCAGCACGCAAAAGAGCTTTAACTCTTGATTTCCAGTATAGCTACCAAAGAAGAATACCCAAAAAGGACTTGAAAGATGTTAACCTTCGCTAATATGCTGTAAGATTCATTAGCTTGGTCAGGATCTGTAAGATCTGACCATAGTGATGCAACAACAACAGTTCCAACAGCCATGAGCAGTAACAATCCAGCTGTCAGATCCACGACAGGACGCTTTGGAGCATACAACAAAAGCTCAACTGCATCATACAGGAATTGGAATTAGCCTAGAAGAGAGGGTTTACAAGAATATCAGATGTTTCATGTTGTAGAGGTAGAGCATCTACAGGTCAACAAGCATAAATAATGGATGAAAAAAAAACTGAAGTGTGAAATCACAACGACTCACCACTCTTTTTGTCTACCATAGACTTGTTGAGAGCATCCCCGCTTGCCTTAGAGATCATTAAGACAGGTATGCTCACATTTAGAGATGTATCTTTTTCCATACATCCCATCTCATCAAGATCTGATAACAGATCATGACTAAATCAGATACTAACAAAGCTAAGAAACCCGAAAAACATTTCCATCCAAAACCATTTTGAGAAGACACCAAACCTTCTTTGTCATTAATAACCAACAGAGCAGAAGCACCAGCTGCCTCAGCATGTTTTGCCTTGTCTGTGAAAGCACAATTGCCACGGATCGACAAGGCAATATGTCCATCAAACTGAGCCACACAATGAAAACCCAATTTAACACAAAAACAAAGTCAATGAATATCGCAAAAGCTCAGCTTGCAGTTACAAAATTTGATTACAATATAATCTCTAATCACAAATCTGATGCAAGCCCATTGAAATCAAGAGAAAGAAAAGAGAAACTAACCCTGGAGGAGAGATTGGAACAAGAGTCCAAAGGACCTACAAAAGCAGCAGGAAATCTGAAACTTTGATCAGCATCAGAAGGCACCGAAGCTCCAAATTGAGCAGTTAACCCAGTAATGGATTCACCTTCAACACCATCAACCCAATTTAAGACCTTAACCTGTATAAAACGAAACATTAAACACAGTGAGACCAAATATAGAATCACATTAACGAGAGTGAGAGAGAAAGAGCCCAAATCGGAAACTAGATAAAAGCAAAGTCGATCAATCAAACTCCAGTGAACCAGAGAATGATTGAACACGAAAGCCAAAAGAATAAAAAAAAAAAGCTCGAAATTATACCATTTGGAACTTATTGGAACAGCCAGGAGACTCGAGGCCGCCGGAATCGTCGGTCCAGGACACATCATCGGCCGACGCTACCGTAAAAACTAGCAGAAGGAGAAACAATACTACGACGGAGTATCGGTGAATCGGCGGATCAAACGACGACATGGCGCAATCGACGGTGCAAATCGGAGAGAAGGTGAAGAAGAAGAGACAAAGGAGTTAGCGGTTAAAATCTTGTGAGAGATATATATCGGACGGTCCATAATAGTCATCTTTTTTTTTTTTCCTTTTTTTTGCGATTAATTTAATTATTTATTAATTGTTGATTAAACATCACTCCAACTATATTATTGTTGTTTTGGTGCGTTACTCTGGTCTAAGTTTTTTTTTTTCCTGGATAATTCTTTTTGAGTATCAACAATAATTATTGATTTTCAGAAAAACAATAATTCAGAAAAACATCACTTCAAATTATAATTATTGTGTATCAACAATAACAATTAAAAAAAAATCCAGCTACTACTTCAATAATATTGAGAGCAGAATTAAGATCTTCACGATGTATTTGACCAAAAAGCCAATAGAACAAATCAATACAACATTATAAAAATGACTTGTAAGGAACTTGTTGTCATACATGTTTATTCAAATTTAGAATATTAGAAAAACTCATAAAATCAAAAGTCTCCTAACCAACAAGAAATTTCAAATTATAAATTTTAGAATTATCATCAGCTAAATGTACAAAGGAGATGTATAAATACCATTTAGAATTAACCTTTTCAAGTGAATCAAGTCAAATAAGCAATTAATCAATTGTATCAAGAACAAGAAAATCCAAATTTAATTAGATGAATTAT
Organism: Camelina sativa; assembly: GCF_030686135.1. Classification (NCBI taxonomy): domain Eukaryota; kingdom Viridiplantae; phylum Streptophyta; class Magnoliopsida; order Brassicales; family Brassicaceae; genus Camelina; species Camelina sativa. The sequence goes on along the minus strand of NC_141884.1, from coordinate 2,412,166 downwards.
GAAGAGTAAGAAGATAAATATTACCATCAAACTAAACAAACACTAGTTCGAGTTATTCATAATCCAATTTAAAAAAATTAGGAAATAAATAAACTATTGAAAAAAATATCAAAATCAGCAAATTCTAAATTTAAATCAACGAACTCCTTAATAAAATTCAAAATTCTTCAAAGATAAATATATTTTTTTTTTGGACAAAAAATAAGAGAAAATTTTCCAACTTGATGATATAAAGTGGAGAATCGAACCTTTCACGTCTTGACTAACATCCTTTACAAAACAGCCACCTGGGCTCCGAGACTTTTTTCAAAGATATATATCTACTTAGTTAAAATAATACATACAAATCAGTTCTAAGAAGCATATGCGTTTAAAAAATGAAAAAATAATACATATCACGACTATGAATTTCATGATTTGTACAGAAAACAAAATTCTAATTTGAAGAATAAAATATCATTTCACCTTTTTTAATCTTGAATTATTTGGAATGAAGATTGTATCAAAAGAGATTTCACATTTTTGAATAAAACATGTGGCAAATGAGCTGAATTAGAACTCCTAATATATACAAACAGTTAGTTCAAGCGTTCAAAAATGAATTAATGAACTTTTAAATACATTGGTGAATTGGATTCCAACTTCTCTCAATTTGTTATCTCAGCAATGATTTAATGAGCTTTTAAATACATTAACAATAGCTTGAAGTATTTGAGCGTTTGAAGAATCGGAATTGAGACTTTTAACATATGAAAGCTCACCTATCCAAAAAGAAATTTCAAATTATAGATTTTCAAATGGTCATCAACTAAAGTCCAAAGGAGTTGTATTTGGATGGTAATATTTAGCATTAACCTTTTTAAGTGAATCAAGTTGAATAAACAATTAGTCGATCATATCAAAAACAAGAAAAATCTAAATTGAATTGGATGAATTTAGAAAAGTAAGAATGATGAATGTTATCATATATTCTTCTTATTTAAAAGTGAAAATATACCAGTTTTGACTTATGACAGACAAAACGTTTAGTCGTATTGTATATAAGGAAACTCTAAACAAGTATTCAATTTGTAAACATACTTTCCATTTGTCTTCTTGGTGAAAAAATTATTTACTAGCTAACTATTTAAAAAAAAAAATATTTAGAATAATCCAATTTTAAAAGCATACTTTTTAAGGTAAATTGGTGAACTAAATAGATTTTTGAAAAATTCATTTGTTGGTAGATTTCTGTAACATTTACATGAATATTTATATTTTTTTAATAACAGTTTATGCTAGAGTAGTTTAGGATTTGTTGGTAGGCGAAATGTTTGTTAAATAACCCTCATATCCATTATGTATGTAAATGATAGATTCTAAAATTGAAGGGTCAAAAAGAGAGTAAATCAAAACTCTGAGATTCTATGACATTTTTCCAATATAAGTCCCTGTGGTTCCTTTTTCTTTTTAACAAGTTTTAAGTACTTCAAGAAGTAGCTTTTTGCCTCATCCATTTAGTAGCAGACCATTTCTCTCCAGACAGAACTTCACATCCTCCATGTATACTCCTTGGATCTGACTGTCCATCGAGTCCCTGAATGATTTATGAGACGAAATTAAACACAAAGCAGTCCATATGATTCTTGTTTGTGTAGAGGGAGAGAGAGATTGAAGAAACAAACCATGCTCCAGAAGAGAACTGCGTCTCCTTTGGTGGGTTTAACCGAGATGCCTTTCATGATTTTGCCACCACATGTGCATTCACCATCACCAGCCTGCATTTTCCAAGACAGATATATATATATCTTTACACATTGGTTTAATTTGCATGAACAGAGAGACGAAACAATTTTGTGTTAAATGAAAACAATTTGGAGAGCTAAAGAGATTCACTAGAAGAAGATTTAATACCAAAGGGAAATAAGTTTCTCCTCCTTCAACGTCATCGGTTAAATACATAAGCATAGTTGCTACGCGCTGACCACCACGCTTTAAATTGAACTGTGTGGTTAACATAAGACAAGAAACAAGGAAATGTACTTTTCAAATTGATTGTTCTTGGAAGATAAAGTAAAGATCGAACTAAACATTATTGAGAAAACCAAACTACTAAACACTTATAAGTGATACATATGAAACAGAACAGAAGACTTACAGTGTCAGCAAAGTAATCGTGATGCGGTTTGTAAAACTGTTTTGGCTCGTATCTGCACTGCAGCAGATTTTGATTCATCAAATCAAGAAAACAGCTTAATTTGCTTCAATTTACAAAAAAAAAAAACATAGTAAGGTTGCACTTGTGAACGCACCTTAGAACTTGAATAAGTTCTCCATTTTCCGCTGGTACTTGAGAAAAGACTGCAATTCGCTTTTCAATTGCCTGATAACAGCAAAAGAAAAGGAATGTAATTTACGAAACTGTCACGTTGATCAGAATGACACACTTTTATAAGATATTAGGGAGTGGCCTACCTGTATTATTGGATAACTTCTTTCTACATGAGTTAGAAACATTCCGGAACTTGTCCTCACATCACTTTTGACTCCCTAAGCAAGAAGAAAGTAATAAGAAAACGGATAAGAATTTGAAGCATAACTAGAGCGTTTCTACTCGTGTCCAATGTTTGATTGATTCAGTAGAACAATCTAAGGCAGAGAGTGGAAGTAATACAAGTTTTGGACAGGTACCTTTCCGGTTTTTACATCAACAACAGTGGAAATTTGAAGGCGAGGCCGGGCAATTGCTTTTAGGTATTCACATTCCTTGCAGATATACAAATCAGGAAGCAACAAAAACAAAAATAATTCTGTTATTGAAAAGACAAAAAAACTGCCAAAATCTCTTTTGCTAATTTTTCATTTTTCAAATATCATCTTATCATTGCTAGAATAAAGATGATAAGAACACGTTTAAATCTCAATGCTATAGTCAGCTAACTCTCAATGCTACAAAGCTAAGTCAATAACACAAACATCGATTTATGGGGCGTGTGTATACCTCAGGACTTAGAAAGTCATGGAGCACAATAATTCGAGGGGACCAACTAACTACTTCAGGCTTGACCTGCACTAAAGCAAATAAACATTAGCTGGGAAGCAAACAGAGCAGACCTCTATTTAACAGAAGCAAAACAAAAAAGGATACATTGCCAAATGGATATGATAGGACTTACATTGCCAAGCCGTAACAATTCTGCATCTTTGTCATTTGCCCACCGGGAAACATCTGAAAAACAAACGAGTCTTGACATAAAACCGATTCTGTATCATAACATATCCAAAAAAATTAAGCTCTCCAGGAAGAGTCTAATCCTAAAGCTAGGATTCATATAGCTACAATTGAAACTGTTGTGTAAACCTATTATATGCAAGCATAAATTTTTGGCTAGGAACGATCACACGAACCTCGTAGATAACGGGCGTTCTGGCCTCGAAGCCCTTTCAGGGATGGAAATCCAGTTCCTGAATAAGAAAGAAGAAGGAGAAGGTACTGATAAATGAAAGGAAACTACGACAAAAGAAACAAGCAAGATTACAATCTTCATTGTATAAAAACATAAAGTACAATTAAAAAATATCCCTGATTAAGTCCTACAGATTCAGTGGCATTGTAGTGTTTACTCACAATCCCTTAGAAGAGCTCAAAAATTACCATATATGCAAATTCTATCACAAAACACACATCTACAAATAAACACACACATAAACATAAAAAGAGAGTGGAAAGAAAGAGGTTGTACCGTACGAATCTTCCAATCTATTTATAAAAGCCAATTGTAACAAGGAACCTGCAGATTCCAGGAAACACAAAATATTCATGAGTTACCACACAGAGCCGTTTCAATTTTCTCATAAAGTCAATCTTCATAGACGTCTCCAAATAAAAACAATCCAATTCTCTAAGCAAAGCAATGACAAGCAACTCCCACTCGGCCGGGAGAGAAAGCAAAAAAGATAAACTCTTTCAAGATCGAAAGACAAATTCAAAATGTTAGACAACTATAAATAGAGAGAGAGAGAGAGAAAGAGAGTACCGATGATCATTCCGACAGTGACAAATGTCAAGAGACCGAACACGATCTTCATGGCAGGAGCCATGTCTCTCTCTGATCTTGATCTCCGACAAATAAAAAACAAAAACTTGGGAGAGATAGATAGATAGAGATCAGTAACAGTACTTTTGCAGAAGGAGAAAGAGAGGAGCTTTGAGAGATTTGATTTGTTAAGAAAAACGTCAGAGGAGTTTCTTCTTGGGATCTCTCTCTCTCTCTCTGCTCTTTAAAAAAAAAAAAAAGGCCTTTTCTTTTTCTTTATTAATTTGTTCTTTTTGTAATAAAATAACAAAGGAAGAGTGGCATTTTGGTAAATAAGAACAAAGACCCATTTTTATAAAAATCGCATTTTTATTTTTTGACTTGCTTTCATCAATCTTCGACCACAGCAAAAAAAACAATGGCGGCTTCTCTTCAATCTGTAAACCCTACATTGTCCCGAAACCTATCTTCTCCAAACAACTCTTCCTCATTCGCTCCCTTCCGATCTCCATTCCTCAGATTCAACTCCACCACCGTCGCTTCCGATTTCAAACCCCTCGTTTCGTTTCGAAACGCATCATCATCATCACCCTTCGTCACTCGCTCAGCCGCCGAGCCGCAAGAGAGAAAGACCTTCCATGGACTCTGTTACGTCGTCGGTGACAACATCGACACAGACCAAATCATTCCCGCTGAGTTTCTTACACTCGTCCCTTCGAATCCAGACGAGTACGAGAAACTCGGTTCTCACGCTCTAGTTGGTCTCCCAGCTGCTTACAAAGAAAGATTCGTTCAGCCTGGTGAGATGAAGACAAAGTACTCGATCATCATCGGCGGTGAAAACTTCGGATGCGGTTCGTCTCGTGAACATGCTCCGGTTTGTCTTGGCGCGGCGGGAGCTAAAGCGGTTGTGGCTCAGTCTTACGCTAGGATCTTTTTCAGGAACTCTGTTGCTACTGGTGAGATTTATCCGCTTGATTCTGAAGTTAGGGTTTGTGATGAGTGTAAAACAGGGGATGTTGCGACGATTGAGTTGAGGGAAGGTGATAGTATTTTGATTAATCATACGACTGGGAAAGAGTATAAGTTGAAGGCTATTGGTGATGCTGGTCCTGTTATTGATGCTGGAGGTATCTTTGCTTATGCTAGGAAAGCTGGTATGATTCCTTCTGCTGCTCCCTGATCAAGGTATGTATGATTTTAAACTAATACTCTCAATTGTGTATGAGATGAGGATTGTTAGTTGATTTTGGAATGAGATTGAATTGTGGCATAATCTAGGAAGCTTGACACTTGATGATGCAGAACATAGTGTGAGAAATAGAACGCTGTAGTAGGGATTCTGGTTTTATGTGAGGAGATGATAATGACTGTTTCTAGGCTTAATCGTTTATGAAGTGTTCCAAATTTTGTTCTTTTTAGACTAAAGACTTACTTTTCCGTTTCCTCTCTCTTTTCATTGGTTCAATTAGGCATAAAGACTTGAGCATCTCTAAGTTGCAGTTGTTGAGGGTGTGGAACTTACTTGTGTAGAAGTCTTGTTGGTTGTTTATTTTTGCTGCTTTTTTCATGTTCACATCCGTTGATTAGACTTAAGTGTCCATTGTCCAATAGTAGAACAAAACATCTTTCTTCATTTCATGATTTGGATGTCTCTCCTCTGTCTCATATTGTATTTTTGTTTTACTTGTTTGGTAGGGGTCAATGCACGGGCATGAGAGGTCTCGTCAAGGGTCTTACATCGTGTGATCCTATAATAAAAAAAAAGAACAATAAGATGTATGTTTGCAAGAGCTTATGAATCTGTTTTTTTTATGTTTTATGAATATATATGACTGTTGGGTTTAGCTTTCTCTGTCAGTTTCTTCTCTACGTTTTGGATGTTCCCATCTTTCTAAAAATTGCATAGTTTCCCTTTTGAAACCACGTTTTTTCTCATCACTTTCACTAATCTGATATTCCTCCGGTCATAAGAACAGCTCAAGAGCTCTGTTTTTTCACACAATACATTGTTCTAGCACATTTTTGTTGTTAGATGTAGAGAAATAGTATTAAATCTTATCTATGGGACACATTTTTGTCATTAAATATAGAGAAATAGTATTAAATCTTCTTTTTGGCCATCTGTTTCTAGAGTCTTTGTATCACCGTGACCTACCCAAGTGTCTCAAAACGCACGTTTGGGATTCTAAATGGCACTTTTGTAAATAGAAGGGTGCTAAAAGTTTCCCTTTTATATTCTTCCCCTTCGTTAGCTCTCTCATTCACTCACCAAAGTAAAGAGAAACAATGGCGTCTTCTTCTCTTGCTACATTGTCCCAAGTCTTACCTTCCTCATCAACCAAACATTCTTCTTCCTTGTCTCCTTTCCAATCTTCTTCTTTCCTCAAAATCAACGGTTCCACTTCCTTCATCCCCTCCTCTATCTCCCTCACTTCACGTGGCACATCCTCCACGACCATCATCCCACGTGCTGCTGCCGCTGCAGGATCTGACGACTCTAACGAAGCCGTAGCCAACACGACCTTCCACGGTCTCTGCTATGTCTTGAAAGACAACATAGACACCGACCAGATCATACCAGCAGGAGCCGCTTGCACTTTCCCAACGAACCAACAAGAACGTGACGAGATCGCTGGTCACGCTCTCTCTGGTCTCCCAGACTTCCACAAAACCCGGTACGTTGAGCCAGGAGAGAACAGATCAAAGTACTCGATCATAATCGGTGGAGTAAACTTTGGTTGCGGATCGTCACGTGAACATGCTCCAGTCTGTCTCGGAGCAGCTGGAGCTAAAGCCATAGTTGCTCAGTCTTACGCAAGGATCTTTTTCCGTAACTCAGTGGCTACAGGAGAGGTGTTCCCGCTAGAGTCAGAGGTTAGAGTTTGTGACGAATGTAAGACTGGTGACACGGTGACGATCGAGTTGACTGAAACTGGTGGTTTGTTGACTAATCACACAACCGGGAAAAACTATAATCTGAAGTCGATCGGTGATGCAGGACCGGTTATTGACGCTGGTGGTATTTTCTCTTATGCGAGAATGATGGGAATGATTCCATCATTAGCTTAAATCATCTTCCACAAAATCATTACGTTCTCTGTTGTATGCACACTACACAAGTCTCTGTTTTCGAATATGTGTGTTTAGAGTTCTCTATTTCTTAACTTCTTTGCTTGTTACTTTGTTTTGTAATATTGGTGTTGTTACCTAAAGAATAAGAAATCAAAAAGGTCAATCTATCATATTGGTTAAGTAATTTGGACCAATTTGTTATGGTTATTGGGAAATTGGACGGTTTAACAAACCGGTATAAAAGAACCGTTAATAAGCGGTTGGTTCAAAAAACAGAACATGGCTAAACCTAAATTTGTGTGGTGACTCCTTTATAACGCCGCTCTTCTTCTGCATTGTTTGCATACACTGAAAAAAGAACATGACAACCACAGAGGTAAAACCCTCCGCCAATAAAAACCCTAAAAGAAATCGGAATCGATCACTGGGTCCGAAGAAAGATTTGAAGAAGAAGAAGACTAAGAAGTCGAAAGCTCCAACCTTTGATAAGACCGTTGAGAAGAAGGAGAAGAAGAAGACTAAGAAGTCGAAAGAGCCTACCTTTGATGAGACCATTGAGGACGACGACGATGTTCTGTTTTCAGAACCAGTTTCTTCCTCTGAGCAGCTTAGCTACTTTTTAAATCTGCTTGAATCCGCCGTTGGTATACGGGTTTCTTCTTTAGAACTCGATTCCATTAAAGGTTCGTCCTTTTTTTCTATCCGAGCTCTGTTTCTATAAGCTTCTCTGTTTAAGTAATATCTTGAGGGTTTGATTGTTGATACGGCTTATTAATTCACAAGTTTTTCCCAAGTTCTGATAAACTGTAGCTTGTCTTGTTGATTGCAGATACGTGTGTAGTTGAGTTACCTCAAAGATTACCCCAAGATGTAAGCAACTTGGGAGAGCATATAAAGTTGTCTTGTGGATCTTCATGGAAAGAGAGTCTTTGTGAAGGAGAGACAGTTGAAGGAAGTATTGATCCTGGAAACCCATCTGTTCTTGTCATTAGTTCCTCTGCTTTGAGATCTTTGGAGCTTCTAAGGTATATCAATGTAATTTTTTTGTATTTGTATCTTTTGTTATTGATTGATTGTATACAAAGGTGCTTATACTATGTCCTGTCTCATATCTGTAGGGGTTTACATTCACTTACTAAGCAATGTCCAGCAGTAAAGTTGTTCTCAAAGCATTTGAAGGTTGAGGAACAGGTAGTGTTCTATTCTTATAATGATTTGTGACATTTGTCTATTGATAAGAGAACTTAATTCAAAGCATATAGAGAATAGAGAACAAATTATACCATGTTGAGCTTTTAGTTATTGAATCTTTGTTTTGGTTCATAGAAAATATTGGGATGTGATGACAAAAATACGAAACTCTCTAAGGCTAATTGCTCTGCAGATAAAAATATCTATTTGCACGTCAGTCTGATCTCGTTATATATGTACAGCATTAAGAGTTGGTGCATAACTCATGTAGTTCATTTCTTACTTCTTTAATTCATGTGAAGCATTTGGGAAGTGATGATAAGATATATCAATATGTCATAGGCACATGCTATGCTGAACAAACATATTTGCACGTCAGTCTGATCCTGTAATATTTATTAAACATTATGAGTTGGTGCATACACATGTAGTTCAATTCTTTCTTTAATTCATGCGAAGCATTTGGGAAGTGATGATAAGATATATCAATATGTCATAGGCACATGCAATGCTGAACAAACATATTTGCACGTCAGTCTGATCCTGTTATATTTATAGAACATTATGAGTTGGTGCATACTCATGTAGTTCATTTCTTTCTTCTTTAATTCATGCGAAGCATTTGGGAAGTGATGATAAGATATATCAATATGTCATAGGCACATGCAATGCTGAACAAACATATTTGCACGTCAGTCTGATCCTATAATATTTATAAAACATAACAGTTGGTGCATACTCATGTAGTTCATTTCTTTAATTTATGTGAAGGATCTGGGAAGTGATGATAAGATATATCAATATGTCATAGGCACTTGCAATGCTGAACAAATATATTTGCACGTCAGTCTGATCCCATCATAGATCCTTCATTAAGCATTGTTGCATATACTCATGTTGTTCATCCCTCTCCTTCTATTTTTTTTTCCATGTTAAGAGTCTGGGACATGATGATAAATGTATCGATATTTCATAGGCATATGCAATGCTGAACAAAATATTTGCACGTCAGTCTGATCCCAGCTCTTGTTTTTGTTTCTTTATTTGCATATAAGACTATAGTAAAAATCTCACATCCTAGCTTTTGTTTTGATTGGAACTTGGAATCAATGGCTTCTGCTTTGGTCTTTAAATGAAAGTCTCTTATAAAGAAGCAATGTTTTTCAAAATCATTGTTTGTGTATTGTGTTCACAACTCTGTTTTAGATTTCTCAGTCTCATTTGTTATATGATTCAAATTATTAACTCAAATTCATTGCGGTGCAGGTAACTTTGTTGAAGAAACGGGTTAATATTGGGAGCGGTACACCAAGTAGGTTAGTAAATCTTATCACCTGACTTGTATCAAATTTCATCGTCTCTCTTAACTTATATCTTCATATCCTTCTTCCCCTAGTTTCTGATTGTTTTCTTACTTTACTGTGCAGAATCAAAAAGCTAATCGATATAGAGGCATTAGGACTTTCACGGTTAAATATGATTGTGCTCGATATGCACACAGACGTCAAGGGATTTTCCTTATTCACATTGCCGCAAGTCAGGTCTGGTTTCTTCCACTTTTGAACAAGCTGACCCATTGGCCTTCATTAGCCACATACGTCAAGGAAGTTTTTTCTGATTTTTGTTTTGTTTGATATATGCAGAGATGAATTTTGGGATTTGTATAAAAACTGCTTCCATCAGAGAGTCTTAGAAGGAAGACTACGTATCTGCATGTATGGTCCAAAGCCTGCTCCAAACCTAAAGAAGAAGAAAAAATAAATGACTGTTCATTAATTGTATCAAATTCTTAAAAATTATCAAATTAAATCTATACTTGTCTTTTTCTTTACCTCTGAGATTTTTTAAAGAATTCTAACTTAACACTGTTATGAGATTCTTAGATCGAGCTAATGCAGCGAAAAGCAACCGTTGCAATGTTTCACATGCATAAAATTGTAATGGATTGAAACCATATCATTACTACAAGTAAATTGGATTCCGAAGACCACTACTTTGCTTATGCAATACTTGATCTGTTGTACGATATGTTAAAATTTTGGACTTATCATGGACTTCTGACTAAAAAACCAATTGGCAAAGGTAGTATATTCATGAATTAGCTTGTGAGAGGAATGCAATATTGTGTTAGTGTTCGTTTTGGGTTTAAAGTAGTGCACTAAGACTCACTGAAAGAAAAAAACTCTCAAAGTCAAATGAATAATAAAAAAGAGTAATACTGTATTATTTATATATGTATACATCTCTGAGAAAGTGTGTTTGTGTGTTATGGGATTGTGGGTTTGTTCCACACTCGTTTGTTACTTAACTCAAGTGTTGGGCTTGCTTTGTTATTGGTTGCTTATATATTATGGTGGTAACTTGCAGGTATCAATGAGTCTGAGACTGGTTTTGCTCCTCCCAGTCCATGTCAATCGGATACAAATTTAATTTTAAATTGATAACATCTGAAAGTCCAAATTTTGTTTTGTTAAAATTGTCTCAATTTTTATATTTTTGTTTAATTTATACAATTAATATATATATAAATTAATAATTAGTTTATACTATAAAATAATAATGATTAATTTATAGATAAATTAATAACACTATAAATTAATAAAATGCCATGTCTAACATTGGTTGTACGGTATTTGGTCTTTACCATTCTATGTAACAAGTTGGATACAGCTCCTTCTCGCAAGAAGAGGTATACTACTATCAAATTATCCAAGCGTTATATGGATAATCCCAGACCCAGAATACAGTTCACAAAAAAGAATAAGATCATGAGAAAAATGCTTAAGTTGATAATTAGCACTAGTTTTGTTCAAAATGTTGGAATTGGGATAGAAAAGAACAAAAAAAAGGAGCTGCTCAAAGGATTATTATTAAGAATGTATTGAATCCTACTATATTAATTGAGAAGTACAAATATGAAACTAACCTTAAAATGTGTAAAAAATTACATTCAATTGCCATTAAAAAAAATTAATTAAGCTTAATTAACTAATTTAAATAAATATAATTAATTAAAAATAAAAAACACTCGCAGATAAATATTAAAAAATCTAAAAAAATATTTTTTTTTTCTAATAAATTATGGACGAAATTACTAATTTTTTTTTAAAAAATATATAAACCAATCAAAATTTTAAAAACTAAGATTTTATATCCAAGTATACAATACAATTATTTTTAATAGCTATATTCGAAGATTTTGTTAAGATTTCAAATTATGATTATCCTATCATATTTATTTTATTTACAGTTGTTTGGAATTTTCATATAATACTTATAATTAATAAAATGCATATTTTCTGCATATGTTGTGATTTGAATTTTTTAAAACAAATATATATTACTCAATGTATGAAAATGTGTCTTTTAATTTCCACATTGGCGGGTTGGTAAAACTAAATTTATATAGATGATAAATTAATAATTTTTATTTGCTCACAATAATAATATTAAAATTACTATTTTATATTTCACAAAATAATGATGCAACTACAACAAACAAACAATATAAAACTGTAATAATACGTCAAAAATAAAATAATTAATATTCAAATAGACTAATAGATTTACATAACAATTACAAGTAAATATTATTTCAAACAAAATAACTTTTAAAAAAAAATTATTATTATATTATAATTTTTTTTTAAAAGGTTGATCCGTGCTTAAAGCACGAGATATATCCTAGTTGGAAGAAAACTGAGAATCTAGAATATAGGTGATTCTATCACATTTGGTGAAATATTTTATTTGTTTCGTGAATCAAAAATTGTTGTACACATACGTCAAAATAAAGAAAAATAAGTAAACGTGTATATATCAAATTATATGCATATAACAAAAAGGGCAGACCCGAGCAAGGTTTGCCACTCTCACCGGTACAAATTTCACAACAAACTCTCGATTAGGTCCGTACTAGAAGAAAATAATAAAAATGAATATAATTGAAGATTGAGGCAAGAACAGAGAAGCAAATTCGTGGAGCCGTGTGTTGTCGGGTACTTCCGTGAAGCGGCTGGCCAATCCGTCTACTTTTTATCGAATGATGTTACATACCCGAGAGTAAAGAAAAGCACTGAACAACGGATTCTTGATTCTACAAATGAAGTCAAGTGTGTAATGTTTGGCTTGATCTTACCGGTATCCACCACCATAGGATTGTTGAGGGTTGTTGTAACCGCCTTGACCCATCATCGGATTGTAGTTGTTGCCAGGCACGTTTGGGCCACGGACCATCCCTGGGTTTTGTTGTTGCATCGGATAGCCTTGGCCATATCGTTGTTGGGATACAAACCAAGTTCCACATCTAAAGTTTAAAGGGATTATCATTAATATATAAAGGGTTAGGGTCAATCTACTAATTGCCAAATTTAACATGGTATCAGAGCCCAAAGTTAAAATTATGGTGGACCTAGAAAAGTGGATACGGACATGCCTCTTGTTAACCCGAGTAATGGGGGCCCAAGAAGGGGTTTATTATCGGTCTAAGTGGGATCGGTTCGAGATGGAGTTATCATCTCGAGGAGGCGTGTTAATATCTCACTTGTGGTCCTTGGTTTGAAGGGGAGATTATTGGGATACAAACCAAGTCCCACATCTAAAGTTTAAAGGGATTATCATTAATATATAAAGGGTTAGGGTCAATCTACTAATTGCTAATTAGTTTTTAGTTAGAAGCCCAAGATAAGCCCAAATTTAACAATCCTCCCACGTTCATGTTCATGCCAGGTCCCATACCCATAGGTTGGTTTTGATTCATTCCGACCCCCATACCCATACCCATACCCAAGGGTTGGTTTTGGTTCATACCTCCATAGCTACCAACACCCATTCCTCCACCCATGGGCATGCCGGAGCCAGTCATTGGATTAGGCGGAGGTCTCATTGCGGTTGCACCAGAACGCCCTAAGCCAGTGCCTGATCCCATGGCTTTACCCATGTTGATAGTAGATGTTGCTGGTGTGTTTGTTGGTTTCTCCAGCCGTTTATCTCTCCTGTTGATCGCCTCGAAGTCAACTCCTATGTCTGCCAATGGATTTGTTTTAGCTGCGCATGAATAGAAAGAAAAGAAAAAATTGTTAGAAAGTATGCTGAAAACTGGGTTTGATCCAAAATGGTTTGGCGAAATCTATCTTACGTCCAACATTGGTTTTATGGTATTTGGTTTTTACCATTCTGTCTAACAAGTTGGATACATCTCCTTCTCGCACTGATGAAGTTTTAATGGCTGAAAAGTTCCAAATGGTCCAAGAACAAAAACGGATCCGAAGAGGTATACTACTATCAAATTATCCAAGCGTTATATGGATAATCCCAGACTCATAATACAGTTCACAAAAAATAATAAGATGATGAGAAAAATGCTCAAGTTGATAATTAGCACTGGTTTTGTTCAAAATGTTGGAATTGGGATAGAAAAGATCCAAAAAAAAAAGGAGCCGCTCAAAGGATTATTATTAAGCATGTATTGAATTGAAAGAAATTTGTGAAAACTGATAATCTTCTATCACATTTGGTGAAATAGTTTCTTTGTTCCATGAATGAAAAATTGTTGTACACATACGTCAATATAAAGAAAAAAAGTAAACGTGTATTTATCAAATTATATGCATATAACAAAAAGGGCAGACCCGAGCAAGGTTTGCCACTCTCACCGGTACAAATTTCACAACAAACTCTCGATTAGGTCCGTACTAGAAGAAAAAAAATAAAAATGAATATAATTGAAGATTGAGGCAAGAACAGAGAAGATTTTCCTTATTCACATTGCCGCAAGTCAGGTCTGGTTTCTTCCACTCTTGAACAAGCTGACCCATTGGCCTTCATTAGCCACATACGTCAAGGAATCTTTTTCTGATTATTTATTTTGTTTGATATATGCAGAGATGAATTTTGGGATTTGTATAAAAACTGCTTCCATCAGAGAGTCTTAGAAGGAAGACTACGTATCTGCATGTATGGTCCAAAGCCTGCTCCAAACCTAAAGAAGAAGAAAAAATAAATGACTGTTCATTAATTGTATCAAATTCTTAAAAATCATCAAATTAAATCTATACTTGTCTGTTTCTTTACCTCTGAGATCTTTTAAAGAATTCTAACTTATCACTGTTATGAGATTCTTAGATCGAGCTAATGCAGCGAAAAGCAACCGTTGCAATGTTTCACATGCATAAAATTGTAATGGATTGAAACCATATCATTACTACAAGTAAATTGGATTCCGAAGACCACTACTTTGCTTTTGCAATACTTGATCTGTTGTACGATAGAGAGGGAGAATATTCATGAATTAGTTTGTGAGAGGAATGCAATATTGTGTTAGTGTTCGTTTTGGGTTTAAAGTAGTGCACTAAGACTCACTGAAAGAAAAAAACTCTCAATGTCAAATGAATAATAAGAAAGAGTAATATTATCTATATATGTATACATCTCTGAGAAAGTGTGTTTGTGTGTTTTGGGATTGTGGGTTTGTCCAATAGATGGGTGGGGAAGAAGATCCCACAAATGCAGAAAATAGTGGAAACACCACCCAAAGCGCTTCTAGATGTTTGACTTTAGAACTTTCCATTAAACAAGAAACATTCAAACTAGTGTCTTTTTTTTTTTTAGTTTTATGAAAGATGAAGCATATATAATGATCCCATTATAACATACTTTCAAGATAATGTAGATTTCTCATGGCTTTGCTTTTTAGTATACAGTTCATAGCTCTATTTGATTAGTGTTGTTGCTTGTGAAGGCACCTATATTGTAGAGTAAAAATGTCAACTGGACGACTTAATGGGTATTTTATTCTCAATCCTATTTTTTCATAATGACTGATTATTACATTAAATTTTAGTCAAATCGTGGTTGTGTATTGGTGTTGTTCCATATCTTATGTCTGTTGATATATTCAAAGAAATATAAGATTTCCTATAGCATTATTGATATAAATTAAATGGTTTCAGATCCTCTGTATTACACCTCATATATTTGTAACTCATTAAGATTTTAATTATGTGTATTATGATCATTTTTAACCAGCCATAATAACAGATTAAAATTGTCGAAATAGATGTTTTTGAGTGGTTCATTCATAGTTGGTTTTTAAAAAAAAAAATTGTATAGTTTACATACATATCAGTTATCAGTATATATATCACTCATAAGTTTAAAAATGAAGTTTAACTTTATCCTTTTTTCCATATGATTAGGTAGCCTACTGGCAAACAGAAACGAGGAAGTGTGTAATAATTGAATGTTCTTAAAATATTTAGTAGCGGGTCCATCTTAATATAGTTTTTTTTTAAAATTATTTTGGCAAAGGAGAAAAAACAATTCATCGACACTCATTAAGTCGACAATTAATGTCTATGTGTATATTTTAAAGCACACGTATTGCTTAGGCATATTATATGTCACAATTTGTTTTTTTTGGGATTAGCTATTTTGTGGCTTCAAACTGCAAAAGCGTGGAGGGAAGTCATCCATGCAGGCTTAAGTGTGGTAAAGACTACTGATCATGGAAAGCCAATCTAAGCGCAAAAACATAGTATCATTTATGAGTCGAGCAATACCGACATTAGACATCGATTAAGGGAAACTACAAGAGTGCCTCTACCTACATCTTTGATCATTTACAAAAATGTATGTTATATATGTAACCAAAATGAGATACGATCTAGTCCTCTAGCGATGAAGATTGATAAACTAATAATTTTCTAAGTATAAGATTTGACAAGGTGATGCAAATCTTTCTTTTTAACTTTTTTTTTTTTTTTCTTTTACCACAAAAATTGAAGAAAAAGAAAAAGAGAAAAGCAATTCGATTCTTCCTTAATGTTTCTGATGGAAAGAAAAGAATACGGAGTCATTTCTGATGATGGCCAAATCATTCGTATCGAAAGTGACTTACTTTTATTATTCCTATGACGTTAGCCTTGAGTCATTTTTATGTGTGTTTCTGATATTTCTAAATGCGAACGCATTACTTGCCAGTTTTTTAATTCATGCGAATTAGATTAGATGATAATATGTTTGTGTAACCCCAAAATTTGATGACGTCAAGGTTACATATGTGACTATGTATGCAAAAATTTACACGTGTCATGTCCCCAAGTTACACGCTGGCTAAAAAGTCTAGAGATAATCTCTTACTATTTCGTTTCACTTTTGAACTGGTCTTCGAAGTTATTATCCATATTTTAAAACTTCTAAATTGAGGGTTTAATTTATCCGAAATTATCAAATCAGATTGGTTAAAAAAAAAAAGTATTTCAAAACATTAAAGTCTTGTTACTTTTTCACTATCTCATAGCTCAAAAACTTTTTTACTTTGTCTCCTCTACCCAAAAGAAAAAAAGTTTCAGTATCAATATAGTTTGGTTATAAAATCTTTCTGTTAATGGAACATTCGACTATTTAATATGACATACTGGAAAAATAAAAAATCAAAAGCCAGATTGGAAGCTAGAGAATTACTCAATATTTAGAGATTATATCAGAAAATACTAAAAAGGTTGGATCATAATGACGTGAGGATGACACAATGCATCCCGTGAAGGTTCCAAACAATGCGGCGGTGTATGCTTTTTTTGAAGCCCCATTAGGAGGACCCCACAAACCATTCAAAAGCCGTCTTGATCCTCTCTCTAGTCTCTCTATAAATAGCCACACAGAATCACATACCCAAACACACACACACTCATCCAAATTCGTTTTATACTTATATAAGTACCGAGAAGAAAACACAAGAAGAGACTTTGTTAAAAGTACATGAGAGCTGCTGCTATAAACAGAGCAAAAACGCTTGGAGGTTTGTTTTCATTTAGGTTTACCAACATCAGATCAATGTCTTCTTCTTCCCAAGATTTCGTGTCAAGACCTGTCATCAAGAAAGTCTTCGCTAAGCTTCAGAAAGAAGGCGATGGAGCCGTCGTTAGACGCGGCATTTCCAGGTTCCTTATTAGTCTCTTCTTCAATGATTTTTCAAGTCTTGAGAAATTTTATGGGTTTTTATTTGTATTTTTTTTTTTTTTTTATGAATTCAGGAGTGAGCAAAAGTTGTTGGATCCGTTCTTGATGCTAGATGAATTCTCCGGTATATTCTTGAAAATTTCCTTTGCAAGCCAACCATTTTTATTTATTTATATTTTATCTATCCATTAAAATAAGCAGTCATTTTTATTTCTTTATTATCCATCATAAAACAAGTATTTACTCTGTTTTTTCTTCTTTCTTTGGAGCAGTTTCGCCTCCAGCTGGATTCCCTGATCATCCTCATAGAGGTCAATATCACATTACATATATAGATGACATAGACACCATTTTTTAAAATGTTTTATCCAATGTATCTCTAACATTTTGTGGAAATTATGATGAACAGGTTTTGAAACTGTTACATACGTACTAGAGGTAATTAAATAAAACATTTATGTGATTATAAATCTTTTCTAAAACGTTTTAAAATTTATCTTATACGAATTAAAAATTTTGGTTTAGGGAGGAATCACTCATCAAGACTTCAAAGGCCATAAGGGTACAATTTATGCTGGTGATGTTCAGGTATTTTACATAATAAAAAATCTTATTCAACACTTTAATTATTCAATATTCAACGATTTTAATTACTTAAAAAAGCTTCTTGACTTTTTATTACAGTGGATGACTGCAGGAAGAGGAATCATTCATTCTGAAATGCCTGAAGAAGAAATAAACAATGGTTTACAGCTTTGGATCAATCTTTCCTCCAATGAGAAAATGTAAATAAACCAACTCTCTCATATTCCACATATACATACATATTTGGAGTTTCTAAACCGGAAACTGATTCTTTCTTTATTGACTTGGTTTCGACAGGATAGAACCAAACTACCAAGAACTGTCGCATTCAGACATACCAAGAGCTGAAGCAAACGGTGTTGAAGTCAAAGTCATAGCAGGAGAATCAATGGGAATCCAATCCCCTGTTTACACGAGAACACCTACTATGTTTCTTGATTTTACTCTCCAACCAGGAGCTCACATCCACCAGAACGTTCCTGAATCTTGGAACGCGTTTGCTTACGTTCTAGAAAGCGGTGAAGGTGGCTGCGTTTTCGGGTCCGGGTCCTCTAACGCTTCTCCTGTTTCGGCACACAACGTTGTGGTTTTCGGACCAGGGAATGATGGTGTTAGCGCGTGGAACAAGTCATCTTCGAAGATATTGAGGTTTGTGTTGATAGCTGGAGAACCGATTGGTGAACCGGTGGTTCAGTACGGTCCGTTCGTGATGAATACTCAAGCTGAGATTGATATGACCATTGAAGATTATCATTATGGTAAAAATGGTTTCGAGATGGCTAAGCATTGGAGGTCACAATAAGAGACCCTAATAATAATAAATCACTATTTTATTTTTTTCAACTTTATTTTATTTTATGTGTGTTTCTAATTTGGAAAATAATAAAATGAAAATATATAAACATGTATTTTTAATATCATTTGCTAAATTTGTGGGTGGGAACCCATTAAATCCGAGGCTGACTTTTTTTTTTCAGTTCCAACCTAGTAGTCATCATTACCAAGTTCTTCCACAATTAAGTCTAAAATTACAAACTGTTCATACTAATTATATATTGGTATATGAAGAAAGCATAAGACACTTTCAATGATTCTTACTTTCTTAGAATGTCTGAATGTGAATAAGACATAGACGAAACAATTGTTGATTACCAAACGCGTTTAACATGGTGAAGTGACATAAACATGATTGTTACTTTTAAGTTTAAACGTATTTGTAACTATATATAAAAAAAAAACTTTGACATTATCATTTTTGTGATGCTGATGGCAAAATATATAACTTTTCTAAATAATTTATCTCAAATTGCTATTCAACTCTTCAATTTATAAAAATAATACAATTTCTAGTAGTATAGTGATTCAAGTTCAACATTATGATTAAACTATAAAAATTGATATAACACTCTCTGTAAAAAGCTACTGGAAAATATAAAAATTGATATAACAACTCTGTAAGTTTACAAAAGTTACAAAGTAGGAAGTAGAAATGAGAGTACATAAATAACTTATACACTTCTTATCATCCAATTTCTTCTGTATCTGTGAACAAAGAAACTCAAAAATCCTTTTTTTTCTTTCTTCTTCTTCTTCTTTAACTTTCATTCAAATTGAGAGCTAAAAATAATGTCTCTTTGTCTTTTTTCTATATAAGTTAAAAGGGAGAACACGATTCAACCCGAAAACCAAACAAAGATGTTGTTACCTCGAACAGCAAGAGAAAGTCTTTGTCCCTTCGTTATCGTTCTTGACCAAACTAACACGATTCGAAGATAGTTCCTCTTTGTAAGAATCAGAGTTCAGTTGCTTTCGACTCATATTGCTATAGATCTCACGAATAACCATCTCGAAAGCCGTCTTCACATTGGTTGAGTCCAACGCAGATGTCTCCATGAAAAACAAACCTTCAGACTCCGCAAGACTTTTGCCTTCCTCAACACTCACAGCTCTTATACTCTCGAGATCACACTTGTTTCCAATAAGCATTTTTGCTACTGTTGTATCTGAATGAGCTGCATCATAAACCCAAACTTATCACAATCTGAAAGCTCAGTAGAGTATATATATATATATACAGATCCAATGTTCATCACAAGTTCTACTAAACAATCAAGACCTAATTAGAAACCTTAATGAATTAGATAATTTTGACTTGGCTTTGAATCAAAGTCTAATGAAGTCATCATCTTCATAAATCATTCAGATCTAAACATTCTCATTAGGAGCATCACTATCACAATGATTCAATCCTAAAAAAGTTCACACCTAATCAAATCTAAATCCAAATCTCAATCGAAATCAACGCTCAGATCTAAGAAAGAAAAGACATACTGTTGAGTTCATCGAGCCAGCGACCGACGTTTTCGAAAGTGGAGCTGCGAGTGATATCATAGACGACGAGAGCACCGACGGCGCCACGGTAATAAGCAGAAGTAACAGCGCGGAAGCGTTCTTGACCGGCGGTATCCCAAATCTGAGCTTTGACCTCTTTGCCGTCGATGACCATGCTCTGAGTCTGGAACTCGACGCCGATGGTTGCTTTGGAATTGGGATTGAACTCGTTGCGGGCGTAGCGGGTTAGGAGATTTGATTTGCCGACGGCGGAATCACCGATGATAACAATCTTGAAGAGGTACTCTTCACCTCTCTCGTCGTCGTCTGACATCTCTCTCTCTCTGATCGTCTTCTTTCTCTGTATTAACGCCTTTGATTTAGAAAGAGTGAGAGAGAGAGAGAGAGAGAGAGATTAATGGAAGCTTTGTTTTTGTGAGACTGTGAAATTTATATTTCCATCATTAGTAATATTTTACTTGTTAAAAAAGAAAACAAAATCTGATTTTTTTTATTAATAAGTTATCTAAAATTGTTGAAGAAAAAGAGATTTATTAATTTTCTATAAAAATTTTGTTTAAAAGAAGAAGAATAAATTCTTTTGATAATAAAATAAATGGTAGCCACTGAATTTTCCACTGATATTAAAAAAGGAAAAATATTGGTATTCCTAACTTTTTTTTTTCTTCTTCAAAAATATGATATTTGGTTTAGTTGTGGTTTAATTTATACATTTGAGTTCAGTTCACATATCAAAAATTAGGATTGAGTTGCTATATATATATATATATACACAAAGGCACATCTTTTTCGAATAACAAGTAAATGGGTTTTGCTCTAAAGCTTAGATTAACCAATTTTAAAGAAGATGAAGAAGAAAAAAATCGATTGATGGAGTTTTAAGTTAACAATTAAGGTCAAGTCTTAATTTGAGAGAGTGACAAATTAAACCACCTTCATTAACTCCAATCCATCATCATCACTCTTTCTTTTATACCTCCAAAATATTTGTTTTTTTTTCTTTGCTATGTTTCTCTTTTCTGTCTTTTGAATTGGTTCCTTTGTTTCCTTTTCTTCTATACTTTATTTGTGACTCATACTTGGAAACATATATCATTCATGATCATCGCTTCTTGCATGCCCCACAAGTACATCTCTCCATTCCCTTTTCCAGTGACTGCACTTGAACAAATAACAATATATATACGTACGTTAGTGTGTCTGTGTGTGAAATATTATACAAACTCCGATCCATATATTTTTTGAAATCTCATTTTCCATTTGTTTGGTTTGATTTTTCTTAAAAAAGTTCAAATCGATTCCTTTTTCCTAGCTATGCATACTTGAATAATTAATAACATAACATGTGATGTGAGTCAGTTTATGGGACCTCTCAGAATCTAACCACAAACACGACGCAGATCAATGCATTGATTGACTGAGTGATATGTATCTGTATGCCATCTATTATTATAAACATCTATCTGTATGCCTTAGCCCTCAGTAGAGCAATTATGCATAATTCTTATAGTACTTCTATATATTATGAAAGTTTAGAAGAGTATTATTAATGTTTAATAGCTGAAAATAATTTAAGTGAACCTAATCAAACACTATTATTAGTATAACAAAGAGATCAATGACATTATTTTACTTAACACTTTCTCACATGATCACCCATGATTTAGATAAACACCTTGAGTTACTTCAAAACTTAGTAGTTGTCATGTAATTTTCGCAGTGGGAAGAAAGTACGTCCGAGTAAAGATTGATATTGATCCATGAATCACTTACGTGACCACTATATATGACCATAATTATGTGTATAAAATTCTATAATTTGGCTTTATGGTAACATTTTCTCAACGTGTACAAAGGATTTATACCTTTACTTCCATTTGAGAAAATGTCACTTTGCACAACATAGATTGATATATAAGGACGCACCTCTACTTGGTGCTGAAGACCTTTGATATGTTCAACAGCCAAATCCAACATGTCTGCGTAGCTCGTTTGCTGCCAATATTTTCAAACCTTAATTATAAATTTATAAGATTACACCAAACTAAAATAAAAAAACATTAATTAGTATCCCTTACTTTATCCATATTGGGCACTAGTTCTTGTAGTTTCTTTAGCTTCCCGCTTATTCTTGTTCTTCTCTCCTATACACACACCCACAAACTAAATTTATACTCTTGTCTTCTTTAATTTCTAAATATATAATTTATGGGTATTCAATAATAATTATCAAAATGATAGAATAAAACTAACCCTTTCAGCGATGCTACGCGGGTGAGTCGCAAAGCCGCGCTTGGCCCTAACCCTACAAGGCACCGAGTCCTCTGGGATATTCATCAAGTTCTCCATTCTCGCCATTTCCAGAGATGTTTGCGGCATGCTAAACTACAAAATCAAACCATGTATATTATGGAATTAATGAACCAACTAAACGAATATCTTAATCAAACCAACATATATAAATCAATGAAAAAAACTGTACACAAAATTTGGTAGCAAAGGGCTAGTGAACAATATACACATAAATCAATCATAAACCTCCCCAATCTATTTCCCTTATTGGCATTCGCATTCTGATTGACATCTATTTCAACTTGTAGTTCTATTGTTATATGATACACACTACAATATCATTTGTTAGCATACAACTTGTGAATCATAAATAAACCTTCTTTAGGCTATTCATTTGTTTGGATCAGTTATATATATAACAAAAACACAAAAGAAAAAGCATTTGTTTGCGAAGGACTTGAACAATATACATATGTAAGTCGTAAACCTTTTCCAAGAACTGTAATGTATAACACAAAACCAGTAATAATTTGGCTTAGACAGATTTTTCGGCAATAATTCGACTTGGAATCCTATTGCTCACTACATGGAATCTAAATTGATTTATAGATTTCATATTATATGACACACTATTATATGATTTCGTAGCATATTGTGAACCTTCCCTAAGCTTATGCAAACTAATACTAATACACAATTCCATTAAACTTTAGGAATATTCACACTCTTTTCCCCCCTTTACCAATAAGAATCCAAGAATTATTAACTTTTTTGTATAACAAGTAAGTAACTAATCTAAAAAGTATTCATACAACATAAATAGATAGAGTAACCGCGGGCATAGAAAATACCTGAGTTTCTAAGGTGAAAAAGTCGGAGTTCTTGGACCTTTTTCCGGGTTGATCAATGGTGAAACTGATATGAGAAGACGAGTTATCCCAGTTGTTAGTATGATCATTTCCAAAATTCATACTACTCGATGCGACACCGTTTATAGCCGCCGCAGCCGCTTCAACTTCCGAGATTCGCGGTAGGGAATTATGTTCTTGATGACTACTACTCCCGCCGGAGAATCTTAGCTCCGACTTCAACCTCGACGGCCCTCTCTCTCCTCCTCCTCCTCCACCGCCGCCGTATCCTCCGTTCGGCCGTCCTAGAGAAAAACCTGTTCCCTCATCCATTAACAAATCTTGATCGAAAGAGAAAGAAAGAGATGTAATGTATATAATGTAGTAATGTAGGGTTATGTTATATATCTCAGTATTTTAATAACCAGTACGATTTTTAAAAAATGTATAAGACAAAGAAGAGAATGGGTCGTCTTTAGAGACTAGAGACTCGAGGACCCCTTCCTTTGTCTCTACTTATATTTTATTTATCGCCAATTTGGTAGAGAATAACAATTCATGAGAAGAATCTTTAGAAATATTCACTATTCGAATTCCTATTATTATTCTATAAAAATGACTAGTGTGTTGTATTTGTAATGTGTGTATATAATAATGCAAGAGGGGGTAAATTTTCTTGGGGCTCGCACATGGATTACAGGGGAAAGTAAACCAAATGGATACAATGAACCGACGATCAAATTGCCCAAAAATAATATAAACAATCACTCGCAACCAACACTATAGTAATAACTCGATTATATATAATGACAAGTAGGCGTATCCAAAAAATCAACATAGTGACTATGATGAAGCCATGTCAGCAGGGTCGGCCCTCATGGCTGCTTTGTCAGAAGAAAAGAGCAAGTGGGATGGATAAAATATTTTCAAGTGGAGTATAACTTTTATTTCTTTTTGCAACGATTCGTTTTTTATAACATATACTTTTGGCAAGTGTATGTTTTATATTACACGCTATTTGCATTAAATTACATTATTAAAACATACAACTTGCCACTCTTGGAAATACGTATTTGATTATTCATGCATATAAATGTGTACATATATATTATATGTGACTAATTATGATCAGCAATGGTTACTTTCTCCAGTCAGAAAATGAAAGAGAAAGGTGTGTATAAAGATCTAGAGATAGATTATAACTGTTAACTGAAGCAAATATCTATTAGAAAGATATTTTGGAAACTAACATGTGTAATAGATTTTCAGTTACGTGGTTGATGAGATCATATTGTAATTTAATTAAAAGAAAAAACAAAAGTCGTATCCCTTTTTCTATATGGAGAGAAACCAAACATTTTCCATTAATCGAAACAAAATCAAGACTACCATGGTAGATATTACAGTAAGTCAAAGTTACGCGTTAGCTAAACCAATTCACTCGTTTATGGATATATCATATAAAATAACATAGAATTATTATTTTTTAAATAATAATAATTGTTTAACACAATTATGGATTTTATTAAATTTGATTTAATTAGATAGGGTTAAAAATGAAATAATGTAAACAAAATATATTCAATAGTGCAACAAATTAACTAATATGTAAAACAAAAGTTTAACTCACTAAAGAAAAATTATTCATATGTTTATTGTGTAATCTGTAAAAATATAAGTCGGCTAGATTCAGTTCTAAATTAAATTCAAATTAATTAAGAAGCGGACGCTTTGGTGGGGTAAAAAAAGAAAAGTTACCGTTGGGATCAGTGGGAAGATGTTGGTCGTAGAATCCAGCCGGAGAGCTTCTGTGTCGGAACAAAGAAGAAGAAGAAGCTCCGGAATCAAATCCGACGGAAGATGGTTCGCCTGAGATGTAATGTCCAACGACGTTGGGATTGTGATGCTGCTGCCGCGGCGGAGGCAGAGGATGGTGGGACGTTTGAGAGCCAAGAGAGGAGAAATCACGGGTGGCTCCAGCGGCTGAGTCATATTGGTTGATATCGGCGTCGACACCGTCTGGACCGGAGGACTTAGAGGAATTAGGAGGGTACATGAATTAGAAAACGAAAAAAAAAACCCTACAAAAGTTAATCTAATGGTTAGGGAAAAAATCTTGAGAGGAGGAGAGGGTTGAGGGAAAGAGAGAGAGAGGGAGATTATGAGTAGTTGATTAATTAATATGATAAAGGAAGAGGGTTACTAATTATAGTTAGGATTGTTATAATTTAATTAATTAAAGCAATTAGGGTAACAAATTAGAGCGATGGCTTGTGGCCTTGTGCTTGACGAAGAGGGAGTCTTCGACTGCTCTCACGGTCCCCGTCAACGCACGTGCACCTCACGTGGCTGACAGATGGTGGTTTGACGTTGTTTTAAACTCTATATATAATTAATTTGTGGTGTTTTTTTTCTTCGTATAACTTAGTATCATTAATTATGGATCGAAGTGAAGATGTTGGTTGGATATGTCATATCATATGTATATAATCGTTCTGGTTTTATGGGGGTTGAATGGTTTAATTACTTTACTAGTAGAATTTTAATGCCAAAAAAACAATTAAGTGGAGTTAAATATGATGTATCGTTAATATGACCTCGGGGATGTATAGAGAGAATCAAATATCAAAATGGTGGTTTATAGAAATTTGGGTGAATACATACATGTACATAAAATCGAAGCCGCCTACATTATTTTTGGGGTAATGAAACTAATATGTAATGGTATAATTAATTATCATCATTCGTCAAGTGGGTCGTTAAGATTCCATTTTTGTATTAATAGGGGAAACAACTTGCTGTTTAACTTTGTACTTTATACTGTATTATGGTTTACAGATAGTCGGAAACTTATGATTTATTTTTGATTTTAAAAAACTATGTTTCTCGTTCATGTTTTCGTCCACCCCATATGATCCAAGACAAAGGCAGGCCATGACAAAAATAAAAAAATTACAATTTTACATATATAAGATTAGTTGATTTATAAACAAAAAGTACACATGTACTTTTTATTAAACTATATATGGTGAACGCCCATGGATTGGGATAGAGTAGACCATTGTATTTGTTTTAAAAAAACAGTTGATTTGGATTCCATTTTCCTTATATTTTGACAAAGCCCTCAATAATGCCGACTTCACAAATATTATAACGTACCAATATGACTACGATTGCTAGTGGTGATGAGTTCAAGCTGTTTGTCGTCAATCATCCAAATCTCTTTAATCGAGTTATAGAAGCCTTCTTTATCTCACGTTAAGTAGCAAAAGAATTTGTAGTCGTTCCTGCTAAAGAGCCATACTGTTGCTTAATTTTGTTGTTTCATCCCTTTTTGATAAACCGTTTTATCAATTTCTAAGTGAGTTGACATAGTCGTCACAATATCGAATCTGCAAATAGCACCATTTGCATAGTATCCAAACTAATCATACATATATGATCGCCAATTTAATTTGTGTCTATAGTTTTCCATATATAACAGTATAACACAAGTGCAAGATGAGAAGAGGTAAAACCATAGAATACAAAGCTTACTTATATCTTGTGTTTTCTTAAGCCGTATTAGTATTAACGGAGATAACGAGGTTTCTCTTAGTAATTTGTTGTTTTGATCAACTATATATTTTTATCTAATTATTAATCTTGTAATTATACATTTGTAACACAATTTCTTTGCTTATTTTTTATTTGGAGAAAATATTCAATTTTATTTTATTGTAATTATTTATGTAAATGACTTAATTATCAAAATTATTTATAAAAATTGAAACTAATTTTAACATCGATTTATGTAGATCAAATAATTACTAAAAAAAATAGATTATTTTCTAAACATTAGTCTGCGAAATCAATAATTTACATAAATTACTTTGGTTTGATCCATCAGTCAATGTCGAGATTCAGTCCGTGCCAGTGCCACCTAACTCTGTTCCATCACCGCTATGTCATGAAGCCACCGCAAAGTCATCAAACCCCTTGGAGTCTTTACAAAACCCCCAACAGAAACAGAATTTGATTTCCAGTCCATCAAGAAATAACAGGCCCATTAAGAAAATGCGTCATTTGGACCAGGTTAATTCTAATCCCTTCTTTTTTTTTTTTTGTTCAATTCAAAATTAATAAATTTCAAAACTTTTACAGAAAAGGTTTTAATTTTTTTTTTTCATTCAATTGTTCTTTTCACCTTTTCTAATATTTTTAATAATGAAAATTTGTATACTAAGTTTATAAGACAATGCGAGAGAACTAACCCAATTTGGATGTTTGCTATTAGCTAGCAAATTTCAAATGAACATACAGTACATGCTTTGTTTCTAAAAAGGAAATATATTATATATCTAAAGACTACTTTTTTGCGAAACTTGCAAATATTGACGTAATTATATTTTATTACTTTTAAAATTTTATATTTTCACTGTAATTTATCTGTTAATTACTGTATGTACGTTGACATAAACCATGTATACAATAAGTCAATAACTAAAAGATGACATTGGTTATTTGATCCAATCATTTTCAACTTCATGAAAACTAACTAATTATAAGTGATTCTGATTTCCAAGTATGAAACTCCAAATGTTGATGTATGCTCAGCGCATTTCTTACGTATACAATTATTTAAAAAGTTTTTGCTGTTGTTTTTTTATTGGAAAAGTTTGCGATTAATGTATGAGTTTAGTAATGACTACCTAATACCCATATATGCTAGAAAACTAAGTTAATTAATTCCAAGTATTTTATATTATGTTTACGAAAACCGAAATTATCGATGTTGTGATGAGTTAAACTGACTTGTTTCATAAAATTTTGGTTTTGGTATTAGTGTTTAAGTGGTGATATTAATTCTAATTGGACAAATGCTCTACTCGTTACAACTAAATGCTGATGAGTCAACACGACGAGCTTGACGAATTTGATATAATTGCGACGAGGTTTCAACCCTATATATGGATCAGACTGATCATGACCTTTTAAAAATTGTGAATCCGTAAAGGTCATACATAACTTCAGATTTTTAATATTTGGATTTTATTCTACCACAATATCCCCTACCAAACACCAATTTTTCTATGTAACTTCTTCCTTTTGCTTTTGAGATATCTATTTAATTGTAGCTCTTAAATCATTCACAAAACTAATTGTCATGTGCTTCACGTAAAATCTCTTGCTACCATAAGAAAAAATACCCTGGAAATTAAAACATGTGAGAAAAAGGGTTAAAAAGTGAAGAGAATAGCTCACACAAATTAAGATATCATCGAATTTACTTTCTTAGTCATTTTCAAAAATTAAGACAGCTACAAGCACCAATAATATAAAGATCACATGTAAATGGGATTAAGGAAATGTTTTATCAATTAAGAAGAAAGCTTCTATAGCAGTGCACTAGAAAGTCTATAAAGATAATTAACTTTACTTTAGCCCTAGAAAGGAAAGACTCTAAGCTCTTTTTTCACGCCCTTTCGGGCATAGCCATCATGAAGTAGATATTGGTACTCTCTTATGCAGCAAATACTGAAATAAAAATTCCAACTGACTTTTTATTTTCTTTTAATTTCTTTTTCAATTTCCTTATATCTAGATTTCGCTTGCAGCAGTACTTTGGTACGAAAATTATGATCATTACGATATGTGGTTAATGTAGTCATTGTGGTATGAATAGTACTTTTGAAGTGTACTGTCATTATTATCATTACTCGATAATGATGATGATAGTTAAAAACTATAATTAACATTATTTTACTAAAGATTTAGAAGTTAGATCGTTAACAATTTTAGATACATGATGCTCAGGTCTGTCGCTTAAAGAAAAGAAGAAGGTGTACATAAATAAGTAAAAGAAAAGAAAAAAAAAATGATGAGAACGAGAAAGACATGGTACGAAGAGCATACGAGTCAGGAAATAAATGATCTCTGACAACTGTAAGATGTTGTATTTTGTTTATTAATTGGATATTAATAACTTAAATAAGCTCTAATACGTTAATCTGTCATTTTCCTAATATAATTTGTTATTCGTATTAGTTGACGGGTAAGTTCTTAAGTAAAACGGGACTCGTAAGCAGCAAAGAGTTATAATGATATATGGAATGTGAGTTATTTATCTCTATACTGCGACGTGGACATTACTATGTGAAAATGTGCTGCACGTAACATATTTATAACTAATCTCTTTAAAGTTTTAAAATTTTCAAATATTGTAAAATTTAGGTTCATAGTTCTTTATGTTTAAAACGCAATGACAGAAAATAAACTTTTAACATAAATTGTCAACACTATGCGATAAACCTCGTGGACCATTGTTTTTCAATACGTATTAATATTATTAATTAGTTTACAACAATATGATTACATCTTTCTTTTTTTTGTTAAAGAGCAATATGATTAAATCTCCTTTCTAAAAACAAACAGAACAAACGAATATGACTAAATCTTTAACAAAAAAAATGATTAAATCATCATATGTAACTAGTTAAACACATTAAAGATATCAACTTAAAATTCATATTAATGTAAGTATGTACACCAAATATTTGTAGGAAAGGTTAAAGCCTGAAGTTGATAAAGCCTTAAGTTAAGAAGAGGTACTATTAAAATTATGAGAAAAATGCTTTTTTTTTGGTAACTTGAAATAAAACATATTAGCTAAAACTTATTATGAACATCACACAAAAAAAACAGTGAAAAATACTAACAAGAAATTTGAGAAAGTTATTTGTAATAAAAAAAACAACTATAATAGTAGTGGTAGATTGTAGAATTTTCATTAAAAAAATTTAAAAATTCTATTTTTGGATAAAACAACATATTTTATACATGTTTTCCGGTAAAGGAATTGCTTGAGCTGAATTCAAAGAACGGACATTTGGCCTTTACCATTCTGTCTAACGAGTTACATAAATCTCCTTGTCGCACTGAGGTTTTAGTGGCTGAAAAGTTCTAAATGGTCCAAGAACAAAAAGGGATCCGAAGAGGTATGCTACTATTAAATTGTCCAAGCGTTATATGGATAATCATGAGAAAAATGCTTAAGTTGATAATTAGTACTGGTTTTGTTCAAAATGTTAGAATTAGGCTACAAAAGAACAAAAAAAAAAAAAAAGAAGCTGCTCAAAGGATTATTATTAACCGTGGATTGAATTGGAAGAAATTTGTGAAAGCTTAGAATCTAGAAATAGGTGATTTTATCACATTTGGTGAAATATTTTATGTGTTCCGTGAATGAAAAATTGTTGTACACATCTTCAAGCTTATAGGTATAGTAGCGACCGCCGACCAGTATATATTAGTGGACAAATCTTTCATATATTTTATTTTGTTTGCTTTTTTTTTCCCTGGTTAGTGAAGGAATCATTCGTGGACAATTTTGACAGCCTAACCACAACCATTGGTTAATCTTATAAACCAAAAACTGAAATTTGGTTAATGTTCATGAAAACAAAAGGTTAATCTCAAAACATCGTCGGTTAACTGATCCTAATATATATATAATTAAGCAACTAATACTTTTTATTTTAAAGAATATTCATCGAGTCGATACCTATAAGAGCATCTTTACTAGGAGCAAATTCCAAGATAGAGCAGCTTAAGAAAGTATGGACATGGCCACCTTCTATATGATTCATATATTCAATAATTATTAATCAGAATAAGAACAAAAATAATGAAGAGTTGTTAAATATACTGTATTCGCAAATCGCAAGAATAAAAAATTAAACAAACAGAGACCTAAAGATGAGACATACGAGGGAGGCTAAGTTAGTTGTTGGAGGCTGCTATCAAGATTACGCCGCCGTGGGGTCCCTTAGAGCCAATCAGCCAACTGTTAAAATCGACATAAGTAAAATGAATGACTTGTTTTAGGATGCATAGACTTACCATTCGAAAGACCGCGAGCTAATAATATAACATCCAAACCTTCTTAGTGGGAAACTTCCATTAAACTGTCTATGTAAAGAAAGAAAAAGACTCTTGTGTGAACTAACATCCTGTTTCATGTTATTCAATTTTGGTAATGACATATACTTGATACAGTTTTGTCACTACTATGCCTCTCTGATAACTTTGTAGCAGTTAGGGTTAAACTGATCTTTTGGTATTTAAAACCTGAAAAATCAAAAACTGATAATTGATGGCTGCTAATTGGATTTAGATATTGGCAACAAAGTCAAGTCAGCTTATGGAGTAACCGGTTGAGCCGGTGCACGAATGCCTTGACAGAAAATGTGGCCATGTGATGTTATAATTAAGCAATGTATGTGGAAGTGCCTATGAAAGTATGTTTGGGCACAATAATTCCAACATTTTGTTTTTTGTTGATTGTCGACTCATATTTGTTGATACCTTTGAATTGTTTGCTTTTTGTTATTTAAAACTGTGGATTATTTAAAGGGTTGGAATTTCAGAAAATTTTGGTCTTTCTTTTACAAGAAATGAAATGAAATATAAAAGGGACACAATATAAAACGTATTTTTGCGTGGTTCACTCAATATCTGAATTTCTAGGATTTTTTTCTCTCTCTTTCTCAAGTTTGGGACCAATTTTCTCTTTAGTGGCACATGACTCCTCTCTTTAAATGTTAAGTTTTTACCTTTAAAACAAAAGTTAACTCTAATATGAATTTTTGGCCGTATCCTAAACAAAGTATATGAGGAATTCTAATCTATATAGGAGTGGTAGCGTATAGTAGATATATGTTTTGGAAAATTGTGGGGGTTATACTATTTTGTGGTGTTTGTCATATTTTAATGTACAAAAGAACAACAATTCTATTATAACACCGAAATTACAAAATTTAACCCAAAGATAGTATTATTACTAACAAATTTAATAACTAAACTGTGTAACTAATATCAATATAATATATAAACATATATCTCGATATAATGTGTGACTAAGGAAAACCAATACTTTTCTCTTACAATTATATATATCTTGTTGATAGTTAATCCGTCCGTACATATATATATATATATGTAACATCGGTCAAGTTTAAATTTTGTGATGATGTTGATTTAATTATTCAAGGTTAGAATGTGTCGGTGAAAATTATCTAACTTATAAAGATATACTTTTCTTGTTTTTGTCAAAGCTTATTAGATATACCTGTTATCTTTGTTGCTCAATTTGATAATTAAATCGTATGAGTTGAGTTTTACTAGTCAATATAGCATGTTAGTTGAATAGCTATTGTTAAGTACGTAAGTAAGAATCGATTTAGTTATCTAATCTAGCAAGTGACATATTTATGCGAAGATTAATCAATTATGCGCTGGAAATTATTACGTGTACGTCCACGCATGTAGTTTTGGGTACAATTAGCGTTGAAGTAAAAATACGGAGTTTGCGATTTGTTTTCTGATCAGTATGTAAAGAAAAAAAAAACAATCGCTCTTACTAAATAAACAATGTTACAATGACATAATTACTTACAACTAGCAGCTAGAATACTGTCAAGTGTCATTCGTTGATGAGGACACGAGGCAATTTCAAATTTGATTTTATAGGTATAATTTGACAGTTTCCAAGATCTTTGTTTTTAATACTACTAATTTATAATTTTGATTAGTTTAATAGACTCAAAAAAATTCAGTGTCCAATAATAATAACAATAAAAAGAAAAATACATAAACGCTTCACAATTCGCACGGACGTGTCTATGCTATTATGTGAATAGAGTACCTAATACATACATTCCATGCCAAACCCCGACTCGTGGTTTAAGTTCTGTGAGGATAAAGATCTTTTCTCCCAGACACGATAATCGAGGGACCTTCACTGCAACTCTCCTCCTCCGACGTCGGTAAAGGAAAACCTTGCCGGCATCGGGACATAACCAGCGTCTCTATTTCCTGTTCTCGCTCTTGCAATCTAGTTTTCTTTTTCGTCTTTTATTATCTTTTTCCCCCCGTTTACCTCCCCTTGACCCTCCCCACCGACATGCATCTAGCCGATCTACAATCCAAAGAGGACAGTTGCTGGTCGGAGTCTTCCAACTCTTTACCGCTTCCAAACTCTTTCTCGGAGATGCCTTTTGAAGATCCTTCTTCTGTCAGATCTGGTTTTCTGATCCACCAAGAGGAGCAACTAAACCAGGTAATCTCGATGGCAGGAACAGATCCTCGTCCATCAGATGTGCCCTGCCTAGTGGAAACGTCGACGGCACACGACGGCTTCCTCTTCCTGGTATCGTCTTCCTGTACCGGAGATTTGAAGCTCCTAGGGTCCCTTTCAAAAGCTTTAAGCCCCGATTCGAACCCCCAATCATCTTTCCTCCCTTCACCGGAGATGTTCGAACCCCTGAATCAGACATCTGCTCAACCCGGCCGCCGCACAAACTTTCCTCTGTCCTCGACTGCGAAACTAGGTTTCCTGCTGTTGGGCCCATTTCTCCTCGGCCCGTTAAGGTTCTTGAGCCCATTAACAAAAGATGTCGCTTTCGATCTTCCCCTGCTCTCATCCAGGTTTGAGCGGAACTCATATCTCTCATACTCTAGTCAATATGTGTGTAGGCTTATGGAACCATTTGTTCGAAGACTGCATTTGGAATATAACCCACCACTGTTGTTAGATTGGTTAGAGATAGATATAGGAAACCTGTTTTTAGATCGAATCATTGATTCTGCTTTGAAAGTTAGAAGCTTGAATGAACTCGGCATTATGATCCAGACCATTTGGCGCTGTGATTACCGATGTATCTTCAGGCCTTCTTCCTCATCACCATGTATGCTTATCGAGACCCCTAAAACGCAATATATCAACTTGTTGAAGTATCCTACAAAAAACCTGAAGTTCAGTGGCATTATGACCCCATCTCCATGGAGTGGGAGTTACCACCGTAGCTATCAGAGTTCCACATCGAAGCATAACATCTCCAGAACCATCACCACCACCCGGGTTACAACCCACCGAATCCCTGCCAAGGCAATGCTTCAGCTTCTGCCCCTCTCCCCGGAGAGCTATTTGGCCCTGATTCACCTCTCAACGTCACTAAGTCATATGACCGTGACTACTTTGTCAGCACTCGGATCCGTCGATGTTGATCAGTCTTGCAACCATGATCTCACCTGTCTCAGCTTGCTTCTTAGTGGCTGCCTCACACCTCTCTTGGACTATTGCTTGATGTTTTTTTATCTTCTTGTTTATGACTTTGGGGAAAGTCTACCTTTGTAATCTCTTTAACCTGTTGAACCTTGGAATCTCAATTCCTTTCCTCTGTATTGTTTCTATTTGAATGAATGGAAACCTACCTTTGATCAAAAAAAAAAAAAAAAAAAAAAAAAAGAAAAAAGAGTACCTAATACATATACGTCCATGTATGAATATATGTCAGTGTGGTTTTCAACAAAAAGACATCTACGATATTTGAAATCTCTCGAGGGTTTTATTATGTTCTTATAATTTCTTTTTTTTTTGTTACGAATATTAATTTTGGTTTCGTCTCAATTTGCTTATATATACTTCAACTACGTGAAAACGTTAATCGATAGGATACAGACGTCTCGCAAAATGTCTTCTAACAGGATATAATTAAGTTCTAATTTTGTATGCAAAATGAAGAACTTATCTTGTAGTAATTAACGTTTTCTATAATGATAATTATTGTATAGAGACTTCAGACTTATATTAGTCATTATAAATAAGAGACTAAAGCTAATCATTGCCTTTGAAAAGTATTACAAGACAGTATTGTTTGACATGTTAAAAAATAATTGTTTTTAACTTTTTAAAAATAAACCCTCATTTACGACAGGAGAATGTATATTACCTTACATGTGGTGTGGTGTTATTTAAAATAAATATTTTAATAAAGAACAATTGTTTTGTCGTGAAGGGTTTCGATTGTAGCTTTCGTTCTCGAAGTCTGATTATCATATCCTTTTCTGATTGTAATGGGGTTCGATTTGGTGACAATTTCTCGATTTTTTTCTCGTAGTTAATGTTTTATTATATCAATATAAATATCGTTAATTAACACACACATACACATATATATATATATATATATTTATATACATATAGATTAGTTGTTTGTGATAATATTGTCCATGCGTGAGCAGAGCAGCGTGACGACCATCCCGAGTAAATGATGATCCTAGAAGAAAATGGCTTTAAAACCTATGAGTATAATTTATCTATCACCAAAGTAATTTCTTGCCTGCACATGATCCCGATACTTGTGTCAGATCTCTGTACATTGTCTATAGTTTCTGACAATATAGAAGAATAAAATGTTTTTTTTTTAATAGTTATATTAACATTTAATTTTGAGAGATTACTACAAAACAAAAACAATTAAAATGCTAACCGTTAAAGTAACTAATTGTTTGCCGTAATATTGTATCAAGTATAAACTTATAAACTTTAGCGGTGCTAACTTTTCATCTACGTAATTGCCAAAGTAATCCTATTGGGTTTAAAATTTTTCAAATTTCAAATTTAATATTTTAAATCATAATGTTGATTTAGTCTTTTCCTACTTCGTACGTGTAAAATCAGGTAATGAAACGTTAACATTGGGTTAAATCAAATCTCGATATACCTTTTATATATGTATATATATATTGCAAATCATAAGCACGTGTCAATAGTTATAATCATAAACCAATGTAAACTTAAACTTGTGTCATATAAATTTAAACGTTCAAAACAGTATAATAAACGATTCCATCTACATGGTAACTACTAACCAAAGTTCCCTCACAATTAATCGATTGTGGTATTACACGCATGAATACCACCGAAACTATTGACTGCTAGTATTGCAACTTGTGTTTTTAAACACATCTACATATAAATCAAGAAATAAAATGGCATACACAAAATAGGGTTGTTACAAACGAATTCTAGATAAACAACCAAAACCAAAGGTACTTTTATTCAATATACTTCCCCTTAGAGTTCTTTCGTGGCACGCCATTGACTAACGACTAGGGAATCCTATAACATTTTTAAGTGTTAGTTAGTTGGTCCTAATTACGATAGGGTAGTAGATATTACTAAAAGCTATAGAGCAACTAATTCTCTGTAAATTTTACGAAATACACAGACACATTTGTTGATAATTAATAATACTATTTTGGGTTTTAAAAAAGTTCTACATTTATATTCATCTTTCCATGAGTAATCCAAAGTTTGGCCCTAGCTATAGAGTAACTTATTGATAATAAATAATCTTTTAAAAGTACATACTTATTCATTAATCATTAATAATATTATCATGGTATCAAATTTCCAACATCAAGTTTTCTCTGATGTGACGCTAAACTTACCAACGACGACTATGGTACTTATGAAACTTTTTACTATGTATTACTTATAAAGTTCTTTTTCTTATATACTAATTTACATGAACATTAATTGACTGATACATGTGACCAATCGAAGTGCAGAGGATTTATCAACTTTATCGTGAAAAAATAATTATTTTTGTCTAGATTAAATTTGAGGAATCCTTGGTGTATCTGTATCACATCTTTTTGTGTGGAAAAAGGTTTATCCGCCCATGTGCTTTCTTGCTAATTCTTTTCAAACTCTAACCACCCTTTAACTTTAATAATCGATAGTTAAAATTCTAGAATTAATATCAAAACTATGAAGATAGAAAAAAAAACGTGATATGCTAAGCATATACCGTAACACTGATATAGACCGGAAAGTTATAAATTGAAAGAAAACTATAAGTAGTCCCACCACAAATGTATGGCCTGATCATATATGTAAGCTCAGATTAATTGACCAGTCTAGCTATAACCATTTTTGTTTAATATCTCCCAGCATTTATATGCTTTTTATAAGGATAAATTTATAATAATGTGGGCAGCCTAAGTAGTATTACAATTTTTCTGCACCTTCTTTGGGAAACAAATAATTATACTTTTTGACGACATAAATAATTATTTCTTTGCACGTTAAAAAATGTTCAACCTACATTTATGCTTGCAGTTTTGTAATTAGCCTTTAATGTTCATATCTTTACTTCTGTCTTTCCTTGTCTTTTACATATAACCATTTGTGTGTTACAGCAGAGAGTTTCCAAATCTGAAAAACAAGAATAACTTGACTTTGTTTCGGACTAATCATTAAGTTTTGATTAGGTCATGCCATTTATTTCTCATGTGCCATAATACCATGAACCTAGTCATATAAAATAAAGATACGAGTAAAAAGGTTAAAATTACTCTGTTCATGTTATTACTACCAGTCTACCACGATAAAGCCTGCAATCCCACTAACAGTAAGTTTCACTCAACATGCTATATTTTCTTTTGTCACAATTACATTACTCACAATTGAGATTGCACATGCACTCTATACTTAATATGTCCTTCTGTACATACAATGAAAAAGTATATGATCAACAAGGAGTAACCGATTAATTTTTTTTTGAACGGTCAATTATATGACACAACTTAAATGCTAAACGGAACTAAATTTTAGGTTATGTTATACACTTATACTATATACTAATACTATTAACAACTACAGTAGATAAGTGTGAAGCGAGTCGACGCGGTATTATACACCGAGTCAGAAGACGCTACCTCGCATATATTAAAATCCATTTTTATGTCACAAATCAAAGTCGTTGGTGTTAAATTTGATCTGGTTTAGTTTAAATGAAACTTTGTATTATATAACTCGGTTTCATCTTATAATACAGCTGTCTTCCCATTGATCGCGTAGGTTTCTTATGTCGTCAGACATTTTAAGACATTTGACTTTACTCATAATCATCCTTTTCTGTACATTTTTTTGCTTGTTAAGGTTTTAATTACCCTTTCTATATATGATGTGGTTCTTCAGAAGCATTAAGTGTTTTTTTTGTACTATATGTTTGTAGTTTCTAAATTTATGACTTTGGAAAAATTAGGAACGTTCTGGCACCACATTGTTATATGCATGATCGGAAAAATTGTGGTCCTCTTCCCCCAAAACTTCGAGCACCCATGACACAAGTTATAAATATCTTTTACGTGTAATCATTTACTTTGAATTATTTTATAGCTTTCTTTTGACTGTATACGTATAAGAGTGTGTAATATACACGATTTTTAACATTTACGGAATGTCGGTAAATATAAAAAAGAAATTATATCACCGAAAATGATTGTGGTAGATGTCATTGTGATTAACATAGCTTAACTAGCATCCAATAGTATAGCATCTATTTTTTAAAAATGATCTGATTGACATATCTATGTATAATTATATCAATTAGAATTAGTTTGGCTTTATTTCAATCCGGTGGTTGGAGATTAGTTTTCTCAGACAGTGGAAATTTCCTGATCTATTAGCTTGTTTATTATAAAACTAACAAAACCAATAATTGCCAGCTAATAACGAAATTTAAATAACAAAACCTAGAAGAAAAGAAAAAATAACGAAGATATTGAATTGGTCCCTTGTGAACAAAGCCCACCTCCAACGTCTACTTTTTCTCACTATAAAAACAACTCATTTCCATGCAGAAACACAATCAATCACTTCTTCTTCATCTTCCTCAAATACAAAGACATTTTTTCTTCTTAAATAATATTGGAGAAAACAAAGATAGTCTTAACCAAGACTGAAAATTATCAGGTGAAGAATGGCGACTCCGGCATGGAGCCATGCCAAGGCTCAATGGGTAGTCGCCATGTTGGCGTTACTCGTTGGCTCGGCTATGGCTACCGAACCTTATTACTATAGCTCTCCTCCGCCACCTTACGAGTACAAATCTCCACCGATTCCGGTTAAATCTCCGCCACCTCCTTATGAATACAAATCTCCTCCCCCACCGGTCAAATCTCCTCCTCCTCCTTATTACTATCATTCACCGCCCCCGCCGGTTAAGTCTCCTCCTCCTCCTTATTACTATCATTCACCGCCGCCGCCGGTTAAGTCTCCTCCTCCTCCTTATTACTATCATTCACCGCCCCCGCCGGTCAAGTCTCCTCCTCCTCCTTATTACTATCATTCACCGCCCCCACCGGTCAAGTCTCCTCCTCCTCCTTATTACTATCATTCACCGCCCCCACCGGTCAAGTCTCCTCCTCCTCCTTATTACTATCATTCACCGCCCCCACCGGTCAAGTCTCCTCCTCCTCCTTATTACTATCATTCACCCCCGCCGCCGGTTAAGTCTCCTCCTCCTCCTTATTACTATCATTCACCGCCGCCGCCGGTTAAGTCTCCTCCTCCTCCTTATTACTATCATTCGCCGCCGCCGCCGGTTAAGTCTCCTCCTCCTCCTTATTACTATCATTCACCGCCTCCGCCGGTTAAGTCTCCTCCTCCTCCGTATTACTATCATTCACCGCCGCCGCCGGTTAAGTCTCCTCCTCCACCATACTACTATCACTCTCCTCCCCCTCCGGTTAAATCTCCCCCTCCCCCATACGTTTACTCATCACCACCACCACCGCCAAAGTCATACACGCCACCGTACTACTACTCATCACCACCTCCTCCAGTGTCATACCCTCATCCTCACCCACACCCACATCCACTTGTCTTCAAAGTTGTTGGTAAAGTGTATTGTTACAGATGTTATGACTGGACTCACCCCAAAAAGTCTCATGATAAGAAGCATCTCCAAGGTAATTCTGCCTTCCATGTGTTCAATAATGAATTTTAATCTTGGCAGATTCCTTAGTTGACTAGATAAGATATGTTATATTTGATGATTAATTCTAGGATAAACTATATGCTCGTAGCATTGTATTGTAAAGTGGTGGTTGCATGTAATATAGATTATTTAATTAGTGGAGAAAAGAAAACGATATTAAGTCAAGAAAAAGACAAGAATCTGTTATTGACTTAAACAATCCAAAGAGATCGAACAAGCAAAATCGATTTTGCGGATACCAACTATAAGGACAGGAAATAATATTTTAGATTTTAACATAATTTGTTTTTGTCATTTTAGGTGCTGTTGTGGAAGTGACTTGTAAGGCCGGTGACAAGACGGTTAAGGCATACGGAAAGACCAAGAACAATGGTAAATACGCAATCACCGTTAAGGGATACAACTACCGTAAATACGGAGGTGATGTGTGCACGGCCAAGCTTCACGCACCGCCTAAGGGCTCACCATGTAACATTCCCACAGATTACCATTGGGGTAACAAGGGTGCTAAACTTCACGTGAAATCGAAGACAAAGGACGAGGTTGTTCTTTATGCTAAGTCCTTTGCTTATGCACCAAAGAAACCTTACGGAGAATGTCACAAACCGGCACCTTACCATCCTCCTTACTACTACAAGTCCCCACCACCACCGGCTCCAACCTATGTCTACAAATCTCCACCACCGCCAACTCCGACTTACGTTTACAAGTCACCGCCACCTCCAACCCCAACATATGTCTACAAGTCTCCTCCACCACCAACCCCGACCTATGTCTACAAGTCTCCGCCTCCTCCAACTCCAACATATGTCTACAAATCTCCTCCACCACCAACCCCGACCTATGTCTACAAGTTTCCGCCTCCTCCAACCCCAACCTATGTATACAAATCTCCACCACCGCCAACTCCGACTTACGTTTACAAGTCACCGCCACCTCCAACCCCAACATATGTCTACAAGTCTCCTCCACCACCAACCCCGACCTATGTCTACAAGTTTCCGCCTCCTCCAACCCCAACCTATGTCTACAAATCTCCACCACCGCCAACTCCAACTTACGTTTACAAGTCACCGCCACCTCCAACCCCAACATATGTCTACAAGTCTCCTCCACCACCAACCCCGACCTATGTCTACAAGTCTCCGCCTCCTCCAACCCCAACCTATGTCTACAAATCTCCACCACCGCCAACTCCGACTTACGTTTATAAGTCACCGCCACCTCCAACCCCAACATATGTCTACAAGTCTCCTCCACCACCAACCCCGACCTATGTCTACAAGTCTCCGCCTCCTCCAACCCCAACATATGTCTACAAGTCTCCTCCACCACCGACCCCGACCTATGTCTACAAGTCCCCGCCTCCTCCAACCCCTACTTATGTCTACAAGTCTCCTCCACCACCAACTCCGATCTATGTCTACAAATCACCACCACCGCCAACTCCGACTTACGTCTACAAGTCCCCGCCTCCTCCAACCCCGACATATGTCTATAAGTCTCCTCCACCACCAACTCCGACTTATGTCTACAAGTCACCACCACCGCCGACTCCAACATATGTCTACAAGTCACCACCACCACCAACTCCGACATATGTCTACAAGTCCCCACCACCACCAACCCCTACTTATGTCTACAAGTCGCCACCTCCTCCTACTCCAACCTATGTCTACAAGTCTCCACCACCGCCAACTCACACTCCAACACCATACTACTATCATTCACCGCCCCCTCCAGTGAAGTCTCCTCCTCCCCCATACTATTATCACTCACCACCCCCTCCGGTTAAGTCTCCGCCACCACCATACTACTATCATTCACCGCCCCCTCCAGTGAAGTCTCCTCCTCCCCCATACTATTATCACTCACCACCCCCTCCGGTTAAGTCTCCGCCACCACCATACTACTATCATTCACCGCCCCCTCCAGTGAAGTCTCCTCCTCCCCCATACTATTATCACTCACCACCCCCTCCGGTTAAGTCTCCGCCACCACCATACTACTATCATTCACCACCCCCTCCGGTTAAGTCTCCACCACCACCATACTACTATCATTCACCACCCCCTCCAGTCAAGTCTCCTCCTCCACCATACCATTACAGCTCCCCACCACCTCCAGTCAAGTCTCCTCCTCCACCATACCATTACTCTTCACCACCACCTCCGGTTAAATCCCCACCACCACCATACGTCTACAGCTCTCCACCACCACCAGTAAAATCTCCTCCACCTCCGGTCTACATCTACGCTTCTCCCCCACCTCCCACACATTACTAGGCTCTTCAAATTCAACAAAATTTCCCCATTATTCAAGTAAGTCCAACGCTCCTATAGTCTTTAACATACTCCAATATCATCCGTTCTAGTAAGTACTATCCCCTAAACAAAATATCTCAATTTCTTCTTGATAGGTTTTCTTTTAAAAAATGAAATAAAGGAAGGGTCAAAGTCAAAGAGGAGAAGAAGTGAACCAAATAAGGATCGTCGCGTGGAAATCAGAAAGGATACATCTATAACAACGAACCACATCATCACTTCGTCTTCTTCATTGTCGCTCATCTTCCACTTGTGCATCATTATCTTTGCGTCTTCATCATGTCAAAATTGTTTACAAGACCCTTTTAGATCGTATCATACTCTTCTCTGTTCACTTTTGTTGTTAAGTTAAAAAAAAAGTGGGTTTTGGTAATTTAATTGTTGTGCATACATTTTCTATGTTGTTATTCTTGTAATGAGAGAGTTGTTAGCATATAAAACAAGTTCAGTTTCTTCTTTCTTCTTTTTAATTTTATTTTCGAGTATTAGGTATGCACACACACTCAGTGGCGGATTTAGGATAATATATTGCCTCGGGCACAAATGATATTATATAATAATCATATTAAAATTAAATAATAAACATATTAAAATTAAATAATAAACGTATTAAATAAATATATTTTTTGATAATTTGAAAGTATATTTTGCATTTTAGTGAGCCAAAATTTTATAAGCATTTTTTTATTGGTAACAAAATATATTTTAAAAAACTAAGTAGATAAATGCACAATTACAAACTTACAATTCACTATAAAATAGATGATTAAAATTGCTTATCTAACCATATCACACAAACTAGCTTAAATCCTAAAATAAAAAATGATAATAGTTTTTAATGTTACTAATTAGCTAGTTTTACCATAAATTTATCAGTTAAGATATATGTATACTATACAAAAAAATATGAACTAACTTTTTAAAAGTTAAACTGGAAATAGAAACATTAAATATAACTAAAACATATAATTTTGGTAAAGAAAATATAATTAAATTGAGTAAAGAAAATGCAAAATGCATCTGATAGCAAGGAAAGAATAAAAAGGAAATAGCTAAACAAAAATATAGAACAAGTATAAAATTAATCTTAGGTGCCTATTTGCCAAATGACTAAAGTATAAATATGAAAACCTATTACTAATTAATTTTTAAAAAGTAGTATGGGGCCCGTGCCCCAGCCACTAATATACTAGATCCGCCCCTGCACACACTCATAACATTCTCTATCTTAGAAAACATATATAGTTCCAACGACAAAGTTAAAAAGAAAAAAAAAAAAGACATTCTTGTGAGTTGGGCACGACATCGTTTCCATATGTTCTTACATAGAAAGTGATCATTGCTTCAAAAGCTGGAAAGCGGAAGTATCACATCTCTTTGATCTAATTGGCTTATTACTAAATTGTGTTATGTTTGTACGTCAGAGAATCACTTTCACTCAACTAATTTCCACCTATTCTCTTTTACTTTCGGATGTTTGTTTGATTCCTTTTAAAAAATAAAATAAAAAATATGGTGAATACAAAACCAAAATTGGACCCAACATACACACTAAAATAAAATATAAACTTGTTGAAAAAAAATTCATATCAAACTTGTTTTTAGGTTATAATACCTAATTTAAACGAAAAAATGGAACCAAAGCATATGGAAACCTAAAAAATGGAGTAGTTGTACGTTGTTGGGCTGATGGGAATTTGAGGCCCGTTTGACTAAAACGTGTATTTGGTACTATTTATTTGCCTCCGACTTTTTTATTTTTGTCACCGTCATTTTTCTTTAATTGATAATGAGTAATTTGATTGATAAAAATTATTTATAGAGAATATGATAATTATGAATGTTAAACTTCAATGAAAGCTATGGACAACATTTGTTCTACTACTATATGGTATAGCAGCTTCCTACTCCACAAGATAAAATAAGAAGAGAAAAGAATAATTGTGTCACACAAAAAAAAAGTTAGAATAAAGCAAACTGTAAAAATGAGAATGGAAAAACTTATAAAACGTGCAGAGACCAAAGTAACTCAAATTAAAAAAAAAAATAATGGGAAGATGAAGAAGAAACAGCTGTGATTTTGATTTTTTTTTTTTTATCTCTAATGAAACACTGAACATACAATTTATACAAGTATGAATGAATGATTTGGAGAGAGCCTTTTTGCTTAATAATAATATTCTCCGTGTTTTATTAGTTGCGCTGTCTTATTATTATTATTTTTATTTTTATATTTTTTCTCACTTTTTTTCTTTTTCTTTCCATTTTATATTTTTTAAAATTAATCTATTGAAATTTCCTTCCTGGCTGGCTGCTGTGTCTTCCTCTCTCTCTCTTTCTAACTCGGAAATTTTCTAGAGAGAGGATCGGAGCCAAAGTTTGGAAAAAGCTAAAACGCAGGCAAGAAGGTGGAGGAGACAATCTCATCTT
The DNA here is from genome assembly GCF_030686135.1 of Camelina sativa. Classification (NCBI taxonomy): domain Eukaryota; kingdom Viridiplantae; phylum Streptophyta; class Magnoliopsida; order Brassicales; family Brassicaceae; genus Camelina; species Camelina sativa. The sequence continues at coordinate 2,367,482 of NC_141884.1, read as the reverse complement.
CCTTCCAAAGCGTTTCTTCATCGTCTTTATCTATCTGTTACCTCTCTCCCTCACAGATCCGATTCTGATCAAGTTTTTTACATTTCTGCAGGTACTCGCTTCTTTTTAAAAGAACAGATTCTTTTTTTTCTTTTTTTTTTTCGGTCTCATTGATTCTTATTTTTTTTAGATCTATGTGTTTCCATTTTGGAATTTTCCGCTTGGGTTTTCAATTTTCATCTTGATGTGATGCGAGCTTATTTTGTGGACGTCTGTTTTGGGATATTTTATTAGCTTACGAGATCTTCTGGGAGCTTCGTTACCTTCTGAATTTTGCGATTGCTTAGGACTCGCACTTTTTTTTAATAAAAGTTCAATTCGTTTGATGCGAGCTGGCGATTTTGTAATTTTCTTAGGATGTTTAGTTTGAATCTGAACAAAGATGATTCGATCATTGCTGATTGATTTGTTTTTTTTTTTTTTTTTTTCTGTGTGTCTCGTTCCTCAATTCAATGGATTTGATGTATTATTGGCTCTTACGATTGTGTGTGTGTGTGTAATTGGATTCATACGTTGATAAAAATGTGAGGTTATGCTGAAGATTGATTCATTTTGAATGGTGTTTGTTTGTTTTTCTTTGTCCTATACATTTGTGGTGATATATATATATATATATATATATATATGTCTTTCTTTGGGATGTTGACAGCTAAAAAAAAGGTGCTTATACTAGTCTTACAACGGACTGACTCCATAGAAGGCGTTTAAAAAGATACATTTGTTCGTGGAACATATACGAAGATGAAGAAAGTCTTCGGCCAAACTGTCAGAGACCTGTAAGCATTCTAGTCTCCCCGATAATGAAATGAGTTTTCTCAATGTCAATCTCTGTGTGTGTTTTGTTTTATTTACTTTTCCATAGACGATGCTTAATTTTATGTTCCGTTTATTTTATTCAGTAAGAGAGAGGTCAACAAGAAAGTGCTCAAAGTTCCTGGAGTAGAACAGAAGGTATAGGATGCTCTTTGCTTCTTCTTCTGTTTTTGTTCTTTTTTGTTTTTATTGAAATTCTGCTGAAGCCGAGATTTTGTTACTGGTTTGATTGTTCTTGGTTGCACTCATCGTCTTTGCTGAATAATTTAAAGCTAGATGTCCAACATATTTTTCCTGTCTTGCCTCTGCTTTCTCCTTTTCAGGTGCTAGATGCTACTAGCAATGAGCCATGGGGTCCACATGGATCACTTCTTGCTGATCTTGCTCAAGCTTCTAGAAATTAGTAACTACGACCACCTTCCAACTGCTTATATTCTGCTGTAGTTTTTACGTTGCACAGGAATTATAAAAATGTTACTTCTATTTGCAGTCATGAATACCAGCTGATCATGGGGGTCATATGGAAACGCCTTAGTGACACTGGAAAAAACTGGCGGCATGTCTATAAGGTAAACAGTATTGTAAATGCCTTGCTGGCTTAATTTCTTTTGAATTTCTGTCGCAATGACGAAAGTATTTCCTGTTGTTTACCTCTTCTCTCTCTTTTTCAGGCTTTGACAGTTTTGGAATACATGGTAGGCCATGGATCAGAACGTGTTATAGACGAGATTAGAGAACGTGCATATCAAATTTCGGTAATGACCACCTAGAGTAAATTTATTTTGGAAGTATTCATCATCAAGAGAACCCTTTTTTGCTGGATATATGACTAATCTTACTTACTCATATATTATGTCCCTGTTCCTTGTGGCAGACATTGTCCGACTTTCAGTATATTGATTCCGGTGGTAGAGATCAAGGAAGCAATGTTAGGAAGAAATCACAGAGCCTGGTGGCTTTGGTGAATGACAAAGAAAGAATAGCCGAAGTCAGACAGAAGGCTGCTGCTAATAGAGATAAGTAAGTTTGGCTGTCATTGTATCTTTCTGGAACTGCTGGATAGTTTCCTCTCTTGCTGGACACTCGTTTGATTTCATGTGGCTAGTGACTTACAACTATTATTATGCCTCTCAGTAGTCTATTAATTTGTAGTGGTGGCCCTTTACAGTACAACATTAGCTTCTGATTTTTGAAAGTTTTTCATACTCAGAGAAAAGAAAAAGACATCTCTTTTAGTTCATTCGATTTATGCTGCAACATATCAATCTGACATTATTTTATAACAGGTACCGCAGCTCAGCACCAGGTGGAATGTATAAGCCTTCAGGCGGATATGGGGACAAATATGATTATGGAAGCCGGGATGAAGAGCGAAGTAGTTATGGAAGAGAAAGAGAATATGGTTACAGAGATGATGATAGAAATAGTCGTGATGGAGATCGTTATTCCAGAGACTCTGAAGACCGGTATGGAAGAGATGGTAATAGGGATGATGATTACAGGGGTAGGAGCAGAAGTGTTGATAACTATGGGTCACGAGGTAGGAGTTCGGAAAGGGAGAGGGAGGATGATGGCCATTCTTCATCACGGTAATGTTTGAATTTAAGTTGAACTCGCCTAACCTGATATAAAAAATGAAGTGGAACAACTTTGAAAATTAATCAAAATTTGGATGGAACATATTGATTTTGAATCATAGCGTAGATGTCTTTGATTAAGAAAAAAGCACGACGTAATTTTTAAATGAAACACTCCTTTTTGTCCTGTAGGGGCAGTGGTGCTCGAGCTGATGACAATTCTCAGGATGGGAGGTAATTTCCGATATGTTTCTGCTGAAGTTTAGGCCTTCTTTTATTGTATTTCAACTCATCTCACATTCTTTCCGGATTATAATATTATATGATAGAGGGCGGCTCGAGAGGAAGTTTTCTGAACAAAATATTGGCGCCCCACCCAGTTATGAAGAAGCTGTCAATGAATCACGCAGCCCTGTATACAGTGAAAGGTGATAATTTTCTACTTTGTAAATTTAGAGCTACTTTGGTTTTTATTGGTGCTGATGAATCTTTATATGCCAGGGATGGTGGGGAGACCCCACAAGTTACTGCGCCAGGAGCTGCTTCTCCTCCTCCTCCTCAAGCTACTGCTCCAGGGGCTGGTTCTCCTTCTACTGGACCCAGCACAGACAATAAACCTGTTACTTTTGTTAATGAATCACCTTCTCAGAAAGTTGAGACTTTTGATGAATTTGATCCACGTGGTGCGTTTTCAGGTACAGAGAACTCTAAGTTTTGCAACTCATTCGTTTCTATTTTGTTATATCTTGAGATCTTTTCTTAGTTTTTCGTTGTCTTTCAAACTCCTCGGCTGCATAGAGATTAATGTTCATTGATAAATCAGAAAATCTTATTCAATAACTAATTTAGTAAATGTTTCAAGGCACTTAACTGGAGGGTGGATGATTGTATTGTAAATTTCTATCTTATCAAACTCTGCTTGTTCTAAGTGTGGGCGTTGTGTTTCTTTACTTTTCCAGCTGGCCCTCCAGCATATGTATCTACAGATGGTGTTACAGATCCTCCAACTGTTGCTTCTATGTCTGCCCCTCCCGCCTCGAACAGTGTTGAGATGGACTTGCTTGGCTCCCTTGCAGACGTATTTTCATCAAACGCATTGGCCATTGTACCAGCTGATTCTACCTCCGTTGAAACCAATGGACAAGTAAACGATGGTCCAGCTCCATCGTTTTCTACATCTCAGCCATCAACTCAGGTATATACACTGAGCTTGGACTCTGAAGATTATAGTGGTTTCCTATGGTTATTGATGACTGGTGTTTGGATTGTGCAGTCATTTGATGACCCATTTGGTGACTCTCCTTTCAAAGCCTTCACTTCTACTGACGACGACTCAACCCCACAGCAGAATTTTGGAGCTCCTGATACTGCTCATAACTTTGGCTTTGGAGACTCATTCTCGGCCGTTGCCAATCCTGATCCTGCTTCTCAGAATGTGCAACCTTCATCAAACTCACCAGGTTTTCCTCAAGAGCAGTTTGCTACATCTCAGAGTGATATTGATATTCTTGCTGGCATTCTCCCACCATCTGGACCTCCAGTTTCACTCCCTCAACAATCTGGTCCTTCAATACCAACATCTCAGTTTCCTCGCAGTGGAAACAACATGTACGAAGGCTTTCATTCTCAGCCAACAGTATCTACAGCTCCAAACCAGCCCGGACAAACTCCGTTTGGACAAGCTGTACAACCATATAACATGGTTCCTCATTCTCAAAATATGACTGGAGCCATGCCGTTTAACAGTGGAGGCTTCATGCACCAGCCGGGCTCACAAAATTCATTTACTGCCACTTCATCAAGCTCACAAACTCCTTACTCTACCCCAAGTGGACCAGCTGGTCAGTTCATGGCACACCAGGGTCATGGAATGCCGCCTTCCCATGGTCCTCAACGAACTCAATCTGGACCTGTTACTCTGCAAGGGAACAACAATGTCATGGGGGACATGTTTTCACAAGCTGGGCCAAATTCCTTGACGTCATCATCATCTCATCCAGATCTCACACCTTTAACAGGAGCAATTGAGATTGTTCCTCCGCCTCAGAAAAAGTTTGAACCAAAATCATCAGTTTGGGCAGACACATTGAGCAGGGGGCTTGTTAACTTTAACATATCTGGACGTAAGATAGATTTCGCCAAACCATTTTGGATCAAACCCAGTTTTCAGCATACTTTCTAACAATTTTTTCTTTTCTTTCTACTCATGCCAGCTAAAACAAATCCATTGGCAGACATAGGAGTTGACTTCGAGGCGATCAACAGGAGAGATAAACGGCTGGAGAAACCAACAAACACACCAGCAACATCTACTATCAACATGGGTAAAGCCATGGGATCAGGCACTGGCTTAGGGCGTTCCGGTGCAACCGCAATGAGACCTCCGCCTAATCCAATGACTGGCTCCGGCATGCCCATGGGTGGAGGAATGGGTGTTGGTAGCTATGGAGGTATGAACCAAAACCAACCCTTGGGTATGGGTATGGGTATGGGGGTCGGAATGAATCAAAACCAACCTATGGGTATGGGATTGGGACCTGGCATGAACATGAATATGGGAGGATATGGCCAAGGCTATCCGATGCAACAACAAAACCCAGGGATGGTCCGTGGCCCAAACGTGCCTGGCAACAACTACAATCCGATGATGGGTCAAGGCGGTTACAACAACCCTCAACAATCCTATGGTGGTGGATACCGGTAAGATCAAGCCAAACATTACGCACTGACTTCATTTGTAGAATCAGGGTTCCGTTGTTCAGTGCTTTTCTTTACTCTCGGGTATGTAATATCATTCGATAAAAAGTAGACGGATTGGCCAGCCGCTTCACGGAAGTACTCTCAGGTTACATTATTCATCTCGACAACACACGGCTCCACGAATTTGCTTCTCTGTTCTTGCCTCAATCTTCAATTATATTCATTTTTATTTTTTTCTTCTAGTACGGACCTAATCGAGAGTTTGTTGTGAAATTTGTACCGGTGAGAGTGGCAAACCTTGCTCGGGTCTGCCCTTTTTGTTATATGCATATAATTTGATATATACACGTTTACTTCTTTTTTCTTTATTTTGAAGGATGTGTACAACAATATTTCATTCACGGAACAAATAAAATATTTTTCATTTTGTTCTCTCTATTTAAATGTTTTTTTGACTACGTGTGTGTCATTCCAGAAAGACTTGGATTCTGTCGCCAGCAGTGTCTTTAAAATCTAACAAAAGTTTCCCTCCGACTTCATCGGCTGCATTGTCCATCAATTGCTTCAAGTTCACGCCTCCTAAAGCTGCAAAATTTCAGGGTCTGTCAGTAACTACGCATAAGAAAACTGAAACAGAATAATAACTTGAGGCTTTGCCTTACCTGGAACAATGTTGGTGACACCTTCCAAGAATCCAGCCTGGTCCAACCATTAGACAAGTTTTGCATCAGTTCAGATAAAACAGGAAAAATGGTTTGCAGTTACCAGAATTTTGACATCAGTTTTGAAAATCTACTCACCGGAATTCTGACATCTAGTTTCTCAAACCCATCGCGTCCGATGATTTTGATCCTCAGAGATCGTGACCAGATCCTCGAAAAGGGGTTTCTTGGTTCATTATAAACCTCAGGTGTTATGACTTCAACAATCGGGTCCTCTCTCTGTTCTGAATCATCTTGAGCCTCCCGTTGATAATCATAGACGCTATTGCTGCTAGCTTCTTGAAAAGTAAAAACACAGATTTAGCTATTGATTTGATATTTCCCACCAAAGATGATACATAGGGCTGAAGATTTTCATGTCTCACCTCTATCTGATGAGGATGTAGCGTACCGTCTCTCTTCCTCCTGGTATGTATTAAAACCAAGAATCTCATCGATTTCTTCTAAAGACGCCATGCTTCCTGGTGGAGGAATTCGACCACCCTTAATTGCCAATAGAGCATCCTGCAAAAGTTCCACAAAGTTTTTAAAGTCTCTTTGCCAACACGGTGAGGTTACACACTACTATTGGCAGAAGCAGAAAGATTTGTCACCTGCATTGCTTGAATAGATACCCCAATCAATGAGATTGGATACACCACTAGCTTAAACCCAATCTCTTCTAGCTCAAGCGGGTTTAGTATCGGAATTTTCCCTCCACTTTCTAGCATATTAGCCTACACATAAAAACCACAAAAATGTTATCTTCATATTTACCGAGTATATGTATCAAGATAGAGAAAAGTCTCTTCTAGCGCAAAGTGAAGTTACCAATTTAGGAACTAGTGGATAGACATTGCAGAACGCTTTCATCTCGTCCCTAGAAACAAGAGAATCAATGGAGAGAACATCAGCTCCAGCATCAGTAAAAGCTCTTGCCCTAACCAACGATTCCTCTAAAGATATGGCTTCTCGGGAATCAGTTTGAGCTACAATGACAATGTCAGAATCACACTCTCTACGTGCATCAACCGCAGCTTTAATACGCATCACAGCTTCCTCTCTAGAAACCACTCTTCTTCTCTCACTCACAGTATCACCACTACAAACCTGATCATTGATGATAATTCCAGCAAAACCAGCTTTGATATATCCCTTAACGGTTCTCTTAACATGCATAGCATTAGCGTATCCACTGCCACCGTCTCCAATCACGGGAATAGTAACAGATTGAGTAATTTGTTGACCTTGATCAATCATTTCTCCGTAAGAAATAAGTCCTTTATCCGGTAAACCAAGCCTAGCCGCTGAAATTGAGAACCCTATTGGCATAAACAGATATCAGAAAAGAAAGAAAAAAATCAAACTCTTTTCTAATCTAATTCAGTGAAGCTATAGAGCTTTGTAAAGTGTTGAACTTTAAGCAGAACATGATAAGATCATAATAACCGAACCAAACCAGAGAAGAGAAAAGAAAAACAAATGCTTAGTTTTAAGGTATCAACTCCACGATTCCATATTCCCATTTTATTAATTATGTTCCTTGTTTCTAGGGTTAGTTATCAATCTGTTTTGTTTCGTTTGTGTATTTAAAGACTTCAATGTCACGTTAATGGAATAGACTTTGATTTGACAAAAAGAAACGTGTTTGTTGTGTGTGTTTTACACATTCTCTTAGCTTTGAAGAGAGACCATTCTATCAGAACACAACCAACCAACAATAGGTAATAAGCAGATACAAATTTTCAAGATTTGGTTTTAGAAAATTCATCAATGATCGATGATTACCAGAGGTGATGCAGTAGGGGAATCCAGCTCGCTCGATGAGTTTGGCACTAAGAGCATCGAAGCAACAAGGACCCTGAAGAACACCAGGGGATTTCATAATCTCCCTTAGCTTCTTCGCCGGAGAAGATGGTGAATTCTCGTTTCCCGATGAGTTGGAAACTGCGGTGGAGTTAACGGAGACACGAAATCGTCTCGAGACAGAGAGTGGTTTCGGAGATGATGCTCCGACGGAAGTGAAACACAAAGGTGTAAAAAGTTTAGAATCCGGATGGAATAGGCTTGGTTTAGATTGTTTATGAAGAATTCGAGGTGGAGAAGAGCTGCAAAAGCTTAGTGCCGCCATTGATGGATACTGATCAAAATAACGAAATTGATCAAAAAGGAGAGAAGTAGTTGGACTAAACCGAAACAGACCGAACCAGATTGAATATCAATTTTTTTTAAAAGAAGACTAAACCATGTCACGTGAGTTTTTTTAGGGTTCACGTGATCATCTCCTATCTTCTTCAATTTCAATACATCGGCCGACTTCAGAGGAGGAGTTTAGCTCGCCGTGCATCGTCGGTCTCACCTTTAACGGTCCACCCTTGATTTCGTGGGTTTTTTTTTTTGGAAGCCTTCGGTTTCATTGATTTTGTATTGATTAATTGCGTTTCGAGTATTCAAAATTGAGCTTTATAGATTCTTAGTGTTTGGATTGAATTTAGTTAAGTTTGGTGTAACTCTCGTCTCTTAAAGGTCGCCGTGATTGAAAAAACTCAGTACTTGTTTCAATATCCTTTAGCTCCTAATTCTATGGAACATACAACTTCGTAGATGAATTTTTGCCGCAAGATTTGTACTTTCATTCCCTGATTTGATTTTACTGCTGTTTCTAGGTTTGAGAGATTGAAAAGTTCTAATTAAGTTCGTCTTCTCTCTTGTTTAGTTGCGTAATTTTGCGTATCAGTAATCAGATACAGGGACTATCTGACTGCAATGGGTACAGAGACGGTTGTGCATGATCAGGCAAGATGGGCAATGGCAGCTATGGAAAGAAGACTTGCTGTTGCAAAAGCTCAACAACAACAGAAGAATGAGAAAGACAAGAAGGGAACATCTGATGTACAAGTCTCTTCAAAACAACCACTTCAAGCTGATTCACTACCTACTCCCTCAAAGACTTCAATTAAAAAAGGTTTGATGGTTCACTACACAAACTCTTAATTTGGAGTTCAGTTACAAACTCATAAGCATGATTCTGATGGAACATTTGTTTTTTTGTAGATCCGAAGGAGGATGATTATGTTGCATATACAAAACTGTCCCATCCCGTTGATGAGAATTTGTTGGCAACCAATGTTAAGGTAAATTCAGATTCTTGATCAAACCCACTGTCGTCTTCCTTACGATTTGAGATAAGGTTTCTTATAGTGGTTTTTGTAATTCAGTTTTCTAGTGCAAAGGGAACTATAGTTGACAAGGTTTTGCATAACCTTCTTCGAAGCGGTGACTCTGCTCAAAAGTACTTGCAAGGTTCGAAAAGTGTGAAGCTGGATAACTATATTCTCCTTGATAATTTTGTACAGTCGCGTCCTTCAGCCTCTGGTTCTAAAAAGGCATCACTGAAGGATTCAAAACGTTCTAAGAGCCGTATGTCTATGAAGCGACTCAAGAAGTCTGGTGCTTTGCATATGCCTAAAGATCTCCAAAAGTGAGTTTCTTTTTTTGCAATCACAGAGATTGATCTGGCTCACCATGTGTGTCTGACTCTACTATTTTTGGTACTCTTAACAGACTTTAAATGTTTACTCGTTCACTTGTGTTTGGAGGTGCAGGTTTGATTTGTTTAAGCCAATGCATGGTATGTGGGAAAGTTACATGACACAACTCATCAAGGTGACCGGGTAAGCTACTTATCTGATTACCAAATACTAATTCAAACTATGTGCTTGTTATACGAAACAAACCGAGGGGTTGTGATATTAAGCTTGGTTGGTCATCATTATTTACAATCTACCTTTTGCAGGAAGATTCAATTAGCTCCAACTCTTCTCTCAGCAGATCTTCATGGTGCTTTCATGTTTGGTAATCCTACATTCTTTCACAAATCTATTGATCTTTCGGCTCTCATTTTCATAATACAACGCTTAAGCACACCGTTAGACTAGTCCAGAAACTATCAAATGAATTTATATATTTCCTCCTACTAATCCAGGAACCTGTATTACTTGTGACAGTTGCTGAGTGTAAGATAGCATCACTCATTGGTGTGCAAGGCATCATGGTGCGTGAGACATCCGAAACATTTGGAATGATCACAAGAGACGACAAATTTAGAGGTATCATAAAGCTTTTTCACCATTTATTTGTCAAAATATATATTATGTTCCCAAGCCTCAACACTTAACTTAGTTATTGTAATCAATCTGATACAGTTGTACCTAAGAAGCACTCTGTCTTCATCATCCAACTCGACTGCTGGAAAATTACTTTACTTGGGGACAAGTTTATTTCAAGAGACAATATTGTTCAACGGTGATTGATTGCTACAATGAAGCTCTCGTTTTTTCTCTCTTGCTCGTAGTAAAGCAGCAACCGTTGATGACCACAGAAGCATCCTAGTCTCACAAGATTTTGCTTTAGATCTTTCTTTATTTACCTAATTCTGATAAATTTTCTTAATCTTTTGATCTTTGTATGAATCCTCCTCTGTAAATTATACTACTATTATTGTTAATTTATTACTATTAGAAACTGAGTGCTTAAATCTCAGAAATCCATCTAGGAGCCACTAATAAAGACGAGTATAGTTGAAGATTCCATTTCAGAAAACAAGGTGGGTCTGACTTCTTAATTATAAACAATAATACTTCACATCACTGTTCTCTCTCTCTCTCCAGCTCTGAAATTTTTTGAAACCTAATTGCAGAAGAGGATGAATCCATCACAACACTTGCCCAAGCCCTGTCCTAAGCGTCTATTCTTCTTCTTCACTCCAGTGTTATTCTTCTCTCTCTATTACATCCTCACCACTATCAGAACCATCACCATCTCTCCCCAAGATCCTCACCATCCTCCCCAGCTTCAAGTACCTTCCATTTCCCATTACTCCTCCCTTCCAAAAACTTCAGAAAACCGATCACCATCACCACCACCATCAACATCATCATCACCTTACTTTCCAGCCTGTCCCAAAAACTTCACCAACTACTTGCCCTGCCACGATCCATCAACAGCACGACAGTACAGCATTGAGAGACACTACCGGAGGGAGAGGCACTGTCCTGACTTGGCTCAAGAGAAGTTCAGGTGCTTGGTCCAAAAGCCCTCTGGCTACAAAACGCCTTTTCCTTGGCCTGAAAGTAGAAGCTATGCTTGGTTCAAGAATGTTCCATTCAAAAAGCTAGCTGAGTTTAAAAAGTCTCAAAACTGGGTTAGGCTTGAAAGAGACCGCTTTGTTTTCCCCGGAGGCGGGACTTCCTTTCCCGGTGGTGTGAAGGACTATGTTGATGTGATTCTGAGTGTTTTGCCTTTGGCTTCTGGGAGTATCAGGACAGTTCTAGATATTGGATGTGGTGTGAGTTCAGTTACATGAATAGACACCAGAACTTAACTAATCTTGATATTATACTGCAGTATTAGTACTCTCGATTACTATGGATTCATCTAGTTTTTTTGTTGTGCTCGAATGTCAGGTAGCGAGTTTTGGAGCCTTTCTGTTGAACTATAACATCTTGACAATGTCCATTGCACCGAGGGATATACACGAGGCTCAAGTTCAGTTCGCATTAGAACGTGGACTCCCTGCTATGCTCGGTGTTCTAAGCACTTATAAGCTGCCTTACCCGTCGAGCTCTTTCGACATGGTCCATTGTTCTAGATGCCTTGTCAATTGGACTGCTTATGGTGCGTGTATATTAATATACACATGTTTATCTGATTTATTTCACTGTCTTTTGGATCCCTTGCTTGGTTTACTCTGCTTCTGATACTGAAAAAGAGAACATTTTATCCAGATGGACTTTACTTGATGGAGGTGGATCGTGTCCTACGTCCTGATGGATATTGGGTGCTGTCTGGACCACCAGTAACATCAAAGGTTAAATCCAAGAATCAGAAGAGAGATTCCAAGGAGTTGCAGAACCAGATGGAGCAACTAAATGATGTTTTTAGAAGACTTTGTTGGGTGAAGATTGCTGAAAGTTACCCGGTTGTCATTTGGAGAAAGCCTTCTAATCATTTGCAGTGTAGACAAAGGCTACAATCTCTTAAGTTTCCTGGATTCTGCTCTTCTAATGATCATGATGCTGCATGGTGACCTTACTTTCTCCAAATCTGTACGTTTTCCTCTGCATCTTTAGAAGCTGTAAGGTTGATTAAGTTGCATCTTTTGTGATAATAGGTACAAAGAGATGAAGCCTTGCATCACTCCCATTTCAGATGTCAACGACACACACAAGACCGTTCTCAGAAACTGGCCAGCGAGACTAAACCAAGTGCCTCAACGAATTATAACAGGGTCGATACAGGGAACAACTATTGCCAGCTTCAAAGCTGACACTAACCTGTGGCAAAGAAGAGTTTTGTACTATGACACCAAGTTAAAGTTTCTCAGCAATGGGAAATACAGAAACATCATGGATATGAACGCTGGATTAGGTGGTTTCGCTACAGCCTTGAACAAATATCCAATGTGGGTTATGAATGTGGTTCCATTTGATCTTAAACCAAATACACTCGGTGTTGTGTACGATCGTGGTCTCATTGGAACTTACATGAACTGGTAAAACACTCAAAACGTTCATATATTATATCTAACTGGACCTTCTTATACTTTTTTTCGATTCTTTCAGGTGTGAAGCTTTCTCTACATACCCTCGAACATATGATCTGATTCATGCCAATGGTGTGTTCAGTTTGTACGTAGACAAGTAAGATCCGTCGGTCACTTGAAAACTTTGATATACATAAAACCTCTATAAACTATAAATTAATAAATTTGATAAGACAATAATATAATTTTTTTAAAAATTCCTATGTAAAATATGGTCCTAATAATACCATAAATTAATGATTATGTAAACTTACATATATATATATATATGCTAATATAATAATGTATGCTTTAAATTTTTGATTTTTCTCCTAAAAAAACTCATATCTAAAAAATAATTGTTATGTTGTATTTTCAAATTATAATGATATAAAATACTTTATAACATTTCATAAAAGTAGCTAAATTTTTTTAAAGTTTTTTTTGTAGATATACATCATTTTAATTTTAATTTTTTATAGGCTATTAAAATACGATAATTGATGGTATTATTCATAATTTGAATTTATGTCATGTATATAAGTGAAATTTTTAATAGTATTTGTAATTTATTGTCAATAATATATTTCTAAATATTAAAAATTGAGTTTCAAAACCATAAAATGTATAACATGTCTAATCTTATTTAGCTAAAATTATCTCAATTCATAATTTTTTAAAAATTAAACAATTATCTATAAACTAATAATAGTGTAAATCTATAATATTAATTTATAAATAAATTAATAAAATGTCATGGTCATAACATTATTAATTTATAGAGGTTTTACTGTACATATTTTGTATTGATACTGTATTTGAGCTATCATCAGAAATTATTTAGTTTTGAACTTACAACAACTTGTTCTTGTAATCCACCCACAAATACTCCTCTCTAAAATTAAAGAAAACAATCAATCAAATATGGTAAAGAAGATTGTAATTTTCTAGCAAGAAAGAAAGACATAAGTAAATGAAATACCTGTTTATTCTCATGAATTTGTACCTCCAAGTAGGACATACGACACAAAAACTCCCTGCTTTTATCCTGATGATATCACCAAATCTGAATGTTAAAATCCACATTTGGAGAAGATGGAAACATAAATTGACAAATTAAAAAAAGGAATCAATCAATCAAAAATCAAGTATCGATCTAACACAAAAGATTGACGTAACTAATTAAGATTTCCAAAATACTTTTGTTAACTTATGATACATGTGACATTATTGACGTATAATGATTCTTTTGTTGTTGTTTCTTATGATAGATGTGACATTATTGATATACTATTGGAGATGCAAAGGATTCTTAGACCAGAAGGTGCAGTTATAATACAAGACCGTTTTGATGTTCTTATCAAAGTGAAAGCTATAACCGATCGAATGAGATGGAATGAGACTATATATACAGACGAGAATAGTGGTTTTGATCATGGAACTATACTAATTGTAGACAATTCAGTTACATAAAAACTCTTTTGGTATTATTATTACACTACTACAAACTTTGTGAGATTTGTTAATTTTGGTTTAAATTGTACAATTTAAAAAGTTAAGGAACATTTAGATGTTTAAAATAATTAATGGACCCGGAGACAATTATACAATAAACGTGTAACGGCGTTATTGTGACGGTGGCGTTTAGTCGGCTGCTTTGTGAAGACTTAACGGACTCAAAAGAGTCTTTAACGGCGTCTGATCTCTCTACTCGTAGCTTGCGTCGTTCGTCCTTGGTGTGTGAAGAGAGAGTTTAAGAATTGGGGCAAGGTGAATTGTGAATCTCTGTATCTTCCTCCTTTGATTTGATTTGGTTTGATCGGATCCAGGTTGTATATTTGACTGAATTTTAGGGTTCAAAGGTTTCAGATTGATCTTGCGTGTGTGCTTATTTGGGATTCTTTGATTGACAGATGGAAGCTCTCACGTTCAAGGGTTCAGTTCCAGAAGCTATATTTGAAGCCAAAGGGCAGAAGAAGCTTTTTGTTGTTTACATCTCTGGTAAATTTCGAATTTTTTGCTTTGATTTAGTATTGAATTCGAATATGAGTTAGGATCATCCAAGAATCTGACTTTAAATAAAAAAAAAGTCTCAACATTGAAGAGATTCATTATCATATAGTGAGCTTAAATCTCGAAATTTTTGATCTTTAATAGTAAAATTGATTTGTTTTTTTTTTTTTAATTCTAGGAGAGGATGAAGAGTCGGATAAGTTGAACAGATTGACTTGGACTGATGCATCGGTATGATTCTCTTGTTTGCACTTTACGTATTCTCTTCCTCTATGATTTGTATTCTCAGTTTTGTTGAAATTGTCTATTGTTCATTCGTTAACATTGTCTTATGTTTCCTAGTAAAGGTGGCAGAGTCGCTGTCCAAGTATTGTATTTTATTGCATATCCAAGCTGGAAGTGTTGACGCCACTAACTTCTCCGCAATATGTATCCTTTCTTGTTATGAGAGAACTTAAGATAGCTGATCTAGTTATTTATAAAGCTGTTTGTATGGATTGTATAGTAATGCTGCGTTTGAACAGACCTTCTGTAGATCTGCTTTGTAGGTTTTGCTATACCAACAAGTCCCTTACCATCCGGAAGAAGTAATGATTTCTAGGAGTGTGTCACTCTGTCTGTGGTAGAGTACAGAATAGTTTTCGAAAGAATAGACCCTGAGTTGTTTGGAATCTTTTGGTGAAATCACCTCTCATCAATTTTCTGTTGCTGTGATTTATCTCTCTAGCTGATATATCCATCTCGGACACTAGGACTATAGTGTGTGTGTGTGTGTGTGCGTAATCCAATTTTTCTATTGGTTTTACTGAGGCAACAGTTTGAAACGAATAGGGATCCTTACATCAGTTTCCAGACCCATATTCATCTGTTCCTTGCATAGCTGCCATTGGATTCAGTGGTACACAAGTTTGGAAAAATGGTAAGACCGTATGTAAAGTTTGATATATTTACTAATCTACACATTATATAGTCAAGCAAACATGCTCATGTTGCGGTTTCGTCCCTTCTATTTTTCAGAAGGATTTATCGCTGCTGAAGCCCTTGCGTCCAGTTTAGAGAAGGCATGGTTAGGACTTCATATCCAGGTACGTAATAGCTACTTCCTCTCACTTGTGGTATTGTGTGTTCTTCTCATATGATTGGTTCTTTTTTTTTTTTTGCTTACATTAGCCTTAGAAATTTCTCATATTCAGGAAACAACTGCAAGTATCCTTTCAGCAGCAATTGCCTCACAGAACTCAGAGCAACCTGCCTCCAGTACTTCTAATGATGTCTTGCCTTCTGAAGGTGGTTCTTTAGATGCAGCAGTTACATGTCCATCAACGGCCTCTAGTGTTCAACCCTCAGAGACAAAGTCAGCGGTGACATCTGCGTCAACAAAAGAAAACAATGATAGCACAGCTGCAGTTAAGGTTGTCCCTGGAGCTGAAACCATTTCCACATTACTTTAGTTTGATGTTGTACTTACATGGTGCAGCCTTGTTTTAAAACAGGGGAAAGAATCTGCAGAACCCAGTAATTTGTGTGATACTACCAATAATCAGCCAGCATCTTCTCTTGATGGAACTAAGGCTAATGTCGAACATGGAGCGACAGAGGCCCCTGTGCATGTTCAGGAAGAAAAGGAGCCAATTCGTCCTGCATCCCCAAGATCAAATGATAATACATCCAGCGTTCCATCTTCTACCGATAGAAAAAGGAAACAGGAAACCGTGATGAACAAAGCTGATAGTAGTTCAGGTGCTAGTGAAAGGGACATAGATTTAGTAAAATCTGTGTGTACAGAAGAGACTGTAAAGCCAAAGGATGAAGGAGAGGATGGAATTATTTTGAGAAAATCATCTGATGTTCATTTAAACATTCGATTGCCTGATGGTGCCAGCCTTCAAGAAAAGTTCTCTGTGACAAGTATATTGAGAATAGTCAAGGACTACGTGAACAGTAACCAAACAACCGGACTTGGTGCGTACGATCTTGCAGTTCCATACCCCCGTAAGGTGTATAGTGACCAAGGTATGTAAAATCTCCTATGCATCCAATAGATTGAGAATTTTTGTGAAGCATATTTACCTTTAAACCAGCTTCGTGATGGAAGATGATGCTTTCTGCTATTTGGTTTTTCTTCTGCTCAGGTTACGTTAGTGTAGATATGTAACTCCATTACTCTTAATCTCTGCAGATCTGGATAAGACCCTATCGGAGCTGGGTTTGTTCGATAGACAAGCACTTGTAGTGATTCCGCGTAAAAGTGCAACTGTTTCTCAAAGAGGATCATCGTACTCTGAGTCTAACAACAACACAGACCCTAACAGTGGCGGTTACTTTGCTTATGTTAGAAGAGTACTGTCTTACGCAAACCCATTTTCATATTTTGGCGGCGGTATTGCCACCGCATCAAGCTCTGGTCCAGAACGTCAATCAAGTATGTGGGAGTATTGTGAGTTCATAAAATCATTTCTAATGCAAATAGTCATGTAATTGCTAATCTGATTCTCTCTTTTCCCGTTTGTAGGACCAAATATGGAGCTGAGAAACAATATGGGGCAAGTGGGCTCCTCCTCTCAAGATCCGTCAGAAGGTAGGAGCAACGTTAGGAATAGGAGACCAACCACTTCTCGGATTGGAAGTAACATCCATACACTGAATCACGATGAAGATGACGCTCCGTTTGGTGATGGAAACGCCTTCTGGAATGGAAACTCCACACAGTACGGCGGTGACGGTAATGATAGGCGATGAAGATGAGAGAACTTGAAATCCTTCTGGAACTAGTGACAGGAACAGCAGCTCTGAGTTTTCCGATTTACCTTTTATACTTCACTCTCTATATGAAGCATCTACATGTTTAACCAACTGCAAAATGAATCCTTATGTTTCAGTTTTATTAGTTGTTCGTATAAAATTTTAAACCCAAAAAGTTAACAATTTCAGGTAATATCTTGTATTAGTAAAATTCATTGACGTTATGATATACCAAACATGATTATCTTGATCGCGAACTTCCAGGCTCTCTCATGTTTATTGTAGTATGTATTATTGATCAACAACCATACGTCATAGATATCAATCGCATGTACATAGGAATTGAGATTTCCCATGATTGCTTACATAGAAAAAAAAAACAAAAAGGTGTGGATGGCCTTAACTTTTTATAATAACACCTTTGTTTGCTAATAATACTATGACATTTTCAAGAATGAAAAATATATAAACTTAGTCATTTGAAAATTTTGTTAGGATTCAGAAAATATCTTATTTCTCATTAAGGAAAAGTTAATTGTACTAAGTGTATTTATACAACAGCTATATACGGTTAAGTAAATAACAATGGTTTAATTTAACCAAAGTACTAAACCAAACCAATTAATCCGTCTCTTTAAAATCTAACTAATCTTCTTCAATACGAAGTCAAATAAAGTGAAGCCTAATCTAACTAGTCAAATATTCAGACAACTATTTAAAAAAAAGACCTGCAGAGGTTGCTCCGTTTGCATTATGTTGAAACCTGATGTCCCAATTACAACATCTGTGGAAGATAGTGGAATCTGCATTTGCTGTGTAGCTTCCTGCAAAAACAAACAAATTCCCACACTAGTCAGATATTCATGTGATTAACTTTACATACAAATTTTTATATTCAAACCAAAAGGTTAGTTCTTTATTCACAATAAATTTATTTTTATAAATTTTTCACATATTTTATTAACTTACATATTCTATGAAATATTTTGTAATTCTCATATTTATAATCATATCCATATTTTAAGGCACCAAATTTTAATTAATTGAAATTATTTATTTGTGTTTATGTTATTTTTTTCACCTCCATAGTATTTGGATAGTGGAAAAACTATTGAAAGAATTAAGAAAGCTATAAAACCATAATTGAGGGAAATATTTTATAATTTTTGTACAAGTTTTGAAAAATACATATTTAAAATAATATTTATGTAATATAAAACTGTTAAATAATTAATTTATTCATTACGTTACTAAACTCCTCTAAAAATCTATAATTATGTTTTTTATATTAATTTCAAATCCATTTATATTTTCAGGTAGCGTCTTCGGTTATGTCCAAAATTTATTCTCAAATCCCAATAACTCAAAACACCAACAAACCGGGTCTCTTGCGTATAAATCGATAAATAAATGCGGTTTGGGTAGTTTATATATTTTTTTGTGTATAAATCGATAAATAAACGCGGTTTGGGTAGTTTATATATTAATCACTGATTCTGTAAACAAATAACACATAAATTCCAAAATTGATTCTGTAGTATACAACTGTTAATAAATGAGGAGCTTTTTATTTCCACATTGAAAGACACTACTATCACTGGAGATAAATACAAGTGGTAGTATCCCCACACAAGACAACATGAAAGCTACTTAATCCGTCTCTTTAAAATCTAATATAGCTTCTTCAATACGAAGCCAAATAAAGTGAAGCTAATTAAATATCAATATCGACTTTAAATGTTTATTTCCAATTCAGTAATACACTACTACTATATGTTATGCTAAAAATGTATACAAGAGTTGCTACACATAACATTTATATAAGCGCTATGTGACATATTATGTGGGAGTATGGTGAGTTCATAAAAATCCTTTATAATGTAAGAACATGCAATTGCTAATGTGATTCTCTGATTTTTTGTTGTCTCTAGGACCAAATACGGAGCTGAGAAACAATATGGGGCAAGTGGGATCCTCTTTTCAAGATCCATCAGAAGGTAGGAGCAACGTTAGGAACAGGAGACCTACCACTTCGAGGATTGGAAGTAACATCCACACGCTGAATCACAATGAAGATGACGCTTCCTTTGGTGATGGAAACGCCTTCTGGAACGGAAACTCCACACAATACGGTGGTGGAAGCGGTGGAGACAATAATGACAGGCGATGAAATGAGAGAACTTGAACTCTGTCTCGATCTATAGATACATAAACAGCTCTGACTATACTTTTCCGGTTTACTTTTTACACTACATGAAACATTTTATATGTTCTGATAACAGACCCAGCTACAAATTGTTTCCTGATGTTTCGGTTTTATCAGTAAATCCTACACAAAAGAAAGAAGCAATTTCTCTATTCTTACTATTCAGCTCATCTCTTTATGAGCTGCTCCCTATCTTACTACATCTATTATTTAAGTCTAGTACAAAGTGATGTCTAGTACTAGTAGTTGTGAACACCAACAACACTTCACAACGTTGCTTAGCTTGCTGAATGCATTTGCCCTCGGGAACCGAACCTATGGGTTTTAATTTCTCGAAGAAGAAGGAGAATACATAGCATTCTGGTTTCAAACCTACATATAAGCAAAAATAAGGTTACGAGTTTTTTCAAAAGAACAAAGAATGAAATTTAGGTCTTGGTTTGGTTTCCTTTTTCTTTCGATGAGTTTGATTTGTATACAATTGGGCTCTCCCACAAAACTACAACGGTTACTTTTAACCTGTTACCGTTTACAAAGTCATTAATTCATCTGATCACAAAAATTTTAATATCAAACAGGGTGAGCTAGAGAGAGCGTCTGTATATATATGCATGATGAATGTGGCGATTTTGTAGTAGAGACTAGTCACGGCGAAATAACTATTATAGTTTCATTATGAAAAGACTAGACATGATTTGGTCATCATGATCGTGTTCTTCGTTGGTTTGACTGAGCACTCGCAGACAATACTTGGAGATCTTATATATTAATTTTCTCGTATAAATAGTTTAAAACGTAACGGGCGCACGAAGATAATATATCCTTAGCCGCCGCCAGGGGCGGAGGTAGAGAAGTATTAGGGGTGTCATATGACACCCATGAAATTATAAAATTTGGTTAAGTTTTCATTAAAATAATTAATTGCACATGTATAAGCAATCTGTTGACACCCCTCTAAAATTTTGTTGACACCCTTCAAATAAAAATAAACTCTGACTACTTTATGATTCTTAATATCTCGTTTTCTTTTAAGTTTTTTCTATAATTTGAAGATATTAACATATGATCATTAGGATATTTTGACAAACTGCTTGTCTTAGCCTTAACAAAATTTTAATCGATTGTATATATGTATGGTTAAACATAACTATAAGTTGATTAAATCATTAAACAGCAAAAGCATAATTTCTCAAAAACTTGGACTCTTCCTTTTCCATCTTCATCTTTAGAAATTAGAATGTTTTTAAAGTATGAGTAAGCTTAGAATTATATTTATAGTGAAATTTTGTAATAATTTTTTTTTAATATAACTTTTTCTTTTCAAATAAAAATATTATGACACCCATAAATAAAATTTCTGGCTCCGCCACTGGCCGCCGCGTTGCTCTTCTCTCGAAGAAAATCATTTCCCCACGTCTGTCTCTGTCTAAAACAGAACAAATAAACAAATCCTAGGAATATATTTATACGCAATATATATTACGTAGAGAGAGAGACTTTGAAGATAATTCTTATTCTTTTTGTGTTTTTTTCATTAGATATAATAAATTGACCAAATATGGGATGTATGTTCTATTCTTGATCACAACGCCTCTCTGTCGCTTCCTTTTGACGTTTTCTTTCTTTTCTTAGCTGTTTCTTTTCCTTTCCTTTTTATCTTTCGTCTCTTTCTCTCTTTAATTTTTCACGTAGTTATTTGGCATTCCAATTTTTTTTCATTCTTCTTAACGAGCGCACCCCTCCTTTCGTCTCTGCCTCTTGTTTGTCTACCAAATCTTTTCTTTTCGATCCGTCTCTCTGGTTTATTTCTCGTTGATCGATCGTTTGCTTCTTATTGCATCTTGATTTCTGATGGATCGTGATTTTCATCGTCGTGGTCAAGTGGTAAGCATTATACGCAATTTGATCTCTTTATTATTTATTAATACATGTTAATCAAGATCAATGCACATTAAATCCATATGTTTTTACAAAATTGCGTATCTAAAAATCTATTTCTAAAGAAGCGTAACTTGCCTCTATTTTGCTGCAACAATTTCAGACATATGTTGTTATTATGAAGGCAGAGTCCTCTGTTTTCATGCAACATTGTTAGATCAGCTCATTGATGTATTTTGATGAACTTTTCAGGCGAATGATCGTACACAAAGCAACTTTGTTCGATTGGATAAACCGAGAGCTGTAGACGATCTTGATATAGGCAAGAGAGGGAAGATGCGTAGGTGGTTGTGCTGTTCTTGTCATGTTCAAGAATCTTACCCTTCATCAGAACACAACCGTTTAAGAACCCCTCCTACTCGCCACCAGGATTACGGTATTGCTCTTTGTTCAACTAACTTGTGATTCAAGAAACTCATCATATTAGATTCTTGACCCTCTTTTAGTTGCATTCCATTGGAGCTTTTGGTCCATATATATGTTGCGTATCTTTTGCTTGTCCAGAGGTTAAGTAGCTTTTGGTGATTTGTTCCTTCCTTTGTTTGTTGGCAAGCTTTGTATTAAAAAAGATGTTATTGTTGTTATGTCTCTAAATATTTCTTACTTTAGTAATAAATGAGTATCATAGTGATCATCACTGCTCATGTTTTTAGTCCAAATTTAAGAAAATGTGTAGTATTCAAACTTGATTTCAATATTCTTTGCTTGTGTAGGACGTAACAACAAGAAAACACCGGCTCCTGTGAAGCCTCCTGTCTTGAAGGAGCCTCCTCCCATCGATGTGCCCGCAATGTCATTAGCTGAGCTCAAAGAAAAGACTGGGAATTTCGGGTCAAAGGCATTGATTGGTGAAGGGTCCTATGGAAGAGTGTACTACGCGAGTTCGAATGATGGGAATGCCATGGCGGTGAAAAAGCTTGATAATGCATCTGAACCCGAAACAAATGTCGAGTTCTTGACTCAGGTCTCCAAGGTTTCGAGGCTAAAGAATGACAACTTTGTTCAGCTTCTTGGCTATTGTGTCGAAGGAAACCTTCGTGTCCTTGCGTATGAGTTTGCCACAATGGGATCCTTGCACGACATCTTACACGGTATGAAAGCTTTCAGTTCAAACATCAATAACATTCAATATAACTTGGGATAAAGATTTGATCTGTTACACAGGGAGAAAGGGAGTGCAAGGAGCACAACCTGGTCCAACACTTGAGTGGATGCAACGAGTCCGAGTTGCAGTTGATGCTGCTAAAGGATTAGAATACTTACACGAGAAAGTTCAACCTGCCGTTATACACAGAGACATTCGATCTAGCAATGTGCTTCTTTTCGAAGATTTCAAAGCCAAGATTGCTGATTTTAATCTTTCTAATCAAGCTCCTGATATGGCTGCTCGTCTTCATTCCACTAGAGTGTTGGGAACATTTGGTTATCACGCACCAGAGTAAATATCCTTCAACATCCAAGACTCGAAACTTCTTGATGATTCTTAGCAACTAAAAGATTGTAACTTATATACATTTTTGGGTGTGCAGATACGCCATGACAGGACAATTGACACAGAAGAGTGATGTTTACAGTTTTGGGGTTGTGCTTTTGGAGCTTCTTACCGGGAGAAAACCGGTTGATCATACAATGCCTCGTGGTCAACAAAGTCTTGTCACTTGGGTAAATTAACTTACTGATCCGACTTAACCTTTGCTTTCTCAGATTACTGACTCATTTGTTGGTTTATTTACAACTTTCTCTGCAATCAAATGTTCAGGCTACTCCAAGGCTGAGTGAAGACAAAGTGAAGCAATGTGTTGATCCAAAACTCAAAGGAGAGTATCCTCCTAAGGCAGTTGCAAAGGTATAAAAAATAGAAACTTCCTAATCATTGATATAAATCCAGTGAATACTGCTTAAAGCTAAAGTGTGTGTTTTTGATGGTAAACACAGCTTGCGGCGGTCGCAGCGTTGTGTGTGCAATACGAAGCAGAGTTTAGGCCAAACATGAGCATTGTAGTAAAAGCTCTTCAACCGCTCTTGAGGTCTTCAGCAACAGCTGTCGCTCCTCCAACACAAGCTTAATTCTTCTTTGTGGTTCTTTGCATATTGATTAACTCATTGTTTCAAGGTTTTTTCTTTACTTTATTCTTACTATTTACAAATGGAATGCAAATGGGCTTATAAAGGAGAGATGGTGAGTAGGAATTGGGATTCAAGTCCATGGTTGTGTTAAGTGTTACCTGTTCTTTTATGGGTTGATTCTCTCTATGAAGTCTTCTAAATTTTGTTGGCAAATAGCGCTTCAATATACATCAATTTATAACAAACTATATTTTCATTTATGATTTTATAGTATAAAGGAGTCACACAGACACTAGACTAAGAATATTTTGTGAACTATTCAATTACTTAAAAAATATTTCTGTTAAGTTTGGTATGACAGAGAGTTTGAAATTCTTGTCTGTCACTAGAAGTTGAAAAAATGGCGTCAAATCAATGCTTGTCTATTACCACTGCACCAAACCCAGAGCCTCAGCTGCACTTCTTTGACTGTCTTCACTGCAACACATTCCAACAAACGTTTTCAGTAGAGACTGTCGCTCTTCAAGCTTCATGAGTTTCTCTAAGCCTCTTGCAACCATTTCCATTTCAGCCTGAGTATCAGTAAACAATAAATGGCAGTTTTGTGAAAACATGGGAAGAGATTGAACGGTGAAAACATCTTTGAACTTGCAAAGAAACAAAAGGCACATACAGAGTACTCGTTGGGAGGAAATATGCGATGAATGAGGCATACTTTTGATAGTTCAGCCACCGATTCAGAATGTTTACCTTGTATCTCCAAAGCCTGCAGTAAAATGAAAATTTCTGAGAATGATGCATTTGTAAATTTGGAGAAAAAAAATAAGCAATACTGCTGACACTAGAAAAAGGGTAGAAAGTGACCCAAGCTTGTAGAAACCACGAACGTGTGCGTGCAGCAACCGCTGCAGAAACCATTCTAGCAGCATCTATCTTTGCAAGTCCAATGTTTTCAGCGAGCCCAGCAATAAACTCTCGAGCATCTTCACTGCAAATCTCAACAGAAGAAGACTCCCAAGGAGCTCTACAGAGAGTTACCAAAAAAGTTCAGAACCATAACATAAGACAAACGAGTAGAATCTACTTAATAGCGTAACAATAGGTCAATAAAGAGACACCTGCTGCAAGCATTCAGGACAAAATCAATAGATGTTCGGTAAAAGGAATCTCGCGTATTCGTTGGCTCAAAGGAGATTTGTACTCCAGAAATTCTACATACTCTACGAAGCTGAGTATAATTTCATAGCAACAACAAAGAGAGTGTTCTAGTTAATTCAAATCCCACTCAATAGAGTTACCACAATCAACTGGAAATAAGAAAGAAAACAAAATACTAACTTGAATAATATCATTATCTGTGATGTCCCTTCCGCTGGTTCTGTTATCCTCGATTCCTGGAAACCAAACAAGTAAGTTACATTGTAAAACTGAAATCTTTCAGCTTTCAGACTCTCTAACATGTAACAAAGCAAACGAAACGTCTATAAAGCTAAAAACTTGCAGGAACAAACAACAACATAAAGCAAACAAAAATGAGGACTTTAGCATGGAGTTCAGAAGCAGACCTCGAACGATTCTGTTAGCTTCTCTTTGATACTCTTCTTTGTCCACCACATCCAAGTTATGGCTACTAGGCAATGAAGCAGGCCACCATTTCGGCAAATTATTCTGAGACTTAAGCTGGTGATTTCTTCTAGGTATAGAGTTACTTAAAGAAACTTGATCAGAAGCTATTGAGCTATTAGAAGCTCTTGAAGTTGAACGAATGGTATCAACAGAGACAACCACTTCTTTCCCACCAAGACTCCTATCTCTCCTAACAACTAATTTAGGATTACTTTGGAAATTACCCTTTAAGGCTAATCCTAATTTCAAAAGAACCCTAATTGCAAAACCGAAAACGAGTCCAAGCACAACCACACCGCCGACGAACTGCATAGTCGATTTCTTGCAAGAAACGACGACTCTCCGGTTATCGTCGAGCGCGATTAGTGTTTGCAAGTCGGAGAAGGCGTCTTTGCTTGAATCGAGAAACAATTGGAACCTGGAATTAGCTAGTTTTGAAATCTGGTGAACGTCTAGGGTTAAGCTGAGGCTTTGGTCTTCGTTTCCGGCGGGAGACGTGGTTGTGAGTGTGAGGAGATTGCCGTCGGTGTAGTTGTAGGATGAGTCATTGGATTTCCGGTTGCGGCGAGGACGAGAACGACGGCGTTTTGGAGTGGAGAAGGATAAAAGAGGAGACTTGTAGGTTTGGGATTTGGTGGCGAAGAGTCGTGGGAGAGAAGAAGCTGAAGAAGAAGAAGAAGAAGAAGATGAAGACGAAGTCATCATGTTCATTGTGTGTTGTTCGCTTGTGGACTGAGAATGGAGAGTTAGTTGAAGAGCTCCGGTTTGGTTTAAGCAACCGGTTATTCCCGGTTCGGACTTGTGTAAAGTGATTTTATATTTATACTATTATAGAGAGCAAAAAAGCAATAGATTTTTAAAAATACATATAACGATGAGTAGTAAAAGTTTGTATTGTTCTATGATCTGAAGAAAGAATACAGATGTTTCTTAACGAACTTAACTAACTCTTTGGAGGTGAATTGCAGCACGGCGAAAGGACTCAACCTCTCACGGAAGTAGTTTATTGCGCTGAATCCGGCTACTAGTATACCATCGAAATCCCCTGATCTCTAAAATAATCTTGCCCAAAAGAATTCTTCGTAACAAAAATCCTGCAAAAATAAGTACAAATGCATTGAGTCTAAACATACTTGGTAGGTTCCTGAATGTCTATCTTAGATTTGATAGTATGATTTGTAGTTCTTACGTGGAGATGTTTTTATCTGGGAAGAAGTGGCTCTCGGTCGTCTGATTCAACTCGGTGACTAGCCTGCATAAACAGAGAAGAAAGACAAAACCATGATTAGCGTATGTCATAAAGATGGGTATGTGTGTGTGTTCTTCACCTCTTCATTTGCTCCCGCTGCCATGTTGATGAATAATGACTCTTTAGCCCTGAAGGAAATAACAGAAGAAGAAAATAAGTTAAATGGTGCAAATCCAAGGATATGAATCTCACACACTTTTTTCAGGAAAAAAAAGAACAATGCACAAGAGCAAATATTGCATCTAACAATGACAAGGTATTGAAAATATAATGATCAATGAAAACACTCACCCATGACCATCCTTTTCCTTAACTAATTCTAGGTTTCCGCTTTGTTGCTCATCTTTAGCTTTTGAAAGGGGTGAAAAGAACTGTATAAAAATACGAGGCAGAACAACATTAGAGATAAAAAAGGAGGCAGCCTCTTAGAGGCTCCTTAAAGTAGGTTAATTGATACACTTGGATTACCTGATGCATTGAAATGAAAACTATAGAAATCCCCAGAAGGAAATTCATGGTTAACACATGTCCAAAGAGTGCTGCTGATGCTATCCCAGTAAATATTGTGGCAACTGTGGATGAATATTTCTTCAAGATTGTATCTGAGAAGATACAGAGATGAAGACAACTTAATATCCATGTAAACAATCTTACTGAGAGGTTTTTATTTTCCAAACATATATAGCAAATTTTAAATATTGAACCTCCATATTCAGAACTAATCCATAAATTAATTGAATGTAACTACTAACTATTGTTACTTTTACCTGCATATTTGAAGAAAAAGGAGGATAGAATCCCTTGTGCTGCGTTGTTCACTATCAGAAACATAGTAGCTCTAGAATGACCTTGTAGGATGTCAAAACTGCCAGGACCTGTCGACACCATGGCAAAATCGTTAGCCCTGCATCTAACAGGATTTCAGAAGCTTTTATAGCATTCAATTTGCTTTAAAACACCCATACCTTTATATATAACAGTTCCTAATATTCCCAGAAAGTTGAATATCGCACCATAACCATAGAGAAATATGTTCTGCACCAGGGAAATTAAAATTTTACATTCAGAACACATACATTCAGAACGCAGGGGATGATCAACATCTTATAATTTGACAAGAGTAAAGAACAGGACTAATTCAACAACATCGCTAATAGAGCTGACTAGACCAAAGAACAGAGAAAGTTCAACAACACGAGACAAAAGTTCTGATCTAGACAGAAACTGACCACATCGTTAGTTAACACAACCAATTCGACCAGGGAATTGAGAAGAGAGTTCAACAACTCAGGCCAAGAGTTCCGTTATTTTCATAGAAACTGCTACTGGGATCGATGGTCTTACATTTTCCAGTGATGTGCCTCAAAGTTAACAATTCAAAAGAATCAACACCATTAACCAACAGTTACAAGCAACGGCTACCATGAGACTTTCAATGTTACAACAAGCCTTTCATTTCTCTGATGCTATATGGAAAAAAAAATGTGTATCAAGATTAGCTAACCTGAAGATAAATGCTTGTGTCGTACTGGCTCTTTAGAGCATACTCGTTGTAGACGGATGCCAAAGATGGGATAGTAACCTGCATGATGATATACTGAATAAGCGTCTAGCACGAATTACTACTTTTCTTTGATACAGCAACAGGTTAGCAATTGCATTACAACAGACTATGTGCATGAAATCACTTCCATACTAAATTCTAAGGGAAGGATATAAGATCCAAGAAATGTAACTTACAAAGATAAAGGTACAGATGTATGCACCCGTAGCAATTGGAACAGCCACAGTAGTAGCACCTTCAGGAAGAGAACGCAGCTGATTTACACTAATCCCTATCAGCAAGAGCGCAAGTGCTTCCCACTACAACAAAAAATAAGAAATTAAATCCCATTGAGTTGGAGGTAAGGAAGGTCAAATAGAATATATCTAATACTATAAAAACTACACATAAAGTAACCAAGAATAATTGAACCTGACCTGTATAATGGAAAACCGCCGCTTCATTATCATCTTCAGTAGTACAGCAATTACAAGAACCTTTAGATTGCTGAGCATCTTCACAGTAGCAGGATTGAAATATAGCTGGTACAGCAGAAAAGTGAATCGTTGTGTGAAACTAAATAATAGAAAGTAAGATAGAGCCAAACATTAGACAAGAAGGCTAGATATATACAACAGCTGAGCATTATGTAACTCTCTTATAAGCAATTTCAGTGTAACTTTCACAGCAAGCTCAAACATCTATCACCAAAAGGCAGCATGTCATATTGCAGAATGGGAAGATCGCGATAAGGAAAAACAGAGGGTGAGATAACATCTACTTAGGAATGATAGTATAATAATATTCTTAGGGACAAGTAGTGTCAACAAGGAGAGATGTTAAGTAACAAAATCAAGGATCAAAGTGACTATATTCTCGAGGAGCAACAAACCAAAGATTCTTACAGAAACCTCATATGAACTATGTTACACAACCATATTAGGCTTTCTGACATTCCAAAACCATTGCTAAGTTGTTATAGTGTCAAAATATCAAATGATATGTTCTCTCCAGAAAGCTAAACACCTTTTTACAGTAAAACTCAAAACAACTACGACAAATTTTCAGTGAAATTGAATTTCGCAGCTTTAATTACTAAAGGATGCAAAAAATGAAAATTAAGAAGCACATGTACCTGCATTGTGAACTTAAGGTAGTTATTAATGGCATACAGCCCTGCTGGAACAGCGAGAAGCACATTGTTCCGAGCTGCCTGCGAAATAAAGGCTCAAGTTACTGCAACTTGCCCTATAGCTAGTATACAAATAATTATTCAAGAGTTTATTTAGAGTTTAATAGCAGGAACTAATGTAGGAAAAATTATAGTATTAGATGGATGCTGGATCTAGTGGTGACATAACATCTAGATTTCAAACAATCATGCTTTGAAAACCATATGTATGACATATACCACATCCATTAGACATTATGATTTAAAAGAACTAAATCTTAATATGAGACTGTGCCACAATCCTAGTACTTCCAAATCGCTTAATTGCCAAGAAGATGTACCTGGACAAACGTAGAAAGAGATAGTAGAGGCTTCTCTCCAACTTTTTGGTGTCTGGCCTAAAATATTACCACACAAAAATTGAGTATTAAAAGGGAGACTAATTTTTGACGTAAACCAAGAAACTGACAGAAATGAATGTGAACCCCATCTCATTCCATTACTAATTAATCAACCTCGGCACGCTCATCATGAAACGGAATATGAATTTACCCCTCTTCAACAACCTTAGCAATTGGTTTCATATTCTAGTGCAGAAGAAACAGCTACCAAGTAGTTTTGAATGCAAGAAAGAAACTTAAACGGCCCACAGACAAAACTGAAATTTCCCAAGAAATGAAGTCAATTCAGAAACGTACCTGGAATAATAGCATGACAATGGCAAAAATAACTTTTGCGATTTCTGTCAAGAAGTTGACGCTAATAGGACTAAAGTTGAACTTTCCATCCACTTTACACATATACACTAACACAGGCTGCAAGGACATAAGGAAACAAAAGAAGATAAATATTAAGAAAATTTAACAACAAATGACAACAAGAACAAGCTACTGGAATTGTACATGATTCAACAACAAGTAATCACAGATGCATCGTAATAGTAATATTGAAATCGCTAATGTTTAAGACAAGTCGTGGGAAGACAACAATATTACCTGTAGACCAACTAGCATGCAGTCACCGACTACCAAAAGGACATTGAGGGCTTTTTGTTTAGAAGAGACTCTAATCTTGTGTTTATCATAAGCCCTTGATATAGCTCTGCTACTGGGAGAAGCCAACCTTGAACGACATACGCTGCACTCAGCCATCCCGTTCTGTATAGGCCTTTCCCAAACTAACGAATTCTCTAGACTGAGCTAAAACCTGCATAACAGACAAAACAAAAAACAGAAGCAATCAATAAAAAAGGAAACACCTTTGAAACAAAATATCATCAACTCAATTGAGATCAGATCTCTATAGCCATAAAACCCACAATTCAATGAGTGAAAAAGTAGATCTTAAAAACCTTAGAACATAAAAAAAATGTAAGCTGAGAACTGAATCAAGCATTGTAAAAATCAAAACTTTTATTTGCTACGGGAAAAAAATAATAAATAAGGGAACCAGATCGATGAGACAAACCTCAATCAAACAATAAGATGAGACCAACAACGCATTCCAAAAGCAAAACCTCTTCCCGCTTAAGATCCAGACGATTACTCTCTGTCTAACCTCAACCCCTGCTCGTCTATGTGAGATCTAAATTACATAAATTTAACAGGATCTCAGAACTCTCCTCGAGCTGAGAGAGAGAGAGAGAGAGAGAGATGAGGAAGAAAGAAGATTGATGAAATATGAATGCGTCGGTCGATTGAAGTGCGCTCTTGTTCTCTCTCACGCACGCACGACCCTTCCCTTCCCCTTTGTAATGTGTTTTTTTTTTTTTTTTGCTTTGATTTCACAACACCGTTTTATTTTGCGTTTCTCTTTTTGTATGGGAAATAAATAAACAAAACATAAAACATCCCATAAATAAATAAAAATAACAAAATCTAAATAAATAATATGTGTGTCTCAATCTAGCGATGACACATGCGGATTGTGACAGACCAATAAGATTTTAGTATTGAGTGGTAATGAAGCCTTCGGTGAGGCTGATATGTCATGCGGGTGATTGGAGAGGGGAATTTGTATTTGTATTTGTATACAAGTTTTTGGCTTTTTTTCGGTCGAATGTTTCTTTCGCTTTGGACTTGTGTTTTGTTTATCTCTGACTAAATGTAACTTCGTTTTAGTTCTTGTTTTTTTGTTTTATATACTTACTTTAACGTACACACACGAACATTAACTGGTTTTGTTGTTGTTGTATGAAATAGTATCTAATTAATTAAGGACTTTGCAGATTGACTAAGCATTCGTTTTTTTTTTTTGACAATCCTACTAAGCATTCGTTTTATGATCCGAGAACTTCATAAATAGTGCTGGAGTACTAAACTAGCATTCCATTTTAAGCTAATTTTTGTAGAATCTAAACGAGATTGGTCTGAATTTGAATACTTGGACCATGAAATAATTCACATGGCCCTTGAAATATGTTGACATATTCTACGGCATGATCTATATGTTCTATCCTTAAAACAAGATACATACCACACACAATATGCATGCACTTACGTGTAGACTTGTAGTTGCTCACAAACATTATAAGAACAAATACACGAACAACTCTTCACACTTAATAGATGATCCGTATAATGTCGTAATTGAAGTCTCCTTCTTATTTTTCTGTTATTGTAAAGGAAGATTCACCCATAGTGAACTAGTGTTCCAGTCAGTTTTCAATTCTGTCACAATTTTTTTTTTGGTTCAATCACAATATTTGTAGTCACGTTTATATAACCAAAGCAAAAGGTATCTAGAGTGGAATTCTGTATCCGAATGAATTTTTCGAAAACAAACCAAAACCAATCTAGTATATATGAATACCAAATAATTAATACATACAGATTTTAACAATATACATATGTGTTTATTTAGTACTATATATGAATACCAAATAATATTTTTAATCAATGTTGGTAAGCTGTATA
Organism: Camelina sativa; assembly: GCF_030686135.1. Classification (NCBI taxonomy): domain Eukaryota; kingdom Viridiplantae; phylum Streptophyta; class Magnoliopsida; order Brassicales; family Brassicaceae; genus Camelina; species Camelina sativa. The sequence goes on along the minus strand of NC_141884.1, from coordinate 2,335,599 downwards.
TACATATGTGTTTATTTAGTACTATATATGAATACCTTTGCTAGTTTTATCCAAATAGAAAACTTGAACCAAACAAAATAAAAAATTGCCAAAACCGAATAAATTAAGAAAATCAAAATAACCAATTTGAACCAAACCGAAATTTATTAACCGGAATCACAATTTAGTATTACGAAGAAAGAGCTAACATGTGGTCTGGCTTCTGTGTGCGAGCGAATTTGTGATTCATCGGCTTAAAAGGAGGAGACAGAGAGAAAGAGAACACGAGTCGCGAGAGAGAGTCTGAGTTTGTTTGGTTTGAACCATTGTAAAATAAGATTTACCACTAGTCAACTAATGTTCCAATCAGTTTTCAACTGTCACTATTTTTTTTTTTTGGTTAATCACAATATCTTTGGTCACAAATATATAACCAAAGCAAAACGTAATTAGTATAAAATTTCTGTATCCGAATAAATATTCAGAAATCGAACAAAAACCAATTTTAGTATATATGAATACCAAATAATACATACAAATTTAACTATATATACATAACATATGTGTTTATGGATCCATGTTTTTTTAATATAAGATTAATTACGCTGATTATCTGTATTGCTAGATTTTTTTATCCAAAAAGAAAATTGAACGTAACAAAATTAAAAATTGTCAAAAACCGACTAAATTAAGAAATCAAAACAACCAGTTCGAACCAAACCGAAATTAACGAACCGGAATCACAATTTAGAAGAAAGAGCTCTAGTCTGGTCTCTGTGTGCGAGAACTTCATCGAAAGAGAAAGAGAACACGCGAGAGAAGCTGAGTTTGTTGGGTTCGAATTTGATACTACTGAACCCTAATCTCAAAAATCCCAGATACTTCTCCGTCATCATCCGCGACAAGAATCAGTCTCCTCCTCCGTCTGCTTTGATTCTCCACGGTTGGTTTCTCTAGATTCTCTCTCTCTCTCCATCGGTCTTTGTTGATTTCATCTTTGAGTGCTTGTTTCGATCATCAATCAGTCTTACGAGAGAGCGCCTGCATGATTCAGTAGACCAAATTACTTAATCTATGCGCAGCTCGATTGAATTCGATAGACGACTAAGGGTTTTCTCTGATTCGTTTGGTTTGCCCTGGAGGGCTCGGTTCAGAATTCGTTTTGAAAGTCTCTGTCTTTGTAGTCCAATTCGATAATGGTCGCATTTTTTTTTGTGAATAGTCTTCAAAACATATGGCCCTTTTCGATTTTTGAGAGCACTAGTGACCTGAAGGAATCAAAGGAGATTGTTCAGAGGCTTTCATTACCTGAGAGTACAAAGAACTTTGTGTTTGCTGTTAGAGTCCCTGAGCATGATTCCACTATTTACATACTTTCTTCTCAGAACTTATCAGAGAGATCCGCTAGTGATGCTGAGTTTCTTATACGAGAAATCCGTCCTGGTGCTGTGGTGGCTCAAGTGGACAAAACAGCTTTTGCGGAAGCTCAAGTTGAGGAGACTGTGTTATTAGGAGATGGCTCAAGTGATTCAGTTCCCACATCAGCTTTTAAAGTTCTTATACAGTGTTTTGTAGACAAGGTTAACAAAGAAAAGTATGAAAGCGTTGCAGGGATCTTGGTTTTGAGGGAGATTTTTGGGACAAGTTTTAATGGTCATTTGTTGGCTGCCAAGAGGGTTGCTGGTGAGGTTGGTTCATCTTTTATGGTTCTGGAATCTCCTTTTGTCAAACTCGCTGCCGGGGAAGCTTCCTCTGGAGAAACTGAGACCGGAGGAGGCAAGATGCAGAGTCTAGCTAATAGTCTCATACCACAACATTTTGGCTCTGCTGTATTTTCAAGCTCTCGAAGGTTTTCTATAGGAAATGAGGTACAAGCACAGATGCTAAAGTTGGTATCTTTACAGCTCAATAAAGAACTTAACCCATCAAAATGTGTTACAAGTGGAGTTGTTACTAATGAGATACAGTCCTATAGTCATGAGGTTCCACCATTTGCTCAATCTTTTTATCCTTTGCTTGTTGACCTTCATGATATATTCAGCGATCTTCCATCTATTGGGAAAGCTCTAACAAATGCCCGGAAGATGTTGTCTGATGTAAATAGAGGGGAATCTATGAATACAGAGGTTATCTCTGAAGTTTACCTTTTCCAGATTGCAGTTGAAGGTCTAAGAATTGCTTTAAACAATGCTGGGCGACTACCAATCAAGAACATGAGAGGTTCAAGCCGAGCCGAAGTTCAGTTTTCACAGCTCTCTTCTGAAGACAAATCTTACGCACTAATGGCAGATCTTCTTCGTAGCCAGGCTAAAAAGTTTAAGAACATAGTAGCAGTAGTAGATGCAAGTAGCCTTGCAGGTCTCAGGAAACACTGGAAAACTCGTGTTCCGCAAGAAGTCAAAGATATGTCTGAGCATATGGTGCAAGATTTTGATAGCGACGGGAAGACTAATGATTCGAAGTTGAAACGACTGATATCTGATAAACCGGTGGTAGCAGTTGGTGCCGGTGCAACTGCTATATGGGGTGCGTCATCACTATCCAAGGCCATCTCTGCTTCTCCTTTCTTCAAGATTGTAACTTTTAAAGTACCGGCTTCATTGAACCTATTCTTGACACATACTCACAAGGCAGTGACATTTGCATTTACCAAAGTGGCAGCTCCATCAAAAGTAATGGCCCCTGGTTTTGCTAGTTCTGGAGCCAAATCAACATCTTTGGTAAAAGCATCTATATCCGCCGAGAAAATCAGAGCAGTAACACATAGCATCATAGCGTCTGTGGAAAAGACAAGCTTATCTGCCATGAGAACTGCATTCTATGAGATTATGAGGAAAAGACGAGCAAAACCCATAGGTACCTTACCATTGGCGACATTTGGAGCCAGCCTTGCAACTTGTGCGGGATTGTTCGCCTATGGAGATGGGATCGAATGTGCAGCTGTGTCTCTTCCTGCAGCTCCTTCGATTGCAAACTTGGGTCGAGGAATTCAAAACTTACATGAGGCGTCTCTGGAAGTGAGAATGAGAGAAGGTAACAGGATACAGAATGCAATCGAGTCCCTTAGACAAAGACTGAATGTCAAGTTTCAATGAAGAAGAGGGAATCTTTTTTGATACTTTCACTATATGTTTCTTTTAAACTTACTGTATATATATTCTGCCATTTAAGGAGTACAAGTGTTTTGCATATATTCTATCAGAAATACGTGAGATTAAACTACAAATTAAATACATGACTGAGAGTCAAAAATTTAACTCGTCTTTGGTGATCACGAACAAGGAGAAAGAAGGAGATTATTGTTGGTTTTTCAAGTTTCTAATTAACACAAATCGTTTTAATTGTTAAACTAAAGAGGAAGTGTTTAAGGAGACACAAATCGTTTAAGGAGAGATCTCCATGTAAGGAGACATAACACAAGTGTTTAAGGAGAGACAAGGATAACATCTGCCACGGGGGTGAACCACCTTTTCTGCCTTCGCCAGGAAACAACTCTAGTAGGATGCAAACTTATGGAGTAAATCTTACTCCATCTTTCTTTATCTGTATACATGCTCTATATCTCTAGTATCCATTCAGGCCTAACTCTGGTTATAGCAAGGACTAGACGGTCTTCAAGGTTCACTATCCGAGTGTCCAGCGTGATTAACGTAGCCGGAAGTGGGACTTTACGGAACTCTTCCTTGTGAAGATCCAAGGCTAGTACTTTTGCCAACCCTCTGAATGTGTAACCAGTAGATAGATCCATTCACACATACCGATTTGCTTCCGGCATTGACATCATAAGGTGGTGGAGTCAGCTTCCGCCATTCACCGGTATGAGCATAAGATCGTTTTTTTCTTCTTGTTTTTTCATTCATGATTTTACTTTATTTATTTATTTGATCTCTAATGTCGTTGGTTTGAGTTGACATGGGCCAGTTTGGTTTATTCAGTTATGTCGGTTCTGAGTTGCCCCCAGACCTCTCTCTACCAACATAATCAAATAGTAGTTGCGTTTACTATTTCATAAACATAGCTAACCAATTATTAAACACAGCGATGTAGTCGATTGAAATTTGCAAAACAGTAGTTGGGATTCTTCTTCACATTTTTTGTGATAAACGCATTTTTATTGCTTAATAAACGATAAACATGATAAAGGTCCCATGGCAAGTAAAGTAATGCCAATACATTCTCTCTACTCTAGTGGTAGTAAATTTTATTCTGTGAAATATTATTTTAATTAAAGAACCACTCATTGGTTATAAATTATTTAACTATAATTTAAATTCTATCTTGTGAGAATATGAGCACTAAACCGACGTGTAAGATATGAATACTTCCTTATTGAATACTTCTGAGTAAAGCATCCAGATTCCAGACCAGCCAGAAGTCATATCTCCTTTTTGTTTTCTCCAAGTCTGTTGTGAATTTGAAAAATAATTAAAACTTGTAATAACATTTACCCTTTTTCAAGTGTTGTTGTATTTGAAATTGAATTTAGTATAAAAATGAACAAATAATTAATCAGTTAAAAATCAAGCAATGTTGTGCTAGCCTTTACCCAATTAAACAGTCTACGAGCCGACTCATATTAAAACTCTCAAGCAACGAAACCTCGTATTTTGTTACTGCTTCCTCAGGACATGATGCTTTTTATCCGAGAATGTGAAAGGAATCTCCGCCAGCCACCTGGACAGAACAAATCCAGATAATCCAGAATTTGTATGGTATACGTATCTAGTTTTCTTATATAATTAGTGATATATGAACTGTTTTTTATATTTATTAAATTGTTTAAAATTTTAGTTTCTTATAATTTACAAATATGTTAAAACAATGTTTTTTATAATACATGACAAAATCTTTAATTGTTAAAATTGACACTTATCGTGATCACATGAGTTATAACTTTAAAAACTAAAGTTATATAATAACATAATATTGAATACGCTATCAAAATCATTCACCGATTGAAAAACTTAAGAAAATTACATTAATTTCTTATTTTGATTATCTTATTTTCTTATATTATGTTAATCACTAATTGTAACACTTTTTCAGCATCACTAATTTTAACACATAAAACATTTTTATACTTTAATCACTTTTATGTATAAATTTCTTTTTACTATATGATTAAAGTAATTAATAATTGCAATTAAATTGCAAATATTTTCCTTATTAATTGCACATATTTTTTATTGAAATTAGTAATTTAATATATAACTTTCCTATTAGGATTAGTGATATAATAGATTATTTTTGATTTTATATACTTTTTAAAAATATTAATTGTAATCCTTTTATTTTAAGATTTTTTAAATTTTTCTAACAATTATTAAATAAAATTTCTTTTTAAGTTAAAATATTATCGATATACTGATACATGTCGCGACTATATAAATTACTAGCTTTGAAAACTAAATTTTATATAATATATATATATATATATATATCAATTTTAGTTTTACGGAGCATATTAAGAAGCAAGTGGGACTTGTAATATCATGTAAACAAAAACAGCATCAACCCCTAGAACTATCATCTCAATCCAATTTACCAAAATTTGAACCCAAAAATTAACTGAATTTACCAGTTCAAGGCAATAATCAAACAACCGAAGGAAATAAAACGAAACCAAACCCAAGATTGAGGACGAAAGCAATCTCATGCGGAAAATTGAAGAGGACACACTAGGAAGAAATAAGAAGCATACCAAGAGTAATTAGAAAGAACAAGAACGTTGACTTCAATACGAAAATCACAATGACAAATGACTCCATCTTTATAAGCACTTTCGGAATCCGCTTGAAGGTAAAAGTAAGAAGAAACCATCTTGTTAACAACTAATGATGGGGATGTGTAACAAAAAAAAAAAAAAGAGGCGAAGCAACAAACAAACTTGTCTTTATTGCTAGAAGAGGATAGTCTTACATTGATGGTTGGATAACTTTTGATTTTCAAAATTACTCTGATAAGTGAAAAGGAAAAATGCCAACTAATTACTGACTATTGATAATGCACTTAGTTTGCTGTACCTAACTACAAAGTTTAACCAACGCGTCAAAATAATAACTTACTTTATTGTTTTTGCTATTATCGAATCGTATACACATGGTCTTAGTATGAGTTATTATTTCAATTGCTTTTGTTCGATGATTATCAAATTACCACATCATGAGATCTTTGTGTTGTCACTAATACATCATCAACGAATATATGTATAGTGGAATTTTTTATTAATTATTCTATTATTTGGCTTGGTCAGACATATTGTTTTGTTTGTAAACCGGTATTCTGATTTCTGACTTATAATCCTTAGCGATACTTTGTATTTTATTCATCTGATTGTTCGTGATCATAGTCACTTGCTTTATATTAATATATATTTGTTTCATGATTAATGATGTAAAACTTTAGCATGAGAATCCCTGTAACACTGTAGGTGTGTAGAGTATCAGGGTATGTAGATTATATAGACGTGTATGTGTGCTGTGAATATATAATCTTTCGATTCATTGTCGTCAGTAAACAAATTATGAAGTTTTGTGTTAAATTTTAGTTAATGATTGAATAACCGTTTTTTTTTTTTTTTTTTTGAGATGAAGGATTTCATAGAGAAGACGAGTAAGCAAAAAAAAAAAAAAATCATTGGCCGGTTTTGGTTGTCCAACCTTAACTAGATAATGTAAAATGTTAATCCGTAAATCTTGACGATATCACAACCAGTTTTTTTGCCCCCTAGTCAAAATCTGTAAACAGAGATAAATTTTTGACGCTTCGTACTTGTTTTGCAAGTTACACATGCAAGGAGACAGAGAGGACTCCATTTACTACTTCAATTTGAATTGAATTATGTAAAATAGTAATAACCAACTAGAGCTAGAGTGGTAAACAAAAACCGAAAGTTGATCTTCCCGAGCTCTGGTTGCTTCGAAAACAATCCGCAAGTAGATGTCCAGTCCTCCGGATTAGGTCCTGATCCTGGAAGTGGTACCAAATTCTCGACGTAAGGAGATATAACCGAAATATTTGAGGAGAGACAGCAAATCTCATCTTTCGCTGGATGATATTTGAACAACCTCTTGTGATTGTCATAAAAGACAAGATTCCCAAACTTAGAAACTGTGACCAGCGTGAACCAACATGGGTGATTGTTCATAATGATACTGGCTAACTTTATGGAGTGAGTCTTACTCCATATATCTCCTTGAGAATCTATCATGCTGAGTATTTCTAGTTCCCATTCTGGCGCCTTTTTGGTTTTGGCTATGGCTAGACGGCCCTCAAGGTTCACCATGTGGATTTCCAGATTGAACCACGTACCTGGAACCGACACATTGCGGAACTCTAGTGTGTGTAGATCCAAGGCTAGTAATTCGAAACACCAGAAAGTGTAAAAGTATAACCAGTAGATTGACCCATTCACACACACTGACTTCCTTCCCACGTCAACCCTGTGAGGAGGTGGATTAATTAGTTTCCTCCATTCACCAGTTTCAAGATCAAGAACCTCACATTCTTCAACAGGATAAAAACACATCCTCACCACTTTGTAGCAATCCGTAACTTTGTCTCTTCCGAATCCCATAGCCCAGTTTCCCGAAAAAAAAGTGAGGTATGGTTTGTCTGCAAAATTTTTGTTTTTAACTGTTCAGACAACTCTCTTAGCTGACTTAAAGACTCTTATATACAAAGCATATAAACACAGATTACCTCTTAGCTGACTTTCAAGATTAAAGGAAGGCACGGGATGATCTGGGGTACAAGGGAATCGCCGGAGTTGTCTGGTCGATAGGTTCAAAACATTGATCCAACCTGGTTCTGGGATACAGAACAAACCCTCGCATGTCAAGGACGGTCGTGTGGCATCATCATCGCAGTAGTTTAAATAAACCATATCGATCTCTTCGTCACTTTCGAATCCCGACTCGTTCCGGTCTCCTCCGACAGCCAGGATTTTCCGGCGGTTGTTGTTGTTCTGAACATTCATACGCCTCTCCACGAACAACTTCGATTCCAGAATTGTTCTCCATTGTTTTGAAACAGTTTTGAATTTGAGTATTGATTTCAAAGGCAATCCAAGAAATATTTCTTCAAGTAGCTCGGGAACTATGTAAATCATCATCGTCGGATTATGTTCTGCTAATTGCAAAACTAAACTCGAAAGTCCAGTTTTGTCTTTTTATTTTATTTTATTTATATATAGATAAATCACAACAGTATTGAAAAAAACTAATTCACAACTGTATGAATTATTTAATAATATCAGAGACAACAAAAAAAATCCCAAAAAAAAAGAAAAAAAAAAACTTTTGAATTTTACCAGAAACCACCCGAAATATTCCATTATTTACTATTTAGCCCAGTCAAATTCTAAAACGAATAATTTAGGTCACCTCTATCTCTCTCTCTCTCTTGTGCTCTTCTCTCGTGCAGCCGAAGATCCTTCTCTGATCGTCACTCAAATCCAGTAAGCTAATTCAATCCTACTCTTCAATTTCCTAAATTCCAAATGAACAATTTCTTCAATTAAAGTTTTCGTCCTTGGATCTTTAGTTTTCTTGATTGATTCAGCTAACATTAGAGCGATTTGTCGGATTCTTTCAATTGGTTTTCGTCTTTCATGTTTCAAAGTTTTCAAATTGATCTTTCAAGTGAAGTGGCTTACATAAATTTTCAAACTTTGTGATTTATGTATTGTTGGCAGTGGAAGATGAGGAGGAGGATCCAGCAGCAACGAAGAAGAACAGCAGCTATAACAACAACACAGATGATTTTGCCATAGAGCCTTGTGAAGGTATTGAATTTGAATCCGAGGATGCTGCTAAGTTGTTCTATGATGATTACTCTAGACGTTTAGGCTTTGTAATGCGTGTAATGTCTTGCCGAAGATCCGAGAAGGATGGAAAGATCCTTGCTCGAAGATTTGGTTGTAACAAAGAAGGTCATTGTGTTAGTATCCGTGGTAAGTTTGGATCAGTTAGGAAACCAAGACCAAGCACTAGAGAAGGTTGCAAGGCCATGATTCATGTTAAGTATGACCGTTCTGGTAAATGGGTTATAACCAAATTTGTCAAAGAACATAACCATCCACTTGTTGTTTCACCTCGCGAGGCTCGCCAAACTCTGGTCAGTGTATAACTCTTAACTTTAACTTCATTCCTTTACACAAAGTATTTTGAGCACAAAATGTATGAGAGACCATTTTGGTGAATTATGTTGTTGTAGGACGAAAAGGATAAGAGAATTCAAGAACTGACGATAGAGCTGCGAAACAAGAAGCGGTTATGTGCAGCATACAGGGAACAGCTTGATGCGTTTGCAAGGATTGTTGAAGAGCATAGTGATCAGATAGCCAAGAAAGTTGAGAACGTAGTGAACAATTTGAAAGAATTCGAACCTATAGAGCGTGAGCTATTGCGAAGTAAACAAGATGCCGTCTAAGCCAACTATGTATGCTTGCTGCTGTATATTCTTTGAATTCGGTAAAGCTTTCTCTACTGTGGTTGAATCTTCAATGGTTTTAGTGTAATCTAGATGTGGTTGAATCTTATTTGTTTATGTAATGTAATGTGAGAAACTATGTAACCATAATAGAGTAGAAGAGAACATGAAGGTTTTACATACTAATCAGGTTTCACGAGTCAGGACATGAACATAACACTTTCGTTATAGATTAGTACTAATGTGGTTGGTTCTGCAATATACTATATTGATAAGGAAACAGTTAACAATCTATTTAAGAACACTAAACAGATGAGTTGAGAAGGTGAATCTTACATAAGCCCATAGAAACCCTAAAAACAAAGATACACCAACGATGTTTTGATTCGTCATCATAAAGAAACTATTTACAGAGGAGAAACAAGAAAACAAACCAATCAATGGAATAAAACACTCTTTTCTTCTGTCAAATAAAACCCTAAATTAAAGATCAATTACTGCTGCTAAAGCCACCACCTTTCATCATCTGAAGAAACTCCTTGTAATTGACTCTACCATCACCATCTGCATCAACTTGCATAATCATCTTCTTACAACCATCTAGGGTTTTCCCTTGCTTGAGTCCTAAGGAAGCCATCACAGATTTCAACTCCTCTACAGTGATAAACCCGTCTCCATCTTGGTCAAACACGTTGAACGCGTCTTTCATATCCTCTTCCTCTGTTTCTCCATCGTTCTGATGCTCGTCCACAATCGAGCTGTACAACGACTCGAACTCGTCTATGTCGACGCATCCATCACCGTTTGCGTCAATCTTATGAATCATTTGAGTCAGATCTTTGTCTGGTATGTAGATACCTAGATTCTCAAGTGAGTCGTTGAGCTCTTCTTTTGTGATTCGACCGTCGCCGTTCTTGTCGAACATCTGGAAAACCCGTTTGAGATCGGACGGATCTATTCTTTTCGTCGGCACAGACGACGACGACGAAGAGGAAGGAGACGGTAACATCGTTGGCGGAGACGGTGGTGAGTTCTTGTGGAGAGTTTTGTCGAACCAAGAGAGAGGGAAGAGAGTTCGTAGCTTCTTTGGTACTAAAGAGAGGAGAAAAGAGTTTAGTATATTGTAGAGAACAAATATTCTCACCATAATTGTTGAATCAAAACCCTCTTTTATGAAGAAAAAAAAAGAAACAGAGAGAAGATCTGAGAAACAGAGAGCTTGTTTGGTAATAGAGAGAAACTTGGAACTTGTTGTTGGTTTTTATAGAAAGATAGAGAGAGAGATTCATTTATAATAAAATTATTAAATAATATATTTTCGGGAATTTAATTTTCCTTTTTCACGCCTAAAATACAACCGTTGAATCTTTTTTTTATTTAACATAAACGTTACTCCTTTACTTTCACTTTTCACTTTTCTTTGTTTGAAGTAAAAAATGGAAAAGAATGAGCAAGTGCGAAATTAATCTGAAGATGACTTTTCAAACATCTACATTAGTCTTCCTATATTCAAAGTAGTCTCGGACTCTCGGTTAAAGTTTAAGATACATGATCACAAAATCAAATCTTACAGTACACGGCACTAAAATATAAGGATTACACACACATAATTACAGTTTACATCTTAATAAATGTTATAAAATGGACAAAGAGGTTGAAAGGAAAAAAAAAACACTCAATAGGTCTTTTAATAAAGAAAGTAAAAGAAAACGCGTGAAGAAGGTAGAGAGAGAGAGAGAGAGGTGTAGTTAAACATAAACATCGCTTTTCTCTGATAAATTAAAAACGAAGTAATGTCAAAAACGCGTTGTTATAATTGTTGATGTTTGGTTCCTGTCCCCATTTGTTGTAGTTTTGATTTATTTATTTCTGACTGTGCACCTGCCGGTCTGGTCTTCTTGCATTTTAAGACTTTTTATGTATCATTCTTTTTTATCGTCTACGTAACTACGAACCATTGAGTCTTTTAAAGGAAAAACCTACCAAATGACTTCATTCAACTGATCGTTTTCTTCGATAACCCCGTAATATGGACCGAGATCCGACTAACTCGTACGTTTTACCTCTGTAAGTGTTTACTTTATTATCTCAACTCATCACAAGTATAGGTAGGATTGAGATATTTGAGACGTACGTACTCTTTCTAGCTAGAATCAGTAAAAACAAGTGTTGTTAATGTCTTAATGATATAATAACTCAACGGGTCTAAAGAATTAAAAGGAAGAAAAAATGGGGGACCAAAAAACGCGCCAAGAATGACGCCCGTTGGAATTATGACCGTTGGATCTCACCTCCACTTTCTGAGGTTTGTCGCTCTTCTATTGGTGGTTTGCTTCTTCCATCTTGGACCCATCCTGTTCAACAGCTTAGACCATCTTTACTGGGGAGTACTCTTAGGAGTACTCTCACAATTGGACCCCAAAATCTCATTTAAATACCCATTTCCGAGTCCAAAAATAAGAGTATCGATGCTTTGGGAAGAAATTAAGCAACTCCCTGAGTAACGCAACGTGGCGGATGCCCATTGGTCCATTCATAAATATAAAAAGTTTTTTTTTCCTTATTTCTCTTTCATTCTTCCCCCGACTATCTCTCTCTTCTCTCCCGTTTGGAAAGGCGACGGAAACAAGAGAGGCGACGGAAGAGACGATTTATCTGAGAATCTGAAAATTTAACTGATTCACATCGAATCCGCTGAATTTTCAGTCTACATATGGAGGGTTGATGGTCACCGGAGGCGATGGCTTTATTAATCGGCGTAACCCAAAGATTGACGCTTCGGTTAAGTCGACACACGATGGCGGAGGTTTCAGATTGAGCGGTGAACAGACGTTTAGGCTCAACTGGGCTCAGTCTGGTGTTGGAGAGAGACGCCCGAGTGAAGGTGCTGCCCGAGATGAATGGTCAATACTGCTCGACCAGGCCTATGCGTATATGTCCGGCTGTCAATAAGAATCATCTTCCGATACAACTAGGTATGTTTTTATATATAGGAATTGTGTGCATTGAGTATGTTGACTGGTGATTTGAAGATTGCTTGTTTTTAACCTTCTTTGTTGAGCATTGTAATTGAGTGTCTTTTTGGTTGATGTATTTCTTTCTGTTTAGTCTAGTTTATTCTCTCATTCTCTCAGTTGGTGCTGAAGGATTAAGAGAATTTATCTGTTTGTTGCTGATATATTCTTAAGTTTTGATGCGAATGATTTTTGCAAACATTGTTTAAGTGAGCTTTTGTTGTTCTGCAATATAGGTTCCTTGTAGATATTTCACCATTTTGAATCGTATCGCGTTGGCTTAAGTAAATCTTGTGATTCTATCAGTTTATCTTGTGATTTAGTTAGTTTAGATTTGATCATCGTCTTTTCTGATTCTTGATCATATATTTAAGGTCTTTGAGGGTTTTGTTGCTTTATCCGTGATGGGCTTGTGGTAAAATCTTTTACTAAGTAGGATGTATTCACCTTCTGGATTAGTAGGACGTTTCTATGAATCGGTTTTATGTTCACAAGGTTAGTACAATCACTCAATGTGGGCTGAAGTTAGTATACACAACTCTGATGTGTTAATATATTTCGGATATCTATCAATGAAACTCTTGAATCTTGATGCAGTGCTATCAATGAAACTGATTTCAGCCCATGTTGAATCTTTTCTGATAATGTAATTTGGAAGTCTTGATGCAGTGCTGTCAACTAGATGAGTTAACGAGTAGTTGACTTATTGCACGGTGTTCTACCTCAGTAGAGTATATACGAACAGTTGTTTATTTCACACACTTCCATGAAACCAAGAATCTACAATATGAATTTTATAGTAACAAAACAAAGTAGTATATGTTCTTCTCTTTGTATTTGAACAAGATGCCCAATTAGAATCTGTGAAACAGTTATGTAACACAGTATGGATGTTGTGTGGTGAAGAGGAGAACGAGTAGAGCTTGTTAACAACATGGGAAATATCTGCTCTTGTTTTAGTTTTGTACAATTCCCATTCTAGTTTTTATTTTACCTTCACCATCTTCACTATGTTTAAGATTATGCTGTCGATGTTTGCATATCTACATGTAAATCATGTCAGTTTTTTTGTTTATTGCTCATGCAGTTTGGTTTGGTTCACATATCAACGGGGGATCTCTTGAGGGCAGAGGTTTCAGCCAGGACAGATATTGGAAAGAGAGCAAAAGAGGTAGTTTGGTTCCGGATTAGATTGTTGTAGCAGAGGTGAGAGAAAGAGACACCATTGTTGAATCCTTGGCCGTTGCAGTTGGAGATGATCAATTATAACAATGACTTGGTGTCTTTTTTATATGAGTCTAGTTTAAGACATGACTGAGAGAGATGAGAGTTATATCGTTATTTGCTTTGTTTTCAATTTTCAGACAGGTTTAAGATAATATTTGTTTTATATGGCATTACTGCAAGTATTGAGAGAATGAACAATTTTTCATTTTTATTATTCATATTTGCACTTGAATAGGATGTATATTAGCAACTAATAAATTTTAGTTAGAGGACAAAAATGTTCGTTGGAAAGTAAACTAAAGAAGAACTAGTCATTGGCGTTGGGATAAAATAATCTATATACGCTAAAAAGTGTTGATAAATTTTTCCCCCAAAACGGTCTATGACTAAAATATCTAGAAGACTAGAACTCGAGTATATATATAACTAAATCAATAATCGGCTTCACTTACAGTATAATTAAACACTAATCCACTTCCTTAACTAACGAGGCAAAACTCTTTGGATCTTGCGTAAAGTTTCATGTATATCGTCCATTATAAGTATAACATCATGTCTTTCTAATCATTGCATACTGTTACATGATTATCCTGATTGTAAATTATGCTGAGCCTTTAGATGATTTTTTTTCTAAAACAGTAGACAGGAAATTTAGAATTAGTAGAGCATAAACTTAATTTTCAGTTTTGGTAATTACTAGATTAATGCATGGTCAATGGATATATAGTTTATAACATCTATAAATAAATAATGTATAATATATTATATAAAAATAAACTAATGAATAATCAATCATATATTTTGAGATTCTCACGCGGGGGTGTGGTGTAACGGGATCCAAGGACATTTGACTTGTGAGGAGTGTTTATGGACTTCATATGGTTGTTGTCTTCCAGCTCACCCAAGCCAGCTCCACTTATATGATTGATCATACTTATAGTTGTCATTATATATTGTTATTAACTGTATTTTCTGGTTCAAATATTCTTTGTATATGTCCTTAAGAGAGGAATTATAAAGTTTTTTCCCTTTTAATTGACATTATGTTCTTTTCTTTTTTTGTGTGTGTCTTTTGTTATTAAATGTATGTTTACTACAATAACAATAGGTTGCAATGATTCTAGTTAGTGGCCAATCTCACTCCTAATCCCCAAACTATTTATCATCCCACGTAATTTCATAAGTTTAGGTACCCGTACCACTTTAACATTTGTTTTCATTACAAGATAATACAGTATATATTGTATATTGTGGATTATTATACTTACACTTTGTTGTTTTATCCGGTTTATACACTTTTTCCAAAGTGGACCATCCATTACAGTAAAGATGACGAAACAATTGCTTCAAAGGTATATATAGATATATTGTTTCGCCGGTGAGACATGAGAGAGAGATTGCACTCGTCTTAAAACACTGAGTTCGTGTGCAATTGTGTATAAAGAGGCTCAATGGTTCTCCTTATAAAGACCCGAAACTAGATTTTTTTTTACGATTCAGTGATGATACTCACACTAGAAAGTCAACTGCTTTATGAACATCAGCATAGTTTATCGGAATACTTCAGTTTCAGTGGCTAATATATTCGATGGACCATGATATTCAACAAATCGAATATGGAGCATCTATATGGTTTGAGAATACATAATTTAAAACATTTACCACTAAAAGACGCAAAACCTTTGTAACATTATCGTCTAAAACAGTAAAATCTAAATAAGTAATCTATGGGTGAAAAAAAAAGAAAAAGAAAATCCTTAAATTAGTCACTGCAACAAAAAAACATCTCCAAACTGTCACACGCGGTTTCTCTTTATAACACAACGCCTACTTGTCTAGTAATGTCAACGAGAAACATTTAGGGTAAGCAAACAGTTTGTCGTAATTAATTAGTTATTGACCTTAATTATTACACATTGGAGTTGCACAATCAGGCACATATTCCGGAAGAGAGAAGACATACGCATGCTCTTATGAAATACTAGTAATTGACTTTACAAATTAATTTGGATATTATCTAGCAGCATAACCATGTTCTGTTTGTATATCTTTTCTGGAAAATATTAATTTATACATCGCTTGCAAGCTCAAAAGGTTCATCCGTAGAACCACCAGTCAATGGTTAACCATCGTATGATATGATCATTCTTTACAATTAAACTACACACAAATAAAATTAGTAAGGTGGTGAAAAAAGTGCCCACACGCAGGATCGAACTACGGACCTTCAGTTTACAAGACTGACGCTCTACCACTGAGCTATACGGGCTATTGCTTTCCATTTTCTCATTATAGTATATATCGTCTACATAACTCCGATCCTCGTTTAATAGGACTAGTGTTGAAGCACGTGAGATAAGATAAGTCTCATCGATGTTGTAATCGATGTTGTACGAGTATGAGATATTATCGACAAAGGGAGAAGTACAAGAAACAGAGTTAAGTTGAGATGTAGACATTCTTCTCCGAGAATTAACGAACTTTTCCGACCAAATTCTAGGCTTCGACAAGACAAGACAACGACTTGAGCTTCGATTTGGATAATAATTAATATATCATACATAAGTGTCAATATTACTATAAGGAAATAAAAGGGTAAAAACTAAAAATACGAGCTTGGACAAGAAGTAAAAAATCTCTTTTTAAATTTTTTAATTTTCTCATTTGGAATTAAAAAAATCTCATTATCGTCCTCCTCCGTGAGCAAAAAAAACAAGAAGAGATCTTTTGGAAATTAACCGATCGAGAAACCAAAAATTAACCGGTCGACGTCGTCACAACCGATGAATGGGACTCACCGTCACCATCTTCTTCAACTAGTCTTATCATGCCGTAAAATCACAGCGCAAGTGACTCAACCAGGATCTTCAACGATCGTAGCCATGGCTTCATCCTCCGAACAAGAGTTCCTAGCCAGAAGCCGTGCTAATCTCTCCCGTTTCCCTCATTCCAACAATTTCTGGGACTCAAAGACCGCTTCACGCGTCGGCGAGAAGCTTGGCCTTCGTTTAAGAGAGCTTGGTGTCGACGCTGTCTCCATTAATGCAGACGAAGAGATCTCTCGACCTATTCATCATCGTAAGAGGGTTCTTCCGTTATTTGATTCCGTTCGTCGTACCGGTATCAGAGTCGACGGAACTGAGCAATTGAATGATATTGGTGTCCCGGTTATTGTTATTCCCAGAAATTAGGGTTACCAATTTGGGGATTTTTGTTTTTGTTAGTACAGTTTCTTGTATTAGTGAGAGATTTTACAGAAACTAATTTGATTCATTCTCTATTCATCTCAAACTCAAAGATAACAACCTTTTGTCTCCCTTCAATACGTTTGGAAATTGGATTCTGTTCTCAACATGGAACAAAAATGAAATATATGTGTCATCAGGCCACCTTACCTAACTAGCAAGTGAAAATGGAAAATGAGAGTAAAAGGTTTGGACGAATTTGTAAACAATTTTAACAAAGCTACAGAGATATATGATTTGTAGATTACTGCTTATCTTGGATATATGTTGCTCAATTGCACGACACTGGAGTATATAAGTGACAGACCAAGCGAGATAAGCATTGCGCGCTTTCCCTATAAAAAGAGCATACGAGAGAAGGGATCCTCTCTAGTGTTATGAATCGTTGAATCCTCTCTAGTTATACTCCTCTTGTGCTTAAACCACTTGAAATGTTGACAGAGTAGTTTCCATGTTTAACTTTTCAAGTGAGGCAGTATCTAATTAAAAATCAGAGAGTAAACAATGCAACCTTTTGCTTTTGTAGGCTAAGTTACTGCAAGACCTAATGTAAGTTCTTATTTATATTCATGGATTCTTGTTTTTGTCTGTTGTTATGCTCCTCTATGAGTTAAAAAAAAGGCATTTGCTTTAGGCCCCCTAATATTAAGTTTTTTTGGCCTTCTAATTTAAATAATTATTTGATATATTAGTAATATATAAATTTCAATGTTCTTTTTCTTAAGTTTCAAAAAATTATTTAATATACTAAAAAATATTTTTATTTATCTCTAGTATTTTACAATATATACTAATTATAGTATTTTCGTAGATATAAAGTTTTAATTAAGAAAATAGATTAAAAAATTTGTATAGTATTATATATTTATAGTATATCACATAAAGTTTTATTTTCATAGATTAAAAACAAAGTACTAATTATCTATAATTTATTATAAAAAAATATATCTAATTTTAGTTATAAGTTATAACATTTTTGATCATGAAAATGTATAAATTTTTTTTTTTTTTTTGTCTTAGGCCTCCTAGAGTCTAGGCACGGCCCTGCCTCTAATATTGTTATGTGTTGTTATTTATGCTCCTCCTCTAATATCTTTGTCTAGATGACATGGTGTGGAGCTCGTTTTTGCGGCATCTTAATCAGCCACTCTAATTGTCCAACGGGTATGAGGTTCAGGTGCCCTCAATACAATGCCAAGCTGACATTGAAGGTATGTCTATGATCTTTCTCTCTTTTTTCTTTTTCTTTGTAATGCATTGTAATGTTTTTATATTCATCTTATGATTTGCTTCTGCAGGAGAATATTAAAGCCATTTTATATGATGATACTACTCTCACGGATGAAGGGATGGAGCGTTCACGAAAAAGGCCTTGGTGGCTGATAGACATAGCTGACAAGTTTGGATCTTAGGCAATCTCAATTCTCTCGAAGTTGATCAGTTAAGAGGCAGCAACATTTTGCTTTTGTAGGCTTTACGTATTATTTCTTTTTCTTTTTAATTTTAATTTCTAATAGTAATAGTAGTAATCTAGTAGACTAGAGATATTAATTTGTGTCTTTTGTTTTTTTTTGTTTTTTTTTGTTTTTTTGTATAAAACTGATGCGTAGTAAAAAACCACATGAGAAACAAAAAATAATGCACAAAAAGTGCATAAGAATAGGTCCCCCTAATACTATATATTCCTATAACTGAAAAAAAAAAAATATTTGCATATTCTATGGGTCCACACATTATTTCTCAAACATTAGTCGAGTAAAACGAAATCAATAATTTCTAATTTACACAAATCTATTTTACTTACTTTTTATATTCAACTATAATTTTTTTTTTGTATTTTTTTCGTTATTTTCTTATTAATTAGTGACGTTTGTATTCGTATGGAAAATAATAAATCACTAGAAAACTGGGTTAAAAAAAACAAACGTTATAAAATTTCTCATAATCACAGTAAATGGAATCACTCTCAATTTGGGAGAAGAGAAGTACAAAATACTTTCATATAAATTTGAATCCTTACAAAAAATCAAATGAAGATTGGATCTTCTTCAGTTACATCATTACATCATCTACATTAAAGAAAAAATGTTTTGTATTTGACTTCTTTCTTTCAACTTACGTTGCCTGCAGAATGTTTTTGGTCACATGACTCATGAGTGTGAGTTCTTCTTCTACGCCTACTTGAGGAAGAACTTCCAGATATCTCTGTCTGTAGTTTCCTTAACCAAATGAGCTCCTAAGATCGTTTCTTCATCGACCAAGTTCCTCAAATGTCTCGTTCCACTGCTGAATCCTACGTACTGTTTCTTCGCTGCCAAATACATTACACCGTATGGCGGTCTCAGGCACTGTCTCAACATCAAAGCAACACCACCATCACTATAACCGGAAACATCCACTGAGTCAAGGTACTAGAGAGAGAGAATGGTAAAAAAAAAACAACTAACCTTCTTTATGAGAGAGTATAGTTTCTTCAGAGAAGTAACCGAGTAAGGGATTTCGGTCATTAGTATAACATCATATCCACATTCTCCTCCTTGATCAGTCTCGTTGGCTCTTTCCCACGCTCTGCTTCCCGAGAGCTTCCTCGATTGCCTCGAAGAGAGATCTGGCTGTCCTGTAATGCTCCCGTCTTGACTACTACATCCATCCATGAAATCTTCCTCTGAAAAGCTCAAGTTCAATGCAGGGATAGCTGGTTCAAGGACATCTGTTCTAATGATGGATAGAACGGTCGAGAGCTCTTCCCATTCTCCTGCATAGAAACGGACTGATGCAGAGACGGCTTGTCTTGATGGTGTGAGTGGGCTCTCTGGCTGACGACTTTGCCTGTCTCGAGCTTGCTCGAGGTTTGCAAGAACGTTTGGGATGGTTGTGCATCTTATTGTTTCTGCGCTGAGGTCTTGAAAGTGGACTGAGGAAGCACCCTTTAGAAAAAAGCAAACAAGATTCAATTATGTGAATGGTTTTCTAGAGATGTGAAAGTAATAGCTATCTAGCAGTGACAGTTTACTTACTTTCAAGCAGGCAAATATCCCAGGAACTCCGTAATTGCAACCTAGCTGTTCAAGTCACCAAACAAAGCAAAAATATACTGATAAGTAAGAACGCAATTCTTAAAATGGAACATCCATAACATCTTCACCACAGTACAACATTCAGAATAAAAACACTCGACAAAAATGAAATATGTAGCAGGCCACCTAACTAGCAAGTGGAAATGGAAGATGAGAGTAAGAGGTTTGAACGAATTTTTAAACAATTTTAACAAAGCTACAGAGATATGATTTGTATATAAGTGACAGACCACATTTTTTGTGCCATTGTACGTTCAGTGAGATAAGCATTGCTTTCCTATAAAAAGAGTACAGAAGAGAAGGGGTACCTCAAGGACCCTTTTGCCCCTGAAACTAAGCTGTCCATCGCGGATTTCGTTTTTAAGGACATTAACAAGAACAATAGAGCTTTCCCAACTTTTCAGAGAGCCTACACAACATTAGTTTAACTTTTTACAGTTTATTATGATACATAAACGGAAGAAATCATCAGATGCAAGTCCATGTCAAGTACATACCTTCATTTTTTAGAGAAGCAGTTTCTGAACCAGAGAGCCCGATCATATCCGCAACACTTACTTTTCCCTGCAACAAGTTAATGGTTACAATGCAAAGGTTAGGATATTCTATACATTGTTACTCACCAGAATCGATTCTTGTTTTCACTATTGAATGACAAATTATAAAGATCAAGCAAACCGTGCACTTCTAGACATACTAGTTATAACATATAGTAGACTTATTTACTAAGTTCTCAAAGAAAAACAGTCTGGTTACTTTCTGTTTCACCAAAAAAAGGTAGAGTGTATCCACTCTTAAAACCAGTATTAGAATATCATCCTACTGCGTCACTGGTCCTTCCAGCAATCTCAATTCTTCATGTTAAATCTTGTATAAAGATTTGATAACAAGTTTTTAACTTTTATGTCTACTCCCTCAAAGCTTAGAAGTGGTTAACTATATTAAAAATTGCATATGTAGTACCTTAAAAACTTGTAAACCGAGCACATCTAGATTCTCTCCTGAATACCTGTGATGAGCTGCTGTCTACAAAAGAAAGAAACGAAAAGAGCATTAGAATTGCAAGGTAATATAGGTCTACTCCATTCTCAAAATGAAGTAGTAGTATGTTAATATACATGGTGAATCCGAATATGCCATGGAAAGGAAGAAGTCATAAGAAACTAGGCGGAACATTTCTTTACTAAAACGTTATTTTGATGATAATCATAAAAACAAACAACGAGCAAACAACAACCTTAGAAGGTATGATCTCAACAGCTGGTGTTGGAAGCTGCAAATCCTTTTCTTTCTCTGATAAAGCAGACACACCACCTCGGTCTTGAGGCAGCAAACCGGGCAAGCATTGTGCAAGCAAAGATGGTGCACGCATTCTTTATCTCTGGATTCTCAGTAACGCTCCAATGGTAAACAGTCTAAAATTATCAAAAAAGATCTAACCTTTAGTAAACCTTTAGTAATAAGATCGACACTCTGAACTTAAACTCTAAACCTTAAAACCCCAAAACCCTAGTCATCATGATTTCCACCAAACGCAGATGCTAACACATGAGTAGACATAAATGCTAAAGCAACTTTGAACAATATGCACCGATAAACTTAGTGACAACTCATATCGAAATTGGCAGACAAAGAAAAAGTCAAAATGGGAACTTTAAGATTCAAAACTAAGCCCAATTGCGAGATCCACGCGAAAATCCTAAAATTGTTACACAACCTTACTATTAAACTGACCAACAAGGATCAAAAATCAAAACCAGAAACCATCAACGAACAGTAGTTCTTCTTATAAGCCAAAATGAATCAAAAGTTTTTGACTTTAGTTTCAATTATAAACGACCGAGTAACCGTATCAAATGGAGAATCAAGAAACTGACAGCAAAGAAACTGAAATCTACTTACAGAGATAACTTGCTTATAGGAAATGATCAGGCGGAGGAGAAGTTCTCGTCACGAAATTGGATTCAGAGTCTTCTGAAACACGGCGAAAATTTAGGGATCAACAGGAGCAACTAAAGGTTGAAATTTCAGAGCAAAGCGATCTCTCACACGTTTAAAGCAAAAGACTTTACAACCAACCAAGTTTGGCCAAACTTGGTTTACTAAAGAGGAGAAAGACCAAGTTTGGCCAACCAACCAACAAAATCGAAGCTTCGGTTCAGACCCGCTGGTCCGCTTTTTTGTACACCTGTCTCTTAACTATTTACACTTCTGGTCCTTTTAATTCTTCGTAAATCCTCGAACTGACCACTTTCTTTTTGTTCCTTTGGTCGTGGTCTGATTGGTCGCATTTACATTATCTCATTTCCTGGAAAATCGAATTTAATTTATTCTCGTAAAAGGACCAATATGTATGGGCCTTAAAAGTAAAAGGCCTCTATGTAATAGACATTAAGTCTAATTAACACATTTTTTTGGAAAAAATACTGTTTAGCTCCTTTGGATTGAAATGTTGTTCCCACTGTTCAGAAGTGGTGCATGCACTTTAGTTTTTTTTTAAAGATCACATAACGATCGAGGATTTACATAAACGCAATAAAGATCAAAACTGAGAGAGATCAATGTGTAACTGACATAAAGAACTATATGGCTGAAAAAGCCAAGGCCTTGTCTGCCTTAAGTATATATATATATTTTTTTTTTGGTATTTTTTTCTCCTTTAATTTATCTAATTAAATTTTGTTTGTTTTTTAAATTTGCAGAATGCGTTGGGGTTCGGTTAATGGTTACAATATTATTCTCTGCTTTACTTACATAAATATAAAAATAAAATGCAAAACATAAGTAAAATATAAATAAAATATAAGTAAAATATTTTTACATATGTATTTTCTAACAAATATTTTTATACTTATGTAAGAATCCTAAGTGGCCGCCGTGGAAGGACATTTGATTTAAAACATGTCACAAGAGCTCTACAATAAATTAAAAAGCCTTTCCAAATCATTGGAAAGTTTAATTTCGAAAGCTGATATCGTTATAGAACGATTAGGGGCTAAAATTGAACCACTTGCAAAGGAGCTTAAGAAGATTCAAAAATATTTCGATAAAGTACTCACTAAATTGGCCGATTCTTATCCGGAGACTCGTTGTTTGAAATTGATATGTAATTTTAAAGAATGGCCATAAAGAGCGGTTATTGTCAACACTTCTTAAGTCCCAGAAAGAAGTTATGGAGTTGCTGGATCAGATTAACAACCAGAGTTCTTCCATGTATTCCATTATGGAGGAAATTGTGAGTTAGTTTACAATTTTGTTACCGTTATTAACTTTTCAATAATATTGTAAAAAGCCTAATTACTTTCCAAATGTTTGTGATGATAGTATATGATCATGATGTTGAAGCTTCAGTGAAGCTTGCGGATGATGAGTCTTATTTTGAATTCTGCTATAATTTCCAATCCAAACGGATGATGACGGGTATGATGTATGATAACCGATCAACTCTACCAAATGTTGGATGATAAACCTTTTGCTAAAATCATCATAAGGTAGGCGGAAATCAGAAAGCATCTTGTAGGCATAATTATAAAACGTTCTTCTTGGTTGAATCTGTCAGCGAACTAATTCTTGTATTCAAGATCAATTAATAATATGTTAAAGATAGTCTACCATTTCATTTTTTCAAGATCAATTAGTAATGTGCTAAATATATCTCAATGACTTTCCTTTGGGTAGAAAATCATTTTTGCAATTTCCTTCCCATGAAATATTTGTATACTAAAATTTTCAATTACATATAGGATAATAAACAAAGTATTAATTTATTAAATTTTGCGCATTAGGTTCAGAAGTTTGTGTTATCTAGATTATAATTCGTCAATTTACTTATCGATCAGTAAATTTATACATAAAGATCAAGTTTGTGTTATCTAGATTATTTTAAAACTTTATTGTTTTACTCGTATGTCGTCGTAATAAACGTTCAAATCTAAAATGGTTATATCATTCATAATTTCATTAAGACATGCTATATTATGTGTCTAGAGTAATAAACGTTCAAATCTAATCTGTAGATACTAGTACTATACGTAATAGTATAGAGTATTCTAGGAAAGCGTGATTATACGCGCCTACGCATACAAAAACAATTCATACTACACGTTGCACTTACGCGCGTGACGATCACTACAACAAAACCAACGGTAAAGATGACATGTAAACAAAAACTAGAGGTGGAAAAAAAGGCGAGTAGAACTGATTTACATAAACGCGGAGAGTAACGTTCGTTTTGAAATAAGACAACCTTATCCAGAGTAAGCTTGCCACGTGGTCACGTTTATTATTAAAAAAACGTTATTGTCTGTTAGTAGTCTGTAATCTGTATCATATCGTCGTCTTCAAAAAAACGTTTCCTTTATTTTCACGGCTCCGTTTTGTACCGTCACATTTTCACCACGGCGAGTTCCGATAAATCCAATTTTTTTGGGGTATTATTCCGAAGAGGGGGAAATCTATATTTGGAAACTTTTTTCTTTAGGTCTTGCAGAATTAGGGAAGAAAACAGATTCCTTTCCATTGTAACCAATCGCGATTTATTGAAACTCCGGCGAAATCATCTTGGGTAGGGAGAAAGAGTTTAATAAGAAAGATGACATTAACGATCCAAACCGCACCTGGGAGCTCAGGGTACTTGGATATGTTCCCTGAGAGAAGGATGTCATATTTTGGGAATTCTTATATTTTGGGTTTGACTGTGACTGCTGGAATCGGTGGCCTTCTCTTTGGTTATGACACAGGTCTCTCTCTCTCTCACTCTCTCTCTCTCTCTCTCTCTCTCTCTTATTGAATTCAGATGTTTTATGCTCTAGATTTGATTTCTTTGCTGGCCCATTTGTTGGAATTTTGTAAATTGAATCGAATGTGGAGTCTTTTAATCTAATTCTAATCTGCATTATTTGTCTCAAATAGATCTCTACTGTTATCTAATTCTGATCACTGGTCAGGTGGGTATGGGTTAGAATTGTGTTTAGGTTTATGTCACTGAACTTAGTAGTGGCTTGTGTTCTCTAAAGCCTTTAAGAATTGTTCCTTTCACAGGTGTAATTTCCGGTGCTCTTTTGTACATTAAGGATGATTTCGAAATTGTTAAGCAGAGCAGTTTCTTACAGGTATGTAAATCTCGGTTAGCCTCTTCCAAGCTAGAAGAAACTTTCTGTGTTTGTAGTGAGTGATCCATGAGGAATTGTTATATTGTAGGAAACTATTGTAAGTATGGCTATAGTTGGTGCAATGATTGGTGCTGCGGCAGGAGGTTGGATCAATGACTACTACGGTCGTAAAAAGGCGACTATGTTTGCTGATGTTGTCTTTGCAGCTGGAGCAATCGTTATGGCTGCTGCTCCTGATCCGTATGTTTTGATATCGGGTCGTCTCTTGGTTGGTTTGGGAGTTGGTGTTGCTTCTGTGACTGCGCCGGTTTATATTGCGGAAGCATCACCATCAGAAGTGAGAGGTGGACTTGTGAGCACTAATGTATTGATGATCACCGGTGGACAGTTTCTTTCATACCTCATTAATTCTGCTTTCACGCAGGTTAGTTAGTAAGACATATCTTTCCTCGCCATAAAAAAAGTTTTGAATTTTGGTAAAGTTCTGTTACATCTACAAGAGAGCAACAGCTGCTATCTTTGCAAAGTGATTGACAATGCCCCATTCATGTTATGTTCATTGTAAGCATTCTAGGAATTCCCATACCTGACCGTGAATTCATAATTGTTGATGGGTTTACAAGTTGACCCTTTTCATCTATCAATGCTTTAGAGGATCAGGAACCAAGAAAGTTGATTATTGTAAATTCAATATTTAAGTTTGTTTATGTTACCTGTACTGTTTCTACAACCTGAAATTGAACTAGACTAGAGAAGGTGAAGACTGTTTGGTTTCTTTGCTGTTGACGTCTTTGTCATCTGTCTCATGGCATGCTGATGTAGTTAACAAAACATGCTACAGTCTCGTTGTGGGTGTCTTATCATGTGATATTAGTCTATTAGATGATCTTTATGACCTTGATTTTGGTTTATCTCAATGCTCAAGTTTACTTTGCTGCAGTTCTTCATTTCCCGGCAGCTTATCTGTCCTTTCACCATGACGAGAATATAAATCTATCCTGAGTTCCGACAAAGGTCACTCCTTGGTGGTCCTTTACATTAATCTAGTCTTGAATTTGAAACTAATTTCCCACTATTCCAATAAAACCAAGTGATTTGATTTAGGAAAATGGAAGGTTGTTATTGAACTTATGCAAATGTCGCTTGGTACTTAAAATAAGTGAGACCAGTTTTCATATGGCTAAGAAACTATAGAGAGAAAAGTGAGATTTTGTTATTTAAGGATAGCTTCTGAATTCATAAGATCATTGTTGGCAGGTTCCAGGAACATGGAGATGGATGCTTGGTGTTTCAGGCTTTCCCGCTGTTATTCAGTTTGGTCTCATGCTTTTCATGCCAGAATCCCCTCGATGGCTTTTCATGAAGAACCGTAAAGCGGAAGCCATCCAAGTGCTCACTAAAATGTATGACATCTCGCGGTTAGAAGACGAGATCGATCATCTTTCAGCAGCTGAAGAGGAAGAAAAACAAAGGAACCGCACTGTTGGTTACTTGGATGTTTTCAGATCCAAAGAATTGAGACTCGCATTTATTGCCGGAGCAGGGCTTCAGGTAAAGTACATGTAGACTTTTGCAGTCTTTGACTGATAAAATTTATATGCGTTAAGATTTTGAAAGTACTGTCGAAATTTCTACAGGCGTTTCAGCAGTTCACTGGCATCAACACTGTAATGTACTACAGCCCTACAATAGTCCAAATGGCTGGATTTCACTCAAACCAGCTCGCGTTGTTCCTCTCTCTCATTGTTGC
Source organism: Camelina sativa (assembly GCF_030686135.1). Classification (NCBI taxonomy): domain Eukaryota; kingdom Viridiplantae; phylum Streptophyta; class Magnoliopsida; order Brassicales; family Brassicaceae; genus Camelina; species Camelina sativa. The sequence continues at coordinate 2,308,764 of NC_141884.1, read as the reverse complement.
TGCCATGAACGCTGCTGGAACAGTCGTAGGGATTTACTTTATAGATCATTGTGGAAGGAAAAAACTTGCTCTCTCAAGTTTATTCGGCGTCATTATATCTCTCGTAATCCTCTCTGTCTCGTTCTTCAAACAATCTGATGCACCAAACGATGGAGGGCTTTACGGTTGGCTCGCTGTACTTGGCTTAGCTCTATACATTGCTTTCTTTGCACCGGGAATGGGACCGGTACCATGGACAGTGAACTCAGAGATATACCCACAACAATACAGAGGCATATGTGGAGGCATGTCAGCTACAGTTAACTGGATCAGCAATTTGATTGTGGCACAAACATTCTTGTCAATCGCGGAAGCTGCTGGAACAGGAACGACGTTCTTGATTTTGGCGGGAATTGCTGTTCTTGCTGTTTTCTTTGTGATTGTGTTTGTCCCTGAGACTCAAGGGCTAACGTTTTCGGAAGTTGAGCAGATTTGGAAAGAAAGAGCTTATGGAAATGTCAGCGGTTGGGGCAGTAGCAGTGATAGCAACAACGTGGAGGAGGAGGTGTTACTCGAGCAGGGATCTTCTTCTTGAGGATCTTGTACGGATCATGACTATACGTTGTGAAATGAAATCACATAGTAGTAAACCGGGATTGGATCCGGTTTAGTTATGTGATATTGTATGTGATGTTGGAATTTGTAATGTGTTAGGAACTGTGTTTGTTGTAAATACATACATTTAGGGTCCACTTTGGTACCCAATCTTTTTCAATGTCTTATGATCTAGAGATTTCTTATCTGCTACGATGCATGTGTCTATTTTTTTTGCCATTAAGGATGAGCAGAGATAAGTCGACAGAAGCATTGAATAGATGAATGTTGATGCACAAACATAAGACTTGTCTTAAAGCCTTATAACTAAATTAGGAACTGTGTTCCATTGAATAGATGAACTGTCTTTTTGTGAAAACATGCATTAATTGAGAGGAAAATTAAGGGAGATGGAAAAGGAACATTAAATTTGTAGTGGACACGGGAATCAAATTAAGGACATAAAAGGGCCACCAAAATGTATGATTGGATATTGTGTAAACGTATCCTTCATGTTGAGTTGTCTTATGTGTCACTATACAATGTAGGTTTGTGTTTTGGTAACTCAATACTATTTGTGTCAATGGTTTATTTATCACTTTATCTCGATTCTTTTTGTTCTTATCTGAATTATATGATCTCCTTTTAGATATGGTTATCTAGTTGAAATGAGTTTAATATAAAATTCGACTTTTCCCGAGTACTATATCTTTTGAGCTCAATATAACTATTATAAAGTTTAGTCTGAGTTTTGATCTAGATTTTTCAGATTACCATAACAAAGATTCACAACCTATATAATATATCTCTAAGCATATAAATTTCTTCCAACAATATTATTTCCCCCAAGATTGTCAACCCGTGAGTAAAACAAAATTACAAAAACTCCTACGTAATATATTACCCGTGATAGATAAAAGTAAAAATTTAAAAGGATTGAAGAAGAAGACGAATATGTGGTAGAAGGAACAAATGATAATGATGGAATGGGACCAAAGTGAACATGAATGTCGTGAAGACCAAAGAGAGAGTGGGTGTGAATTGTGGTGGTGCTGATTGATTTGTTGAGCCGAATAACCAAAAAAAGAGGAAATGGGGACATGTGAGAGTTGTTGGGTCTCTTCTTGTCTCTATTTCTATTGAGTGAGCCCCCCTCTCTTGATCCCTTTAGAGTTTAGCCCTTTAATTTCTTATCGTAACTGTCCACGTGGCGTCTCCCCTGCCTTTTGTCTTCTTCTCTCATTCACATGTGATTCTCTGTTCTGCTTCCACATTTATAAACCCCTAGCTTACACCCTTCCTCCACATGCTTTGTTAAATTGTTTACATCACCACAATTATTGAAATTAAACTAACTTCTTTTGAACTTTAAAAAGTAACAATTTCTCACTTGCTTCTAACTTTAGTTTATCCAACAAAAGTTACATGAACTACACTCTTCTGACTTTTGTATCTCGTGATCCTTCCTCTCTTTTTGGATATTTTAGTTACATGAACTAGAGAGTGGGTAGAATTTGTGGTTATATGTGCTTTCCTTTTGTGAGAATTACAACTTTCTTTTGTTAAGTACCGAAATTGCAATTTGAATGAAATAATACTTTATACCAATTTAAATCAACATACAATTAAATTATTTAGTGAACAAGAATCGCATTTATAATACACTCTTCGCAGCGCCATATACACTACCTCAATCATTTGGAGCCTTTCGTTCTGTAGGAACAAATAATATGGGTAACTTATGGTTTGGCTTGCAAACGCTATGCCCTCTTATCTTGCTTTTATATTGACTATACATATATCCCACATGGCAAAGAACTATGATGTTTTTTGTAATTATAACATGTCATGTGACCATCATCGTCATGACATAATAAATGACATGAATGTCAGATATATTAACATGACACGTTTGTCTCCATCTAACGCCGGCGCACCATATATCAAAGTCATGTTAATTTGTCAATGAAGCCAATTAGCTCACCAAAAGCTGGACCACGATATGAATTTTCTTTCATAGTTATATTTTCCATTAGAAATTTCGAGAAGCAATCTTCTTTTGGCTTCTACAATATTTCTTCTTTATGAATTCTTATGTTTGTATATTTAGCTGTTTACAGCAAAGAGTTTTCGTACAAAAGCTATGAGGATTGGTTACCAACTTAAATTATTAGCAGAAAGGAGTGTATTTCTTATTAAACCAATGATTAATACATAGTATTATGTATGGATTTAATATTCTTATACATCAAACTCAATTATTATCTCCGCTTTGTATACATAGTTGCTACTTATGCTAAGCAAACACATCAACTAATCCATAATATTATGAAAAAAGCTCGTTATATAAACCACAATATGTATCTTACAATAATACAAAATAGATATACTCTTCTTGAGTTCTTTGTGAAAACATGTAACATACGTATATGTTCTAAAGTGATAAATATAAATATAAATCATAACTAACTAAAATATAAAACCGCTGAAATAAGTATACAATAATGTTATACAAAGTAATCAATCACCCATTTGCGTCAATACATTACAAAGATAACAATAAATAAAATTAGCGATGGATGCAAATAATATGATCTCGCTTTGGTATTTGGTAGCCGACCCTAATAGTAATTCCACGGGTTAGCTTCATCGCACTAACTTCATCGCATGCCAAAAACATATGTCGATCAAGCTTATAGAAGGGTTGAAGAGCCACACTTTTTATTCGATAAATACAAAATAAAATAATACTAGTAAAAAAAACAAATGTTTAGCGGAATCTAAAGTTACTTGTATTAAAAATTTGTTTTTAAGGGTTGAAAATGTAAAATTGACGTGGCGCATCTCGAGTCCAACGACTTATTGGCAGGCCGAAGGTGAATTGTTTTGTAATTAGATTTGTATATAAATCATTATTTTATCTAGTAGTTTAGTCATTCACCTACATAATACCAAAGTCTCTATTAAATTGAATACTTTTTTTCATTAATGTTGAGTGCAATGATCTGTTTTCAATAGAATAAATTGCAGCAACCTAACAAGTTTGGAGCAACGACTTCTTGTTGCGGCCGCGAGAAGTTAGATATGAAATATGTGTGCATACATAACTACTCTATAATATGATAATATTATTATATGGTACATAATTAGTATTGCTTTGTGCATTTCGTTTTTTGTGTTTAAATTTTCAACAAATTTTACCGGAGAGACTTAAAGCTCATTAGTATATACAACCAATTTATATAGAGATTTATTTCTTGGTGTTTGATATATTTGAATCACTTGCAATAGAAATAATGGATATCGCATTATCAACCAATAATCGTCTAAAACTTTATTTGAGTTTCATTATAAAGAAAAAAAGCAGATTTGTTCACATGTTAAGTTTATATATATGGAAATATTATGGTAATGTAAGTCGAAAAAAAAATTATGATCAGAAAACTTAATTAAAGAGATCAGTGAATTAATAGTCTTTTTCTAATCATAAAAAAGCTTAAATGACGTATGAAGGTACGTAGTCTCTTCAATTTCATTTGATATTGTTGAGAAAATAATTAGAATGAGTTGTAGTATTAATATATTTATTTGTTAACAGAATTTTAGATTTGTTAAGATTTACCTTCAACCTCCCCACATAAACTAAAGTGTCTGACTGTGTAAAGTGTAAACTAATGTCCATTATGAGTTTGGAAGTAATATTTAATAATTACACATCTAATATGTAATTAACTAATTAAGGGCTAAAAAAGCGGTGGAGGAATAATAATATGTGTGCATACATAACAATTCTATATGAATAACATGTAATATTATTATATTGTACATAATTAGTATTGTTTTGCACATTTCGTTTTTGTGTTTAAATTTTCAACAAATTCTACTGGAGGGACTAAAACTCATTTGGTATATACAACCAATTTATATAGAGATTTATCTCTTGGTGTTAGAAATATTAGAATCACTTGCGATGGAAATAATGGATATCACATTATCAACCAATGATGGTCGAAAACTTTATCTGAGTTCCATAACAAAAAAAAAAACAGATTTTTTATTTCTTAACATGTAAAGTTTGCACCAAAAAAAAAGACTTTCTATATATATGGAAATATTATGGTAATGTAAGTTGAAAAACCTAATTAAACCATTATATGAATGAATTAGTAGTCTTTTTTTGTAATCATAGAAAATGGTTAAATGACGTATGAAGGTATGTAGTCTCTAAAAAATAATTAGCGAATGAGTTGTAGTGTTAATATTTTTATTTGACAATAGAGTTTTAGATTTGTTAAGATTAAGTTCAACCTCCACACGTAAGCTAAGATCTATAGCTTCTAAACTATATTTTGATGAAGAAACTGTGTAAACTAGTCCAATTCGTTATGAATTTCGAAGTAATATTTGATAATTACACATCTAATATGAATTTTTGTATATAATTAACTAATTAAGGGCTTAAAAAGCGGTGGAGGAATAATAATAATTGGTGGAAAAGGTGCTCTCTGACGATGATTCGATGATCTAGATTCTAGCCGCACATGGTGGTCCCCCAATTTTTACTCACACATCCATGACATGATCATCTTATATCATCACATACATGATAACATACATAAATTGATTAGTAACCACATGATGATTAGAAAGAGACAAAAATAAAAATAATTGCCGCCCGATAAAAAATAAGCTTCTTTATAAAGCAACACTTCTTTCTTCTTTCTCTCTTCACTTTTCTTTTTTTTCACCTTTTCACATCCCTTCCAAACAAAACAAAAACAGAGGAGACTCACAATGTGCGACTCAGATCTTCATCTTTCTCGTTGTTCTTCCTACGAAGCTGACGTTGATTCCGACAGCGAGATCTCTACTACCTCCAGTTTCAGTTCTTGTTCTTACAGTGGATCTGATGAAGAAGCAGAGTTCAACAATGGCTTTGGTGTTTCACAGTCCAAGAAGCAGACGAAGAAGCTGGAGAAGAAGAAGAGCAATGTGTTGTTAGAAGGCTACGTTTTAGATTCAGCGGTCAACGATGATTTGAAGAGAACCAAGAGTTTAACTGACGATGATCTCGAGGAGCTTAAAGGTTGTGTGGATCTTGGATTTGGTTTCAACTACGAGGAGATCCCTGAGCTTTGTAATACTTTACCTGCTCTTGAGCTTTGTTACTCCATGAGTCAGAAGTTCATCGATCAAGATCATCATCACCATTCTTCTTCTTCTTCCCCGGAGAAGAAATCGTCGGTTCTTGATTCTCCTGTTAGTCCTATTGCTAGCTGGAAGATCTCTAGTCCTGGTAAGTCTCTTTCTTTTCAAAGTTCTTTTCAATTTGCATTCTATAGATTTTAGTTTTGGTTTTCTGATTATGTTTTTTTTTTTGTGTGAAAACAGGTGATAATCCTGATGATGTTAAAGCAAGGTTGAAATTTTGGGCACAAGCTGTGGCCTGTACTGTGAGATTATGTACTTGATGAAGAGATTTGGATATTGATCAATCAAAAAGTTGAGGAATCAACGGACGGGGGAAGAAGATGATTGAACAAGTTTGCAGGAGTGAAATCTCTTTAAGAGACTGGACCTGCTTGGATACACACCCATTGTTGTAAAGCTCTTTGTTTTGACTGTATGTATAAAAGAATTAATGATCAACCAAGATTTTGCTTAGGACATTGTTGTAATGAATGATTTGATAATAAGAGGAAATAAATGCAACAGCTGTGTTCTTTATTGATATTTCATAAACATATTTGGGGTCTTGTTACAGAAAATGTGGTTCACAGATTCAAGCAAGCATCTTCTTTTCCATGAATGGTGTTAGATAAAACATACAGGTAGGTACGGGATAAGTATAGAAGTGGCTCTCATTCTCAGTACCAGACATGTTTGATACGATGCTTTTGCTCTTCTGTCCTGCACCAAAACGGTCCACATTATATTCCTTTGTCTCCATGAGCATTTCCAGAGAAAATAGTTCTGATTCTTGTAACTTAGATGTGTGTTACCAATTTCACAAGATTCTGTTGCTTCTATGTTTCACCCATGAGCTTGGAAGAATTATTACAAACCAAACTGTCCCTAAGAGTTTGGCAACAGTTGCATTCCAAGTTCTAACTACAGATATATATGTTCACATGCCACATAGAACTTTATCTAACCATTATAACTTACAACTCATGAATTAGTTTCTTGTCTTATCCCAGAGAGGGAAGCGAGATTTATCTGATATAGATAGATATCATTGGGGGCTAGCACAAAACACACCTTTAACATTTTTGTTCAAGCAGATGCCAATAGCTTCACTATGTCCTTCTGCGAAAAGAAGAGCGAGAAAAAAGATCCTTATATGATTTAGAGAAATGATAGCAATGTAAGAGGGGAAACATCAACTAACCTCAATTTCAAGAGGTGATGTAGTTGGAGCATATCGGTCCACAACATTTCCTTGTTTGTCTACCAGAAACTTTGCGAAATTCCACTTGATAGAATCACCAAACAATCCTCCTTTTTGTTCTTTTAAGAAATTGTAAAGTGGAGAAGTGTTCTTTCCATTGACTTCAATCTTGCATAAGAAAAGAAGACATGTAACAACTACAAAGATATGAAACCGTGTGAGAAAATTTGAGTCACAGAGCAAAAGTTTTTGAGACCTTGTCAAAGATTGGGAATTCTGCTTTGAATATATTGCAAACTGTTTCCTTGATCTGTATGTTGCTCCCTGGCTCTTGGCTGCCAAATTGGTTGCAAGGAAATGCTAAGATCTCAAGCCCTGCGTGAAACGATGCTTTCCTCAATACTTAAAGAATTATTCCATTAGTTATAATAAGCCTAAGAAAGCCACAGCAAGATAAAGAGACATACCTTGAGATTTGTACTTGGCATACAAAATGTTCAACTCTTTGTAGTTTCCATGTGTTAGACCACTGCCCATTCATGACAACAAGATTCTAGATATAATGCCATTATATTATATGCAACGCTTCTGTAAGCCATTGTATCATAATCACACTAGATGGTAGATGCAACTCGTAACATAACTTATAAAATGATGCAACTGAATCTCTCTCCACATTACATGAGACGGTTCGAGTTGGAAAATACAGTTTGTGAGGATTTAGGAGATGGAATATGTATTTCTGAAGAACTGAATACTTAGTAGCGTACCACTTAGAGGCTACATTGACGATAAGAAGCACTTTTCCTGTGAACTTGCTCAAACTCACATCTTTACCTTCGATGTCCTGCATTTTCAGTTAACGAGTTATAATGTTATGACAAATAACCTTGTAGAACTCATGAACTTAAACGGCATAGTGTCATTACAAGATTCACTTAAAAAGCAAAAAGCAAAACACAAAACAAAGCCAGCTAACACTAAACGAAGGCACTCATCTAGATTTCAGTATCTTAGCTAAATCCCTAAGTAAAACATAAAATTTCAGTATCTTAGCTAAATCCCTAAGCAATTACGATATTAACATCAATCCTTTTAATTTCCTTTTAAAAATCACATCTTTGTACTCAAATTACAAATCAATTCAATCAAGTCGAATGATAAATTCAGAATCAGGACTAAACATCGACGTGAAGTGAACTTACTGGCTTCTAAATATGCCTAGTTTAAGCTGATGATACCTTAACGGAAATATTGTAGATGGAACGGGACGAGTGTTCAACAGTGGATGGAGAAGAAGAAGAAGGGTATCTGTAGAGGTAGAAGACAAAGGCTAGAAACAAGAAGAGAATCAACTTTTTAGTCTTAGAGGGAGCTCGATGATTGACCCATCTGCTTGATTTAGGCATCGCAGAAAAAGAAATATTTTTTTTTTGCTTAGTCTTCTCTTCCGTGAACAAGGACGACGATCTCACTCAGAACAGAACAAGCATGTTGACTTGGTATTATTACTATTTAGTAATATCTGAAGCTTTGATAGGCTTTTACATGGGCCACGGTTTAGTTGTTAAGCCCATATCAACCTTGAAAACACTATTGCTAACTTCTAATTATAAATAGTAGATTCAATTGCACCTTTTCTCTTCAACTTTGATCACACTCTAGAATAACAAGTTTACTTTCAGATGAAAATCTAGACATATATGAATAAGGATTAACGAACTGTGGTATCACAAAACCGTCAACTCATACTACATGGTAAAAGGGACTGCACTAAAAAAAAACACAATGAAGTGGATAATAATACTAGTGAGTAGCGGAAGCAACTTCCTCGAAGTTCTCTGATTCAGAATCATCTTCCGAGAAGCTTGGCGGTTTAGGAATGAGGCCTAATGTCTTGAACATGAGCTGGTCAGCGTCATAATCATTGTTTGGTGTGGTTAGAAGCTTCTCTCCGGTGAAGATAGAGTTTGCACCAGCAAGGAAACAGAGAGCTTGTTCAGGCATTGAGAACCGGACTCTCCCAGCAGATAACCTCACCATTGCTTTTGGCATTACGATACGTGCCGTTCCAATCATCCTGATCATTTCCCATATCTCAACTGGCTGCAAACAAAAACATAAAAAGTTTTCAAATACCTTTTACCACAATGTAGCTATGACTTGCATTTTGTGTTTTTAGGTTGTGGAGATTTACCTTCTGGTTTTCAAGAGGAGTGCCTTTCACTGCAAGCAGCGCATTGATGGGAACACTCTCGGGGTGAGAAGGAAGTGTTGCTAGTGTGTGTAATAACCCTACTCTGTCCTCTTCTGCCTCTCCAAGCCCTATGATTCCTCCTGTTCATCGGTAAAGAGAAAAGACTTTAGAACACATTTGTTGTTCTTATCCATATGGATTTTATCAAATCAACAAATATTAGGGAATAGTGATTGTAATGATCAAGATGGAGACAGGTTTTCGTATAGAATCAGAATTTCTTTGTTTTCATATCGAAGTTACCTGAACAGACGTTGATTCCAGCACCACGAACATGCTCAAGAGTTTCAAGGCGATCATCATAACTTCTAGTAGTGATAACATTTGGGTAGTACTCTCTTGAAGTATCAAGATTGTGGTTATACGCAGTTAGGCCAGCCTTCTTTAGCTCTAATGCTTGTTGTTTCTCAATCATGCCTAAGGTGCAGCAAACTTCCATCCCCATGCCTCTGTTGCAAAGTGAGAGTCAAGAAAGTTAGTATAAGGATGTTACAGCCAAGAGACCACATTCAACATCATGTTCATTCTTCTCATGGATACAAGTTCAGTTTAACAGGATGACTTAACAGATAAAAAGATAAAATCACTCAAAATCATTAAAAAAACCAATAAAGAATCCATAACACTTTTTTAATGATCGTAGCCTGTGAATCATATTTTAAGGCTATAGAGCAGTTGCTTTAATACAGAAAGCAGTTGCAAGGAGATCATATGTAATGTAACAGAAACAAGGAGATTTAAAATGAAAGTCCAACTTTAAAAGGTATTATAATAACTCCTCAGATATTGCCAACAATAACAAGGGAAAGGTACCTTATTTCTTTGATGTATTCAAGTATTTGGCTGAAGTTTGTTTTCCGTCCAATAGTATCTCGCCAAGCAGCACCCATACAAAAACGTGTGCTGCCAGCTTCTTTTGCCTAACAACGCATTAACTTCGTTAATTCAAATCAGAAAGAACCTTTATTACATTCTCAAGATTCTCGGATACTACACTTTCATATGTCATTATCCTCAAGCTTCTAGATTTACAGAGAAAAGGGAAGTGGCTAGTAAAGAGATTAATTAAAATATGCTACATCAAGGGATAGAAGCAAAGTTCGATGATGAGGCTAGAATATGAAACCTTCCTACCAATTTTGAACATTCCTCAAGTTTCTAACTGATACATAATGCTAAGGAACATACATTCAGCAAAATAAATTCACAAGAAAACCGCTAACCTTCTTTGCAGCATCAATGACAGCATCTTTAGACATAAGTCTTTGTGCCTTAACTCCAGTGCTATATCTGGAGGATTGAGGACAATATGAACAGTCTTCGCTGCACCCACCAGTCTTTATGGAGAGGAGAGTACATTGCTGAACCTCCCTGAAGTTATGAACATGTCTATGAACCTGAGCCTGAAAGCCCAAACAGCACACATAACATCGTCATTCAAGTAAAACACAACTGATAACAAGATCAGATGAGCAACCAAATGAATTTGGTTTGGAAATAGACTAAAAGATCGATACTTTCATCCAGATTAATGTTGTAATTTTGCAGAAACACACACTAAATTCCTCAGACAAGAATCCTGGAAGTTAAGACAAATGTTTCAAAGAGATTCAAGTTCAGGGCTAAACTAAAAATCGATACTTTCATCCCCATTTTTGATGTAAATTTGCAGAAACACAAACTTCAAATTTGTAAACAACAAAGGGAAGAGTAAGTGAATAAGTGAGAAGGGGGAAAATAAATTACTCCATGGAAGAGGAGGTCAAGAACAGGAGAATCATAAACGGCCTTGATTTCTTCTCTACTCCAGTTATTTCTGGGACCTTCTTTGATGGTCCTTTCAGCTTCAGCCGAAGCAGCAGATGAAGAAGAGTAAGAAAAGCAAGAAGCAGACTGTAGACCACCCGACGAGGCAAAGGGTCTCAACTGAGATCGAAACACCGATCGAACAAGCATCATTTGATCTGCAAATCAGATGATTTTTTTTACCAGATTTGGTGGTTTGTGCTAAAAAAAACTCACTCCAGTGAGACTCTTTACCTAACCAAATCAGATGATTCTTTACCTAACCAAATCGAGCCACCGTTGGAGTTTCCGCCAACATAGTGACAAAACTCCTACAATTAAATGGGCTTTAATAGGCCCAGTTTATATTTTGGGCTTAAAAAATAATAATCAAATAAACGAATCTTCTTTATTTCATTGATTCGTTCGTTATTGACTGACTAGCCGGAACCGCCGTGAGAGAGAGAGAGAGAAGTATCGTTTTGAAGAATATTGTGTAACCAAGTTGTATTAAATTCATGTGGGTGACTCATATATACAGAACTATTAGACTGGTTGGTTTCTTAATGTGCCTTTTTTTTTAGAATTTTTTATGATAAGACTCGGAGAATGTATGTTAAGCGTTGAAATTAGAATGAAACTGCAAAACAGAAGAGATGAGGCAGCAAACAATTTTGAAAATGAATGCAAGTAAATCTCAAAGACAAAGAGTCAAAACTCATATACTCCAAATTGACAGAGGTGAGACTAGTGTCGATGACCTTTCCTTACAAATAAGAGTGGATCAACCAAATTATAGGTGAACACTGCAAACAAAAGAGATAACCCGGTGCTCCTTAACATTGCACAATTTTATGTCGAACCAAAACGGAATTCAAAGTCATTATTACTTGCATGACAAGCAAGGAAGAAGCAAAACAGGCATTCTTAACTAGTCTCAAGAAAGACCAAGATCGGTTAGATTCTTAAATACATAAGACATAATGGGACGACAAGATACTTAAAAATACATAACACACATAATGGTGGGTGGCTTTCACACCAAACACTTGACTTCGAGGGACATATGACCTGGCATTCCATCCATTGTTCTCCTTATGATAGCATTACTTATGATAGGATTGCCGTCTTGAAGGGCACAGGATTTTAAGGTAATGTAGAAGATTGCATTCTCCTCCTTGGCTTTCTTCTTAGACTCCACATCGTCTTTGGTTTGCACAATTACCTTTTGCAGGTCAAATGGCCTTTCCCACAGTGATAAGCGCTGCAACACAACATCAAGAAGAGATGTCATTATAGGCTACCTAGTACACAAATTCCTATCCTCTTTTCGTTGTCAAAGTCTGTGTTTTTTTTTTTTTCTCACCGGGAAAGAATTGGTGCGCAACGAGAGTTCCAAGTAGAGAAGAAGCCAATCCTTTTCTTCTTCCACCTCTGACTCTTTCAACTGCAAAAAAATCAAGTCAAAATGTGTTCTCTAGCCTCTAGGCATGCTTCCTCTAAATAATGGTTGTGAAGGGCTAAAAAGGGAAACCTACCTCGTAGAATTGCAGGTTATCACTGGTGGTGGTAACCTCAGGCAACGAGTTGGGCATATCACCTGTGAAGAAAGCATCCACGGCAAGTTTGTCAAAGTGGTCACAGATTGGGAAGCCTTCCTTCTCTGGCAATAATGTGCATTGGGTTGTAATGAAACTCAAGCAGCAGCCATCTTTCGTAGACTCAAACACCCTTGTTAAGAACTCGCAAATGGAAAACTCGTAAATGGAAAACTCTCGAGTTGGATCCCTTGCATAAAATTTTACAAGCGGAGGATACTCCTTGTCGTCTAGGCAGAAATATTCAAGGTTTGTCCGCTGCCAAGAAGATGAGAATAATATTTAAGAACTTGTACGATATATTTTACAAGATACAAAACAATAAAAATGGTAAAAAAACAGAAGAAGGAGAGAAAAGAGAAGCTTACATTTTGCAGATTGTAGCAGTGAAGCCCAACTTTACCAAACAAGTCATCACCCACTCTATAATAACTCTGATGGATGGAGAGGGTCCAAAATCAGAATATATAATATAAATTATAATGATATGATATGGATCAGTAGCATAAAATAAAACCCTCAGAATTACGTAAACAAGTGTTCAAAAATTACCTTAACTGGCTTATCCTCGGGAAAGGAGGTCAAAGGGATTTCAAAGTCAGGAGAAGGACAGTAAACAGGAGAAGGACAGTAAGCAGGAGGAGAATTAGGACAGTAAACAGGAGAAGATGGACTGTAAGAAGGAGAAGAAGGACAGTAATCAGAAGAAGGATGGTAAGGAGGAGAAGGTGGTTCGTATGTTGATCGTGAAAAGCAAGTTTCCTCGTTAGAGGGCCCATCCAACATATTCTTGCCAAGCTTAAAAGATTCAATAGCATCGCCCCGCAACCAGTCGTCCTGTATCAGCATCTGCTTCCATAGAGAGTAATTACCGCCGAAGGTTGGTACAGGGATCGTATAGAAACTTTCCCCTTCCAGCCGCTGATGATACGGTTTTAAAGCATCATACAGTTCCTTACAACAACAAAAAAAACAAAAAAAAACAAAATAGAATCATGAGAGTTAGATGATGCAAAAGAGAGAGATTGATCCAATTACCTTGTAAGTCGGGGGCCGACTGGTTTCTTGTAGCTTCAACAAGGCGAAAGACGACATTCTTGGAAGAATATGAAAAAAAAAAACAAAAAGAGGATTAGAGATAATCAATTAAAATCTCCCACAGGACTCTCCAACCCTAATTTATAGTACTATCAAACCACAATCAATCAGGAATTCATCGCCAGTTTTTTGAAAAAGCAATTCCGCCAAATCAAATAAGAAAACAATCTTATGGGTTTGGTGAGATTTCAGCTTAAATGGGCTTTAATAGGCCCAATTTATAAATATTGGGCTTAAAATAGTAGTCAATTGGAACGACGACGTTTTATTCTTTATTTCATTGAATCGTTGTTGACTAGCCGGAGCCGCCGTGAGAGAGAGAGAGAGAGAGAAGAGGGAGAAGGATATGAGCGGCGGAGGAAACAACGTCGTGAACAAAGTGTTCTACGCGACGTCGTATCATCCGATTCAAGCCGGAAGCATCGACGGAACTGATGTTGCTCCACATGATAACGGCGTCCGTCGAGCTCTCCTCTGTTATAACGCCGGCTTATGTATACTCTCATTCTTTCTCTCTGTTCCTCTCTTCAGTGTTTCTGCGTTTCTGAATTCTAAAATAGTCATTGATTTTGGTTTGTTCTGGAAGATGATCCTTCTGGTGATTCGAAAGCTGTTGGAGATCCTTACTCTACTCTCTTCGTGGGTCGTCTCTCTCATCACACTACGGAGGATACTCTTCGAGAGGTTAATAATTGGAATTTCACTTAGTTTTTTTTTTTAATGTTCGTGTAAACTATGTTTTGAGTATGATTATGGAATTTTCTTCTTCACAGGTGATGATTAAGTATGGTAGGATTAAGAACTTGCGCTTGGTTAGGCACATTGGTAAGATTTTGCTTATGATATCAGCAGCACTTTGCTTCATCTTTAGGAAATTTATGATCTTTGGTTTGTTGCTTCTACCAAGCTATTGTCTTTTTGAGTCTCCTCTTCTTGATCCCCTTTTGTAGTGACGGGTTCTTCACGAGGATATGCTTTTGTGGAATTTGAGAGCGAAAAGGATATGCTCCGTGCTTATGAGGTGCTGTGATGCTAAAAGTTTGCGTTTTTACCTCTTGTTTCTGTTCTTGAAAGCTGTCTGAAATCCTTACTAAGCCAACAACGCATTGAACATATCCATGTACATGCTGGTTTCTGGAAACTGGTTTAGTATGTCAGACTGAGAATGTTTGTGATGTTTTTACAGGATGCTCATCATTCACTAATAGATGGTAGAGAGATTATTGTTGATTACAATCGGCAGCAACTAATGCCTGGATGGATACCAAGAAGACTAGGTCTGCCGTTCTTTAACTTCTTTTTTTTTTGTCTGTTATGAACTGTCTATAGGAGTTATTATCTTAATGCCCACCTTCTTCTCTCTAAACAGGAGGTGGTCTTGGTGGTAGGAAAGAATCCGGACAACTTCGTTTTGGAGGACGAGAAAGACCATTCCGCGCTCCCTTGTACGGTTTTGTTTTGCTCTTCATTTAGCTTGTCCAAAGATCTAACACCAGCAGCAAAGCATAGTTGGCATGAACCTTCTTCTAACTTTCATATTCCTTCAAAACGATAAGTATTTTTATAAGTGGGCAGTCTTTCTGTTTGTTGATATCAGGCGACCAATCCCTCATGAAGATTTACAAAAACTCGGCATTCAGCTTCCACCTGAGGGAAGATATATGTCACGCACACAGGTCTACTTTGTCTTTTAACTTCAGAACCAATCTACAGTCATTCAAACTTTATCTCTGTTCTTTGTGTCATGCTAGCTAGCTTTTATCACGTCTTTTGTACTTGTTCTTCTGAGGAAGTGACATATTGATGGGATTATTCAATGCCACTATGATAAAGTTCTAAGCACTATAGCTTGTTTGTGGATGCAGATCCCATCACCTCCGAGGAGAAAAGGAAGTGTGTCGGATGATAGAGAGGAAGGATATTATTATCGGGAAAAGAGTTCTGTAGAAAGGGAAGAAGATTTTAAAGAGCGAAGCAGCCATAGGTATAATCACAGTCACAGGTCGAGCTCACACACACACAGTTCGCATAGAAGACGCAGCAAAGACAGAGAGGAGCGTTCTAGGACAGAGTCCCGTTCCGATAGGAAAGAGAGATCACGAGGTACGGAAGATAGATATGGTAACAACAAGGGTAAAGTTTCTGGATTGAGCAAAAGATCAAAACGCGGAGAAGAAGAAGAAGAAGAGCGTTCTCACAAACGTCATAAACACATGGATTCCCACCATCATCATCATATGAGGTCCTCTAGTCGAGATCATCAGTCCTCTGACTAATAAGTTTCTGACTTTTCTGAGAGTTTATATATCTGTACTATTGTTTTTTTTTTTAAAGAATGGAGATCGACAGTGGAATCAAAGAAGTTCGTTGAGATGAAATTCAAATATGAGGGAAGTGAGTCAAACATTATTTTCCACACACATATCTAGCTCAATCAATTTTTTTCTTCTTCTAAACATTACTATTGTTACCCTAGCTAGACGATTTTCTGTTTATTAGGGGATTGCTTTTTCTTTTTAATTGATATCATTATTATATGCACTTTTGTTATGTTAATCGAGTCATGCAAATGATATGTATTTTTTAATTGTGTATATATTTATATTATTTTATGACAATAATAAAATTATCAATATATATAAATTATTTGATTGTTATACAGTTTACAATAAATTCTATATAAATATAAATTGTAGGTATGATTGTTTATATATGACAGCAAATTAGTCATGTTTTGGACTTTTGGTTCTTTGAAATGTTGAATAGATATTAACAAAAAAAAAAAAAAAAGGCAAAACATATATAATATGTAAACAAAACATATGTAAAATATAAACAAAACATAAGTAAGATATTTTTACGTATGTGTTTTTAAAATACATAAAACAGATTGGGGTAAATGTTTTGTAATAAGTAATTGAGTTAGCAATTTAACATTCATTTTTCTCTCTCTCAATATAACATTTAACATCCATCATGAATTTTGAATAAGAATATTCTTCATTTTTACTTTCCTAAATACATCTAACTAAATTTGGATTTTTCTTGTTTTTGATATGATTGACTAATTACTTATTCAACTTGATTCATTTGAAAAGGTTAATGCTAAATGATATTTCTACAACATATTTGGAGCTTTAGTTGATGACCATTCGAAAATTTATAATTTGAAATTTCTTGTTGGATTGGTGATGTTATTTTTGTTTTTATGATCTTTCATGTATCGGAGAGATAGATAAGAAATTCCACAGTTCAGTTAGAATACAACCTATTTCTAAAAAAGAAGCAACACAAGTCCAAAAACCTTTTTTGATACAATCTGTACAAATTATGAAATCCAGAGTTTGATGCTAAAGCTTACCTTCTTCAGATTGTTTTTTGCTTATAACTTTAGTTTATTGATGAACATAGTATATGTCTAAACTTGATTACTTTACCCATGCAAATGATATGTATTTTTAATTGTTTATATATTTATATTATTTATGACTATAATAAAATCATATATATATATAAATTATTTGATTGTTATACATTGAGTATAGTTTACATTAAATTCTATATAAATATAAATTGTAGGTATGATTGTTTATATATGAATCTTCTTAAGCTCCTCTGCAAGTCGTTCAATTTTAGTCCCTAATAGTTCTATAACGAAATCAGCTTTCGAAAGGCTTTTTAATCTATCGTACAGCTCTTGTGACATGTTTTAAATCAAACGCCCTTCCACGGCGGCCACTTAGGGTTTAGCAACGAAGAAAGGTGTTTAAAAAGGAACCAAATTACTACTAGGCAGAAAGAAATTTTAGGAAGAGAGGATTAGGGTAAAGAGAGAGAAATCGTAGAAAGGTGCCGTTTGATTGTTATACAGTTTACATTAAATTCTATATAAATATAAATTATAGGTATGATTGTTTATATATGACAGCAAATTAGTCATATTTTGGACCTTTGGTTCTTTGAAATGTTGAATAGATATTAACAAAAAAATAGGCAAAACATATATAATATATGAACAAAACATATGTAAAATATAAACAAAACATAAGTAAGATATTTTTACATATGTGTTTTTAAAATACATAAAATAGACTCTCAGATATCATACCATCTACTTTTTATTGTCACATTAGAAATTTGTTAGTTCATTAAAATTATCCCTTTGTATAAAATTTTAATACAAGCTCTCAACTTTCATGTGGTTTTTCATTTTATTTTCAAACATCTAATACATTATAAATATTCTATTAATACAAATAAAATATTAAAAATATGAAATAAGAAAAATTAATAATAAACAAATAACATGGATTTTTAAAATAAAAAGCGTAAACAAATCTCCCGACAAAACCTTCCTTACAATGAGCCCACTAAGGAGCGTATCCAACAACATCTCTATAACATTACTACGCTATTACCCGCATATAAGTGTGTAGGTTGACAACAATCTCATCCAGGTACATGGAGATATCCGTTATAACATTAGTTGGGGTAAATGTTTTGTAATAAATAATTGAGTTAGCAATTTAACATTCATTTTTCTCTCTCTCAGTATAACATTTAACATCCATCATGAATTTTGAATAAAAAAATATTCTTCATTCTTACTTTCCTAAATACATCTAACTAAATTTGGATTTTTCTTGTTTTTGATATGATTGACTAATTACTTATTCAACTTGATTCATTTGAAAAGGTTAATGGTAAATGGTATTTCTACAACTTATTTGGAGCTTTAGTTGATGACCATTTGAAAATTTATAATTTGAAATTTCTTGTTGGATTGTTGATGTTATTTTTGTTTTTATGATCTTTCATGTATCAGAGAGATAGATAAGAAATTCCACAGTTCGGTTAGAAAATCTATTTCTAAAAAAGAAGCAACGACGAGTGCAAAAACCTTTTGTTGATACAATCTATACAAATTATGAAATTTGGAGTTGATGCTAAAGCTTACCTTGTTCAGATTGTTTTTTGCTTATAACTTTAGTTTATTGATGAACAGAGTATATGTCTAAACTTGATTACTTTACCCATGCAAATGATATGTATTTCTAATTATTTATATATTTATATTATTTATGACTATAATAAAATCATATATATATAGAAATTATTTGATTGTTATACATTGAGTATAGTTTACATTAAATTCTATATAAATATAAATTGTAGGTATGATTGTTTATATATGACAACAAATTAATCATATTTTGGTTCTTTGAAATGTTGAATAGATATTAACAAAAAATAAACAAAACATATATAAAATATAAATAAAACATAAGTAAAATCACCTAGGATTCGACTATCATCTCAGCGCTGAATTCACTTGTCAACTACCTCTGCACTCTACTAGGACTCGTCTCGCATCTCAGCGCTGAATACACTTGTCAACTACCCCTCCAGTCTACTAGGACTCGTCTCGCATCTCAGCCGCCTCTCAGTTACCACTGAATTTTGTCTTATGATCATGTTTATATTTTTGTATTTTGTCTTATTATATGCACTTTTGTCATGTTTCTTAGGTTACACGCATATCGGTATATTTCTTAGGTTACAAGCAAACTAGTTTGACAAGCATTGTTTTGGTAACATTGAGCATGAAAAACAAAGGACCACATTTAATTTCATGCAAAATATGGTTTTATTAAGAACCGTACGTGTTTGAGAATGATCACTATTTAAGCATATACCGTGTCTGACTGTCGCAAGAGATTTTACGAGTTTCAACATAAAACATAACAATAATTGCTACTTTTTCTCTCTTAAAACAAACTTGTTTAAGAAGTTGGCACTCTATTTTTCTTAGCACTTCCTCAGTGCGCCCTCCAATTAGTCAAACATTGGACTATTGATTGAATTATACTTAGGCTAGTTACGTTGCTGTATTGAAGAAGGAAAAACGTAAAAAGAGGAAAGAAAGTTGTAAAATAGGAAGTTTCGGCCAGGAAAGTAAACTCTTAAAAAGGAATATGATGAATGAAAATAAGAAAGCAGAATTGTAGAGAATCTTTGTTTTGCTATATATATAATGGATCATCATCTATCTAGGGATCAAAGAAGATAGGTGGGGAAAGACGGTGAAAGAACCACAATGAATTCGATCGATTTTGCTTCAGATCCACTGAAAGAGATATTTGTGAGGCTTCCCCTGAAATCTCTAGGGAAGTTGAAGACCGTGTCAAAGGAATGGAGATCGATACTGGAATCAAAGAGTTTCATTGAGATGCATCTGAGTTTTCAGAAATCTCGCCGCCGCCAGAAAGTCCTGGCCGCTTACAAGTGCGACTGCTGCGACCGGCCGAATCTCTCACCTGTGTCAGTTATGGAAGGTGACGAAGAGATCGTGAATCTTCACTGCGACTCAACAGAAAGACCATTGATGAATTACGAAGGTTTGCTCTGCATCCCTGAACCAGATTGGGTCAACGTCTTGAATCCGTCGACCGGAGAACTACGTAGATTTCCTTCCGGCCCCGTTCCTGAACCTTCCTTGTTATTGAATATGCTTCCGCGGTCAGCTGGTAATTTATTCGTTTGGCTTCTTTTTTCTTTCTTACATCTCCATACAAATTATGCGAAATTTACTAAAATTGCTACGTTGTTGTAGAAAATTAAAGGATAGAAAAGTGCAAAAAAAAAAAAATCATATAAAAAGGCCCTAACAACTTAAATCTATCCCATATTATATGTGTGTAATTCACAACCCTACCTTACAAAATACCATATAAAAAAACCTTGTAAAAAAATCTTATAAAATATTTTATAAATAGTTGGATCAGTTACCGTATTTTATGTAGCTTATAAACATTTACTAGTCACACCCTAGTTGATTTGCAAAAATATTTTTTTTTAATATCTATTATGCATTAAGGAATTATATAACCCAATCTTTTTCTATGCTTTGGAATTAAATTTTGAATTTGCTCAAAAGAAATTTATTAAATTGCAGAGAGAGGGTTGGCTTTTTTCCCGGGATATTGGGCCATGGGTTTCGGTAAAGATAGAGTGACAGGCAGCTATAAAGTGGTGAGGATGCTCTTTGATCCTGTAGAATGTGATATTCTTGACGTTCAAACTGGTGGTGAATGGCGGAAATTGAGTCCACCTCCTTACGATATCGATGCAGAAAGAAGATCGGCTTGTGTCAACGGAACTATTTACTGGCTAAGAATTGGTGGTGGTTACAAAATACTTGCCTTGGATCTTCACACGGAAGAGTTTCATGATGTCGCAAGTATTCCAAAGTATCCTTATGGAGTCACGCATTTAACCCAGTTATTGAACCTCGACGACTGTCTAGTCATGTCGACGACAAGAAATTGTGAAAAGGAACTAGAGATTTGGTTCATGTATTCTAAAGATGAGAGATGGAGCAAAACCTACTCGATAAGTTTAGCCGATGTAGCTTCAACCCTCCATCCATTAAAGGTTTGGTGGTTCACGCCTGTGGCTATATCTAAGGAAGGGAATGTTTTGATTTGTGACGACAAGAAGAACTTATTCAAACACTATCCACACACAAACACCACTCGTCGCCTCTCACACTCTACTTGTTGTGTTATAGCTCCATATCTCAAAAATTTGGTCCGACTTCATTAAATTTGGTTACGTCGATCTTTTAATGCATTTCTTTTATGTGAATGTTGGAACTTAAGAAATTTGAGATACTTAAATTAAGTTTTCTTATGATTTTGATGGGTTATTGTAAAAAAATTTCAACTCCTACCTAAAAGCAAAGGATTTGGATTTGTACTTTTTAACTAAAAAAAAGCCTCTTAAATCTTTCAAAATCATTAAAAATCAAATTCACTAACTGTTTTTAATAACATTCTAATTTAAAATAGATTTTTAAATCATTTGTTTAATAACAATAGATTTCACTACATTTTTTACATTACATGATTGAATAACATAGTATTATTTAAAATATCAATTTGAATACACCCTAGGGAAAAGGACCCTCATATGTATACATCTTGAGAATCATAGGTTACTATTTCCAAATCCAGACTAACAAATTAACGGTTGGATTAAATTTAACGAATGAAACCAGAAAGAATGAACAACTCAAGCCATTGTACAAACAAAAGTCGCGCGCACATGTCTACATAGTCGATCTAACTCTCCCTGGTTATTCCCTCATGTAGTTCTTCTGATTATCAAAAGTTGCGCGCACATATTTATAATTTTAATAATATTATTAATTAATTTAAAAAACATATTGGGTTATTGGTTCGGTTCGGTTTATCATTTCGGTTGAGAAAATTCATAATCAAATAGTTGGAGTGTAGGATTGAATTTGTTTGAGTTCGGTTTGGTTCGGTTTAAATGTCCACCTCTACTTCTTTTTAAAACCCAAATAAAAATATGATCGAATGGTATACCTCCGATTATTATTTCTATTGAAAACATGTAGGGTAAACCGAATAATTTTTATTTTTTATTTTTTTTTATTTGTATAATAAGAAGATTAACAATAAGCATAAAAATGTATCTCACCAAAAAAATAAGCATAAAAATGTAAGTTTCATATATTTCATATATTGTTTCTCAAAATTTTACATTTCTCTTTATATATATATATTTTTTCCTTTATATCAATATCTTTATATATAGAAAATATTTAAATTTAAAATTGTTAACTAATGAGATGTAAAAAAATAGTTAATTAGTGACATGTGGAATCCTACTTTTATTTACCTATATAGATTTGGGAAGAAACAAAGAAAGGAACAAGGCAAACAATTGTAAAATATAGAAATTATCGGAAAAGAAAAAGGAAAGTCTAGTAAGAGATGGGACCTTAATTATATAATTCCATAATAAGTAACAGGAGTTGTAGTTTATATATATGTCAAAGACTGGATTTATCCGAAGGGAAAACTCTCACATTCACATACCATGAAACCAAAGATGATGAAGGAGACGGAGAAAACCCTAACTTCAATCAATCTTATCTTCCTCCAAAGCTATTAAAACAGATAATGTGGAGGCTTCCCATCAAATTCAATACTGTATCAAAAGAATGGAGATCTACAATCGATAGTCTAATCTGAAAGTTCAACCACTGCTACGAGTAGAGAGCTCGGAACACAACGTCTTGAGAGTTATTTATGGTTCAGATATATCCGTGCTTGAGATACAAGCATATTGGTATATTTCTTAGGTTACTAGGAACCGTGTTTGAGAATCATCACAATTTAAGCATACCGTAACTGTGTCGCAAGAGATTTCTACGAGTTTCAACATAACACATAACAATAGTTGGCTACATCTCTTAAAATAACTTGTTTTAAAAGTAGCTAGGCATTCAATTTTTCTTAGCACTTCCCTCAATGTTTTGGTAATATTGTCAAAGAAAGCTATTATTGCCCATCCAATTATTAGGCTAAACGTCGGACTACTGAACTGAATTTATAGTTACGTCGCTGTATTAAAGAAACCATCATAACGCCAATCATTGCCTCTCACCCTCAAGAAACCCCAACGTTCCGGAACCGATGCTACTCCACATGATATGGTCACTTTTTGGTTTGCATTAGCACCCACCATCCGCTATTAGTACTTTCTCGCTTTCTCTAATTCATGTTTCAGAGTTTAGACATATATAAGTATAAAACTCATTACCGATTCATATAGACATTTTCCTGTTGTGGATATGAGTCAAGAACTCAAGATCAAGATCAAGAAATGAACAAAATCACTCACGAAAACACTAATAGAATCTAAACAACAAACCATTGATTGTATTGTATGAAAAAAATTGAAACCAAAAACAATTGTAGCTGCTTTAAATTTGGAGGAAGCCATGGGGAAGACATCAGATCAAAGACTTGACTCCAATCGTGATGACAAGCTATATAAATTATTATAGGCACAATGCAAAAGGTAGCTCTGCTGTTTCTTATTAAAACCCAACAAGCAAGCACCCGTGTCTGACTTAAATGCCATCAATAATTATAAACAAACACACCATCATATCATCGCACGCATCCATAAACATTAAAAAAAAAAAAACAAAACCAAATAATCCGAATATGTAGCCAAGAGTATTGAATCATGAAACTATTGAAAAAGTTCCATGGGTCTTCCTCTGGCATTTGATCTTGGCTCCAAGCGGCAGTCAGGTCACCATTAAAGCGGCGCCTGCTGTTGACTCAGTAAAGATGGAGCCTTTTTATTCGTAAAAACATAAACATTTCGAAAAACGCACAGACAGATCTGTCATATGAAGTTTCAAACTAAAAACAGAGATGATGGATGATTGATGCGGAGAGAGAACAGAGAGGTATGAATTTGAGATTTATATATATATATGGTGTAGTGGGAGATTCCAAAACCCTAGCATTTTGTGTTGTGTATAATGGGTTTTATTGAGCCCAATAAGGCACCCATTACGTTGGCCCAATATAGCAATTAAATTAATTCAAACGACGTCGTCTAACCGATCTAATTAAACCAAATTTTGAGATTAGAATACGTAATAATTTTTTCTTTTTTATGTTAACCTGTTTTTTATACACCACACTTTATAATTTGTATATGCCAAAACCTAGTCCTCAATTTTTCTATTTCTAAATGTATGGAACTAAAAATAAAATTGATCACTCTCAAATACCATCCACAAAAATCATTGAACAAGTTGTCTAAATTAATAATATACTATATCTGGAAGTTTGGCTTAACATATAAATACACTATGATGAACAAAAAAAAAAAAAAAGGAACAAAAATACTTTACGAAAAAAATGGCGTTTGAAATGAAAATTGCGGTTGTGTCAATGGCCATATGTCTAATGATTGTAGCGACGACCGCTACCGATATTGATGGCCGAATCCATATCCGACGGAGCTTAGCTGATTTTGGTGGAGGTTGTTGCAACGTGTTCATGCACACTTGTTGTTTTCCTAAACATTAGCATATAATTACGTAAACATATAAATATAGCTACCTCGTAATTTCTCTTATATTTTTTTTTTCTCTTTTTCCCAAAGCGAATTGATTAATTATATAAATTTTTTGGAAAGTGGGCGATTGGACATAATATTGGCGATGTATATAAACCAACGTGTGTTATCTTTCTTTAGAGGATCATCAATGTAGTAAACTATGTATATAGTTGTGGGAAGAATAAACCGTACATTTGTACATATGAATGGAACAATATATCATTTTTGAGTTTAGATTCATGGAATATATTTGGCCGAAATTCAAGCTAGTTACGAAGTATCCAATGGTAATATAAAAGGATTTTTGCGGAAAGTGCCACTTTTAAAAATTTTGTGAGCATCAACCAATAGTTATGAACATCATTAGAAATAGGAAAACTTTAGTTTTGAACTATAAACTCCTTTTATTTTTTTTATTATACAGACACAAATTTACATACAAGAAAATGTAAGACAATGCCAAGCCTTAAATCACTTGATAAAGTCTCTCATCATGGGCTACGAAACTTTCTAAATTAAAGAAAAACACACACACATACACATGTAGTTACATGTGGATGTATGTAGAGCAACACGTATATATCGAATTATCGATAATTATTTTAGGGTTTGATTAATTACTTCATGATATTTATGGCTCAAACAAGAAGTATTTTTATGCTTCCATGTTTTTATCTTTTTTGCTACGAAACCATTAGTGCAGGTCTATAATCATCTATTGTAAACCTAAATTGTTTTCATTTTAAATGAAAAATTTACATTCTTATTAGCAAAAAAAAAAAAAAGAAGTCAAACTAATTATCTTATAAAAAGAATGTAACAAAAAAAATTAAAATTATTAAACATATAAAAATATAAATTATATATATGTATATACATATACAAATTATACAATACGGCGGTATATATACTCGAAATACGAAGTAGCTAGAACGCAAGCAACCTATAATGAGGGAAGAAGTAAACCCTAATTTGAGCTACGTCCCTTCTCATCTCCTGAAAGAGATATTTTTGAGACTTCCCTTAAAATCTCTTGTCAAATTCAAAACTGTGTCAAAAGAATGGAGATCGATACTGGAATCAAATAGGTTCGTGGAGATGCACCTGAGTTTTCAAAAATCTGACAAGAGCTGCCAGAAAATCCTGGCCGCTCACCACTGCTACTGCGGCGCCCCCCTTCCATATGTCCTCCCCGGGGTACGTTTCAAAGGGGATGACGAAGAGGTTGTCTATTTGCACTGCGAGTCGACAAGACCGTCGATGAGTTGCGACGGTTTGGTTTGCATCCCTGAACCAGGTTGTGTCACCGTTTTGAATCCCTCGACTGGACAACTCAGGCGATTTCCTTCCGGCCCTGATCCCGTACCCTCCCTCTTGAACCGTCGTAACTGCTCTTCAACGGGTAATCGATGATGAAATAACTTTTTTTCAAGAGTCTAAATTTTGCATTGATGGGTAATTAAAGAAACAAAACTATATTCATATTTTCAGGAGCATGGTCGAGTTTTTTTCCGGGTAATTGGGCGATGGGGTTCGGAAGAGTCAAAGGTACGGGGAGTTATAAAGTAGTGAGGATGTTCTTTAATCCTAACCATTACGAGATTCTTGATGTCAACATTGGTGAATGGCGAAAACTTAGTCCACCTCCTTACGAGGTGGACGCGGGACGAAGATCGGCTTGTGTGAATGGGTCAATCTACTGGTTAAACATTTGGCGGGGTTGTAAGTTACTTGCCTTGGATCTTCACACGTTAGAGTTCCATGATGTCCCACTTCCAGCGGGTATGAGATTCAAGATGGAAACTCAGATAGTGAATCTTGACGACCATCTAGCCATAGCCACAACAAGATTGAATAGTGATCCTGAATGGCAACTAGATATATGGACCATGGATGCAGGAGAAAGATGGAGCAAGACTTACTCCATTAGTTTAGCTTCTCTAGGTATTAAGCCACAGGAGCCAAGGTGGTTCAGGCCGGTGATAGTTTCTAAAGATGGTAATGTTGTGATCTATGACGATAAGAAAAAGGCCTTGTTCAGATGTTATCAACGTCCAGATACAATCCGTCAGATATTCTCATATAATTGTGTTATATCTCCTTATCTCGAAAATATGGTCCGACTTCAGAATGAACAAGTAGAATTAAGGCTTGCATGCATCCTCGAGGTAAGTAAGTTTAAAGTTGACCTAGCGTTATTCTTGGCTGAACTGTATTTATTTTAATGTTATTAGCTATCATATATATATGTTTCTTTTTATCTGCATGTAGGATGGGATTGCTTTTGTTGCTCATGTTGTATCATCATTCCAACCAAGAGTTTACAAGTTTTTATGCAAGGGAAAAGGTTATACAAACTCTCAAATATTTAATTAAAATGCCCCCTAGAGATTTGGAACATTTACGACTAACGATGGTTTGTTATTTGATTGACCCTACAGAATTATGTAAATCGCTATGGAGGAACAAAATGAATATACTAGTTGCATATTTTCTGTATAACTTCTGTTACTTTTGTGCTTCAACGGTATTTTTTTTCTATTGGTCAAAGTGTGTTACTTTGGATGACTTTCGACTTTTTTATAATATATAGACTTCTATCTCAATCCCTTATAATATGAGATCATATATAGTCAATGTGAGATTCCTAATGTTCTTACTTGTTTGACCTTTGCAGTATATAGTCATGATTTTACGAACCCATGTGTTGTCGTCCTCATTCTCGCTCCTGATGATTTTTGGAGGTACGCTTCTATTCCTTTTTTTTGTTTAAGAAAAAATATAATTTGGTTTATAATCTACTGAATTCTTTAACTATACCTTCTCATTAATGATTGATGATATTGTTATTTGTATTAGCAGTGTTTGTACCTGCACTCACCATAATTTTGATACTGTCGGCCGTGAGAGCCTTGTTTCGTCGCCTACTCCATGCGGTCTCGTCTTTTCTTCAGGACTTGATTTGATAGGGAATTCATTTTTCGTTAGGAAATTACACTACTTTAAATCAATGTTGTTTATGTTTCTTATATCAACGTTTTTATTATATATTGATATACCGACTATACTTTATTTATCACCAAATTAAAACCATTATCATCGACTAATAATCACGACGTAATTAGAAGGCGATCGAAGATACTAAAATATGATTACCATGAAAAAAGGAGGTGAATCCAAGTTTCCAACCACTCAACTCAAAAAGCAACATTACCATGAAAACCTATTTGAGATTTTATAAACTGTTGTCCTCTTTTGAAATCATATTTTGTGAAGTTAAGGAACCCTGTCACATCCTTAATCTCATATTTCGTTTATAATAAATTATACTATTAAAATATCCACATTTTCCGTACACCAAGTTAAATACCAAGTCATAAAATACTCCGGTACTAAAGGTATAAAATTAAGAATAAGATTCGCTCAAATACCATCCACAAGAAACATTCAACAAGCTATCTAAAATAGCAATTTACTAAATTTGGGAGCTTGGTTTACCATATAAATAACACCCATAGCTACACCCATAATCATCAGTCAAAAATTCAAAACAAACAAAAACAACAAAAAAAAAACAAAAAATTTCAAGAAAAACAAAAAAAAATAAAAATAATAAAAATGGCGTTTGAGAGGAGAAGTGCGATTGTCTCTATTGCCGTATTGGTAATGATCGTAGCAATGACCGCAACCGAGGTTGAGGGCCGCATTACTTTCGGACGTTACTTATTTGAAGGCGTAAAAAACAAAGGTATCAAAGTTGATGAGGGAAGGCAATTATATGATTTCATTGGCGCAGTGAAGAGTAAATCTTGCTGCAACAAACTCATCACTTCATGTTGTCGTAGTCCTGCTCCTGCTCCACAGCCTTTTGCTCCTGCTCCTCAGCCTTCTGCTGGATTATATTATTAATTATATTATTACCTCCTCATTTATTCTGATTTTATGTTTTCATTTTATATAAGGAGTATTAATTAACCCATATATCTAATTCAAATAACTGGACCACTAAAAAATAATATTCCTAGGAGTGATGTCCACATATTGGTTTTTTTGTTTTCTTTCTTTGATTTAGATAAAACTTTATAATTGTGGATATATAAACTGTCCACATATTTGTATTTTTTTCCTTTTTGTTTTATCTTTTGGGTGAAAATGTAATTTTTATATATCTAAATAAGACATACATTTTCTTGGATAATCAAGTATTGGGTATCCTTATTATGTGAATTTTGTGAGCATTAATTCATAATGGTCATAAAATCAATGGATCACCAAAATATAGTTTTGATTTCTGATTTACATATTATACCGCGTACACAATAACAGTAAGCTTACATATTCAAACCTTAATTCACTCGACAAAGTCTCCAACTTGAATCTGAATGTGGGATACACGAAACTCCCCAACGAAAACACGTACGTATATATGTGTAAATGAAACCAAATATTTACATGTATATGTACGAAGAGCAACATCGATCAAATCAATACTCTATATAGGCAGGGCTAGATTAATAAATTACTTCATGAAATTATCTCTGTGCCCCCACACAAGAAGTAAAAAATCCAACACTACGAATGAAGCAAGAATAGAAGCCAAGTTTTGTCCTCAAAACTCTAATCGCAAAACGTCTCTTGGTCGTACCTTGACGCACTTCGGAAACCCACCGCTCGGCGGACTCGTTCATTCCTTTCATCGACTTCCTTAGCTTGTCTTTAAAACCGAAACTCTCTGATCCCATCAAGTCGTAGCTTGCCAACACCACCCGTCTTCCGTCCCGATAACATTTCTGAGAGTAGCGCTCTCTCTGGTCATTGTGCGGCAACGTTACATAGGCGTACATGTACGTTTGTTCCGGCATCATAAATATAAAACAAAATGTAGCGTGTATAATTAATTATCTCCTCTAAGTTACTACGTCTATATATAGGTACGAGAGAGGGAGAGTTGGGTGAGATTTTGGTTGAACAATTATGAAATATTGCGTTTGATAGTGGTTGGTGACTGTGTTGCACCAAATATGGAATCTCTCATGTGTTATTTGGTCTTACGCATGTCACCATATTGCATATGTACGTCACTATGTAATTTTTCAATTGGTTTGAAAAATCTTAAAATTTGATAAATATACGTCACGACCAGTTTCATAATTTTTACCGCAAAAATATTACATTAATATTAGTTATAAAAAAAACATTACATTACATTAATGTTATATTTTTAGATAAAGAGAGAGATACGAATGAGGCTGCCACATCATCGCCGAGTCAGTACGAAGCTTTTGTTAATGTCTTCTTCTTCTTAATCCTTTCCTCCTCGATCATCATCATCCTTGTTTTACTCAGTAGTGATCCATCATCATGCATAGATTCCTTGTAAAGCTCTCTTCTTCTTCGAATCAATTCAGAAGCTCTAAGAATCACCGTCTGATTCTCCCTCTATTACCTTCGTCAAAACCTTTTACCTCATCCTCGTCTGTGTCGTCGTCACCTCCGAGGCACTCGAATCGATCTGGGTATCCTTATCTCGTCGAGTTGTTTCAAAAAATTTCACCTTTAAGCTCAAATTCGAGGACTTTAGGAGTGAATGGGAGGAGTATCAGCAGTGAAGCGGGAAGAGAGTCGATAGAGTACGATGTTCTGATTGTCGGAGCTGGACCGGCCGGTTTATCTGCTGCTATACGATTGAAACAACTGTCTCAGGAGAAGAACATTGATCTCTCTGTTTGCGTCGTTGAGAAAGGAGCAGAAGTAGGTCAGTTTCCTCTCTCTCTCTCTCTCTCTTTCTCAATAAAGTATTGATCTTTATATTCTCTTTTAGCTCTCTGTAATTGGTTGTGAGTTTCATTATATGTAGGAGGACATATTATATCTGGAAATGTTTTTGAACCTGTGGCATTAGATGAACTTCTACCTCATTGGAGACAAGAACATGTTTGACCCTTTCTCTCTCTCTTTACTTAGTCTTGTATGCTCCTTGTTTAAGAACTAAGAAGAAACCATATGTATGTTTGTAGACACCCATTGAGATCCCTGCTTCATCTGATAAGTTCTGGTTTTTGACGAAAGATCGTGCAATTTCACTTCCTTCTCCGTTTGATAACAAGGGAAACTACGTTATCAGGTATTGTGTAAGAGAGAAACTCTATTACTACTCTTTTGTGTACATGTTTACAAGTTTTATTTGTGATATTTGGTATTTGGTGGTGCTTGTGTATGCAGTTTGAGTCAACTGGTGCGTTGGCTAGGAGGAAAAGCTGAGGAGCTTGGAACTGAGATTTACCCTGGCTTTTCTGCTAGTGAGGTAATTTTTCTGTTTAGAGTCTTGAATGAATACAATTGATGTTTTTTCATAGGAAACGTTCCTTTTCAGGTCTTATATGATGCAAGTGATAAAGTTGTTGGGATTGCAACCAAAGATATGGGTATATCCAAAGATGGTTCCAAGAAGGAGAATTTCCAGCCAGGTGTTGACATAAAAGGGCGAGTTACACTATTTGCAGAGGGATGCAGAGGATCATTGTCAGAGGTCAGAAGAACCGTTTTGATTATAAGGATACACACACACGATTTGCCTGCATCTACTGCTCATGCTAACCAAGTTCTTACTCTTATTTGTGCAGAGAATCATTAAAAAGTATAAATTAAGAGAGGAGGTTAATGCTCAGCATCAGACATATGCTTTGGGAATTAAGGAGGTAACCACTTCTATCCTTGATTAGTTGTAACTCGAATTCAGGTTTTGCTTAATAGTTTCTCTTTGGAAACTGTTGGCCATATGTCATTTTTAATTGCTGATACTTTTAGTATAACAGGTTTGGGAGATAGATGAAAGCAAGCATAACCCCGGGGAAGTTGTTCATACATTGGGTTGGCCCTTAGATCCCAAAACTTATGGAGGTTCATTCTTGTACCACATGAACGACAGGCAGGTAACTCATCTCTCCCTTCGAAGATTCTTTGGTACTGTTGAGAAAATATTGCCTTAATCAATTACAAAACTTATCTTTCAATTTTGGTAGCTCAGTTTGTGTTTTCTTTTCAACCAAACAGGTTGCGCTTGGTTTGGTTGTTGCCTTGAATTACCACAACCCTTTTTTGAATCCGTATGAGGAATTTCAGGTATGTCAATATCTCATTACGATTGGACTTTTTGCCGGTTACAATGAATACCTTTCTAATAAGGCAATTCAAAATTGAGAAGTTTGATGAACAATATCATTTTATCCTCCAAACAGAAACTCAAACACCATCCTGCCATTAAACGCATCTTAGAAGGCGGTACTGTGCTTCAGTATGGAGCTCGTACCTTAAATGAAGGTGGTTTTCAGGTGAGTTGAAACTTACCCCCTTAGATACTGCTGCCTTGATTCTTTGAAAGCAGTACAATTCCCATTTTGGTGTTAGCCATTTTCTAATGCATGTAATGTCCATACATAGTTTAGCTTTATTGACTGGGAAATAAGATTTCTAGATAGCATCGTGAATTTGTTTGGCAATTTATAACATATTTGAACTTGATGCTAGTAAAATTTCAGTCCATTCCCTATCCAGTATTTCCTGGAGGAGCAATAATTGGATGTTCAGCTGGTTTTCTCAATGTACCCAAGATTAAAGGAACGCATACAGCAATGAAATCAGGTCACAATAAATCGTTGGTAAAATACGGTTTTATTTCATTGTCCCATCACAGAATTCTCATCTTAATGTCATCAACATGTTACAGGAATGTTAGCAGCAGAGGCTGCATTTGGTGTACTTCATGAAGGTATAAACATGAACACATACTGGGACAACTTGAAGGATTCATGGGTGTGGAAGGAGCTCTACGCAGCTCGAAACTACCGTCCTGTACGTAATATCATGAACATATACCAACGCATATTGTTTCCTATCTAATTGATATTTCCTTGAAGATAAGATCTTAATCTCTAATCCTTGCAGGCATTCGAGTATGGGCTACTCCCTGGCTTGGCCGTGAGTGCTATGGAACAGTAAGACCTGGGCTTGATTCTCCTTTTTGCAGTGTTTGTATGATCATTTCTTTTTGCTATAAGTGAACTATTTATGTTTGATTATGCAGCTATGTACTGAAAGGAAAGGTCCCTTTCACGCTCAAGCATGGGAAAGCTGACCACGAAGCAACAAATGTAAGTATTACAAGCACTTGTATAAACCTTAACACATTGACTGATGAAAACACAACTAAAGTCGTGCTACATTTTAATGCAGCTTGCTCGGAAATGCACACCAATTGAGTATCCAAAGCCAGATGGTGTTTTGTCATTTGATGTGCCAACTTCGTTATACAGGTTTGTACCATGACACAAACTCCAATATATCTACAATGTAAAAGTACTCCTCCTATGGTATTTACGAGTAATTGGTTGCATCTTGAATGTTGAATGATGATGATGATAACAGGAGTAATACCAATCATGATCATGATCAACCATCTCATTTGCGCTTGAGGGATCCCAAGATTCCAGAAAAGGTAAACTTTCCAGAGTATGCTGCACCAGAGTCACGATACTGCCCAGCCCGTGTTTACGAGTAATAACTCACTTACTCTCCCCTCTATCTCTACATGTGCAATTTGATCAATAGAGTAACTTACTGAAACAAGATACTCATCATGGTTTGTATGTTGATTCTAAACTTAAAAAAAAGATATGTGGAAGATGAAGAGGGAAAGCCGAAACTGCAGATCAACGCTCAAAACTGTTTGCACTGCAAGGTATGCATCACTGACTTTCAAGTACTTTTTGTTAAATCATGTGTATTCATGTTACTCGATTGATTTTGGAGAAGTTTAAATCGTTATTTTGAATTTTGTTTTTAAATATGTGAAAGGCATGTGACATCAAAGATCCTAAGCAGAACATAGAGTGGACGGTGCCTGAAGGAGGTGGAGGCCCTGCCTATTCCCTCATGTAGTCTCCAAAGTTTAACAAACTTCTCACTTTTACCATAAATGAAACTCAACAAAATCGTATGTCTGAGTTTTTTTTTTTATAGTAAATAAATGTACGTAAGCTCTAGTGTTTTGTTTGTTTGTAAAACTTTCACATGATACTAATGGGGCATACGAGAAAGTAGATTTAAAACTTGGGTTCTCCATTGAAATATCATCAACAATTTTGACATGATGTCGAGGATTTGTTTTATAAGAGTAACAAAAATAAACTATTTAGGAAAAGAAAAGAAAATCTAAAATTCACAGTCAATTTATACAGCCTTTCTTTTATCTAAACACCGCAGGGAAAAAACCTAAGAAAGAAAGAAAAACGAGGATGAGCTAAGAGCACCAAGCCTTCTTCTTCTCTTTTTTTGCGTCTGTAGGACTTTGTTCGTACACTTCTTACTATAGCACAACGCCTCTCTCTTGGTCAGGCAAGTTTTACCGCTTTTAGCGCCCAAACCACCACCTACACAGTTTCAAAACAGGTATGAGTTAGTGACACGGCTTCTCTAAGCTTCCTTCCTCCAATTCAATCACTTTTCTCTAAGTTCATAAAAAGGCAAATCACACGATTGAATCTGTTATTTTCTCCTTGGTAATTTAAGAGGTTTGGTTAATGATAAGAGTATCATCAGATTGTGTTCATCTGAGTTTTTCTCGGACAGCATTTTCAAGTCTATCAAATTGGCTTTCTGCAATCAGTCGTCTTTGTATGCTCTTTAATGATCGCAGTTAAGATTCTGAAACTCTTTATCTTTTGTATTAGAGTTTTGCAAGCTGAAGCAAAGGTTGTTATATTTCTATACAAGCAATTAGAACTCCTAATCATCACAAAGTATATTCTTATCACATTTACGAAATTTACAAATCCAAGGTATGCTAGTAACCAACCGTTTACACACACATACACACTCCATCGTAGCTCCACAAAAACAAAGGGAATTCAATAAAAAGCAAAATTTACATGTCATAAGAAGAATACCAAAGTAGATGTCATATGTATACCATTAGGCTGGATTCATGGTAGAAGCATAGAAAGAACCAACAAAGTAGGCATCCACAATGACAATGCAAGCAACAGATAAAAGATGTATTTTCAACAAAGCAATCCTACGTTTTTCTCACAAAAGTTCATGTACCCTATATAAAAATGTAGACTAAAATGCTTCAGCTTTTACACAGATAACTCTACAGAAATGCAAATATCAACAGAGCTTATGCTCATTCAACTCAGTGATCAAACAAAGGGTGAAGATAGAGATGATTTACCTTAAAGATTACGATGGCGGGTGGAGCTAGTTTCAAGGCCCCTGTCCAGCCGGAGTACCTGAAGACTGTTGCTGCTGCTTCTGCTGTATCTGGAGAAGAAGGTTTGCGGCAAACTGTAGTGTTGACTGGTATCTCTGGTTCTTATCCACCTCCCCATCTGTTGTACCTTGATCAGCCCCAGAGAGCAAAGGCTGCAACTGTGGTGTTTGGCTTTGTGGCTCTAAGTTTGCCTTGTCAGTTGGTGGTTGCATAGCAGCTTGGAATTGGGAAGGATTTAAGTTATGCGCCTGATTTGTTGTAACGGCATGATAATTAGCTTGCTGATAGCTTGGACGACCATAGTTTTGGTTTGGCATGGAAGCTTCTGGTTGGTATTGCTGTGTCATGGGCTGAGAAACAGTATGATTTGACGAACCCTGTGTGTACATGGCATAATTATTACGAGGCATATTTGGTAACGGAGACAGCTGAGGCATGTTAACAGATTGGCCTTGGTATTGCACGTTGCCATGGACCATTCCGCTAGAGTAGTTGGGGTTGTTTGAAGCTGCTGGGTATCGCAGAGGGGGAGGAGGAGGTAGTTGCCCGGCTGGAGTGTATTGATTTCCATATTGTTGGAATGACTGACTTGACGGTGCTTCTCCATTGTACAGTCCATTGGATTGAGTAACTGTGGAAACAACTGTTGAATTGCCTGACAAAGGTTGGTGACTCTCGGGGGCAGTAGGTTGAGAAGTTGCAGGGAGAAAAGATGCCAGAGTCGCTAAAAGCTCCGGAGTTAAACTAACCCCAGCTTGAGGCGCTGCATTGTTAGGTATTCTGAGAGGCTCGCTAACGGATGGTTTTGAAGGAGCTGTCAAATGTTCTGGTGCACCCATGTTGTAATTTTCCCTAGGAGGATATAAACTGTGACTGGCATTGGCAGGTGAAACCCGGGCTTGATCCATATAAGGCAGAGGATTGTACTGAGTTTCATGTCTGTATGATGCTGCAACAGGAACAGCTGGCGGAGGCAACTTGAGAACAACACCATAAAGCCGTTCTGGACCAGACACTTTGAGTACATCAGTTAAGAAATCTGATGGAGGCACCAAGAATAACGTTGTTCCATCATCTAATTTGGCAACACCTGCCCGATTTTTTGAGCCAAGGTAGCGGAGAAATTCAGTGTAAGACGCAAAATCTTCTTGCAGGTTTGGTAAGAAGAAAACGATTTCAAATCCAATGGCTTCGGTGTAATGTTTGGCGAGCATATCCAAACCAGTTCTTGCTGAACAATTGATGACCTCAGGGCTATACATCAATTTAAAAAAAAAACAAAGTCAGCAATTGAAGGAAACGTCATCAGTTAAATCATAAATGCATTAGCACCACGTAAATCAAGACATCTCAGAAACTATACAAGCAATAGTCAATCCTACAATTTACTACCTAAAATAATGACCTCTAACTTCCATCAAGAATGTAAAGAAAATATGTGGTTCTCTCTAAAAGAATGAAAACATTAGAAGGGTTAAAATACTGTAAAGGGTACTCACAGTTTAGTTTCAATCCCTTTTCCAATAGGTACACAACGAGCACAACAGACAGGAGTGCCACCCTTGGCAATCATTCCTCTCCACATGTCAGAATCAGAGTGACCACGGTTAGGCCTAGCAGCAACTGAACCACGTCCATATGACCTCTCATCTACACCCATTGGAGTAAAACCGTCCACCGATCCATCTCTTTTGGCTCGTTTACTTTCCCTGTCCAACTGAGCAGGATCATATCCTTCCCAAGAACCAGGGTTTGACCTCGTACCTTGTGCAGGAGATGGGAGGATTCCAGGCCCTGTTGGAGATGGGAGTATTCCCGTTCCATTTGGTGATGGCCTCCTCCAGTTTGGCTCCTTGCCTACAACATCGTTGTATTCTGAACCATTATAAGAACGCTCATTGCTACCTCTGAAGGGCCTCATAGACCCAGGAATTCCAGTAGAATGAGGAGAAGCTACAAATGACGGGTCATTGTTGTACATATCTGGCCTTGACCGTTTCACACCAGAGTAAAAACTAGTATCATCTTGCTGAGGAGGCAGCTCATCGTTTGAGTACATAATTGTGATTCTCTGATCCCTGTATAACCTCCCCTGTAGCTCTTCCTTTGCACGGCGAGCTTCCTCCGCGCTTCTAAACTCCACAAGTGAAAAATGCATTGATGGGTAACTTTTAATCCTCTCGATCTCACCAAAGAGTATCATTGCATTGTGTAGCACTTGCTCATCTATCTGAAGAGTAGGAGGGTACACAACCCGCAGAACCTTACTTGGCTGGACACCTCCTTTACCATCTTCATATGAGTGAGGATACTGTAAGAATATACCAAAATGTCAAAGCCAAACCTACACAAATAACCATTAACAAGAAACATACTATTTTCAACTTTTACGAGTACTAACCTGCGGTTTCTGATTCATATTCCCATTCCTGTTATCATAGGAGCCAGCCCATTGTTCCTAAAGATAAAGACAAAGTAACTTGATTTCAGAATAAAAACGATGAGCAGACACTATTATGGAATATGAAACGGTGCTACAAAGCTGTAAGAATTCACAAAAGACCAGTTGATTCGGGTAAATACTGCTCCTAGGTGCAAAAGACAGAGCTCAGCACTAAAAGTCTGATGCAAATTATTAAAGTAAACAGAAATAAATGTCACAAGGGCACTTACTTTTCTTGGCGCTTGTGACCGAAGAAAATCAACCCGCAAATAGCTACCACCCATTCGCTTTCCATTCATGCTCTTAGCCTGTAAAGCATCATCCATCTCATAATAATCAATGAAAGCTGTCTTGCGTTCTCTAAGAAATCTAAAATCCTCGATCTTCCCAAACTTGCTGAACTCTTCCTCCAGCTCATCCTTCGAGACACTCGGGCTGATTCCACCCACCCAAAGACTCTTACAAGGTTTTGCCTGCAACAACAAAAGGCGCATACATAAGAAGTTGATATAATAATACCCAGATAGGTTGCAGAGAATAGAGCTTCAAACATCAAGGAAACTAAACACACAAACTAACACATAATTCCAACTACATTATGACACCAATTGGCATCAATTGCTATCCTAAACTAACAACATCATCTTCCTCTTATCAATCAGTGTTAACAGTCTATCAAGACTAAACACACATATGGTCTGCAGGAGAAGAATGTCGATCTCAAAGCTGGCAAGACATTAACGTTCTCTGCAAAGCATTCTTGTCTTTATTGTTGCCTGAGTCGACAATAAACCAAACCTTGGACACTCCATTAAGTACTTAAAGCCGGGAGAGATTGAATTTTGAGTCTGCTTGCAAATGAATCTTTTTTTCTTGATCACTGTAGATATACAAATCCCAGAATGGTCGTGAAGAACTCAACTCCTTGAGGAACAAAACTGGGAAAGCCTAGAATGTACGTAGGGCAAGAAGTGAGGAGCACGTTTTGTTCTTCAGAAAGAGCGTTTCAAAAATAAAAGCATCTCTTTCACCAGAAGACGATCATCTTACGTATCTGATTGGTAGAGTTAGCCAATTAACAACCACATAATTTTTCTTTACTGTAGCATCCAGGATAAGCATGCCCTAAACTCCTCCATAACTGATATGGATTTGTGCCACCGATACTAAGGAATTTGACCGATACCGGCGATACGCTGCCGGTTGTTGATGATATCTCGAGTACCCCGTAGACTAATCTCCACACAGTTTGGTTTTGCAGGAAACTGTAACTTTAAACTCCCAATTTGATATCTGTTTTGGCTGATGATCGATGATATGCTAGCTTCCAAATTTTTCACCTTTGCAAATTCCGCAATTTAGTCATACTCAAGCTTGTGAGATAGATTTTAACAACTGGAGCGAACCTGAAATCAGACTCTGCTAAACGCGGATACAAGTCTGAAGATAACGCTAATGATATCGCAGAGGACAACAATTGAATCATCAACCTTTTGCATAACGGAGAGAAAGATGTGTTTGATGTATTCTTTTGCAGCTCATTCGAATAAGAGTGTTTATATATATGCTTTGACATCAAATTCTTCACGTATAAGCTCTCTTTTGTGGTTTCGCTTGGCGCGAGTTTGGTTAGACGTTGTTGTAGAATAAAACCAAACTAATTTGAGAAATTGCGTTTTCTCTATCTTTTTTTAAGATCGGATCGGGTTTTGCCTTCAGCTATGATAGATAATAGGAAAAAAAATCTAGGTTTCGACTTTGATTTGTACGAGATGAACTCAGATTCAACACACAAAAAATAAATTTTAACTAAACAAGCAACACCAAAGTTATGTGAACCTCCTGGACTATGAATTCGTGAAAACAGTATAATAATCGTTGACAAAAGACAATCAAAGTTAGAGAGCAATAGATAAGAACAAACCGGTCGCGCGAATTCGATCTTAATCTGACTTCCATTCAAATCAGCTCCTTGAAGAGCCTCCTTCGCAGCCACAGCTTCCTCCACATGTCTATAGTATATAAACGCGAATCCACGCGAAGAATACGCCGTGATTCTATCGATATCGCCGTATCTTCCAAACAGCTCGGTCAGATCTGAGTCTGTCGTTTCGATCGTAAGGCTACCGACCCAAAGATTATTCGATTTGAAACCCGAATCATCGGCTTTGAATGGCTTCATGGCTAACGCCATCGTTGATTTGGTTTCAGTTGGCGATAATTCTAAGAATTCGAATCCTTCTGAATTGATGATTGTTTTACCTTTGCGGTAATGAGATTTCGATATCTCGACGAGAGACGAATTGAACGATGAAGCAGTATAGTACGTGGTGCAAGAAAGAGAGAGAGATTTGAGTTTTAAAATCAACCCACCTAACAGAGAAGGAGAAGAGATAACCCTAGATAAGAGTTCGAAGACGAAGAAGATTAGATTGAGAGAGAGAGAAAGAGGAGAGGCCCAGAAGGTGTCGAAGCGGCGGCTTTTAAAGGGCATATATAGATGATAACTTTTCCTTTATTTTATTTTATTATTACTATTTCTTTTTGGAATCCGAAACGAAACGCTGCGTTTTAATGTAGTCATGGCAAATTGGTAAATTATCTTAATTATATATTATCATCATCCCTCTCACTCTTAAGATTACATTCCGAAACATAGCATATTGTTTGTACAAAAACATCTAATAACTGCAATTAGTCTCTGGAACTGTTGGTGTTCATTTAGTCGACTTTGGAAGCTTCACAAGAACATTGGTTTAGCCGAAGCATCAGAAACAGGCACCATCCTTTTAACAACTGTTAAGCATTCGATGAAGATCCTGGCTAGGTAATAGAGCTCAAGCTCGTATTGCTCGTAGATGAAGAACGCAGTGAACGAGAACGACATCACTGTTCAGCAAAGTGTTCGGACAATGTTATGGACAGGACAATTTTTGGATGCTGATGTTTATGAAGTGTGAAAACAAAAGTTTTGTTTAAGTACCTGTGAAAAGAAATGCTGCCAATGAACGGGATAAGATCAGTTTGAGGAGATATAGGGATCCTGCAATCTGTTTTTTGGTTTCAGGAAACGAGAGAAATGAGTTTACTGTCATGTTTGCTGGGCACTGGATAAGTGTGTAGAGAGTAGAATTGTACCTTGAAGAACTTGATCCAGTCTCCTCCTCTGCTTAGGGATTTAAAACGGCCAACTCCGTGGTTCCACACAACTACGACATCTTTGCTAAAATCTCTCACAGCTGACTCCGAGATCTCAAATCTCCACGGGGGTATTTTCTTGACTTGAAACCCCAAACTGTCAAAATAAGCAATTATATCACTTAACTGCATATACATTTCACAAGAGAAACATATATACATGGATGCATCACCAAAATTGTGGTGTCACAAAATAAGTTTACTATCCTCTGTAGTGCTAACTAAACTTTCGGAATTAATACTTACATTTTTGACGGCACAAAAGCAAGTCCATAGAGAGCAACAGCAAATAGAAACAGGAGTTGGGCTGCAGATGAAGTAAATGTCTTTCCAGAAAAGAAGAACCAGTAATATAACAAGTTGAGGAAAACAAAAGAAACGAATGTTTTCTTCTCATTTCTCCACAGCAAGATGTCTGCAACTGCATGAGAACATAGATGAAAAGTCAAGTCGATTTAAAGAAATTAACATTAAACGCTTGCATTGACCCAGAGTTTGTTTATATGTGCATAACATAAAGTTGCAACTCGCATAAACTCACATGGTCTCGAAGCAGGTGTAAATGGATCAAGTAAATACTTCAGCATGTTCTAGACATCTAGTAGCAAGAAATCTAAGTTAAGAATAGAGATAGATTCTTTCCAGGTTTAGCCTTATTAACATGCATCATCATACCCATCGCTAAATGAGACACAGACTTAAAGCAATATAACTGAATACTTAGCCAAGAACACTTTCAAAGGGCATTATTATAATTGTTAATAGCGAGTTGGTTCTAACCTTTACCACAACCAAGAAGCTGATCTGCAGTAGATTGCATGATCGTGTCATCAGACTTCTCAAGATCCCGAGAGAACCACTGAACCGTTGATGCAATACCATCCTACGATCCAACAAGAGCTAATGAATCCAAGGAAGCTTTCAACCAGCTGAATATGATAAAAACAAATAAAATCCAATTTAAACTCACTTCAAGTGTCACAACAGGTGTGTAACCAAGATGCTTCTTAGCTGCATTGCAGTTAAAAGTTCTCGTTGATGAAGCTAACAGAGCATACTGATGAGCTGTGTCATAATTACTCCCAAGACCCTCTTTTTCGTGTGTCCATTTAAGAAGTGAGAAAACAAACAAAACCAGCCGAACAGGAAGTTTAATAGATGGTCTGCAATTTACGAGAAGAAAAATATCAAAAGAAGTAAACCAGAAAGTTCGGTCTAAGGATCTGAATCTTATCTAATGATCAATATATAGATATTAGGAGACGGAAACATGTACAAGATAGTAGCTATGGCCGTACTCGAAACAGTTCCACTAGATAAGGTAGTTCATGAAATATATCATTAGAAAATTACTAAAAATGTAGATGCTGTAAGAAGGGAACATTCAGGGTAGGTTCAGAAATTCTGAGGGACCTTCGACCATGCTTCAGCAGACACCGGATAATCAGGAAACAGTAAGAGAAAGGAGTTCACAACAAGTTTCATTATATCAAAAACTGTTTGGATGCTCAGTTACCTTGGGTATCCCAGACCTCCAACAATGTGGCTTACAAAGTCCAAAAATCTGACCGGCTTGAGGTTTGTGATAAAAAATTCCTACATAAAGTCGACACAGAAAAACTTCATCACATATAAAGGTCTTGCTCTTTCAGGAGTGATTTGGTAGATACATATGCCTCAGGGTTACCTTTCCAGCTACATACTCCGTTTGTAAATCTAATGCTTCTGCGGCGCATATATGTGCATGAGAAACGTTCTCAGAGTAAGTGAAATCAGACATATTTTCACCACTCCCAATTATAAACTGAAATTTTAAAAGACAAAGACAGTCATTCCCCAAACATAAGAAAACCAAGGATAAATCAAGCTCAAGGAATATGCCATTATCAAAGGGAAATCTTCCAGGTATCATAAGATAATTAACATAAACTCAATAATGTGATGAAATAATAGTAAGACCTTTGCATATCCGGACTTGGCTAGATTCACAAGGAAAGGTACAAACTCCGTGTCACCAGGTCCAAAAACAATGCTAGAGCGAAGTGCACAAGTTAAGAGACCATCACGGGTGTTAGCAAATTTGATCAAAGCTTCCGCTTGAGCTTTAAAGTCTGTCAACATGGCTTGGAACTGCAACAGAATCAAAGCAAAACAGTTAAACAGATATCATCTCTGAACAAGATCAAAAAGAGAAAAAAAACCAACAAAACAATTATCCTCAGGGATTACCTTCAAAGGGCGTCTCAAGGATTCATCACCATCATGTATAGGTTGGGAACCATCAAAAACAACATCAGCAGTACTGTTATAGATAAGTTTCCTGACTCCAGACTCACGACATGCAGAAATCACATTTCTTGTACCTATCAGGGAGTCAACGACATATACAAATTAACCACCCAAGGTTAAACTAATAAAATGGTAAACCATCTTGTAAGTGAGCAAGAACTTTACCTTGAACAATAACCTTGTAGCAGTCAAAGTAATCATCAGAACGTAAATCAGTAGCTCCCATGTAAAATACAACACAGGAACCCTCACTAACTGCAAAAGAAGAAAACAATTATATGATGTTACAATCACATCTCAACATCTAAAACACCAAAACTCATATCAGAACCCAAAAATCTCAAACATCCAAAAAATCTCCCGCAGCATTTTCTCAGATACCAAACAACACCGATCTGTCCAACGTCTCTTAACAAAGCGCAAGCAATTCATACACAGAGAAATAAGAAGCAAACCTTTAACGATCTGAGGTTTATCACAAACATCGACGGAGTGGTAAGAAGCGCGGTCGGAGGAGAGAGCATCCACAAGGACCGAATCGGATTCGTCGAGGTTTAGAGAGTGAGCGGAATCAGCGACTCGGACTGTCCAGTTTCCGAGGCGAAGCAATCTAGAGACAAGCGATCTACCAATGAACCCTCGGCCGCCAAGGACGACACATGTCTTGAGGCTGAGATGAGAATCGCCATGGACGGAATCTTCTCCCTCCATTGTTATCGCCGAATTAAAAAAAAAAAAACCAAAGCTCTATTCGCTTTTTTCCGATATATCGCACTCGCGCGAGTCAACTCAGCGAAAAAGGTCGAGCCGAGTTAGATCAGTGCACAAAAAGCTGAATATACTACTAATGTTGAAGGGGTTGCTTGGCGGGCAGATCATACGCTTGCAACCTCTCTCTCTCTCTTACTCGCGAAACCTTTTAGCGTTTCCATTTATTCTTCCGCTACGTAATAATAATTTTTAATACTGACACTTT
The DNA here is from genome assembly GCF_030686135.1 of Camelina sativa. NCBI lineage: Eukaryota > Viridiplantae > Streptophyta > Magnoliopsida > Brassicales > Brassicaceae > Camelina > Camelina sativa. Next base: position 2,264,930 of record NC_141884.1, on the reverse strand, counting down.
TTCGCATAAATTCGATTAAATTAGACTTTAATATATTAATCATGTATTTAATTGTTGTAAGACTTTTTGTTGTTAAGTATTTGTTGACAAAGCAATAGACGCACGGTTGCGTTTTCACGTTTGGTGAATCAAATCCATCAATCCACCAAACTAATGATTTCCAAAGTTAGAAATTTGGTAAAGCTCTTTGAAGAGAGAACTAAAACGTATACACTTGTGTAGTTGTGTGCTGAAGTATATATTACACTTGAAAATCTCATAATTTAATAATTGAGCAACTAAATATATATAGATATTTTTCTGTTTTGAATACAGATTCAAATGGATTAACTGAAGAAAGCCCAAAACATATAATAACATATTGATTTTTTTGCGGCTGATGATGATTTGTGAATTTTCTATACAAATTAAGAAACATGCCCCAAGTTTTTTTTCAGAAACGGTCTCTGGCTCTTTGTATACGACGCAGTGCTTCAGCTTCGGTTGCTGAGTCTGGAATGCTTAATGATTTACGGATATCTTTGCTCGATGTTCTGAGGAACGGGTTACACGCTTTCTCCACCTTAACAGTCGTTGGAATCTACATGCAAAACCCAGTAAATGAGATCCAGAAAGACGTTTGGTGAGCTAAGAGGGGATGATAGGGAAGAGATCAGATTTTACCGATGGGAGTCCCTGGCTGCGCAGATGGGCGACTCGGGTTGCATAGGACTGAAGAGTTTCATTCTTTGGTTCTACTGATAGTGCAAACTTTAGATTTCCCTGTATCATGGAGGATATATAGATAGTTTATTTCACCAAGTCGCAGAGAGTTCACCAATGTGAGATAAGACAGTATTTATGTGGTGTAAAACTTACTGCTGTGTTTTCACGGCCGCAGTATATATTTGTATCATCTGGTAACGCCACGATCTTTTGAAGTGATGAAAGCATCTGAGATTTACGCAAAAAAAAAAGGGGGTTTATCGTTAACAAAGGACAAAGCAGAATTAGAGTACTCCCAAGTGGTCTCTCCATAATGGTCTCTCCATAAGGTCTATAACAATTAACTCACTTAGAACATTTTTGCCAAAAGAGATAACCATAGAGTGCAAGGCTACAGAGGGTTATTTTTCAGATTCATCGGTTAGGTTTTATGCCTAATTTTCAATCAATGTTACCTGCTCAGGGGTACCTTCTGAAAGGGTACCACAGGATAAGCTATATATTAGGTCTCCTGTGAATATTGTCGCTGACCCAGGAAAGTAGAAGCTTATGTGGCCTGCGTGAGAATAAGAACAATTAAGAGCGTAAAACATGAAATTACTAGTTGTTCAAGTGAGCAGTTACACAGTAATGTCTGGAGAATGACAAATAAGATACTAATATGTGAGCAACCAAACGTGTTCAAAGTTGGCAATACTTGACTGCATATATCATAGTTTGTTAAAGTGGAGGTATATGGCAGCTACAAACCTTGTGTGTGGCCAGGAGTGTCAAGTATCCGGACCTCATGGCCAGCAAACATCCACTTGTCACTATCCTTCAGAAGTATGTCAATTTCAGGAATCCGATCCTTATCCGACGCTGATCCAATCACCTGTCGGCAACATACGTCACATAAAGACACTTCAGTATATATATCTATCGGAAGTAACAACGAAAAGAACAACTAAACATAGTTGCAAAACAAAAAGGCCCAGAAAGCCAAAATTTTCTAGTTAGACTAACACTTTACTACATCACAAAAACCAAACCATTATAATGTAAAGCTCTACTACGTTTCATAGCATTCAGAGGCTAAGGAATACTTCAAGGGAACAAATGATGAGACTTGCGCAAAAAACAAGGTCATAAAGTTCAAAACCGACAATAGTATCCTCTTACCTTAGCGCCATACTTTCCTTTCAATTCAGCATTCCCTCCAATGTGATCATCATGATGATGAGTATTCAAAATGTAAGTTAAATTCCAGTTTTTCCTGCTCAATGCCTCAATAACAGGTGCAGCCTCAGAAGGATCAACCACTCCAACTGTGCCAGTGTCTTCATCGTGCAAAAGATACGCATAGTTGTCCTTACTACAGGGAACCTGGAAACATCCCCGGAAAAAAAAAATAAGAAAAGCAAGCGTATGAAGATAAACAAAGTTTGCACAATGCATACAACTAACCAGTTCGATTTTTAAAGAGGATGGCATGTTGGAAATGCTACAAAAGTGGGTAATTTTAAGGGTTTTTCTAGCTCCACGCAATGTTTTGAGTGGCATGGATAATAACCACATTACTCCGTATAATAAGCTTTTCCTGAGGCAAAGTTGTCTCAAACCAGGCCACACACAAAGCTGACCTCCAATCTGTTTCATGAATTCAATCAAAAGAAAATCATAATCCGATACAAATACTATAAGATTGTCAAACAAAAGACTAATAAAACACAGTTGTCACAAAGCAGACAGAATCGCCAGTTCCACCTAACCAGAGTCAACAACAGATAGATAGTAATTGACCCTTTATGATTGAATCAAACCTAACTAGTCTCAATTTTATTAAAAGTGTGAATCAGCTCTCTCTACTAAGACAAACTCAACACTAGCCCCAGTTAATGGAATCTACAGAGGAAATCTCAAGCATACAAAACGAAGATCGATACAGCGAGAATCTGAATTTCAAAATTTTACAGCAGAGAAATCTCATAAACAGTACCCAACACAGAACTCTGAAAAAAGGGCTAAATCTCGTACCAACCATAAAACTGGATCGGAATTATTAAAAAAAAAAAAAAGGAACAAAGAGAGAATCAAAGAGAAGAGTAAAGAAAAAAGAAAAAGGGGGAAGAGAGAGTAAACCCTAGAACAAGAAGGAATCGATGAATTGTTGGTGGCGGTGGTAGTAGATGAAGCTTTGGAGATCATTGGCATCCTCTATAAACTCTCTCTCTATCTCTATCTATCTATCTGACAGATTCTTCAGATAGAAACGCGGAGATGATTAGGTTTTACCTTTTTAGAGATGGAGAAGATTTAGCGAGTAGAGGAGGAGAAGAAGAAAACCCAGAATTTCTCCTCCTGAGCTGTGATGACGAGTCTGCGACTTCGACAGGAAAATAACGTCAGAGACCTTGAGACAGCTTTTTTTTTTTTTCTTTTTTTTTAACTATTTTTTTTCTTTTCGCTTTTAAGTCAAATTTAATTAGCTCAACTACTTAAAAAAAAAATCCCTCAATAAATTGTTCCCGTGCTCTATTTATTTATAAACTCGTTTATAAATATTCTCACCACGAGGAAATAAATATTTTACTATATGGTATTATTATTATTATTCAAAGCAATACTATAAATTAATATAACGGTTGTACCATATAATTTGTTAAACTTTTTTTTTTTTACTTCTTATGCTTGATTAGATTCCCTTTTCGGTAGCCAGGAACGACGAAAAAAGAAAACATTTCCTTTTGGGTCGACGCAAAGACGTAATAGAATAGATTCCATTTGGTCAGTATTTTGCTGATTTGGTTTTAAACTTTTAGCTCAATTTAGAGTGGTTGAGTTTTGTCAGTCTTACATCTTGCATTTAGAAAATTACAAAAAAAAAAAAAAAAAAATCTCGGTTTGGGTAGCGTGGTAAAGGCAAGAAATTCTAGCTGGGAACTTGAGTTCCTTCTGGTCTCGCAAGCCTAGCAACAGAAACTCCTGGTTGGCAAACAAATTGTTGAAGTTAAAAGAAGTGGTATTTCCGTGGATCAAGGTAAAGCTAAGAGATGGCAAATCATGCCAATTTTGGACTGATCACTGGAGTAGTTTAGGTAAGATGACGACTTACCTTCAGGAGGATGGGCTTTATCAGGTTGGTATTCACAGAGGAGCTACTCTAGCAGATCTTTGGCGACAAGGGACGTGGGTTTTAACCCCTGCAAGATCAGAAGCACAGGTGAATCTACAGATTGCCTTATCTACAATCACCTTAACAGAGGAACGAGATTCTTACATTTGGTGGATCAATGACCAAAGTAAGGATCGACACAACACGGACTCCATTTTTTCTGCTATTAGGGAGAGTCACCCTGCAGTTCCTTGGCACGGGGTGGTTTGGTTCTCAGCGCGTATCCCCAAACATTCTTTTCTAACCTGGCTTTTTGTCTTGAACCGATGCCCAACAAGAGACCGACTACTAAACTGGGGCTTGCGGGTGGACCCTCTTTATCTTCTTTGTGCTGCGATGCCTGAATCACGGGACCATCTCTTCTTCGAATGTTCTTACAGCTGGTCGATCTGGGAAATAATAGCGAGGCGCTGTGCTTTCTCGCCTTCGAACAACTGGTTGACTAATATAGACAACCTAACTCTTTGTAGACTAGACAGGATGGCTCGGAAACTTCTCTTGATAGCTTGGCAAGCGGTAATCTACACGATCTGGACTGAGAGAAATCATCGCCTCCATCGTAACGCTTTCAAGCCCTCTGATCTTCTTCTCCGACAACTTGACTTGATGATCCGGAACAACGCTTCGAGCTTTAGAGACTCAAATCCTCAACTCTCTTTAGATCTTCTCCATCTCTGGTTCGCTGGGATCTCTTAAAGGCGGCATGCAAGAAACTCTTCTGAAGATGCGATCTCAAACCCTACCTCTTCACTTTCCACTGTCTTTTGTTGGCTGTACTCGCGTAATAATTGATGGTGGTTTGGCGGATGGGCGGTTATTTACTCAACCAAATTTCTGGTCTGATTCTAACTCCTGGTTCTGTTATAACTCTGGTTCATGTTCTGGTTCTCAAAATTAATGTGTTTCTATTGAGCTTGTAATGGGCCTAGGCCCTGTAAAATTTTATGTAACCCTTTTGTTATTTAATTTGAAAGCCCTTTAACAAAAAAAAAAAAAAAAATCAGTTATTAGTTAGAGAGTATTATCATCAACACTATTATTTATTAGAATACTATCAATTATAACAAAGTTGGAACTTTTTATATATTAGTTGATAAATATCAAGATTATGAGATTCTCTTATAATCTTTACTTTTATAAATTTCAATAGAGATAAAAGTTAGCAAATTTATTAAAGAGATAGTACAGTAGTTCAATTTCAATACACCAAGGTAGGTTCGGCAAGAATAATAGTGTCTATCTTTATTGAAAACGAGCCACTTGTAAAAGTCTTGTTGTATATGAATGATTGGCTTATGTAGTTTGGTTTACATTAAATACAATTTTTGAAAATTCATGTGTGTAGCTTATCTCTTAATTAAATTGAATAATGAACAAAATTGCAAAACCAAAACCGGTTTCAGAATTCAGACACAAAACTGTGAAAGTCGATATTTGGAGTTTCCTTTATATATGTCACAGAGTCGAGATAGGGTTTCTCAGAAGTCATAATAAAAGACGAAGGAAAGTAAAACTAGAAGAATAATACTACATTAGCGATGGTCTTAGATAATAATTTCTAAATGAATATTATAATGCCAAACTGTAAAACAAATCTATTTTATACTAATTTTTGGTACTCTCATTTGCAGTTTAGTTTGATACCAAATGGTTCTAGTTGCAGATGATTTTAATTAAATATAACTATTCTTATCTGTGTGTTTTTGTTGTTAAAAGCTGTGTGTCTTCATAATATTTTAGGCTTGAAAACTTCTGTTTTTGTTGTTAAAAAATAAAAGCTGATAAATGAATTAAAAATAAGATTACGCTATAATTGCCAAGTTCAGTAACTTGAAGTTTTCTTACAAAAACAGAAGTTTTCAAGTCTTCTTACAAACGACAGAAGTTTGGAACAACTATAGCATTTTCAGTCTAGTTACATTTTAATAAAGGATTCTTAGACAAAAAAAAAAAGTAAACTAGGCCAAGTACAGCAGGAAAGTTCTCTCCACAGCGGATTGGACTAAACCTGTTTCCATATTTTTGTTTTGTTTTTAAAGACAAATTAGTAAGGCCCTGTTCGATTCACAGCGATATATTTAAGCGACTCAAAATTACACTTCAAAAAATGCAAAAGAAATGGTAAAGATTAAAAAAAGGTGTTGTAACGACTACAAACCAAAAAATCAGAATAAATTAACCTTTGGCATTATCAAGACATTATCAAGAAAATTTTCAAAAGATCACTTCTCGTGATCTATAATTTTCATTTTCATATCCGCAAGAAAATCGGAAACAAAGATATGTTTTTCCTCTTGAGAGAGGTGAAGCTTTAACATAGTGTGACATATGTATCTACCACAACCCGCATATAGGACTAAAAACATTAGTTTTGCCTCGTTTTTCCATTTGGTCAGTATTTTGCTGATTTGGTTTTAACTCAATCTAGAGTGGTTGAGTTTTTCCAGTCTTACATTTTGCAGTTAGAAAAAAAAAAAAAATTCAGAATAGTTAGAGACTATTATATCATCAACACTATTATTTATTATAATACTATCAAATAATAAAGTTGGAACTTTTGATACATTAGTTGATATTATCAAGATTCTGGAATGTGAATATTTTCGTTTTGTTATGAGATTCTCTTATAATCTTTACCTTTAAAATTTCAATAGATATAAAAGTTAGCAAATTATTAAAGAAATAGTAATTCAATACCAACGTAGTCCGGCAAGAATAATAGTGTCAATCTTATTGAAAACGAGCCACTTGTAAGGCTTGTTGTATATGAATGATTGGCTTATGTAGTTTGGTTTACACTTAATACAATTTTTGAAAATTCATATGAACAAAATTACAAAACCAAAACAAACGCAAGAAATATGCAAAGAAAGAATGCACAAAATTTGCTGAACGAACATAGAATATCTTGTCCATTTGAAGTCAAGAAGAAAGACACATACCAAACATCTTTACATATAAACAACAAAACATTGAATATTAGTAAATTATATGCCTTTTGTCAAAAGAAAAAAAGAGTAAATTATATACAAGTGTCCTTTTATTTTTAGAAACTCCAAAAACAGAGATTTTAGAAATGGTTCTATCTTTATATATTTTTCTTTCATCCGCTTATTTTTTTCTTTATTAAGTTGGAGCTCCCATTGGAGTTGCCCTCTTTGGAGACGGATTAACAAAACGCTGCATTTTAACATTCTCAACAACTTTTGAGTCTTTTGTTAACGTGGTACTACTGTCAGTCTGTCATGCAGACTCCAGATTATTATGTGTATGAAAAGCATATTATATACAGAAAAGTAATTAATGTTAAGACTTAAGATAAAAGGATTGATTTTTGATGAATGTGATTGTGATTAATGATAGAGAGGTCCGATATGATAATAAATAAAAATCCAAATTGAACCAGAGTAGATAACGCATTTCGTTTTTCCAAATTGAATAAATCCAAAAACACACTCATACTGGAAACCACAAAAAAACTCCTAAGAAAATTATACGATGATGCAAGGCTTTAGTCACCAACGAACTGCAGAAGAACTTTGCTTCATCTTCAAAGGTCTTGCACACTCAAACCTGACAAAAAAAAGAGCAACAAGTCCATAACTTAGAACAACTCATACAAAAACAAGAAATATGAGAATGTAGATGATGCTTTTCATAAACATAGTTTACATACTATAAAGCAGGGTTAAGCACGCAATGCTCAAGTGAACAAATCGTTTCATGTTTCTATTGATTGCAACTATATCTAGGTTTAAGACTTAGGTGACACAGGTAATGTAATATACTAAAACCAGGTTTAGGACTCGTATGACATATGATCGCAAGTGTGAGAATTTGAGCAGTGTAGAAAGAATACAAACCTGGAGGAAGAGACTGCTTAAGCTTGTCAGCTTTCTCTTGGTCGAAGACGCAGAGGGTGTAGAGGTACCTGGAGCATCTGACCTTAAACTTGACAATGTCCTTGCTTCTCTTGATCTTCACAGATCGTGCATCTTTCCTTCTTGCTGTCAGAAGGAAGTCCTTGATCTCGTGGATTTGCTTAGGCTGCAACATTTTTCAAATCAATCAATCAATCAATCATCAAACTCAATACAAGATTCAAAATTCCAAATCAATCAAAAGATCAAATCCACAAGCTAATGATGATAATCTCACAGACGGAAGCTCAGCAAAACCAAACCTCATTTTTGGATACAAACATGAAAACAAGTATAACTATATCCTAACGATAGTAACAAGAACTACTCAAAGGTGAAATGATACAGAAATCGACATTTTGAGAAAACTTCAAGACACAAGAGCAAACTATAATACTACACTATGAATGATTGAAAACGAGCTACGATTAACCAAATCTGAAACATCAATGACGCGGTCATGAGATGAAACGAAATCGAAAGATCGAGCAAAAATCGAAAGTACCATGATCGGATGTGTTTGTTGAAACTAGCCGCCTTCCTTCCACAGAGAGAGAGAGAGAGAGACCCCCGAGCAATTTCACCGCCGCGAGAATATAAAGAGATCTCTTAAAAACTTTGTATCAAGAAGTAACCCTAGCCATTGTTCTCATTAGGACTTTACATATTTACCCTCAAGCCCATGTATCAAAACAACTTTCATATTGGGTTTTTAGGCCCAGTCTCTTATATCTTAAATTAGTTTTGCCCAATTTTACGGCGTTTCTTACATTTTAGTCCCTCTATTTTAGTGTTTCACTCTTTTCTTACTCAAATGGCCAAATTATAACAAGATCAACCACAAAATCCTTTACTCAAAGAAACATAAATTGATTTCATAGTCACAAGAAAAGAAACAGTGCAACTTTACACTTTTACAAAGAGAAAAAAAACCGATTCAGTTACAAGAGAAAACTCCACTATGATGTTTTCAGGTGTGTGACTCTTAATGCTTCCAGGCCATGGAGTGACCATCTTCCATGTAAGGCTCAAGAAATCCAATGAACTGCCATTAAAAAAGAATCAGAAACAGAACACGTTCAACACAAATCTGATGGAAAACTATATTGTCGAGTAAACATTAAAGATAGTGTTCTATGTACTTTGGTTCCATCTCGAGTCCAACGTGCTCCATAACCTTGAGCTACTCTTATCTCGAACACTTCTCCGTGTGGTGGAACTATATGCATGTTCATCCAACAACAATGGCCAATGAACCGACTGATAATGTCCATTGCATGCCTATTTTTATCTGACTCTGAAAAAAAGGAAGAGGAACACTTTAGATATGGAAATGCATCAGTGTCTTGCACAAATTTGATACTTACCAGTTCCATGAAGAACACCCCAAAATCCATCGCTACTTCGATCAACGTGCTTGGCTAATGCTCTAGCTCCGTGGCTTAATTTACAACCTTTTATCTTAACATTAGGGATCAAGAAAGATTCTAAGTTTGATGTAACGCAACACAGCCTATCTGTTCCCAAAAGAATTCACTACGATGAATCTCACAAACTAGTTTTTGTGGTACCTTTGGCTTGTATGGAAGCATGAATGAAGAGAATAGAATCGATCTTTGAGGAGGCAGAGCATGAAAGATAGATCCAGTTGTGTGAGAAAGACCGAGAAGGCTTTGCACGCCAATGTAACTTAATCCCTGCAAGTTATATGAGTTTTTTGGCAGGAACAATGAATAAGAATTATAAATCACAGAGGCGAAGACTGAAAAAAACTTGAACTCACAGACAGTATTTGAGCCAAAGCAACACAAGGCTGAATAACTGATTTAGTAAGACGGATTGCCACAACACCACTGAAATTCTCTTGGTCCATATCATACAACTTCCTAAACATTTGCATACCTAGGAATCTAAAATCTTTGAAACAGAACTTACACGGAAGTTAATGGCTAAAGACCAAACAAAGAACAAAGCAAACCTTCTTCCACTGTTTCAGTGCCAGGAAACACTTTCTCTGAACTCTCGGCTTTCAACAGCTCGTAAAAGGACTGATATTGGTGAACTTCCTATATATCTAAGAGAATCAATCACAAGAAATCGTTTGCAGGAACACAAAAGCAAAACAAAATGATGTCAGCATATATATCTCACCAGAACTTCAAACATGAGACATTTATTTACCATAACCATTGAACCTCTTCGTCTGAGTCTGAGGAAATCAAACAACATTTGTGAACACAAGAGACACAGAAGTAACCAAGCTCAGTAACTTTTCACTTCTCATACCTATCATACTCAGCTTCAAAACACCTTGCCTCAACTGTTTTGATGCCATCTAATATATCCATTCAAAATCAAGCAACCGAGATTCAGATCAGGAACTTTTGCCACTTCATATTGCTATTCACAGGCATCTAAAAAGGAAATGAGTACCTTTCATAAGGGAGAATAAGGGCTCTTGAACGTGAAGCTCGCAAGCTACATCCTTCAAGACCTGTGAGAATGTTACAAAAGTGAACACAACTTCTAACAATAAAAAGCAAACCAAAAGCTAAGCATTGATTACTCTGATAACCCCTAATACCAAAGGCATGAATCTTCAAAATTCACAACTGAGTACAGACTTAATCTACCAAAAAAATTTGCTTTTTGAAGATCAACTATGAATCTAAAAGTCACTCACATTGACTAACTCGAAACCCTTTAGGATCATCAGCTTGCCCCACTCATCCTCTCTCTCCTTCAACCAGATCACCTCCTTCCCCAACGAGATCTTCTCAAAAGCTCCACAGAAAGAACCACAACCAATTGAATTCAGCAGACCTAAAGCAAGACGCTTGTACAGAGGATACTCAGGAACACCTGCAAATGCTTCTACAGTATCTCCAAATCTGTGTAGCAAAGCTTGGGAAGACGATTCGATTCCTCCACCGCCGGAAAGAAGACCGGAGCAGAAATCACCGGTAAGCCCTAAACCGAATTCTACACGGTAATCGAGTGTGAATTTCACCATCTCCTCTATACAATCTCTCAGTCTCTCCATTTTTACTCATTCAGAGCAAAAAGTTCAAAACTTTTTTTTCTCGAAGAACTAATTTTTTTTTCTTTTTGCAGAACATGTAAAGGTTTTAATTTTTTTGTTTGTTCTTCAAACCAAAAGCTAAGCTAATTGGATTAGATTAATAAAGGGATCAACTGATAACAAAAGTCTAAAAGCTTGTGTTCCAAGTTGGTAACAACAAGAAGAAGCAAAGAAAAAAAAAACCTAATAACTGAAAGAATCAACTGAAAACCAAAGAAGAACCAAAATCAATCATAATGGTGGTAGATTTGATGTAGGAAACATTGCAGTTAAGAGCTCCTCGTTCAACGTCTCCGGCAATTTTGGCATAAGTTTCATTGTCTCCGACATATTCTCATTCAAACTGTGACATCGCAACAACAACAAAAAAAAGGAAAGAAGTTATGAGAATATATTATGATCTGCTTAAACAATCAAGAGATGATCAGCAATATAATATATATGTTACAGCTTACTTGGCGAGAAGGGTTTTGATGTTCTTCCGGATTTTGTAGAAAAGCTCTATGTTGTCCATGAACTATAGAGAAAGAATGAAAGTACATTGGAACATATATAAACCAAAGTTTTAATTGTCAGCAGTTTTGGTTTCTCGAGAAATCGAAATTGGTGATTTAAAAGAAAGGGATGTATATATATACTTACCCTTACGGTTCTGAAATTTGCAGAAATCTGATCGAAGCATTGCAAATTCTGTTCAATAAGCTCGTTGGTGTTCCCTATATACATCATACCATGCATTAAATGAGAGCACTTTAGTTAAGAATATTTCCATATCTGTGTGTTTAATTTAAAGATCTTCTGGAATCTTTGACATATTCTTGATAAGATTCGTTGAATCATCAAAGAGAGACTTACCATTTTCAGATGGTTCAAACTGTTGTGAAGAAGGCACCACCGTATTACTAATCTCCTGAAGAAATCAAAACATAAAACGTACAGATTACATTAACAAGATGAGGGTTTAGATAACAATAAGTATATATAGACAAGATCAGAAGATGATCATAGAAAGATTCTATGTCTGAACCTTATTGTAAACTCTGCAGGCAGCTCTTCCCAATCCATTGAGATGATCATCTACTTTTCTTCTCTTGGCATTTTCGTTCTTTTGCTACAAAAAAAAACAACATCCCCAAAAGAATACAAAATCAATGATTGATTAGTTCTCGATCAAGAAACAAAGAATGAAAGAAACCTTGACGAACAAGGAACAAAGGAGAATTGACTTTACACATATCCATTTCCAACGTATAGCAACGTCCCTGACGCCCTTCTCTGTCAAAATATCGGCGACTTCCACGTAACGCTCAAGACTCACCGGATAACTTCGTGGAAGACAAAACAATATATCAGAACGAAACAACAAATTGTGAAATTAAAAGCAAATTTTGATCGTAATATAAGGGAATTCATGACAAACCTATCAAGTCTATCAAGCAGAATTTGATCTTCCTCAGGGGTCCATTGCAAGAGGACACCTGTGTTATGTTTCAACGTCAGTGACCTCCCCGACGGCGGCGTCGTCAAGTTGCGGGAGTAGGCATTATGGTGATTCATCTCTTCGTTTGTCCAGGGAGGAGGATTCACCATCATCAAATACACACCAAAACCACCTAAACAAGAACAGATTAGAGAAACAGAATCGCAAAATATCAAAGGTGTTGTCAAATATAAAGAAGAAACCCTAGCTAATGTGAAGAACACGACTCCAAGTTAAGAGTTTTCCGTACGATCTGTACTTAATTTCGGAGATGTATATATTTAGATATATATGTAATCTTGAAATCCTTGACGTATTTGGTTTTTTGTTTTTTTTTTTCTTTCTTTAGCTGTATATAATAGAATATCAAAAATAAAATAAAATAAAACATAGACGAGATTTTTTTTTGTATAAATCTATTTTTATTTCCATTTTTTAATTCCTTAGTTTTATTTTAATTTAGAATAAAAAGAAGAAATATTATATATATATATATATATATATATATATACGTATTTTGAAGCTAACAGAAATATACACAAAATGTCAGATACGTGTATGCATTAGACGACACAGCTTGACACTATATATTGTCAATAAGTTAATTCTTAATTATATGATTGCAAAGACAAACTATATATAAAGTATAGTTTAGAACTATTTGAGGGTTACAAAGGTATCGTGCATTATTATTGTAGACCATGAACACGTATATTTAAACACCTTATCTTTATGCAATGTTCATATATGAGTTTACAATCAGACGATCGACAAAAAATATACTACATTATATGAGTACTGAGTGTACAAAATCTTGGGATTTGTTAATTTAATGATCGTGCAATTTACTTCACGTGCATAAATGAAAATTACATCATAAAGCAAATCCACATTATGTAATTCCCAATTTAATTTGTTTGTGTAAATAATCTTAAAATTATAGATGGAGAATATTTGTAATTATGTGCATATATGCCAAATTGCCGGAATAAAAAAATATTAGGTGCAAGTGCAATATTAGATGCATACATTTGATGGTGAAGTTTTTTTTTTTTTTTTTTTTTTCACTTGAGTTCGAATATCGAATAAATAGTTGAATTTTGTTAGTTATTATCTCTTACAGTATTATCGAATTTCTCGTTCCTCTGTGTTTATTTCATTCACTTTACTATATAAGTATATATGTTGTAAGATTTTGAAGCACGTTTATTGATTTGAATTTTCCTCAAATTAATCAGTAAGAGGGACATGATCACAACAAAATATACTGAAGTACAGAAGAATGGAAAAGACCAACCAACCATTCATAGCTAGAAATGGTACAGGCAGATACAAATAATGTACTAATAATTAATAGGGAGTTTCCAGCTGTTTTAGTGCATAGTGATAGTTTCAATATGAGTCATATAAATCCTCTCTTGTCTAGAGTTGCTGGATCATGACTTAATAAAATGGGTTTTGGAGGAAAAAAAAAAAAAAATCCTCTCTTGTCTAAGTGTTTAAAAAAAAAATTGTATATAATTGTTAATCCAAGCTATATATATGTAGGAATGTGGTGATTTTATGGTGATTTAGAAAATAAAAAAATACATCATATCATTGGTCGGCAAAATAAATTTTTTTTTTTTTATGGTGTTCGGTAAAATCATCATTTAGGTCATGTCGAGGTTTTTAATTGAAATCTTAAATTACCAGAAGAAGGAAAGTGAGCTTTTATCTCGTCTCTCCCAACACGATATTCTTAGCAACTCTAAAATGCATTTGATTGTCTATATGAAGTTAGAATATAATTTTCGTGCTAATTGTCATAAGCATCGGCAAAATAAACCTAATTTAATTTTACAGCTTCTATCAAGTTTTGAGGTTGATGATCTAACTGTGGGAAATCTGTTGTGAAATCAAATGACAGCGTATTTATTTTAATCTAATCATAATAAGATCATTTGCTAATTTGTTCCTATCGCCATCGACCCATTCATTATAGCAACTTATGACAAAATCCGTTATTATTACATGATGTCTTAAAATTATGGAAATTCAGTAAAAAAATCATCCTTTATTATATTTATAGATGTTAGAAACAGTCTTATACACAAAAAATAATAATAGTAATAAATAAGAACAAAAATATACAAAAAAAAAAGTAAAGAAAAAATGGGATCTCATAATTCTGCATGGGAAATCAAACGACGCGCAGAATCCGAGTGGAGATCACATGTTAACACGTTGATTCACTATCAAAACGTAAACTATATATATTTTGACATGTTAACAGACCCACTCAAATTAATATTTTGATATCCCAAAGGACCCAAACTCCAGTCGTGTGTTGTCTTATTATTTTCTCTCTTGACCTTTGCTTCTTCATTTCTTTGTTAGAATGCATGACTTTTAATTCTTAGTTTTCCTTAACACGACACATATAAATTCTTTATTTATAAAACCATTCAACTCATCTGATTTTTTTCTTCGATTAACAATTTTTTTCTTTCTCATTATGTGCGTACCATTTATTGTTCATTAGAATTCCATATATCAATTATCATCTTTATGAAAAAAAAATTTAAAAATGATTTATAGTATTTTTATTTTGATGCAACTTTAAATGCCTAGAGACGACATTGGGCTGGCGACTTAGCTTGCACGGTACCTAAACAAAACTCAACAAAGATCCGATAATTATGCTAGCACAACTTCTTAAATTTTTTTTTTTCTTTTTCCAAATTCCTTACTATATGATTAAGAACCCCAATCGTAGTGAGATATGTCACGTGGACAAAAACCCACAAGTGCCTTCACAATCTATCAATCTCTCCTTATATAAACCCTCACTAGTACTCAACAACACACCTCTTTGTCTTCCCTATTCAACAACACTCAACAGATTCACAGTGAGATGACTATGTATCAGATCTTCATCACCGCTGTGTTGGTTGGAGCCGTCAGTTTCTTCCCGGAGACGACAGAAGCGGCCGTGATGGGACCGTCGATGCAGAAACTGACGTGGCATTACTACAAAGTTTACAACACTTGCGAGAATGCCGAGAACTTTATAAGGCACCAAGTTGAGATATTTTACAAGAAGGATAAGAGCATTGCTCCTAAGCTCCTTCGTCTCCTCTACTCCGACTGCTTCGTCTCCGTACGTTTCTTCTTATCCTTGTCTTACCATTTTAAATATATATCATATGAACCTAAGGATATATATTATAATTTATAACATTTTTGTATATTTCTTGTGATATATAAAAAAATTTCATAATATAGATGTAATCATTGATCTTTTTTCTATATTCACATAACCAAACTAAATGTGCGTGTGACACTATAATGATAGGGATGCGATGCATCGGTTCTTCTAGAAGGTCCGAACTCAGAGAGAATGGCGCCACAAAACAGAGGACTTGGAGGATTCGTGATCATAGACAAAATCAAAATAGTCTTGGAACAAAGATGTCCCGGTGTTGTCTCTTGCGCCGACATTCTTAATCTTGCAACTCGGGATGCTGTACATTTGGTAATCTCTCTTCCTCTTTACCAATAGCTATACTATACATGAATCATCATTATAGATACTGACCAGCTGAGAGAAACGATTTCCTACAGGCTGGTGCACCATCTTATCCTGTGTTCACCGGCAGAAGAGATGGCTTGACGTCGGATAAGCAAAACGTGGACTTACCGTCACCATCCATCTCATGGGACCAAGCCATGGATTACTTCAAATCTAGAGGCTTGAGTGTCCTTGACATGGCTACACTTCTAGGTCAGTCACCTTTTTTGGTCCTTCCAGTATCTTTAGACCGGGTTGTCAAGATTAACATGTTTAGGATTGCCTATCCTGTGTTCCGGTTCGGTTTGTGAAGTTCTTGGTTGGCTATAGGTTTGGTCTCTGTTCATACTTAGAAGGTAGTTTTGGTCTGGTTTTGAATCGAATCGCTTAAACTGAATTACTCCCTAATCAGGATCACATTCAATGGGGAGAACACATTGCAGCTATGTCGTTGATCGTCTCTACAATTACAACAAAACCGGCAAACCAAGCCCGACTATGAACAAGTATTTCCTGTCTGAAATGGCAAAGCAATGTCCACCAAGAACGAGGAAAGGCCAAACCGATCCGCTGGTGTACCTAAACCCGGACTCAGGCTCAAACCACAGCTTCACAAACTCATACTACTCAAGAATTCTATCAAACAAATCTGTACTTGAAGTAGATCAACAACTGCTTTACAATGATGACACAAAGCAAATCTCTGAGGAATTTGCAGCTAGTTTTGAGGATTTTCGGAAATCCTTTGCTCTTTCGATGAGCAAGATGGGAGCGATAAATGTGTTAACTAAAACAGAAGGTGAGATACGAAGAGATTGCAGGCGTACAAACTAACACACAAAAAGCACAGTCTCTCTCTGATCTCTGTGCTTACAAGCCGAATAAAAACAGAAGGTATAAACAGGAAACAACAACAGGGAAAAATATTGAAATATTTATGTTTCAGATATATAAATTTGTTGTCATTTTATTACATTGTAATCGCCGTGAAAAAGGCCTCTCTATAGCTAAAGGAGATCGATTCTTTTTGTGTTTCTAAAGAGTAAAAATTTGTTTGCTTCTGATATTCACATAAGTATAAAGGGTATGCAGTCAAAATAGTTCCCGCACAAAAGAGAGAGGAGATTTTATTTGTCTAACCTCTTTGGTTATGAGTCTTAGACTCTCAGTTTGTGAAGTACCAAGCGATTGAATTGAACAAACTTCTCAATATCTCGCTACTTCCATCCTGCTGGCTTCAAGAAGAGGCAAAACAATTATTAAGATTATAATTTTATCATATAAACAACAAAACAGCAGAGCCAAGACTTTTTTGATATTTTCTTGATCCGAGTTTACATGAATCTGCAGGAAAAAAGGAAAACAGTTACCTCAAAAAAGTTGTCGACACAGATCAAAGCATGAATCTTCAAACATAAATCCCTTCCTCGTAATCCGTAATCAAAGATGACCTACTTGTGTGAGCTTCTACTTCATCTTTTTTGTTTTATGTTAATGTAACTGTTATAGGTAAGTTCTGCCTAGTCACCATTCTGAGCAGCAGGACTATGATGTAAACTTGGTGTTTGGCTCTGGTTCTCACCATGGCTCTGAACCTCCTCCCGCCTTTGGCTCTCCATATGGGTTTGATGCTGGATTTGAACCTGGTTGGGATTCTGAGATTGAGTGTGGCTCTTGGTCTTGATTACCTGACTCTAACAAGCGTTCAACAGTTAATGGCGAGAATAGAATAATCCAGCACCAGAAGCTTACTTTGTACAACATATCTAACCTTGTACATGTATTTCCTACGAAGTTTCATGGCTGTGCGTATGCATCTTCTCACGCGGAATACAAGAACCTTCTCATTGAAGATCTGCAAGATATCTTCTGAATTAGTATGGATGCATCTCATCAGTTGAGCATGAAGGGAGAACAAAATACAAATGAAACAAGCTTTCTACCTGTATCATGTCATCGATCGAGCGAGTTTCTTTCATTATCTTATGTCGATTCATGATTAAAATCGCCGCCACACAAAACACAGGAAGAGCATCATCCCCTTTTTTGATGGATGAAACTACACAAGGGACATGTGTTGTTCTATCATTCCTTGACCAAAGACTTCTTGTCAGACCACAGAAGTGATATGAGGATGATGCTGCCTTTATCTCAGCCTCATCAGACAAGGGACCAGCAGTCTTTGGCAACGGACCACTCTTCGGCAGCAAACCGCTCCTCGACAACAAACCACTGCTCTTTGAAATTGGCCCACTCTTTGAAATTGTTGCTTCCCTCTTTGTACTAATACCATTTCCCTCCTCTATGGTTTCTTCACTCACCTCAGCTTCAGATTTTCTTGGAAGCTGAATCACCAAAGGCTCCAAGCAATCATTCTCCAAAGTTTCAGCAACAGATTCATCATAATCAGCTGCCCACATCATCTACATCAAAGACAAACCCATAGATAAATATGAGTAACAGAGACTGAACAAAAGACTCAGTATTTGAAGCAAACAGAAGAATTACAAACCTCCCACATCCTGAGAGCTTCGTTAAAAGACAATTCACGTCGGAACAGAACTAAAAGCATCCGGAAGGCAAAATGAAGACTTTCAGCACCAATACGCGATAAGTGAGAAAATATATCTTTATCTGTAATCTGCAATATGTGCCAGAGTGACTGCAATTGATCCATCACCCCAGTTGGTCCCTCCATTTGGAAATTTGCACGCTACACAAATAGACACATAGCAAAAGCACAATGCATGATCGAATTAAAGCCAGAACAAAACTATATGTATAGCATAGTAAGCACATCACTATGGATTTACCGTTCTTCTTATGAGCATTTCAAAGCACCAAAAGGCATCGGCATTATCATCAAACAGAACCACAAAAGGAGAGACTAAATCGCTCATTCCTATCAACAGGTTTGCAAGCAGAGAGAATTAGTATACTAAACCAATAAAACCTTATTAATTTTTCATTCAACATATCTAAAAGATATCAAAGTTAAGAGATATATGGAAAACCTTGGCAATAACCGGTTGCAGGATCAACCCAAGCATAAACCGCAAGGATATCAGACATTCTTCCTAGATTTCCTGGATCCTCATAAAACTCAAGGTGGCTATCCGTCCTTACCACATCAACAACTGTGGAAACGAGAAAGTTTAACTATGAAATGATTCAAGCTACGACAGAAAAAGGAAGCTTTTTTGCAAGTTCTCACGAGAAATGATACAAGGAATAACTCCTACCTATTCGATGCAATGTCCAAAGCCATTCAGACACTCGTTCTTCCGTGACATTTGCAACACGAGAGGGAGTCTCCTTTACTGATGCCATTTCAGGGGCATCTGATATTCTCAAGCCATTAACTATCTCTGTATTACGACCAGTATAAGACGATGGTCCAACAGAATCCGGTTGCATCACTTCGATCTCTGACGTGGACCTACGTTGTTCTCTAACTAAATCAGCATTCTTATCAATTCGAAAATTGTGCATTCCCTCTTCATCAGATCTCAATTCACTTTTCAAAGAAGCATCCTTGTCTGGCGTAGAAACCTCTATCTTATCTAAACTATTCCTCCCAAACAAATCTGTAACCGGTAGTGAAGGAAAGTCAAAATAACCGTCAGGGGAAGCAAAGCCATACGGACTAGAAGCAGATACAAAAGAGGAAGTGTTGTATACTACGCTCTCTGGACTCTCTCTTCCGCTTACTAAATCAACAGACTCACTAGAACTTCCCCTTCTGTGGACATGAGAAGTATCAGTACCATTATTACTGTGATCACTGTGATGATTCTCAGTATTCGCATTATCATTATTATCTATACAAGCTTCTTCATCTCTGCTTTCATCTGTAGAAGCAACCTTTACTGACTCATCTCTATAAGATTTCCGCATATCCATAACTTTAGACCCAACAACATAAGCAAGTGAACCAGTTCCCACACTTGAATGCATCGTCTGGCATTGCTTGAGCAAATCATTGTAACGCTTCCTGCGTGAAAATCCAAATAAGTTTTTTGGATTGAACTTAACTTGCTAATACCACTCTCTCTCTCATTCACTCTAAGCTGTGATAATATATTAACACAATCGAACAATCTAACCTTCGAGCTACCCTGAGTTGATCACGGTGCTCAGAGGTACTGCTCAATGCATAACAACCAAGGAGAAATTCCCAAACTTCAGCTCTAATAGACGGATCGATCCCCTAATAAAGAACAACATCATACATACATTAGAGAGCACTGTATCAAACCGAAATTGCTACGGATTCTTCTACAGAAGAAAAAAAACATACCCCCAAAATAATTAGTTTAAGCGCCTTTTGGAAACCAGAAACTCTTCCGTTTCTATCAAAAGACGCTTGCCACTTCTCAGGCTTAAGCATTTTGCCGATCTGTGCATATAAACAGACCAGCTTATATAGTCATACAAATACATTATAAGCTATTGATTGAAGAAAACATTACAGATGCTGAATTGAAAAAAAAGGGGGTAAAGTAAAAGGAGAAGAGCTTACAGTTATAACAACCTGTAACCGTGATTGTGAAAGACAAGGCTCGCTCAAATCTCGAACAAGAGATCCAACTTTCTGTAAACTGACAACACCGGCTTTGCCACAACTCCATTGTTTTCCTTCTCCACCAGAACACATCAGTCCTCACTTCCCAACTCTTCTGCAAACACCAAAAAAAATTGACAACACCAAAAATCAAAAGAATCCAAATCAATCCAGATCCTTTCGTATAAAACCAAAATCAGCCAAAAAAAAAAAAAAAAGAGGGTCCAGATCAAAATTGTTTCACCATTACAGAATCCAATAGAATCATAGATCTTACTGTAACCAAAATCACATTTTACATAAAGAGTTTGGAAAGAAATCAACAAACTTGACGTGTCATATAAACAGGATTCAGATTCCACGAAAAGAAAAAGCCATGGATCAGATCACTCGAATCGATCAGATTCAAATGCACATCATTCACAACACCATAGACGAGTTTCAAATAAACACTATACAAAAAAGAAATAAAAACAGAAACTTTCATCGAGCATCATTACATATCAGATACATTTGCCCCCTCATTGTGTTAATGTCGTTTGATCTAAGAGAAGAAGAAGAAGAAGAACCTGAAAGGTCAATGGGTCATGGAGGAGGATATTCTTCTCCGATCTCCATTTTTTTCATCGATGCCCAAAAGTTTTCTCCTTTTTTCTTGTTTGTTCGTCTCGTCGTCCTCTCTCTCTCTCTCTCTCTCTCTCTCTCTCTCTCTCTCTTTTTTCTGACGAAGTGTTTTTTTTTTTGTTCTTCTCTTTTTTTCTTTTTTTCCCTCTCTCTCGAGTTTCCGAATTTATTTTATTTTACACAAGTATATATGTGTTCTTGTTTTCTTCCTTTTATTTTTAGGCTGTGAGGTTTCATTTAGTCAAATAAACATATAATAATCACAAAAAAATGTATATATAATCTCAATTAATTAATAAATGTATATATAATTTAATTTCAATTAATTAATTAATGTATATATAATCTCACAAAAATAAAATTGAAGTGTGATAATAATTGAAATTAGCCCTTTATAGGACCGATCGAAAAGTCGGTGCTATAATTCAATATTTCACAAATTAATCAATGGAGATAGAATCATCAATTACATGTTTACGATGTAGTTGAACTATATAGATGATCCAGTGTTTTTGTAATGTCGCTAGACAGTGACTAACAACAATACAAATATAAGACGAACAAAATAATTGTATTTGTACCGAAGTTTGCAATTCCGTTAAGGAAAAAAAATATTGGGCCTCTCGAACATTGTTGGGCGCCTAGGCTTCCACTCCATTAACTATATTGGGCCTTGATTAGTTATACTCTCAGATTTGTTCATAAGTATTTTTTTGTCAGTATTATAGATTGTTTTCTGATTCTCTAGGTGTGATTCACGATAACAACAAATTAAATAGTACCTAATTGAATTAAAATCAATATAGTTTTATCAGTAATATATCAATATAGTACATATATCAGTATACACTTTTTTCCAAACATAAATGTATGGGGGGGAAAAGTCATGGTCAGAAAATTTGGAATCGGGAGGAGATTATGATTATATAACTTTTAAGGTAAAAAAATATCCTCACTTAATTTGTATTGGTACACCGGTACATATGTGGATTAGAATGATTATACAGTAATCCTTCTTTCTTTAATAAGGCGTTTCAATCACACCTAAAAAGAGTCACCGATAATATAATCATAGTGAATCATATCTAGAGAATCATATTTATAGAGGATCAGGAAACAAATCATCGCATTTACAGTTCGAACATCCACGTACGTACTTCTACATGTTTAATTCATGCAATTTTCATTCTTGCACACCATATTGATAGTTTGTACTGTATTTTATTAATTTGCTTTATCTCTAACTAGAGAAATTACTTTGTGAATTAAAAATATGCAATCACTCCGTATTTAGATTCGTGTGTTCTCGCATGTCAAAAGAAGATATATAATAAACAGATTCGTGTGTTCTCTATATGTTTCTCTGGTCGTCTAGCTAGTGCAGTTCTACCTTTGTTTATTTATTTTTTATATCTCTTTCAGTATCGAACATTATATATTACACAACATTTTTATAACAATCAAGTAGATATTTTCACAATCATACGTGATACGTCGTATACTTTATTATAATAGAGCAAATAGGGAGACAGGCAAAGTCCTACAAGTTATATATAGCATAGCCTAGCCTGGCCTAGCTGTATATTGTTGAAGATTCCACGCTTATTAGAGAGAATCTTGAAAGAGAATTCGAACCTCGAAAGTATCAGAATCTAATCGGACGGTCAAGATTCACCGTATATCAAAAGCTTTCGTCATTAAATATACTGTCTGTGGAGAATATGTTAAGAAGAGACAAAGTGGGTCATTCATGACATCAGTAGAAGAATACTATATAATATACTTCCATACAGATATTTATATATATATATTAACGTGCAATTAATTGATTTTAAGCCAAACAAAAAGTGGGTCCAATGCATATCTTGTTTGATCTCCTAAAACTAAAATAAGATTAAGAAATTGATAATTTATTCTTAGTAGTGTGTTCTCGTTCTGAAACTCAGAGGGCTTTATGAATAAACTATTTCTATATTGAAATCGATGTGGGTGGCATTTCATGATTGATTTCCGACCATGTTGTTTACTGAAAATGTTTAAAGTTTCGCAACAAATCATTCTATTATGTTAAATCTAGCTAGATGCTTTTCCAAAACATACTGGAACTATGATATATAGTTATGTCTTTTCAATTATATATGCATCTACTTGAACTATTGTACATGGATAAGTTTTAATCATATTCAATAGTATTCATCCTGATCCCCTGATATAGTTTGCGAATATTTGTATGAAGCTTTTAGCGTAGATATTTTTGCTTTACATATTGATATAGTTATATAGAATAAACGTATAATTTACCTGAGTTCGCCCTAATATTCTCTTCCAGACACTATTACTGAGGCGCCGCGACCACCATCTCTTCCCGACGCCAGTAGAGCTCCGGCTCGCCGGCGTCGGGTGCTCTCATTCCTGTTGCTTCTCTGCTGCTTCCTGTTCTCCCTATTCTCCTTTTGTGACTCTTTTTTCCCCTTTTATTTTCTTTTTATGTCTCTTTTGAACTCTCCGACCAACATCCCAGATCCAGACGATGAAGACCTGACTCTGCTCTTATATCGAAGGATGTGGTGTCCGGCGAAACCCATCCTCAACTACCCTCGCCCAGGCCTACCGTCAAAGGTTTCAAAGTCCCTAGATCTCCCAATTTCTCGATCCGGTGTGTGCTCCGCCTCTGAAGATCTTCCCTCAGCTACACCATCCGATCCTTCGTTTGAGTGGCTGCTTGACGAAGTATCTCCCAGAACTGCGTTTTGCCCCCGATTTTGGACTCCCACCTCACAGACGTGTCACCTCGAGAGCTTTGCAGACCCAATGGTTTTGCCAATTCCCCAATGGACCAGGTTCTCTCTATCAAACTCCCTGTTATCCTATAGGCCGCTCTTAGCTTGCTTGGTAATACTCGATGTTCGAAGACTGCATCAGAGAAACCAATTAGCTAGTGTGTCTTGGAAGTACATTGAGTATGTTAGAACTTTGGCGACTGCTCAACCCACGACATTGTTTGTTGGCCCCCAAATCTGGAATTACAATGTTCGCTTTAATTCCCAACATCCACACCCTTTCCTGAAGCGCAGGCTATTTGGTTTTGTTCCCGTGTTCTATCGAATGCATACCTTGTGTGGCTTTCTTGATCACCTTTTTCATGGCAGAGAGGATCCACCTGGTTTGCTACGACACTACACTTACTCTATGCACCTGCTTTTAGCTTCTTTTCCGATAAACTCTACTGATTCCATTGCCTTGCAACAATCATCTCCTTCGAAGCTCAGGTCTGACTTCTCTTCACCAATGTTGATCCGACTACAGACCTTGTGTGGATGGCTTGATCACCATTTCCATGGCAGAGAGGCTCCACCTGTTATGTTACGGTTCTGCATTTTTACTCTTCGATTCCTGGTTTTAGCTTCAACTCTGAAATCCCATGCTCCTAAGTTCCTGAAGTTTCATGGCATACTAGTCCTAAACTCAATTTGTCGAGGCTGTGGTTATGGTCTGAGAAGCTTCTCTACTAACAATCACCCCTCGATGATTCTAGCTGCTTATTTCAGGTTCATCTTTAGTGAGCAAACATGTACCCGCACCTCCATCACCTCCCGGGTCTTTGACCCCCGAATCCATACCTTGGTTCTACGTCTGCTGGTGCGCCTCACTTCAGCTAGTTCCTTGGATCTGATTCTTCTATCAACGGTATTGTGTCTTTTGACCGTGACCTACCTGTCATCTCTCGAGATCCTCGATGATGTCCAATCCTGCAACCATGATCCCACATGCCTACAATTGCTTCTTAACCTTTGTGTCATAGCTCTCATGGAACCTTGCTTGATGTTCTCTTTATATTTGTATTTGCTTATGGCTTTGGGGAAAGCTTATTCTTGTAATCTTTCAATCTCTTTAAACTATGGGATTCTTTATCCCTCTCTCTGTATGTTTTTTATTTGAATGAATAGAATCATATTTTGATCAAAAAAAATATAGAATAAGATGTGGTTCGTTATATAGGGCAAGCACGTTGATCATATTTGTTTTACAAAGGAAAGCGAAATACTTAAGATTTTATTCTAATGATGACTAATGGTGACTTTTTCTTTTGATCATTCATTTCGCTTTCTCTAATCTCTGTATTGATTTAAAATTTTATTGAATTATCGCTGTACGTAACTATATCTAGATCGTATTTGTACATCTAACTATAATTTTTTTCCTTTTACTATATTTAAAAAGTGTAGGTTCAGTTTCACACCATGTGGAGGTTGGTGTATCCTAAGAAAATATCAAAATTATAAAATACTCTTTTGATATGTACTTTGAAATAACTTTTGCCGTCAATACGATGAATTTACATGTTTGCATACGTAATAGTATTAGTATCGCAAATAATTGATACCAGTACTTAAATAATTAAATTAGCAGTAATAATGTCGGCTTTGTAAAACATACACTGACATAAATGAAGATACCGTGTCCAAAGGATTCTTAAAATTAAAAGATAAAACTATTTGGATGATAATTAAAAATATAAAAATTTTCCAGTTACCATCACGTCGTCACACGTGGATGACTGGAAACTTAAAACGCATCGTTTTTAATTGCGTTTGCTTACGCAAGCAAAAGAAGAACAAAAGGCTCTGAGAGGAAAGACAGAGAAGAAGAACAAACAAAAAAGAAAGAATCGATCTTTCCGTTGCTTACGAGTCTTCTTCTTCTTCAATTAATGGAAGCGGCCTTATTTCACTCTTGCTGATGTAGTAAGCTGCGTAATTTCAGCAAATGGAAACTATTTGAACTTTCTACTTTTAGCTTTAATCCCAAAGTTTCCTTTTTTTACTCTCTCTCTCGCTCTCTTCTTGTGGCAATATCTCTCTACTCTCCGGGGAAGACAACTCCACTCTCTTTTACTATTTTTAAAACTTTTCTGCCGTCTCTGAGTTCGATTTTCTAGGTATAGAAAGCATTCAAATTTGATCTTTTTTTTTAAGAACTGAGATTGTTCTAGAACTGCGTTTTGTAAAAATTTTGGATTTTTGTTTGGATATTTATTGCAATTCGGTGAAGACGTACGTGTTGCTGTTGTTAGATGTTAAGGAATGTGCTGCTAGTTTCGCATTTGTGGAATTTTGGGCTTTTTGTCTTTATTTCGTGCGGTCCTGTTTGTCTTCTTTGAAAGTTTTCACCTTTTTTATAAGTTTGGTTTCAGAGCTAAGTTTACTACTTATTTCGATGACGTCTTCTCTCTGTTGTAGGTTACTGGTGGAGGTTTGATTCCTTTATATTGTGTGGGATCTTTCAAGTTGTGTATGTAAGATTCTTAAATTGAAAGATCCTGTCTTTGAGATCTTGTGAGTAATGTTCTGTAACTCATCTTGGTGTCTTGTTTTCATATTCTAAGGAGTTTGAGTCTATCATCAAGAAAAAAATGGAAGACCCCTTTGCTTCTAGAGAAAAAGGGTTTGGTTATCAAGATATGCCAACAGAACAGATGGATGGTTTCAGCACGTCGTTTGGTTCTGGTGTTAGGAGTTTGATCTCTGATGATTTGCTCAACTCTTCCTCCGAGCTTATGAATTTCGACTCTTTTGCTGCATGGTGCAACACCCCTTCCGCGGCTGATATCTTGTTCTCCCAATATGGTTTGTTGAACTCCCAACCTATGCCTTTTGGAGCTTTTCATGCAGCTGACTCCCCCAAGGCTACCAGTCTCACCCGTTCCTTCCATGATTTGGAAACCTCTTACTTTGGTGAAGAAACATCATTAGTACCTGAAATAGATAACGATGTGTTAAGTGGCAAACGGCGCAGGGTTAATAATAATCATAAGATTGGTTTCCCTGACGTACTCAACTGTACTATTCCCAGGTCTTTGAGCCACTCACTAGATGAGAAGATGCTTAAGGCATTGAGCTTATTTATGGAGTCCTCAGGTTCAGGAGAGGGCATTCTAGCACAAGTTTGGACGCCTATCAAGATAGGAGACCAGTATGTGCTTAGTACTTGTGATCAGGCCTATTTGCTTGACCCCAGGCTTTCTCAGTACCGTGAAGTGTCAAGGAAATTTACTTTTGCTGCTGAAGCAAATCAACGTTCTTTTCCGGGACTTCCTGGCAGAGTCTTTATCTCGGGAGTACCTGAATGGACATCAAACGTTATGTATTACAAGACTGATGAGTATTTGCGCATGAAGCATGCAATTGATAATGAAGTCCGTGGTTCCATTGCAATACCTGTCCTTGAAGCTTCTGGTACATCTTGTTGTGCTGTCATGGAATTCGTTACATCTAAGGAGAAACCCAATTTTGATATGGAGATGGACTCTGTTTGCCGTGCTCTTCAGGTTGATTCTCTTTTCTCCCTCTCTCCCTCTCTCTCTCTCTCTCACTCTCTCTGTCTCTCATTCTCTTTTTCTTTGCGTATATATATGTTTGTGTGAATTATTGCTACCACCTAGATTGTTGTTTTTCATTAGTTTGTTCCCCAGGCTAAAGTTTGTCTGGTGGTTTTATATTCTGAACATTGTTTTTATCAAGTTCAACACCTGTTAGCTTGTAGAAATCAAGGTTAAAAGAATATTTGATTTTTAGGCTCTTCCAAACATTAGTAGGCAAAAACAATTGAACATAGAGAACTTGTGTCAGGTTTATCTTGAACAATCTAGATTTTGATGTTTTTCGCAGCAGCAAGTGCATAAAACAACTTTTTAAATCTTATGCAAGCTTGATTTAGGGTATGAGAATCTTTGTTGGCTTAAGACCTTCCTGAGTCCTCTGCCTTTGTCAATGAAAGCTTCCCGGGGAGCTCTGGAGACAGTTTGTTGTGGTTGCAACCTGAGGTTACGAAACACAGTTATTGAATACTTGTATTGTACCAAGAATGTTGAAAAAGATAGATGAAATAGTATAGTGTCTGGGAGATTTATGTTTTCATTTTCTTTTTCAGGCTGTAAATTTACGGACAACAGCGATTCCTCGTCCTCAGGTAACATCTGAACTAGACAAAAACTATCTACAAACCATTATTTTTCTTTATTGTATGTCTTAATAATTATGTATCTGTGTTTTCCAGTACCTTTCAAGAAATCAAAGAGATGCCTTAGCCGAAATACAAGATGTTCTCCGAGCAGTATCTCATGCACACAAGTTACCCTTAGCTCTTGCCTGGATTCCTTGTAGAAAGGATCAATCTGTAAGGGTTCCTAGACCAAATTCAGGTGAAAATTATGTTCTCTGCATAGAGGAGACAGCTTGTTATGTGAATGATATGGAGATGGAAGGTTTTGTGCACGCATGTTTGGAGCATTGTCTAAGAGAAAAGGAAGGAATTGTTGGTAAAGCTTTCATATCCAACCAGCCGTTCTTTTCTTCTGATGTGAAGGCATATGACATCAGTGAGTACCCTCTTGTTCAGCATGCTCGAAAGTACGGTCTGAATGCTGCTGTAGCTATAAAACTTAGGAGCACTTACACTGGTGAAGATGACTACATACTTGAACTATTCTTGCCTGTAAGTATGAAAGGAAGCTTGGAACAACAGCTTCTACTAGATAGCCTTTCGGGTACGATGCAGAGAATATGTCGAACGTTGAGAACTGTTTCAGAAGTAGTATCAACTAAAAAAGAAGTGATCAAACCTGGATTTCAGAGTGGTGAGATGTCTAATTTCCCGCAGACCACATGTTTGGCGAACTTTCAGACAACATCACTAGATTCCGAATATAACTCTACTAGAAGCATATTTTCGGGCATGTCCTCTGATAACGGTAACGGTATCACAGTATCTCAAGGCATTTTAGAGCAGGTATGTGATGTGATGTATGCAGTTTGGTTCTTCTGTGGATATTGTGGACCAGTTTGGTAGACTATGCACTGATAATATTTTTCTTTATTCGTAGGATATGAGCAAAGCCAGAACACTGGAGAAGAAGAAAAGCACTACGGAGAAAAATGTGAGCTTAAGCATTCTCCAACAACACTTTTCTGGGAGTCTAAAGGATGCTGCAAAAAGCCTTGGTGGTGAGAACACAATTCTCCAACAACATTTCCTAGCCATGGTTTTAATTTCGTTACTAGACAAACTATCTAAGCCTGACTTGGATTTTCCTCTGCAGTTTGTCCAACTACACTAAAACGGATATGCAGGCAACATGGGATCATGAGGTGGCCATCTCGTAAGATTAACAAAGTGAACAGGTCACTAAGGAAAATACAGACAGTACTTGACTCGGTCCAAGGTGTAGAAGGAGGACTAAAGTACGACTCAGCCACAGGCGAATTCATTGCAGTTGGACCTTTTATCCAAAAATTTGATACCCAAAACGGTCTATTGTCTCATATTAATGATACACATGCAAGGAAAAGTCTGGAGGAAATGACTGATGATACCTCGTTCGAGCTCCAAGAAGCTAAATTTGTCGACAATGCCGTTAAGTTAGAGGAGGATATTACCATGAACCACGCAAGCACAGGTAATAACCTTCTTTATCCATAAACCGTAAATGGAGGGATTAGAAGAATCGTAACCCATTTTCAACTTTTTGCAGGATCATTCATGGAGGTTAATGCTAGTGGTCAGCCATGGGATTGGATGGTGGAGCAGTCCGGCTTAAATGGCAGTGAAGGAATAAAGAGTGTTTGCAACTTAAGCTCTTTGGAAATTTCAGATAGAATGGATCCAACAATCCGTTGCAGTGGCAGTATTGTTGAACCTAACCAATCCATGTCATGCAGCATTTCAGATTCATCAAATGGCTCAGGTGCAATTATGCGTGGAAGCTCATCTACTTCAGTAGAAGATTGGAACCAAATGAGATCACACAACAATAATAGCGGCGGTGAGAGTGGATCAACAATGCTGATCGTAAAGGCCACTTATAGAGAAGACACTGTACGTTTCAAGTTCGAGCCATCGGCAGGGTGTTCTCAACTCTACAAAGAAGTTGGAAAACGTTTTAAATTGCAAGACGGGTCTTTTCAACTGAAGTACTTGGATGATGAAGAAGAATGGGTGATGATGGTTACAGAATCTGATCTACAAGAATGCTTAGAGATACTATATGGTATGGGAAAACAGTCAGTGAAGTTTATGGTTCGTGATTTGCCTCCCCCTATAGGTAGTTCTGCTGGCAGCAACGGTTACCTTGGAACATGCTTATGACGTCTACAGTATCGTGGTACGACTTACACACTCAGTTTTGTATTCCACAATGAAAGAACGTTGTTTATTTCTCCAAATATTAGTTTGCTTATAAAAAGGCATGTAGGAGAAAGACAATTTTGGTTTAGTGGAGTCAGCAAAGTGTATATGTTTTTCCTCTTATATGAATCAGAGAATAAAGGTTGTGATGTAGTAGTACTCTGGAAACACCTATTTACTTATCTTCATACAAGAAAGGAGAGCACTTTAGATGTAGTAGTACTCTGGAAACACCTATTCTAATTGGCCAATGATCCAGGCCCATGGTTACTGTGAAAGCCTATATGAATCGCATGTACATAAGAATCATAATTATTTTAGTTGGGCTTGAGCCTTTAACTGGATATAGATATAAGATATTTGATTAAATCAAATGAATACACGTTTTTACAACGTAATCAACCGTAAATCGAAATAGACAACAATTATGATTTATGATAACGTGAAGATTAGTTCAAAAACTCTTATTACGTGGCCGGCTAAAAGAGGCAGAAGATGTGGGAAGATTTAAGTGATCGATGTCGTCACGGTAACAATATATATCATAAATTTCATAACGATGGTGGGAACGATTCGAAGTCAAAAAAATGAAAAGGTCAAATATTCAAACTTATATCTTTGAAGTAAACACAGAATCTGACTGGTTTAGTTTTGGTATGGTCCGGTTCTATATCACCAAACAAAGCGGTTTTGTCCTCAAGATAATTATAAATAGCACCAACACAAGTGTTATTATAAAGCACATATCAACAAGCCCAAAGTTAGATAAAGAAAGAGAAAATGGCAAAGGCCATGAAATCTGTTTCCATCTTCGTTGTCTTTTTCATCTTCTTCTTGGTAATTTCCGGTAAGCAAACCGTACTCTGCTTTTCTTGACATACTTGCTTCTTTTACAAGTTCTCTGCGATCAATAAAAAGTCATGATATGTGATTTTATGTTCTTGTGTAATATATAACAGACGTGCCAGAGATAGAAGCTCAGTGTAGCGAGTGCTTGAAAGAATACGGTGGTGATGTTGGTTTTGGGTTTTGTGCCCCTCGGATATTTCCGACGTTTTGTTATACAAGATGCCGTGCGAACAAAGGAGCTAAAGGTGGAAGATGCCGTTGGGGAGAAGGCATTAATAATGTTAAGTGCTTATGCGACTATTGCGATGATACTCCCCGTTAAGATCTAAAGTCTTAGTTAATGGATGCACAATGACTACAAACACATACACATCCGTCGTATGTTTGAATGTTTTGTTATGTTTTCCCACAAGTTTTAGTAATGTATTGTATAATAAGTGGATATGAATGGTCCTTGTGATAATACATCTGTAATAAGAAATAATGAAAAGTACGACTTTTGTTAATTTCTGCGACTATATTTGTCATATACATACTTTGACTAAGAGGAAAAGAAACGTACGTGCGATTTGAGTTGCCTTATAATTGTGTTTTGGTATCCATCCACATGTTTAATGTTTACTATGTGGACAGCGTTCCGATTGTTTTGCGGCTAATCTAGACAGTCAAAGACGAATTCCGAACGTAACATGTGTACTAGAGATTTTAATTTGTAATAGAGATCTGAAATCTGAATTCTGAACGTGACGTGTGGTTAATATTTTTTACATGTTATTGTACGTTATACTCAAATGTGATAGTTCTTATATTTTGGACGCATAAATTATGATACTCTTTT
The DNA here is from genome assembly GCF_030686135.1 of Camelina sativa. NCBI lineage: Eukaryota > Viridiplantae > Streptophyta > Magnoliopsida > Brassicales > Brassicaceae > Camelina > Camelina sativa. The sequence goes on along the minus strand of NC_141884.1, from coordinate 2,232,978 downwards.
AAAAGATAAACATTAAGTCCACTACATTATCTATTTATATAATTATTTAATTTTAAAAGTGACATTAGCTGTAATATTTTTATTTAAAAAAAATTCAAATGGATAACTCATTAATGAATAGTATATACAACTCGCACGTACTTTTTTGGTCAAGACTCATAAGCCAAAAGATTAATCCAGTTTAGAGCATTGCAATATCTCGAGATCTCCAACTTAAGTATGTGTTGTGTTTTAAAAACAGAAATTGGACCGGTTTTTGTATAATTTTTGTTTCTCATGCAATTGGATAGAAAAAGAAACAATGAATATACGTCAGGTCTCATGATTTTACTATCTCGTGCTATTATATCAGGAAGGCAAGTGGTTACTTTTCATATTGATATATTGATAGTGATTATGATGACAACTCATGACCCAACGATAATTATATTATTTTTTTGTCCCAAAGTAAAGATAAATAGTAGCATAGAACCACAACAAGTGTTGAGCATGCGTCTCTTTCTCTATATATATACACGCATACGTTAATTCCAAAGTGAAACGAAGAGATTAGAGGACTAGAGAGAAAAAGAGAGAGAAGATCATGGGAATAGCAAGGAAGTCAGTTACTACCTTCGCCATTTATTTCATCCTCTTCTTGATTATCTTTGGTAATTTAATCAACTCCGTGTATCTTGCATGCATATTTGTTAAATTTTGCGTTTTTGTTAGAGATGTTTCATATATATTCAGGGAGTATTTCTTCCGGTGGCCACAGCAAGTTTCATTATATGTGATATAGATTTGCTTGATTCCTTTTTATATGTCTAAGTGCAGAAGTGCCAGAGATATACGCGCAGGATAGCGAGTGTCTGAAGCAATACGGCGGTAATGTGGGTTTCAAGTACTGTGCGCCACGGATTTATCCGTCGTTATGTTATCGGAACTGCCGTAAGAACAAGGCCGCCGAGGGAGGAAGATGTCGTTCAGGGGAGGCAGGAGATGGTGGTATGACATGTTTATGCGACTACTGCAGCGACAAACCTTAATTAAATCAATATTTTACATACTTTGTGTTGATGTCCCTTTTGATCACAATTAGTATGTTTAGTTCGGTCAAAGAGGGTCGAAGTTCTCTTCTATTATATTGATGTCGAAACACAAAAGACGGGCTACAACGCGACTTAAACGGGTTACAGAAATAGACGAGGATGGTAGACGAGCTGATATCTCGTCGATTCTCCGAGCTATGAGCTTAGAACCGTTGTCTTTTGCTTGGACGAGCTAGGCTTTTGTACTTGCTGTACGAATTCTCTTGCTTTTTCTCCGATCCCCTTTTCTAAAGGCCGTACGCCCGTATTTATAGGGAATCGTGTCGGTTCGTCTAGGAAAAATACCATAATACCCTTTTCTCTCGAAAGAGATATTTATGGGCTTTTTCCTGGGCCGGGTCCTTTTGTTGGGGTTGGATCTACTCCTAACAATAGTCCCCCCCCTCGCCTCTAGTTCGTAGTCTTTAGGCGAAGGACTGCACGTGGGATGATACAGGGTTACTTTTCTGATTGGGCAAACGAAAAGTAGCGCGTGAAGGTGCGGTTTCCAACGTTGAGGGTCGAATCGTCGCGTTCGGTACTTGAAGCGCGTGAAATCTGGAAGTTGTATCGTCATTGAGCGCGTGCTGCAATGATGACGTTTCTGGATTCTTCTTTCCTCCCCTATAAATATCACTTCCTCTCTAATCTTGTTATCTTCTTCTCGTGTTTTTGGTGCTCCCGTCGTTCAGGTATTTTTCCTTTCTTCTATCTCGTCGTTATATTGCTTTTAGTGTGTCGTCGCTTTTTCATTATGAATTCTCCTCGATCCGCGTCATCCAATCCCTCTGCCGGAAGTCACCTTCGACGAGCGACGACTTCTGAATCTAGCGGCTCTACCAGATCTGTTCGCCGTCGAACTCGTTCTCTAAGATCCTCTGACTCGTCTTCGACGGATTCGGATGCGGCTCGATTCGAAGAGATAAAGCGTCGTCTTGCTCTTGGATCTGCAGTCCCTAGCTCCTCAGGGCTTACTTTCAAGACTCCCTCCTTGATAGACGAGCCATTGAACGATGGCCCGTCTTCTCCTAATTTGGACGACGTCCCTTTGCCAACCGTGAATCTCTTCAATCATATGCCGGCGACGTCGATAAAAATTGATGCGGCAGTTGACGCAGTTCGTATCGGGAAATTAAGAGTTGACGTGACAGTTGTTGCGGATTGTCCCAGGAAACTGAACACGAAGCCGAAGATTTTGATTCCGAACGCCTTTCAACGTCCCTGGGATGCACCGGCTTTATTTGTCTTTCAGAGAAATACTTCACCGAGTGCGGACTCACCTTTCCTCTTCCGTCTTTTTTGATGACGTATTTTGCTCGTCGAAAGGCGGCTGTTTCCCAATTTGCCCCGGCGACCTTTCGAAATGCTGTCGGTCTTTCGATCATGGCCGAGGCTGCAAGGGTCAAGCTTACTTGTGATCACTTTGAAGAGTTGACGTGTCTGAATCCGTCGAGTCGGGAGAAGACTCCCGGGCTTTATTACGTAGCCTCGGGAAAGAAGACGACGCTCGTCGAGGGTGCCAAGGGTAAAACGTATAGCTGGAAAGGCTCGTATTTCTTTTTGGAAGTTACCGCGGGGGTTATGGAGGATCCGTCGATCCATTGGTTTTCTGGGTGGAACCCTTCACCCGGTAGCCGACCCTTCTTGCTTAGTTATCTTCACTTGCTTCCTTTGGTTTTTGTTAACCCCCCCCTCCCTTTTTTTTTTAAATTTGCAGTTGTTATTCCGAGGTGTTTGCTTCCATACCCTTCTTCTTTCCGAGCCGAAATAGACGTGATTAAGCTCCGTTGCCCCTTCGTTTGGCCGGGAACCGAGGGTAGAAAAGATCGTCCACGGAAGTTAGCATCCAGCCGAAGACCAAGAGGTACTATTTTTTATTTTTTTTTATTTTTTTTTTATTTTTTTTTTTTGGTAGTCCGTGTATATGCATACATATATACGTTGCGAGCTTTGTTTTGATATTGTCCCCATCTTATTATTTTTTCCCTTTTTTTTTTTTTTTTTTTTTTAGCTGAGACTATGGGGAAACTGAACTTGAACGTCCCTAATGCATCCGCTCGCTATCGCCAAGCTCCAGAGCCGCCGTCTCGATCGGCTCCCCGTCAGGATGTTCGTCGAGGTTCCGATCCCCCTGCTGCAGGGTCGTCCAAAAAAGTCCCTCCTAACCGCCACACCGGCCCTGAAGAGACGCTTCCAAGGAGGAAGGTGGACGGAACTCCTGGTCGCATTGCCGACCCTCCAAAAAGGTCGCAGAAAAGGAAGGATGGCCCTGAACAAGAGCCGCCTGTCCCACTGAAGAAGTCAAAGCCGGTCGACTTCAGCTGGGATTTTGCTCATTCATCTGGAGCTCGTCCTTTTCCAGCTGACTCGCAGTCTTGTGCCGAGTTGTTTCGGAAGATCCATTATGGCGAAGGTCGTCTCCCTTCCGTTGAAAGGATGAAAGAGGCCGACGCTGTCACCGAAGTTGCTCAAGCGTCTTTTGAGGTTCGTCGGTTAAATCAATTCGCTTCGCAGATCTTCCTTAAATGTATTTTAATCTTTCTTTTTTTTTTTAACAGTTTATTGCGCATATTAATCGTATGGCCACCCGCTATGAATGTCGTGTTCGAGACATGGAACGTTCGGGGGCGTCAAATGAGAGGATTGAGCGCCTCAAGGCTCAATTGGGGGAGGCAGTTCGGTCCAACCAGAGGCTTAGCGACCTTGTGGCCAAACTCGAACATCACCGGAGTGGGCTTATCAAAGAGCGGGATTCTCTCTCGACGAAGCTTAAGGAGTCCGAAGCTTCCTGCAATGGTCTGAAGCTCACCCTTAGCTCGGAGACGAGAAGGCTCAGGGATCGGCGTGATGAATATGGGCACCATGAGCGAATCAATGCCTTTCACGAGGTGGCCGGTCACGTGCAGAGGCTCCTATCGAAGCACAAAAGCCACGCCGAAGCGGTTGAAGCGTCGCGGGAGAAATTCCTCGAATACAACCAAGCTGTTGGGAACGTTCAAATGCTTGAAACGCTCGTCGCCGAGGGTCGAATTTCTTTGCTTGATGAGGAGCTTAAGGGCCAGGTTGTGGCCGTGATGAATCAGCTGAAGGGCGAGGTTTGAGAGTTTGATCTGCCAGATATCTCCGAGGCTGATTTTGACTTGTCTCAGATTTTCGCCGGGCCTCTCCCCCAATTCCGACTTGGATTGCTTCCCCAATCAGCGGGAATACGGAGGGTCATACTGATGAGGGTGGGGATGAAAGTTCGGAGAGTGGGGAGATCGGGGGTGAAGAACTGGACGAGCAGGAGCAGGTTGACGATCGTCCTTCAGACGGAGTTGAGGCGCAAGTCACCGACCAACCTTCTAATGGAGTCGAGGAGCAGGTTCCGGACTGTTCTGCCGAAGGGTTACCTCGTCCTTCCACTCCTGGGCGCAAGTCTCCGGTTGCTGGCCTAGTCTCGTGATCAGTGTTGTCGCCGTGTTGAGGGGTTGCCTCCCTCGTACTATCTTTCTTTTGCCGTGTTTTGGGGTCGGCTCCCTCGTACTTTATGCGCCGTGTATAGGGGTCGGCTCCCTTGAAAACTTTATTCGTCCTTTTGGGGGCATTAATTGAGGGTCTCATTTAATGCCTTAATTTTCGAAGCGTTGCTTATTGGATTCATTGAATGCCTTTTCCGTTTGGGAACTTGCGCCTGTTAGGACTTGTGCTCCCCGTCCTATAAATAGCCTTTGTGTTTCCCTTCAATCCTGTCTTGGTGAGTTTGTTGTTTTTGTAGGAAGAAGAGAGTTGCTCTGATGCCGGTGACGACAAGATCGGCGTGGTTGCGCAGGGCGCGGGAACAGCTCGGCGTTAGATCCGACGAGGTGATTCAATCAGAACTTAACTACTATAACGCTCGCATTCAGCGATTAAGGGCTTACATCATTGCCACCCGTCGTTCGTTCGAATGTTACTACGACTTCTGTCGTGTTGACGGGGTTGTGGAATGTCCTGAACCACTGATCGACGAAGGGTTTTTCTTCCCGAAGTGGCGATGGAATCGTTTGGTGGAAGAACGCACCCGGCACAAAGATTTATGTGTGGAAGTGGTAATTCCTGCACTGGAGCAGGGCGACCTTGATACCCTTGGTCGGAGGCCGTTTGAGGAACGAGAGGAGATCGAAGCCTGTCGTGATCGTATCGACGTGCTTCGCCGCTATGTGACGCAGTTGGAGAGCACAAACCACTATTTTAGCGAAAGTAGTCGCGTCAAAGGAATTTGTGCGTACCTCGAGGACATGGTTGGGCGAGGCATGGCTGTTCCGATGGATCTGCTGATGGATGTGAAAGAATCATGCCGCTATTGGCAGACAGCAATTGGCGGGTTGGAATTTAACGAGCCTTCCAATGCCGATCTAGGAATTGAGGGTCTCATTTAATGCCTTAATTTTCGAAGCGTTGCTTATTGGATTCATTGAATGCCTTTTCCGTTTGGTTTGTGCCGTAATGGGGTCGGCGCCCACATCAGACTTGCATCCTCCCCTTTAAATAAATCAAATTTCGTACTCCTGAGAGTTCTACTTTTTACTTGACCCCAATATTTTTTAAACGTCGCTTTTTTTTATAAAAAAAAGTGCGACTCGTGATGGTCGGCTTATCTCTTTTATGCAAGTTAGACTCGGCTTAATATAACCGGGGGCGACCGTTAATAGTCGGCTTATCCTTTAGTGCGAGTTGCGACTCGGCTTAATATAACCAGGGGCGACCGTTAACAGTCGGCTTACCCTTTTGTGCGAGTTGCGACTCGGCTTAGAATAATACGTCGGAACGTCGGGTCATTACCGGGCCAGGGTAATGACTAAAATAATTCGCAAACGATGATTCATTCTTTTGAAAAAGAATTGGCGGCTGTGTCCCGTAGAATGGGCCTGCCTATGTACCCTCCGATCAGGAGGGATCAAGCCGTTCGTAGTTCACATTTACATGTTTATTTAAACTATAGAAAGGACGAGCTGGATATAGCCGAGCTCGCCTGGTGATTTTCAGTAGTTGTAGCGCTTGAGATGCATCGAATTCTAAGATCTCGGCACTGGTTTGCCGCCCATTGTTAAGAGTTCATACACGCCGGGATGGACGACCCTAGACACTATATACGGTCCTTCCCAATTAGCCCCCATTTTTCCGGCGTCCGGTTCGGCGGTATTTTCAAAGACCTTACGAAGGACGAGATCGCCTTCGTCAAAATGCCGATTGTGGACTTTCTTGTTGTAGTACTTGGCTGCGGCGAGCTGATAGTTCTGGATTCGTAGGAGTGCTTTGTCTCGTTCTTCTTCTAACTCATCGAGTCTATCCAAGAGCATCTGACTGTTGAGCGCGGTATTTTGAACGAGCATTGTTCGCCGGAGGCTCGAACTGCCGACCTCAGCTGGTGCCATCACTTCCATCCCGTAGGCTAAGGAAAATGGGGTTTGGTTAGTGGACGTCCTGGGGGTTGTTCGGTAGGACCAAAGTACTCCATCAAGCTCGTCGGCCCAGGCACCCTTCTTGGCGTCTAGTCTTTTCTTAAGACCATCGAGTATGGTTTTGTTGGTAGCTTCGCCTGGCCGTTGCCTTGTGGGTATCGTGGCGTCGACTTGCTTAGTTTGATCCGCCATTTTGCAGAAAAATTTTCGAATTGCAGGGAGATGAACTGCGATCCGTTGTCAGTGACTATTTCATATGGAAGACCGTGGCGACAGATTACGTATTTCCAGACGAAGAGTTGGACGTCCCTAGCTTTGATATTTGCGTAAGACTCGGCCTTGACCCATTTGGTGAAATAATCGGTTAGAACGAGTATATATCGCTTTTGTCTGGAAGTTGGTAGTGGGCCAATGATGTACATCGCCTAGCGCATGAAAGGGTAAGGAGCTATTCTGGCTCGTAGGAGTTCAGTCGGCTGATGAATAATGGGAGCGTGTCGCTGGCATTTTTCACACTTGGCGACGAACTTTTTGCAGTCAGATATCAAAGTTGGCCAGTAATGGCCGTGCTTCTTGATTCGTAGTGCTAAGGCTCGGCCACCTGAGTGATTTCCCCCAGCTCCTTCATGTGTCTCCATCATCACGCGTTCAGTGTCGTCGCCGTGTATGCAAAGCAAAAGGGCTCCTGACGCCGTCCATCGAAGCAAATGATCTTTCATCAAGGTGTAGTGGGCGGCTTTAGCCTTTAATCTCCGCTTAGCCCATTTGTCTGTCGGCACGTTGCCGTCAGCTAGGTATGCTCGGATTTCAACTCGCCAATCTGTCGCGTCGCTGCCGGACGCAGGTTCGCACCCTCGGTGCGTCCTCATCGTTCGATAGGTGGTTCTGATTTCATTGGGCTGGTGGAGTGCGAGACAAGTCTCGGCATGCGTTTCACCTATGCTCGGCGTATCAATGCTTTCTACCGGGATGATTCGTCGCAGATCGGGGTCCGATGTCGAAGCGAGTGCTGCCAAAGCATCGGCCGGAGCGTTGTCCCCTCTGGGGATTTTGATGAGCTCGAATTCGTCAAAACGTTTTGACAGAATCTTGACGACACCGAGGTAGGCTGCCATGGGCTCGCTTTTAGTGTCGTACTCGCTGCTGAACTGGTTGGTGACAAGCTGAGAATCGCAAAAAGCTCGTATCCGTTTGATCTGCATTCCGTTAGCGAGCTTAAGCCCGGCGATGAGTGCTTCATACTCGGCGACGTTGTTGGTTGCTTGGAATCGGAGACGGAAGGATTGCTCCAAAATTTCTCCGGTCGGCGAAGTTAGTCGAATCCCTATCCCTGACCCAAGATGAGAGGATGCCCCGTCCACATGTAGGGTACACCGGGCATCTGACGGATCAGTGGGTGTTGGTTCGGCTTCCCCGAACGGTAGTTCAATCAGAAAGTCAGCGAGTACTTGGGACTTTGCAGCTGGACGAGTTCGATACTCAATGTCGTACTCGCTAAGTTCGATTGCCCATTTTGTTAGTCGGCCCGATTGACTCGGGCTGTGCAGTATAGATCGTAAAGGTTGGTTGGATAGGACAGCGACAGTGTGCGACTGGAAATACGGTCGGAGCTTTCTTGCGGACGTGACGACTGCCACGGCAACCTTCTCGACTGTCGGGTAACGAGTTTCCGCGTCGTCGAGTGATTTGCTTATATAAAAGATGGGTCGTTGCTCTCCTCGATCGTCTTTAACTAGTACACCGCTGACGGCCGACTCTGAGACCGCGATATAAAGAAATAAGATTTCGCCGAGCTCCGGTTTTGCTAAGATCGTTGAACGCGCTGTAACAGGCCTCGGTCCATTCGAACTTGCCCTTTGTTTAGAGAAGCTGGTAAAATGGTAGACACTTGTCGGTTGATCTGGATATAAAACGATTTAGAGCAGCGATCCGTCCAGTTAATCGTTGTACTTCTCTGGCGTTCTTTGGTTGTGGTAGATCAATGATCGCCTTAATTTGCTTCGGGTTCGCCTCGATGCCTCGTCTGGTTACCAGGTACCCAAGGAATTCGCCGGATTTGACTGCAAATGTGCATTTGGCCGGGTTAAGCTTCATCCCATACTTATTAAGGGTATCGAAGCATTGTCGCAGATGAGTGATATGATCCTTTGCGTGCTGTGACTTGACGAGCATATCGTCGATGTAGACCTCCATAGTCCGGCCGAGTTGCTCGGCAAACATCTTATTGACTAATCGTTGATACGTTGCTCCCGCATTTTTTAGGCCGAAAGGCATGACCTTGTAGCAGTACGTCCCTCTATCTGTGATAAATGATGTTTTTTCCTGGTCGTCCTTGTGCATTAGAATCTGGTTGTAACCGGAGAAGGCGTCCATAAAGGTTAACAGCTCGTTGCCTGCAGTCGCTTCGACGAGCTGATCGATTCTTGGCAATGGGAAACTATCCTTTGGGCAAGCCTTATATAGGTCGGTAAAATCGACGCAAATTCGCCACTTTCCATTCTTCTTTTTGACGACCACCGGATTAGCTAGCCACTCTGGATATTTTATTTCCACGATTGACCCAGCGCCGAGGAGTTTGTCAACTTCGTCGTTCACTGCTTGCGATCGTTCAGGGCCTAACTTGCGCTGTTTCTGTTTGACCGGCTTATGCGTTGGGTCGGCATTGAGCTCATGGGTCGTGACACTTGGGTCGATTCCTTTCATGTCAGCCACGCTCTATGCAAACGTTGAGATGTTGGTTTTGAGGAAGAGTATCAACTCGTTCCTCATGGCGGATGTTATCTATGTGCCGATATTTACGCATCGTTTCTTGTCGTTCTCGTCTAGGCTCACCTCCTCGACCGCGGCAACGCCCTGTTGGACGGCAGTCGGCTTTCCGTCTGTCGGTGACGTGCTACTGTCACCGACCCGCTGCTTTGATTGCTATAAATTCTTTCCGGTGCCAAGCTTATGCTCGATCAGGAAACAGGCCCGTGCGATTTGCTGATTGCCACGCACTGATGATATGTTGACGGGACGGCTTTCATCTTGTGGAGCCATGGGGTTCCGAGGATGACGTTGTAGATCGTTGGCTTGTCGATGACCGCGAACCGGAAGTATCTGGCTATCCCCCCAACGAAGATTGGTAAGGTGATGGTGCTGACGGACATAAGATGATCCCCGTCGAAGCCCGTTAAAGAGTGACATTCTGGCATAATGTCCCGTTCGCCGACTTCCATTTTGGCCAACACGTCTCTGAAGATGACGTTGACTGAGCTTCCAGTGTCGATCAATATTCTCGTCACCTCGCTTTCTCCGATCAAGAGTTCGACGACCAATGGATCGTTATGCGGTAAGTCAAAACCTTCTAGATCTTTTCCGTCGAAAGTGATTGGCATGCCTTCAGCCTCGAACCTTGTCGGCTAAGATTTCGTCATTTCAGCTTTCTTAGTATAATCTCTGATCGCTCTGACCGAATCGTTGCATCCGGCTAGCCCGCCCATTATCATGTTGATTCGTCGTATCGTCGGAGGGCGTTGGTCGGGCTTGCGGTCTGTATGCGGTCGTTTTTCGTTACCGCTGTCTTCGCGCCGTTCGGTGAGTAGGTTCTGAATTTCCATTTCGTCTTCGCTTTGGTCGGCTAGTACCTTTGAATCCTTGACGAATTTTCGGGCGTTATATTCGGCGCGCTTGGCGTCACTTCGTCCAGGTCGGGTTGTCTTGCTTCTGTCGGGCTCGACGACTATTGCCCCTTTTTTGTATCGCTCCATCAAGACCTTCTGGAGGTAATGACACTCGTCAGTTGCGTGGGTGGTACTCTGATGGTAGTCGCAGTACGGGGTTGCACTATTTTCACCTCCCTCTTTCCGTATATACTTGTTTTCGCCGATCGCAAAGGTTCGGCGAGTTCGATCTTGGTTTTTGACGAAATGTTGTCGAGGCTTGACGTAGTCAACCTTTGGAGCCACGGCTACTGGCTGTTTGGGTATCGCACTTGCCTCCGAAGAATGCTTCTTAGCATTGATAGCTTTCTCTTCCTTGAGCCCAATGTGTTTTGCGGCTCAGAGTAATGCCTCGGCTACGGTCTCGATGTGTGTTAAAGACAGCTCTTCCTTGAACCGAGATTCATACCAGAGCGCATTTCGAAGTGCGACAATTGCGGCAGCGTCCGGAATTGAAATGTTGACGTAAACTTCCTTGAATCGCCCTATAAAGGACCGAAGCGATTCACCCTTGTGCTGAGTTAAGGCGTATAAGTCGGCATGGGAATTCTTATCCTCGAACAAAACAGAAAACTGCTTCAAAAATTCGGTTATCAATTTCCTGATACTATCAATTGATCCGGGTGGGAGTCTCGAGAACCAGCTCAATGCGGTTCCTGTTAGATGCTCGGCGAAAACTTGACAAGCTCCAGCGTCGTATTCGGCCGGGCTGAACTGTAAAGGGCCGAGGGCTACGCCAAAGGTGAGTAAGAAATCTCGCGGGTCGACCGTTCCGTCATAGTGACCCAACCGTGGCTTGACTGCCCGTCTGACCGTCGTCGTAGCGAGTCTTCGAGAGAACGGAGTTCGCTGTGTTGCTTCGAGCATAAGTCCGACTTGGGGTGCCTTATCCGTTGATTTTTGAATCATTGCGGCCATTTCTTTCATTTGCTCTTTGATTTCTTTTAGCTCGGCGTCCTTCGTTAGATCGGTTATGTCGTTATTTCGCTCGATAGGGTGCTGGGCAGGATTACGTCCTAACCCGCTGGTTTGCACATACGGCCCTGGCGTTGTTCTTACCGAGGTGAAGTTCACTGGATTGAGCCGAGCGTTGTTGAGATGGTTGATTTCATCTTGCGAGTTAAACTGTGCCGCAATGAGTGCATCCAAACGGTTGTTTGTTCGCTCTTCCTGCTGGTCAAGGCGTGTTAAGATTCCTCGGAACAGCTCGTCGATGCTAGAGAGGGCTGGTTGTTGAGCAAAGAAAGTTGTGTCGGCGCCTGTGGTGCCTCTGCGGTCGCAGGGGTCGTCAAATTTGTAGCTATGACGAAGGTCTCCGGACTTTCTACTGTCACGGTCTTTCTTGGAGCGTCCGGCGTGGGAAGGACTGTCTGCTCCGCTTGATCCGTTGCCGGGGTGATCGTTCCCCCCGACGAGCTTGCTTCTTTGCTTCTTTCCTTGTCAATTACTGTCATCTCGTCCAGTCGGTGTAGGTCCGTTCTTCAATTTTTTAGAAAACTTTGACTTGGCTCCCCCTTCCTGGCACGCCAAATTGTTGATGTCCCTTTCGGTCACAATTAGTATGTTTAGTTCGGTCAAAGAGGGTCGAAGTTCTCTTCTATTATATTGATGTCGAAACACAAAAGACGGGCTACAACGCGACTTAAACGGGTTACAAAAATAGACGAGGATGGTAGACGAGCTGATATCTCGTCGATTCTCCGAGCTATGAGCTTAGAACCGTTGTCTTTTGCTTGGACGAGCTAGGCTCTTGTACTTGCTGTACGAATTCTCCTGCTTTTTCTCCGATCCCCTTTTCTAAAGGCCGTACTCCCGTATTTATAGGGAATCGTGTCGGTTCGTCTAGGAAAAATACCATAATACCCTTTTCTCTCGAAAGGGATATTTATGGGCTTTTTCCTGGGCCGGGCCCTTTTGTTGGGGTTGGATCTACCCCTAACACTTTGGCCGCAAACGCAAACGCAAAAGCAGCTATACTCTGTATTTAAACCTTGTATGTGTTATGGTTTGTTGAATAACAAAGGTTAATGGTCCATTAAGTAACAATATAATAATGAATAAGTGAAATAGTATAAAACAAAGAGATGTACGCTTTTGATGTATATAGTTTGGCGACTAGATGATAATTAAGTGCGACTAGGCTTCCGTAATTCTGATTTGCCAAGAGTGGATAATTTTGGTTTAATTCGGTTTCCTTTATCTCCAACTTCAGCATGTGTATTGGACATTTGGACTGTAAGATATTTTGTTTTTCTCTTGCGATTTGGATTATACTAATCCATGATAGGTGGCTACTTTCTTCAATAATTTCTGGTTCAGTTCAGTTTCATCAATCTCCAACTTCAGCATGTGTATTGGGCTTTAATAACAAAGACAGTTGGCTGAGCTTCTGTAATATTAATTTGTAATGCCACTAAAAATATAACCTTTCTAAAAATATATAAAACCTTAAACAGTATTTTTTTTATTTTTTTTTATATACTACTTCTTTAAACAAATCTGTCACGGCTTTCATTACTTATCAAGAATATAAAATGATAAGTGACTGTCGATCGGTAGGTTCATTTACACAGAGCAGACCCGGTTCTAATTAAGCTAGTTTTGGAGGAGCTTGAACTCATAACCCACATTATTTTCGCTCGTCTTTTGTAATGTTAAATATATTAAAAGTGAATAACATGTATATTCGTGATCGATCTATTATAAAATACGTTTTATCAAAAAAATAAAAATAAATAATAAGTATATTGGTGATCGACCATAAAAGATTGGGTTTCCTACAAGATTTAATAGCCAAGAAGTTCTGGTCCAACCAGCCTACTATGAGTCATAACTTATGACAGATAAGGACATTTATCCTCGTGAAAAAGGTGTTTGTTCAACGACGAGGATAAATAGCAACGCACAACAAGGGTTGAGCATCAGTACCTACACTTAAACATACATCATCAACTCCAAAGTGAGAGAGAGAGAGAGAGAGAGATCATGGCAATGGCAACGAAGTTAGTTTCTACTTTGGCCATCTTTTTCATCCTCGTTCTCGTCATCTCTGGTACACTAACACACTCCGTAGTATTCTCAAAGTTTATGATTCTCACGATACATAGTGTATTTCTCGCAGTCATATATATGTGAATTTTTATTTGCTTAAATTAATGTGCATGCAGAAACGCGTGGGACAGAAGCCCATGGTGACGCGTGCCTGAAAGAATACGATGGCGAATCTGGTTTCGCCTTGTGCGCGCCTCTGATATACCCGCCGTTTTGTTATACAAGGTGCAGATCGGACAAGGGTGCTAAAAGTGGTAGATGCGTCCGGGGAGCCGTAGATCTCATGCCTATATGCTTATGCGACTACTGTGGCGGAGAAATTGGACCGTTTATAAGACAAGTTTGAATCTTGCAAGTGTCATATGGTTTGCTTTGAATCAAGGATGATAATCCAATAAATAAATAATGTAACGATGAATAATAAAATAAAATAAATAAATAATCTTGCCTAGGTTGTTGTTATTATTCTGATTGGCACGGATCATTTTTTTTTTTTTTTTTTCTAAAAATCAAGAATAATATTGGTCATAAATCGTAATATTCTAATCCAACGGAGTATAATTTTTCAGAAAATTAGATCATTCATATACGACAAGGGAAATAGATCTTACGGTGTCCGATTAATTTGCGGCTGATCCAACGGTTAATAATTAACTCTAGTTGTGACCAAAACAAACACAGTTTAATAGATTACGATCTAACCACGAAGTGGGTCTCTTCTCTCCTCCTAGTTTTTTTTTGTTTGATATAAACGAGAGACAATAATAGAGTTCAAAAAAAACAATAACAAAAATCTAAAAATAGAATCTCTTGTGGATTTAAAAGAATGAAATAGAGATGTCGACCGTTTTGTCAAAAAACAAAAAAAAAAGAGATGTCGACCGAAAAAAAGGAAATAGAAATAATGGAGCTTCAAAATGACCACGTGAAAAAACGTCAGTACCTGCAAGGCAATCCAGAGATATAGATTTGACAAATCTAGAAAGGACCGTTACTGTCATACATAGGCCATGAATGGAAGCATGTTAAAAGCGGTTTTCAAAAATTTTTTAGCAAATCCGCACATATGACATCATTCACAAAAGAATTTGCCTTTTTTGCGTTTTTCTAAAAAAAAAAAAAAAAAAAAAAATTTGCGGATTGTCCAGTGTATTATAACATGGACCGCTTTTCAAAATAACAATGCTGTTTAACCAGCGGTTTTCAGACCGCACTGGATTAAAACTATTATTTTATTGTATCTTTAATATACTCTCATAAAAAAAATAAACAAATTAACAAAGAAAAAATAATCTATCTTTGTGTTCTTGTTTTTCCTTGCGTTGGTAATCGAAGACTAAACAATTTTGTAACCAAAGCAGAGCTGAAGAGTATCCGCCGGAGGATCGTAGTAATCACCTGATGAAGAATCGGAGTCGGAGTAATAGCCAGGCGGTGTCCACTGAACGCCGACGCCAACGACGAGAGGGTGAGAGGAGAAGCGGTTGTGAAAGAGTATGTCGTGGATCCATTGGCCGATGACGGAAGAGGAGACGGTGGAGATGTGCCGGGCGACGGCGCTGAGGACATTTTTGCTTCGATCTAATCAAATCAATAAAGAATCTTTCTTTCACAAGAAGAAGAAGAAGAGAATGTGGAGAAAAAGGTGGGACAAGAGAGAGAGAGAGGTAGTGATTTGGTACCACCGAGACTAGAGAGAGTTTAGAGTTTTGGACAATGGAGTTATGTTTTTGTGTTCCATCAAAACATTGATCTTTGTGAAAACTAGATGAAATTAAAATTGGACGGTTAAGATGCATGTAACCACTAGCCAGGGCTAGCTTTTTCACATTATCAGGCCAGGCACGTGTGACGTCGTGCATAGTGTTTGTGACCGTTCAGCTTAACCCAACCATAGATAATTACTTATTTGAATAATGATTTTGTAGAGATCTCAAATTTTGAATTAAAGGAAAAAATTTCGGATCAATATAGTTAATTCATAATAACTTAGTAATATGTATTTTCATAGTAACTTAGGTATTTAAAGTTCATATATAACTGTATGAAAATGTTTCTTAGTTAAAAAAAAAAAATATCTATACTAATTATTTATTAATACAAATTAAGATAATTAATTATTAATATATAAATATATAAAATCCGCACTGCAAATAGTTCTTTTCACCAATCAAACATTATTCTGTACCGCTTATTTTGTACAAACCGCACTTGTCCCGCAAATATATTTCTCCCGTACGTACCGCAGTTGAACCGTACCGCACTGTAATACCGCTTTCCCCGCACAACCAAAACCGCGGTTACCATTCGGACATAGTATTTACTATTTGTTTGTTTCTTTCCTTTTTCTTGGTTCAGTATGTTATTTTGTTTATGAAGTTAATATATTTATACACAATTTTACAAATAAAATCCATAAATCTTAATAATAAGTCAATATATAGCAATTGTTGATCATAAACCTATATATATATATATATGTATATTTAACTTATATTATACGGCCTAGATTGTAGGAAAACAGGATTCGTTTTTCTTTGTTTTTTTTGTTTGTATTAAAGTAAATAATATTATGTTTTTTTTGTTTGTATTAAAGTATATAACATGTATATATATTGGGTGATCGACTATAAAATTAAGATAGGGTTGCGTACAAGTTTTTTTTATAGCCAAGAGGTACTGGTCCAGCCTACTAGATTTTTAGTGATGACAAGCTAGCGACAATTATCCTCGTGATAAATGTGCTCTCTCAACGACAAAGATAAATAGCACCATATAACAAGGGTTGATCATCAGTTTCAGTACCTACATTTACACATACATTATCAACTCAAAAGTGAAAGAGAGAATGGCCATGGCAACTAAGTTAGTTTCTACTTTCGCCATCTTTTTCTTTCTAGCTCTGGTGATCTCTGGTAAATTAATAAACTTTGTAGTATTCTCGCATATTTCATAGGATACATATTGTATTTCTTGCAGTCATATATGTAAATTTTCATTGTGCTTAAGTATATCTATATTTGTGCAGAAATGCCTAAGACAGAAGCGCATGATGAACAGTGCCTCAAAGAATACGTCGATGCGCCTCCAAGCTTTTGTACGGCTAGGATATATCCGTCATTGTGTTATTATAAATGCCAATCTGACAAAGGCGCCAAAGGTGGGAAATGCTACCGAAAAATCGGGGGAGATGACAATCCACTTATATGCTTCTGCAACTTCTGCAGCGACAAACCTACCGATCAGTTTCTAAGCTATGTTTGAATCTTGCATGTGTAATGAAAGAATCAAAGGTAATTTGGCCCAAGAAATAATGTAACAATGAATAATTAAAATAAAAATAAGAAACGCTAGACGTTTCACGTTTGCTTGTGAATTATTATTACTAATTAATGTCCTATAATGATGATGAGTGATAGATATATGTAAAAACGAGTCGGATCGAAAACCAAGCACCACTTCTATCATGATCCAAACCAGAAGAAGAGATGGCATGCATCCTCTCGAGTGTCATTAACTTCAAGCATTATGTTTTGGCATGTACCCTACATATTAATAAATTCCTCATTTTCAAATAAACTAAAATTCTAATAATCACCATCATCATCATCATCATCATCATCATCATCATCATCATCATCCACTGTCTTTTAGATCCTCCATATAAGCATCACCAAAGTCCGATTAAGCTCATATATATAAGCATCCCACGACCTCCATCACCAAAGTCCGATTGAACTCATATAATCATCAACAAAGTCCGATCAAGCTCATATAAGCATCAACAAAGTCCAATCGAGCTCATACACCTCCAACCAACTACTACAAAAGAAAATATTGTGAAGACCAACATGTAAGAACTGCCGACGTTAAAGTTTTTTTAATTTCCATTTCTATAGAGAGGGTTTCGAATTTGTTGTGTTGTATTGAAGATTAGCATACTCCTTTAGGACACAAAGGAGAAACTAGTTTTCAATAAGCACACGTTGTGGCCACAACCGCAAACGCAAAAGCTGCTACTCTGTACTACTAAAAACTCGTATGTGTCATGGTTTGTGTAATAATAAAGGTTAATGGTCCACTAATTAACAATATAATAATAAATAAGTGAAATATAAAGCAAAGAACCGTACGACTTTGTCTTAAGTAATTATATACTTTGGCATCATTTGACTAGATGATAAGTGCGAGTCTGCTTCCGTAATTCTGATTTGTCAAAAGTGAAAATTTTTTTTGTTTAGTTCAGTTTCCTTTATCTCCAACGTTAGCATGTATTCGTTTTTTCATGATTTGTACTAATCCATGATAGGTGGCTACTTTCTTTACTCATATCTGTTTCAGTTCAGTTTCATTAGTCTTCAACTTAAGCATATTGTTTATATTGTTCTTCTATAAACAATTTTGTCACGCTTTTCGTGACTTATCAAGAATCAAGAATACGAAAAGATAGCAGACGGGGTTCTAAGCTGGAGTTGGAGCTTGGAGGTGCTTGAACACGAGGCCTACAATATTTTTACAAAAAAAATAAAAATATATATTATACGGTCCAGATTGTAGAAAACATAATACTTTTAAATATGGTATAAAAGTAAATAACGTGTATATTGGTGATTGGTGATCGACTATAAAGGATAGGGTTGCGTACCATAAATGTTTTTATATCCACGAGGTTCTGGTCCAGCCTAGTAGATTTTTATTGATGACAAACTAACGACATTTATCCTCGTGAAAAATGTTTCGTCTCAACGACAAGGATAAATAGCACGTACCACACCAAGGATTGAGCATCAATACCTACAATTACACATACATTATCAACTCCAAAGTGAGAGAGAGACAATGGCCATGGCAAAGAAGTTAGTTTCTGCTTTTGCCATCTTTTCCATCCTTGTTCTGGTTATCTCTGGTAAATTAAACTAACAAACTCCGTAGTATTCTCGCCAAATTTGTTTATCTTTATGATTCATATGTAGAATTAGGATGGCCATAGTATATCTCTTGCAGTCATACATGCATGCATGTGAATCTTCATTTGCTTAAATATACGTGTATCTATATATATGTGCAGCGATGCCTGGGACAGAAGCGCATGATGATGACGACTGCCTGAAAGAATACGGTGGTAATGTTGGTTTCCCCTTTTGTGCGCCTCGGATATTTCCAACCATATGTGCTAGAAGGTGCATAGAGGACAAGGGTGCTAAAGGTGGGAAATGCGTATGGGGAGATTTCGATGTTAAATGCTTATGCGACTTCTGCAGCGCCGAATCTTCTGATCAGTTTATCAGACAAGTTTGAATCAATTTATTGCATTGTGTAATGGGTTTGCGTAATAATCCAATTGAAGTAATGTAACGAATGAATTAAGTAAAATAAAATAAAGAAACCTAGGCCTTGCCTGGGTTGTTTTATTATTCTGATAGTTACAGATCTTTTTATTTTGTAGAAAACTAAAATTATAATTAGAACATGAGGTAATTCATACTATATAAGACAAGGGAAAAAAATCGTTTCCTGTTCGATTATTTTACGGCTAACTATCCAACGGTTAATAATAATTAACTCTAGTTGTGACGTATGTGACCAAACAAACACAGTTTAATAGATCGGAGTTGCTACTTCGGTTTTTCTCAGCCTCTCTAATTATAAAAAAAAAAGGATAAGTTTTGTTCGACCAAACAAACTATGAGTCTCATTAAATTCGTTTTGAAGTAAAGTACTACTGACTACATATTATTAAGCTCGCGAGAAATTCTCAAAATATGATTTTAATTGTTTCATAATTGACTGTTTTAATCCAATGTGATTATTAATTGTAAATAGATTTTGAGTCTTGATTTATTTGTTATCCCTCCAAATATCAGAAATTTTCATATAGTTTATTCACCGGTAGGAGTTAAATATTTTGAGGTTAAACTTTTTGGTTATTGAATCCTACTCGTAGTCATTTTTTTTTACCATTTACATACAATATACATATCTGGTTTGATATAAACGAAAGCCAACAAAAGAGTTTAAAAAAACAAAAACAAAAATCTATAAATAGAATATTTGTGGATTTTAAATGATCAAAATAGAAATGTCGGCAACGAAAAAAATCGTGTTCACCTGCAACTCAGTCCACAGATCTAGTAGATTTGACAAATCTAGAAAGGACCGTTACTGTCGTAAAGATTTCTTTTATTTTCTTTCCTTTTTATTGGTTCCGAATGTAATATTGTTTATGATATTATAAATAAAATTCCATAAATTTTAATAATAACTCAATAGCACTCGTTGATCAGAAAACAAAAAACCTAGAGCTTCAAATTTTTATCTTTTTATCTTTTTTTTTTTAGCTTGTAGCTTTGGAAAGTTCAGCCGGCTATGATTATTAGGGCCAGCTCCATATTTTTATAGGGTAAAAACATTAAAAAAAAAAAAATTTCATACATTTCTACAATTCTGTCACTATTTTCTTGACTTAACAAGAATACGAAAAGATAAGTGAGAATCGTTAGGCTCATTTACATATAACCAGACGCGGTTCTAAGCTACTGTTGGAGGAACCATATTATACGGCCTAGATTGTAGACAAGCAGGATTTTTATTTTATTTTTGTATTAAAGTAAATGAAACGTATATTGGCGATCGACTATAAAATTAAAGATAGGGTTGCCTACAAGATTATTTTATAGCCAAGACGTTCTGGTCCAACCTACTCGAAGATTTTTAGTGATGACAAGCTAGCGACAATTATCATCGTGATAATGTGCTCTCTCTCAACGACAAAGATATATAGCACATACCACAAGGTCCACAAAAACGGTTGATCATCAGTACCTACACCTACACATACATTATCAACTCCAAAGTGAAAGAGGGAGAGAGACAATGGCCATGACAACGAAGTTAGTTTCTACTTTTGCTATTTTTTTCTTCCTCGTTTTGGTGATCAATAAACTCAGTAGTATTCTCGCATATTTATTTAACTTTATGATTCATAGGATCCATAGTGTATTTCTTGCTGTCATATATGTACATCAATATTTGCTTAAGTATCTATATTTGTGCAGAAATGCCTAAGACAAAAGCACATGATGAGGAGTGCCTGAAACAATACGTCGATGCGCCTCCAAACTATTGTACGGCTAGGATATATCCGTCATTGTGTTATTATACGTAATGAAATAATCAAAGGTAAGTGGTCCAAATAATTATGTAACAATGAATAATTAAAAGAAAAATAAGAAACGCTAGACGTTTCACGTTTGCTTGTGAATTATCATTACAATATATTTCATAATGATGATAAGTGGAAATATGTCGATCTCCTTAAAATCGATCTCGCACAAGCTAGATCAAGCTGTGTCACGAATATTTCCATTTATTTTCCTTTCTTTCAGCCTTGGATACGCAAACCAAGTTGCAAAAATCGCTTTCTTTCTTTTTGTTTTCTACTTATGATGCTTGTACCAGATTGGCTTCAGCTGTATACCATGAATAAAATGGGGTTAGATGTGATTTCGGTTTCCGTAATTCTGATTGTTACGGAATTACGGGTGAATAAGAGATCTTTTACTTAAAAAAAAAACTAGATAACTTATATATATAGGAGATTAATAAAAAAAATGCTCACGAAAGAACTAAAACTAATACTATTAAGCGGCCGATTAATTTTGTTTGCGAAGTTATTTAGTAAACGACCTATTAGGTTATGTGCAACCAAGCTGGTCTCAATAGAAATTTCTTGGACCGCAAGGTGCTGGTTTTGGTTTACTCTGCGTGGCTTATGCTCTTATATGATCATCAGTCTTTATGTTTTTCAACCTTTGACTTGGACTTTGCTCGTACTGTTGATTTATTGGACATGGGAGCGACATAGAGAGACCTAGGATGAACTCTTGTAATACTCTCTGTCATGTCTCTTATAGGCTAGCGACCCTTTTGACAAAAGAACTGAAAGAATGTTGGTTGGTCGCATGTATGTAGAACCAGTCGGGTCAAAAACCAAGCACCAGTTCCATCATGATCCAAATCAGAAGAAAAGATGGCATCCTCTCGAGTGTCATTAACTTCAAGCATTATGTTTTGGCATGTACTCTACATATTAATATATTCCTCATTTTAAAATAAACTACAATTCTAATCATCATCATCGTCATCATCATCATCATCATCATTCACTCTCTTTTAGATCCTCCATATAAGCATCACCAAAGTCTGATTAAGCTCATATAAGCATCCCATGACCTCCAACACCAAAGTCCGGTCGAGCTCAATAGCTCATACACCTCCAACCAACTACAAAAGAAAATGTTGTGAAGACCAACGTGTAAGAACTGCCGACGTAAAGTTTTTTTTATGTCGGTTTCTTAGAGAGGGTTTCGAATTTGTTATGTGTTGTATCGAAGATTAACATACTCCTTAAGGACACAAAGGAGAAACTAGTTTTTTAGCAGTACACGTTGTGGCCGCAAACGCAAAAGCTGCTACTCTGTATTAAAATCTCGTATGTGTCATGGTTTGTGTAATAACCATAAAGGTTATGGTCCACTAATCAATGATATAACACTTCACGTTTCACAAAAAATATTATTTTGATACTTTTTTTTGTTACAAAAAGAATTTTATTTTATGTTTTCAATCAATTTTTAAAATTAAATATTTATTTTAGTTTCTATTATTTGAGTTTATTATGTAGAAAAAGAAAACATTTTAGTGTATTTATAGAAAGTAAAACATAAATTTAAATAATTTTTTTAATTTGTGTGTATTATATCAAAATAATATTTTTTTGAAAGAGCGATTAGTAAATAAGTGAAATATAAAACAAAGAACCGTATGACCTTGTGTTAAGTAATTATATATATACTTCGGCATCCTTCAACTAATTAAGCATATTGTTCTTTTTTTTTTTTTGGTTCAAAGTTTATAATATTGGAGGTGCTTGAACACAATATTTTTATAAAAATAATATATATATATATATATATTATACGGTCCAGATTGTATAATTAAACAGAATACTTTTAGATTTGGTATTAAAGTAAATTACATGTATATTGGTGATCGGTGATCGACTCTAAAAGATAGGGTTGCGTACCATAATTTTTTTTTTATATCCACGAGGTTCTGGTCCGGCCTAGTAGATTTTTAGTGATGACAAACTAACGACGTTTATCCTCGTAATAAATGTTTTGTCTCAATGACAAGGATAAATAGTACGTATTATCAAAATTAATTTTTGGAAATCAAAAATTACAACTTAATTAAATTAAGATCCGAGTTTTATGAAAAAATTTGTTTAATATTAGATTTGTAACAGTAATTAATATATTTAATATCAGTTTCGATTTTGGAAAATTGGTTAATCATTTTAATATTTTAGTTTAAATTTTATAAATTAAATTTAAATACCAATGACAGTCTTGTAAATAAGTTTGAAATTGAGGATTTATTTCATAATTGTACTTGAAAAATGTATATATAGATGTTAGAAAATGAGATAATTCATAGTATAAGACAAAGGAAATAGATCATACGGCATTCGATTAATTGACGGCTAATCCAACGGTTAATAATAAACTCTAGTTGTCACGTGTGAAACAAACAAACAAACACAGTTTAATAGATTTTATTCTCTTCCGTAAGAGAAGAGAAAGAGAGAGAGATGGGTATATCCGGTTCAAAGCGAGTCAAGACGATACTATCCAACTCGCCAGAGTTCGACTCGGCTTGTGACTCAGCATACGAGGAGTCTCTATCTCTCGCACAGCATGCTTTCGCCGGAGTTCGTCCTTACCAGCTCCTCTCCGCCGGAGCTCACATCCACCGGAATCTTTCCTCTCTCCGGTTCCCTCTAACCACGAAGTGGGTCTCGTCTCCTCCGAGTCAATCCCAAGTCGACTCAGCTCTCCGTGTCACCATCTCTCGAGTTTCTGCGGCGGCGGAGGATGAAGACGATGAGATCCTCCTCCGATCAGAGGAGTTCAAGGAATGGGCTTTGGAGGTTTTCACTGAATCCGTTGTGGGAAACGCGAGGAAGACGATAGCGAGTCGGATACCATTAGGAATCATCGGAATCGCTGGGATCGGAGCGGTGACTCGGTCGAGTCAAAACATGATCGGAGCAACCATTGGTGTGTATGCGATCGGAGTTGCTACTTCGGTTTTTCTCAGCCTCTCTAATTAAAGAAAAAAGATTAGTACTTAAGTCTGGTTTTAATAAAAGTTGGTGTAGATTTTTAACAATCATATAACATCATCCGTTTCATTAACCAAACAAAAAAGTATGATTATCATCGGTTTGCTAGTAATTTGTAAATACCTTTTCACTGTTTTAATCCAGTCCACATGTAAACAGACAATAATGTTATTACTAGTAATTGTAATTTGTAAAATATATTGAACCTTATTAAACGAGAGTCAGACAATAATAGAGGTAGAAAACAAATATAAATATCTGAATTTTTTCGTTTGAAAGAAAGAAATAATGGAGCTACCACGTGAAAAACGTCTTTTACTGCAAATCCAGAAATACTAGATTTTATTACAAATCTAGAAAGGACCGTCGCTGACACTGTCATAGACATTTTTTTTTTTCCTTGTTTGGCTCCGAGTGTTATTCGTACTTATCTAGTTAGTATACATAATTTTAGAGAATTTGTTAAAAATGCCTCTTTTGATATATCCCTTTTCAAAAATACCCTCTTTTTTGGCTATTTTTATTTTTGCCCTCTTTTAATTTTTAATGACCATTTTACCCTTATATGAAAATTATTTTATTCAATAAAAAAAAAACAAAAATTTTTCCGCCAAAAAATTTCCGACATATTTTCCCGTCAAAAAATTTTCGAAAAAATTTTCCCGCCAAAAATTATTTTGACAAAAAAATTTGATAAAAAATTTCGACAAAAAAATTTTCCCGCCAAAAAAAATTTACAAGGTTTTTAAAAGGTTTTATAAGGTTTCTACCTTATAAAAGCCTTATAAACACCTTATAAACATCTTGTAAAGGCTTTTACAAGATTTTTTAAAGAGTTTTAAAAGGTTTTTTAAACAACTTGTAAACGTTTTTACAAAATTTTTAAAATGTTTTTAAAAGGTTTTAAAAGGTTTTTAAAAGGTTTTCAAATGGTTTTTAAAAAAAATTTAAAAGGTTTTTAAACACCTTGTAAACGCTTTTACAACGTTTTTAAAAACCTTATAAAAGTTTTTGTAAGATTTTTAAAAGTGTTTTAAAAGGTTTTTAAACACCTTGTAAATGCTTTTCCTGTGGGAAGGTTGTTAAAGGGTGGGGACCAGGGTTCGAGGAACGCTTGGTACACCAATAACCTACTGTGGATTTGGATGAATAGTTCCATTTGCCCAGTGAAGGGTTAGGATCGATGCCCTGCAGGGCCAGCTTGGGGTCCGTTGGAGCGGCTAGCACCTTGGCGTTCCTCGAACCCTGGTCCCCACCCTTTAACAACCTTCCCACAGGACAAGCTGTCACCAATTGATCTGCCGCTCAATTATTAAAAGCATTTACAAGGTGCTTAAAAACCTTTTAAAAGCATTTACAAGTTTTTTAAAAGCATTTACAAGGTTTTTAAAAGCGTTTACAATGTATTTAAAAACCTTTTAAAAACATTGTAAACGCTTTTAAAATTTTAAAAGCGTTTACAATGTTTTTAAAAGGTATAAATTTCAATATTTTTGGCGGGAAAAATTTTTGATTTTGGTGGGAAATTTTTTTTTTGGCGGGAAAGAATTTTTTTTTCGGGAAAAATTTTCAGTTTTGGCGGGAAAAAAAATTTTTGGCGGGAAATTTTTTTGGCGGGAAAATATTTTCGATTTTGATGACTGTACATTCTTGCTGTCACTCAAAAAAGGGTAATTTGGTCATTTTGTATATAAAGAGGGGTAGTTTTAAAAATGGTTAACATGAAGGGGTATTTTTAAAAAGATGTATGGAAAAAGGGGCATTTTTGAGAATGCCCCATAATTTTACAAAAAAGAAGAAAAAAAACAAAAAAAAGTTTAACTTAAGCATGTATATATTGGGTGTTTTTTTTGAAAGAAATGGCACTGGATTAAGCTTCTGTAATTTTTTACATGCAACTAAGTAATACTTAGATTAGATATAATATAAGTGGTTACTTTTTTTTAACAATCGGTAGGATTATTTGCATGCATGGCAGTTCGAAGCCAAGTGTTAGAGGAGCTTGAGCAAGTGGCTCATGGAGGAAAACAGTTTTTAAGCTTTAATTTGTAGTAATAAGTTAATAACAGTCCTGGTTGGGTCTACTACAAAAATAATGCATAAGGCCATAGTGATGACAGGTAAATGACTTGTGGTCACGAGGCTCCACACAACAACCGATAAAAAATAAATACGACGACAATAAGTGCTGCTGAGCATGAGTCCATTTACATACGCATCAAATTCAAAGTGAAACAGAGAGAATAGAGACTAATCAGAGAGAAGATGGGCATGGCAACGAAGTGATCAGTTTCTACATTCGCCATCTACTCTGTTTGTCTCTGGTAAATTATTGTAACTTACTACTCACATATTTGTTGAAATTTGGGGGTTCATACGATCCAATCCATTAAAGTATTTCTAAGCTCCGTGATCGCAGCAACTTTTCATTATATGTGCTGAAATTTATCTGAGCAGAAATAGCTGAGATAGGAGCTCAGGATGGTAGCCAGTGTCTAAAAGAATACAGCGGTGCGCCTTTAAGCTATTGTACGGCTAGGATTTATCCGTCGCTGTGTTATCATAATTCATAAGTGCCGTTCGGTAAAGAGCGCGAAAGGTGGAAAATGCAATGGTCTTAAATGTTTCTGCGATTTCTGCAGCGGCACACCTTCTGTCTGCGATCAGTTTCTAAGCAATGTTTCAATCTTGCATGTCATGCATGTGTAATGGTTTGTGTAATAATGAAGGTAAATGGTCCAACAAAAAGTGTAATGATGATAAGTAAAATCCAAATAAAGAAACGTTAGACTTTAGTTACTAGAAGACATGAAGTTATATATACGTGAGAGAGACTCCGGTTTCTGTAAATCTGATTGTCACTCACGAAATGAACAAGAGATCTTTGAAATACTAGATGACTGATAAACGTTTTAATTATTAATAATAATTATAATAATAGGTCTGAAATCTAAATGGTAACACATATACTGAAATGGTTGAAGAATTGGAAGATAACCAAAAATGTTACAACATTTGATAATCAGAGAAATTGAGGAAAAATTTGAGGAACTCGAAGAATTAGTGTAATCGATGAAATTAGAATATGTGTATATTTTTACAAAATTCACTGTGGATTTTTCAAAAATAATTAGGTTTTAAAAGTTTTCTTTTTCTTTTGTCGGATGTCAGCTTTTTATATGTGTACAGTATTAGGTGTTTTGTCGTGTTGTACATAGGATAATGGGGTCCTTTTCATAAAAAGTCACGTAATAATCTTATTTAAACATATAAACACAAAAATAACATAACACTATTTAATAAATTTTCTTTAAAAATGACAATTTTAATAAGATTCGTTGTTTTCTTTGTCAAAACTTTGCTAGTCCCCAAATTCACCCAGAGTAGGTCTCCTAGAAATATATATACAGTATGTCAAACCGATTTAAACCGGAACAAAACCTATATATTCCGGTTAATTTGAAGAGTATGGTGATGACTAATGGCAGCTGTTGACTCGTGGTTCTCGTGGTAATTAGTTTATAAATAGCACCACATCAATTGTTGAGCATCAGTACCTTTACACATAATAATTAACCCGAAATTAAAAAGAGAGACAAAGAGAGAGAATGGTCATGGCAACGAAGTTAGTTTCTACTCTCGCCATCTTTTTCGTCCTCGTTCTGGTGATCTCTGGTAAACTAACAAAACTTCGGTATTCTCGCATGTTTGTTTTTAACTTTATGATTCATAGGATCCATACATATATATATTTCTCGAAGTCATATATGTGAATCTTCATTTGCTTAACTATATGTGTAATCTATATATATTATTTGTGCAGAAATGCCAGGGACAGAAGCTCATGCTGAAGAGTGCCTGAAAGAATACGGTGGTGATGTTGGTTTCCAATTCTGTGCGCCTCGGATATTTCCGTCGTTCTGTGTTTCAAGGTGCCAAGCAGACAAGGGTGCTAAAGGTGGTAAATGCACCTGGGGAAGTGACGGTGTTAAATGCTTATGCGACTTCTGCGGCGAAGAACTTACCGAACAGTTTATAAGACAAGTTTGAATCTTGCAAATGTCATGGTTTGCATAATAATCCAAGAAATAATGTAACGATGAATAATAATATAAAGCAACGACTTTGCTTTTTGGGTTATATCGGCTTCCGTAATTTTGATTGTTACATGTGAACAAGAGATCTTTTAATTTTAAAATTAGTAATTTATATGAGATTCTTTTTTAAACTCACGAAATATAAATATTTTTGTCGGCCACAAAAACTCACGAAATATCTAAATCTTATAAATATTGGTCATAAATCGTAATCTTCCGAAGGATTATAATTTATATATGTTTAATGAATCATATACGACAAGAAAAACATCATATGGCGTCCGATTAATTTTAAGACTAATAGTAGTTAACTTCTGTTGAGTCATGTGACGTACTGACGTGTGAACAACTTCACAACAGTAATCGTCGGAATCGCTAGGATCGGACGCGGTCAAAACACGATCGGAGCAGCGTTTGGAGTTGCTACTCAGATTTTTTTTTCTCAGCCTCCTAATTAAAAAACGATTACTTTTGTTTTTCTCTTTTTTATTGAACTGATGAACTATGTTGTAATCTTATCTTTTAACTCTTAAAACTCTATGGCCTAACAAATCAGCCATGTTTCTTTCATTTTATGTATTTTCAATAGAATACTTTTTATTACAAATACATTACATGTATGTTAGTGATCTACTATAGAAGATATTATTGCATGCCTACAAGTTATTTTTATCCAAGAGGTTCTGGTCCAGCCTACTAGAGATTTTTAGTGATGACAAGCTAACGACAAATTATCCACCTGACGTGATAAATGCTCCGTCTCAACAACAAAGATAAATAGCGCGCAACAAGGGTTGAGCACAATACCTACATTTACACACATCATTAACTCCAAAGTAAAAGAGAGAAAGAGAGAATGGCCATGGCAACGAAGTTAGTTTCTTCTTTCGCCATCTTTTTCATCCTTGTTCTTGTTATTTCTGGTAAACTAACAAACTCCATGATATTTTCACAGTTTTTTTATTTTGTTGTTTTATAGGATTCATTATTCATATTGTCTTTCTTGCGGTCATATACGTAAATTTTTTCATTTGCTTAAGTATTATATGTGTATATAATATATTTGTGTAGGAATGCCGAAGACAGAAGCGCGAGATGATGACGACTGCGTGAAAGAATACACCGATTCGCCTCCAATCTATTGTATGGCTAGGATTTATCCGTCATTATGTTACTATAGATGTATTTCGGACAAGGGCGCGAAAGGTGGGAAATGCGATGCTGATCTTAAATGCTTCTGCAACTTCTGCAGCGACAAACCTTCCTACCAGTTTCTAAGCAATGTTTGAATCTTGCATGTGTAATGAAAGACTCAAAGGGAATTAAGTGGTCCAAGAAATAATGTAACGATAAATAATTAAAATAAAATAAGAAAACGCTAGACGTTTCGCGTTTGCTTGTGTTATTATTACTAATAAATGTCTAAATGATGATAAGTGGATGTGGATCTCCTTAAAACCGATCTCGCACAAGTTATAGATCAAGCATGTGTCAAGAAGATTTCCATCTAGTCTTCCTCTCTTTCAGCCTTCGATACGCAAACCAAGTTGAAAAAATCGCTTTCTTTCTAAGAGCATCTTTAACGGTAGATCAGTTGTAGTGATTTTAAAAAAACTAAAATAATTAAATAATAGTCTATACTTAAGAACACAAATTCAACAGTTCTTGTATAAGAACAATTTTCAATTACTTAAGAACAGTTATACCCACTATTCAACATTTTTATTATTTTAAAATCCTTAAGAACACAACATGTGTTATAGCAATAAAGATGACCTTAGTGTTTTTCTACTTATTACGATGCAATTTCATATGCTTATGGTGAAGATTGGCTTCAGAGTTTTATGTTGATGCTGTAAACCCAAAGGAATAAAATGAGGTTAGATCCAACTTCGGTTTCCTCACGGATGAAGAAGAAAAAAAAAACAAATAATTGATATAAGAGATTAAAAAAAAAATATGTACTCACGCAAGAACGTACCTAAAACTAATATTGTCATAAATCATAATCTTCTACGAAGTTATAATTTAAATATTAATTAAAAATGTGTCAAAACCTTTAAAAAAATGTATTTTGAACTTTTAAGTTCGAAAAAACTATTGATTAGTTTTTGCCATTTACAATGTACTATCTTCAAAATAAATAAATAAACAAAGTAGAGAAAATCGATTATTTGATAAATAAACGAGAGGCAATAATCGAGTTAAAAGTTACAAAAATCGAATCTTTTGGTTTTAAAAAAATAATACAGTAATAATGGAGCATCAAAAGAACCACGTGTGAGATAACAAAACAAATTAAATAAATAAAAGGACCACGTGAAAAGTAAAAACGACGTCTTTAGGATTTGCCATATCTACTAGAGGGGACCATCAATGTTTAAGACTCTCAGTTATTTGTTTTTTTTCTTTCCTTTTTGGCTTCGAATATTTTGTTTAAATTCAAATAAAGCATTCAGGCAAAGGAACAATGAAGTCTATATCTCTCCATCTTCCTTTTTCCTGTATGATAACGTTCATTCATATGCATGAATTGTCTGGCATAATATGTTCTTCGTTCATATGTGTTAGGTATAATAAAGTCTATTGACAATGCATTGCTAAAAAAGAAGTAACTTCTGTTTTATAGTAATCATGCATATGAGCATATCACGACTTATCAGGAATATGAAAAGATAAGTGACAATCGGTAGGATGCATTTACATATAGCAGATTAGCACACCCGGTTTAAATTAGCTAGTGTTGGAGGAGCTTGAACACAAAGCACACAATAGTTTTATACACAAAAAATTAATGTATATTATACGGCCCAAAATTGTAGAAAAACATTATCTTTTTAAAAATTTGTATTGAAGTAAATAATATGTATATTGGTGATTACTATAAAAGATATCGCCTACAAGATTATTATTTTTTTTTTAATTCAACCTAGAGGTTCTGGTTCACTCTATACTAGATGTTTAGTGATGACGGAGCTAACAACATTTATCACGATGATAAATGTTATGCCTCAACGGCAAAGATAAATAGCCCCACAAGGCCACAACAAGTGTTAAGCATCTGTACCTATATCTACAAATACATTATATCAACTCCAAAGTGAAACAAAGAGATTAGAGACTAGAAAGAGAGAGAGAGAAGACAAGCAAGGAAACGAAGTCAGTTTCTACCTTGGCCATATTTGTCATCCTCTTTTTGGTCATCTCTGGTAATTAAGTGGTAAATTACCTACTAACTCCGTATTTCTCACATATTTGTTAAAATTTTTGATTCATACGATCCATAGACTATTTCTCTTGGTGATCACAGAAAGTTTCATGATATGTGACTTTTATTTGCTTAAATCTATTTATGCATGTATATACACGAGCAGAAATATCCGAGATAAAAGCGCGGGATAGCAAGTGCCTGAAAGAATACGTCGATGCGCCTGCAAGTTATTGTATGCTTCTTATTTATCCGTCAATGTGTTATCATAAATGTCGTTCGGACAATGGCGCGAAAGGTGGGAGATGCGTTGATCTTAAATGCTTCTGCGATTTCTGCAGCAATAAACCTTTCGATCAGTTTCTAAGCAGTGTTTGAATCTTGCATGTGTAATGAAATAATCAAAGGTAAGTGATCCAAGAAATAATGTAACAATAATTAATTGATATAAAAATAAGAAACGCTAGACGTTTCACGTACGTTTGCTTGTGTTATTATTTTTGGTTTAATGCTTCTGTTATTATTACTACTAAACTAATGTCTAAATGATGGTAAGTGGATGTCGATCTCGCACAAGCTTAGATCTAGCTGTGTCAAGAAGATTTCCATCTAGCTTGTGCGTATGAAGCTATTTTAGCTTGGCAAACCGAGTTGCAAAAATCGCTTTATTTCTTTTTGTTTTCTACGTATAATGCAATTTCATATGCTAATGTGCCAAATTGGCTTCAGCTTTATGTTGAAGCTGTAAACCCCACAGGAGTAAAATGTGGTTAGATATGATTTTAATTGATTCATGCATGCATGACTAAACCGTGTCTGTTTAGTCCAGTCACTATATCCGAAGAGAATAAAGTGTCTAATTTCTGAAAATGGACGGATACAATTATTGATTGTAAATACTAAATAGATATTGAGTGTTTGATTTTTTTTTGCTCTTTATTCCTCCAGATATCAGGTATTTTCATGTAATTTACTGACCGGTGAGAGTTATGTATTTTGAACTTGTAAAGGTTCGACAAAACTAGTGATAATTTATTTTTTGTCATTTACTTATCTACTGTATAGGTATATCCTATCTGATAAATAAGTAAAATAACTAGAAAAAACTCGAGTGTTTTTGCACGAGAGATAATAATCGAGCTAAAAAGTCCAAAAATCGAATCTTTTGGTTAAAAGAAAGAAATAATGGAACTTCAAAATCACCACGTGAAAGACATCTTTAAAGTTCTAGATTTGTCAAATCTAGAAGGGACCTCAGATATATATATATATATATATTTTTTTCTTTTTGGCTTCGAATATCATTTGTTTAATACTACTATATTTAATATATACAAATCATTTGACATCATTATAAAACACAAATGACCATACATTCTTCGTCAAAGTAGCAATATAAGCATTAAGGCAAAAGAAGAATGAAGTCTGTTTCCATATTCCTTGTTCTGTTCGTCTTCTTTGTCGTCGTTTTTGGTAAGTACTTGTGACTTAATCTTATATAGTTACTAGTTACTACATTACTACATATATATACAAGATGATCACTATATGCAGAGGCAGCAGAGAAGATAGAAGCCGGTGACAAGTTCAAATGCGTGGTTGAATACGGCGGAGACGTGGGTCCCACGTTCTGTAACCCTAAATTCTTCCCGACGCTGTGCCGTCAAAACTGCCGGAGCTTCAAAGGTGCGAAAGGTGGTAAATGCGTGAAGCAACCCAAACACAAACCTATCAAATGCTTTTGCGATTACTGCAAAGACGACTAAACTTTACGAGAAACGCATCAAACCGCCCCCTTCTCGCCGTATAGACGTTTGTAATTCCATATATATATATTTATAAATATATCCTTGAAATAAGGTCCCAACATTGTCATGCATGTATTGAGTATTGTCGGCATATATAATATGTTATCCTTTCATATGTGTTAGGTATAATAATTAATAAATTATAACAATGCCCCCTGTTATAGTAATCATGCATATCAAGACTTATCAGAAATATGAGAAGAGAAGTGACAATCTGTAGGATAATTTACGTATAGCAGACTAGAAGACCCGGTTCTAAGCTAGTGTTGGAGGAGCTGAGCTTGAACACAAGGCCCTCAATATTTTTACAAAAAGTTAATGTATAATATTATACGGCCGGGATTGTAGAAAAACATTATCTTTTTATATTTTGTATTGAAATAAATAACATGTATATTGGTTATCTACTATAAAAGATATTGGCTACAAGATTTTTTTTTTATATATACAACCCTAGAGGTTGTGGACATTGTGGTCCGGCCTAGTAGATATTTAGTTATGACGGATAACGACAATAATCCTCGTGATAGATGTTATGCCTCAACGAGAAAGATAAATAACACCACAGCAACAAGGGTTGAGCCCTGCATTTACACATATATACATTATCGCTCCAAAGTGAAAGAGAGAGAAGAAGATGAGCATGGCAACGAAGTCATCAGTTTCTACCTTGGCCATATTTGTCATCCTCTTTTTGGTCATCTCTGGTAAATTAACTAACTCCGTATTTCTCACATACATGTTAAAATTTGTGATTCATACGATCCATAGAGTATTTCTCTTGGTGATCACAGAAAGTTTCTATATTATATATGTGGCTTTTATTTGCTTAAATTTATATATGAGCAGAAATATCTGAGATACAAGCGCGAGATGATGACGAGTGCCTGAAAGAATACATCGGTGCGCCTCCAGGCTATTGTCTGGCTTATATTTATCCGTCATTGTGTTATCATAAATGCCAATTGGAGAAGGGCGCTAAAGGTGGGAAATGCAATTATGATAATCTTAAATGCTTCTGCGACTTCTGCAGCGACAAACCTCACAATCAGTTTCTAAGCAATGTTTGAATCTTGAAATGTGTAATGGTTTGTGTAATAATCAAAGGTAAGTGTGGTTCAAGAAGTAATGTAACAAATGAATAACTAAAATAAAAATAAGAAACGCTAGACGTTTCACGTTTGCTTGTGTTATTATTACAAATTAATGTCTAAATGATGATAAGTGGATGTCCATCTCCTATTATTCTCCTTAAGATCAATCTCGCACAAGCTAGATCAAGCTGTGTCAAGAAGATTTCGCACAAGTTTTATCGTAATCATGCATCCTGTACAGTAAATAAATAGCAACATAAGTTCGGGTGATGAACTGAAGAAACTGAAGTTTCTATAATTAATGTAATATTCATCAATGGAAAGAAGTACAATAAGATAATATCATACATAGAAAATCTTGTAACTGTGTATTGAACTTTGCACTTAAAAAAAAAGAGTTTCATTCTTCGTCTGACTCAAGGCCTGGTATGTACTCTAAGCTCACATCAAATACCACTGGACTGTTTGGTGCAACTCTCGGCCTCCCTGGAGCTGAGGTTAGACCCTTTGGAAAGGCCAACTTTTATAATGAAACATTTTACAGGATGAAAATATGCAGAAAAGTTAGAAGCTCTGTTACATTAATTGATTATTATGTTATAGTCTTGATGAGTATTGCTTACAGGCCCAGGAATGTAGAGTCTGCGTTTGCCTCCAGCTTTCATGCTCAAGATTCCTTCATCAAGTCCCTTGATCACCTGTTCAAAAGTATCGGAAACTACCTTTGTAGCTAAAAGCTAAATCCTTTATTCTGATCTCTATGAACTTAAGCTAATGTAGATCCAAAAATTACCTGACCAGACCCAACTCGAAAGAGATACGGTAGACCTTTCTCCAGGGAACTGCAGTTGAGTGAATGTGACCATTTGGCAGTAGATACATTCAGCTAATATGATTCCAAGATCAAAAACCAATCCATTAAAGAAGATCAAAATGTTCTGTTTTTTTGAATGGATTGAGAAAGATCACCTGTCAAAAATTTGCCCTGATGGAACCATAGCCACATAATTAGCAGCAACCTACAAACAACATTTTGAAACGTTTTACAAATCTAACTATCTGATCACAACAGTTTTTACAATGGTTTTGAATCATTCCTTTTACCTGAAAACCAACCGGAGGAGTCGGGCCTCTACCGACTTTGATATCTTTATACTGCAATCCTGATTCTGTGGTTACCATTGGAACCTTCACTCGTATAAAACAGAACAGAAACCCTCATCAGTGTCAAAAAAGGTTTCTACAGAAAGGCCCAAAAAGGTGTTTTTGTGTGATCTCACCATACATTTTCAAGCTCTTTCTCACATTCAGCTTCACAGAGTCTTGGTTTATCTTCAGGAGGCAAACCAGCTGCATAAGCCGCAAGTGAGCTCATTGATAATCCTCCTGACACACCGAGTACTAACAGCATTGCATCTCTATGAGTAGATAGACTATTGAATCTACAGCTATGCTCTCTTGTTTCTGAAGAGATGATTCGAAGCTCATACTTGACTCTTGTAGCTACTATATATCTCGATGTATTTGGATTCTTCTTTACAGAGAGACCATCTCTAGATGCTGAAACTAGATTACATAACTAAGAATGTCAGATTCTCAAGAACCCAATTAGAACATGCGAGTAAAAGAATTGTACAATTCTAATTGCAAAGACACGAATGAATGAAGCCGGTTTAATCTGAACTAAACCGCCCTGATTAAGGGATTCAACAAAGGTGAGATTTTTATCTTCTCTGAGATTTTAAAACCCAGAATCCAAAGTGGATAAGAACATAGGAAAAATCTAAACTTTGTGGAAGAAATCAATCAAGATTGATCAGAAGCTTAGGAGGGTCTTACCTAGAGGTAGCAGGAGAGACGGAGAAGAAGCTGCCATTTTAATTTTCAGTTTTAAGCTCGAGAAATTTTTACGATTTGGCAATTTGGACAGAGGAAGCTTATTAGTGGATAACGAAATCTCTGGTTTTTGGTTTGTGCCTACGGTTCTTGCTGACTTGTCTTTTCCATTTTTTTTTCCTTTTTAATTTCGATAAAACGTCAAGGAGTGGGTCTTTTCCATTTTTTTTTTTTCCTTTCTTTAAGTTCGATAGAGATATAGAAACATAAAACATCAAGGAGTTGGTCATCTAAAAGTTGAAGTGGCAAGTAGTTTGTTTTTTCCTACATCATGCAAAACGCTTTCGTCTAAACTTCTTCGGGCGGTTGAATTAGAAACGCATATATGATTAAAGAAATATCCAAACTAGGATAAGATTATATAGTTCCAATTATATATGTTGACGTAACCAAACATATATATTAACTACATTTATTAGAAAAAAAAATGAAATGGTGATTGCATGCAAATAGATGGAAAGATTAACTTAGAGGGATCCTTAACAGAAACAATGGCATTGTCCTCCATGAGGAAGAGGTTTGCAATAACCACCTTTGCCATTATCGCAACCATTAAGACACCAAGTGTTGCATCTGTCATTATCTTGAGATGTCTTGCATGCTCCGAATTTTGGATGTGAATTGCAGCACAACGAACCACTTTCCGTAGAAATCGACCCTTCAACATCTATAAATTAAAAGCTATCTAGATCAGATCATATAAGCGTATAAGTAATACCTAAGTATATATACATTTGCTAAGTATACGTTAATTCACGCTCGACCTTGATCAAAAACTTGAAAACATTACCAAAGAGTTGTCATGAAAAATCTTAAAAGTTTAGCCAAAAACTAACCAATGGAGAAAAGGAGAACAAGTAGCAAAGCGAAAGACACGAATTTCATGGTTGTGGCCATCTTCTTGAATCTTGATCTTCTTTCTCGTTGTATAATAGTGAACTTAAGTTTGTTTTTCTCAATGTTTTCGTGAAATGGCTATGTTCTCGATCTATTTATATTTGATTTCGCCTTGTTTATGATTCCATGCATAAATGAAAATTTTACGTTATGATTTAAATAAGATAATCAACGTTACTAGATTTTAACCCGCGGTACACCATATGCATATAAACAATAAAATCTCGATATTCAATTTGCAGTTACAGAATTACATTCAAATAAACGATTTAACCAAAATGCACAACTTTTTGTAATTTTTTTTTTTTCAGAAATACTAGTGCCCCTAATCCAAATATAGGTTAAAGGACAAACGCAAGAGCAAAACCACGGAAACAAAATGTTTAATTAAGAAACTAATTTTAGGGCAAGATGTTAAAGAGAAAAAGACGTTTGGCGTAAATAATTCTGTTTCTGATACAAGATTCTGTTTCAAAGCCAATTGTACGTGTGTTGGCTTTGAAAGCTTAATTACATTGTGTCAACCTTTGTTCTAGATCCGTCGTGCTTATACATAAACGGAAATCGTTTATCGATATTATTACAACATTATTAGCTAGTGTACTATTATGATACTTTTTCTTATATATGCATGTGATCTCTTATTCTTATATCGCCAACATTGGCTATTTCCGATGGATAGAGAAAGACAACTCTAACAAGTGAGGTTATCTCCAGGTTGGACTCCAAGCTTAGCACAATAGTCTTGGAAATACTTAACCCTATTGGCGGCTTTCTCTGTAGAATCTCCTCCGGCACATTCCCTACTATTCACAGCCCTGATAGTCGCGCCAAAGCCCGATTTAAAACTCGTGCGAACATTAGTAGTCCAGAACCAGAAAGCGGTCTTGAAGGCAAGAACTGGATCTTGAGCCACTTTCTCTGGTGAAGCCAATATGTTCTCTTGCAAGTCTCTTCCACAGGCACCGTAGTTGTAGTTCCAAGAGAGCTGGATCGCACCACGACCATAGTAACCCTTTCCTGGTGCACATGGGAACTCTTGTTTCTCTAAGTCGCAGTATTCTCCTTTTGCGGCCTTGGCTGGTCCATCGATTTCCTCAATGTAGCACAAGGCTATATAACAAGATATAATCAAATGGTCAGAAAAACGAATTTATAGTGATGGACATATACTAATTACTGGTATTATTATTTAATATGCTGAAATTGAATATTGTCAAATTTAACCAACAAAGTCGTAACAAAACTAATAAAACCTTAATTATATTGTAACGTAACTATCTTTATTAATTCAAAATTATTTGAGCAAATTACTTACACGCTGTTTCTTGGGCGACGTGAGCGAAGAACGCAGCGATTTCACGTTTGGAGATGGAAGCACCGAAGCTAGGATACGAATTAGCTGCTGCGATGAAGGTGTCGCGGCTGTAGAATCCTTTACCTGCACAATCACCTCTTGGGTTTGTTATAGAGTTGAAGAACTCAGGCGTCACCGTTCCTTCAAGTGAAACAGCAGGATCTCCACCACCGCTCCGACAAGGTCCTGCCTGGCAGCCATCGCCGCAGAATTCGTCGGTCGTGCCACAGTAACCATATTGGCTGCAACATAAGCCAGACGCGCAGCCACAGTTCTGAGCCGTGACCGGTTTGGAAACGGTTAGGATCAGGAAAAAGAGAGTTGTGAGAAAAAGGGCAAATCGGCCATTTCGTGATGTGGTTTTAGCGTGATTGGCCATTGTTGTTCTCTGTGTGTCTGTGAGTGAGGCAGAGAGAGATGTACATTAGCTTCGTGTTTTATAGATGAAAAACTGTAGACGATGATGGATCCGTGAAGCATACGTTTTTGTGGTACGAAACAAGTATCTTGTAATTTCTACGTCAACGTCAACGCTAACGCCACGTATACTTACGTTGGGAATTTCCATACTAACATCGAAATTTACTTTTAAATTTATCTTGTAATTCGTCGTTAAATCAAAAAATACTTTTCTTATTGTACGTAGAACTGTGATGTACACATTTAGTCTAAACTCTTTAAGTAAAGTTACGAGAGATAGCATGACATAGGTGACAAAAGTATATGTAAATTGGTTTTCGTGTGTCTAAAAACGCTTGAAACTGATTTTGATTAAAAATATTTGCCTAGTTTAAAAAAAAAAAAAGTATGGTTTTGCAATATTAGATGACAATTTGAATCGGTAGAAGGTTGTTGTCAATTGGTTTTACTAATCCCATGTTGTGTGATAACACAAATTAAGATTTGACCATAGACGTGAAATTTTGTTTGTTTTTGGACAAAAGACGTGTGAAAATTTTGTGAATAACAGAAAAAGTCATAAATTGCTGGCAAATATTTTTTGTTGAATAAGTCTTGCAAAAATAATAATCCCATGACACTGGATACATCATACATAAAGGATTTAATGCATTAAGACTAGTCTATGATGTTGATCTTCTCTTTTAATAGTAAGACTTTCTTCTTTTGTTCCAACCATTTAAAATTATTTTCAAAGACTTTGTACACTAGAAGTCTAGAACTACTTGTGAAAGGTTACTGTATAAATCTTTTATTAATACTATCTATTTTTATTTACGTCCCCCATTCCTGCCTTGCTTCCCCCACCGGCACTGAGACTTGCATATGTTTGAATTCAGTCAGAGCAGACAGCTTAATTGATATCTTTGATTGAGACAAGTACCCACCATCTAACAATGATGAAAATAAGACGAGAATTTTCCTTTCACTTCTTTCTTACAAGATAGTTATATTCGTGAAAGTTACTAACAAAAGAGAAACGGTAGTTAAAATTGTTAACACTAAATAAAGTTTATTTTTTAAACCTTAATTAAGTCCATGGCAGGGAGATTTGCTTTGCTTTTCCTCCTTGGTTCACATTTCTTGCTCTCGGCCGGTACGTTTCCATACCTGAACTCATGTCTTATTTCATCTCTATTTGTT
The DNA here is from genome assembly GCF_030686135.1 of Camelina sativa. NCBI lineage: Eukaryota > Viridiplantae > Streptophyta > Magnoliopsida > Brassicales > Brassicaceae > Camelina > Camelina sativa. The sequence continues at coordinate 2,193,588 of NC_141884.1, read as the reverse complement.
AACACTTTTCTTATATGTATATAGTGATGTCGTCGAGGAACTTTACGATAGAGAACAAATGCGATTCCACTATATGGCCTGCATCCTACTCTTACAAGGGATCGCTCGAAACAAATGGTTTCCGTCTGGAGAAGGGACAGACGCGTACCATCAAAGCGACGTCGTCATGGGTAGGTCAAATCTGGGGTAGAACGCTCTGCTCGACGAACTCATCAGGGAGCTTCTCATGTGTCACCGGAGACTGTGGCACCGGGGAGATCGAGTGCAACAAGACCGTCGTTGAAACGTATAATTCAGCAACTTCGGCAACTTTGGCCGAGTTTAACCTCGCCGCGACTCCTGACGATGGTGATAACTATTACGACGTCAGCGTCATCTATGGTTACAACCTTCCTTTGCGTGTAACCCCTGAGAATAAAAAGTGTGAACGCATTAAATGCGTTGTTGACGTGAACGAGACGTGTCCGTCTGAGCTGAGGATGAACAATGAATCAAACAATCCATATGCGTGTAGGACCTCATGTCAGCAAAATCAGTTGCCGGAGCTTTGTTGTGTCGGACTCTACGTCGACGATAAAGATGTCAAAGCACCGGAAAACTGCAACCGGACTATCTACTCGAAGACTTTCAACCACGCGTGCCCAGACGCTTATAGCTACGCCTACGACAATAAGTACTTCACATGTCCAGGCTCCTCCAACTTTGTCATCACGTTTTGCCCGTCTAGCACAACAAAATCAGGTTAGTTCCCGCCCACTCGCCTCTAATTTTAAAGAATTTATATTCATTCTCTCATTATTTACGTTAGTGGGTAGGCGGCCAAACATCAGACCACTAGACATCCGACCTCTCGTTATAAAAATATTTTAAGTCATGATGCTTCAATGCACCATAGGACATATATCTTAGTAATTTAAGTTTGTATTTTATACCGTCGATCAGTTACATCTGTCTATACACCAGACCTGTTTTTTGGACCCATATAGTCACTATGTGAATTCTATAATGGATTAATTAATATGTTGGCAAAACTAAAGCAAATGAGTTTGCTACTTCTATTGAGGATATGTAATTAAGAATTAAGTTACCTGTTGGAGAAGCAACAACACCAGCTAAAGGCCTCATACAAAAAGGGAATCTTTTAAGAAAACTCGAGCAGGAACAAAACGTTACTTTATTCTGTTTTTTCTTTTTTTTTCTTTTCGACCTACGGCAATATACATAATTTTACTTTTCAATTAATCTAAATCTTTGTTTGATACATTTGCAGGAATATCTCCTTGGAAGTTAAAACTCATAGTTGGTACACTTCAACCGTGTGACATTACTCACAACTGTCTTACTCATTAATTTGTCATTTATATAACACCTAACTATTGTGGCTTGTTCTCTTGTAGGATTTTCATCAGGTTTGGCTATGATCATCATTATTGCTATTGTGGTAAAGGTGAGAGCAAGTAATATGAGAAAGAGTGATCAGAATAGGAAGAACATGGAAGCATTTGTAATGTTAAAACAATTTAGCTATTCCCAAGTCAAGAAGATGACAAAATCATTTGCGAATATTCTTGGGAAAGGTGGATTTGGGACTGTATATAAAGGGAAGTTACCCGATGGCAGCCGAGAAATTGCAGTGAAGATCTTGAATGAAACAAAGGGGAATGGGGAAGAGTTCATCAATGAAGTAGCTAGCATGAGTAGGACATCTCATGTTAATATTGTTCCTCTGCTTGGATTCTGCTATGAAGGGAACAAGAAAGCTATAATATATGAGTTCATGCCAAACGGATCTCTCGACAAGTTCATATCCGAGAAGATGTCGGAGAAGATGGAATGGGAAACGTTGTACAACATTGCGGTAGGTGTGTCTCGTGGCCTAGAATACTTGCATAACCGTTGTGTATCGAGGATTGTACATTTTGATATAAAACCGCAAAACATTCTCATGGATGGAGAGTTTCGCCCCAAGATTTCGGATTTCGGTCTTGCTAAGCTAGGAAAAAATAATGAAAGCATCATGTCAATGCTGGACGCAAGAGGCACAGCAGGGTACATTGCTCCAGAAGTGTTTTCCAAGAACTTTGGAGGAGTTTCTCATAAATCAGATGTATATAGTTATGGAATGGTGGTTCTTGAGATGATTGGAGCACGAGAAAACAATCAAAACGCTGGATCCAACAACAGTTCAATGTATTTTCCAGATTGGCTTTACAAAGATCTTGATGAGAATGGAGAAATCATGAGTGTTTTCGCAGATGAGATAATAAAAGAAGAAGATAAGAAGATAGTAAAGAAAATGGTATTGGTTGGTTTGTGGTGTATTCAGACCAATCCACTTGATCGTCCACCAATGGACAAAGTCGTTGAAATGTTAGAGGGAAGTCTAGAAGCTCTTGAGATTCCACCTAAGCCTCTTTTATTTTCATCCGCAACAACAGTTGCAAAAACTGCTCATGAGAGTCAAGAGACTTCAAACTTCTCAGAACTAAGTCAAGATACAACACTACAGTACTATTTCGAAGAAGGTGTTCAAGATATTGCAGAAGAGAATCAAGATCTTCCTAAAACAAGGCCAGCAGAACACGAGTAATCTTCTAAGATCTTGGGATCTTCTTACCCTTTTGTTAACTAATTCCAATATTGAATTTTGTTGAAATTCATCTTCATATTTCTTTATGTGGAAATGAATAAAAATCCAAAAATTAATATTCAATGCATATAACAAGAGTCGATGTTTTGGATTCCAACATCCAAAAACGTTGATCAAAATCATAGACAATTATTAGGAAGTCCTTGTAATCTAAGCCAACAGGCGATGAAAACTGTTGAATAGGCAAGTTTCTTGGATATGTCCCGATGTCCGGTGTCGAAAATATAAATGTTACACATATATAGAATATAACACTATCAAAACTCCATGCGGTTTAATATAATTGTCCATGATGTGTCTGTGAAGAAAAGTCATTGTGGTTATTTTATGTCTGGTCAAAGTCAATACCACGTGTCCTATTCAACCATATAAAATTCAACAATATAGTAAATGCAAAACATAAACATATACATTTAACAAACAGTCCGTTAATTTGTAAGATATTTTGACATTCGTTTTCACTTTTCATGCAAGTCCGAAAGATACAAAAATGTTTGGTTTTGTTTTTATTTGATTTATAAAAACTGTTACTAAAATACTAAAACTGTAAGTTTGGGAAAAGTTCCTAAAAAAATCTTATAGGGGTCTTGATATGTATTTTTAGATATACCACAAACCCTTCCTAGATGTTTTGAAACTCTTTCTTATTATATATTTAAGATTATTCTTGCAACTCTATTTTTAGAAACTCTACTTTTTGTGGAATTTGAGGGGTTATTGGTTTAGGATTTAGAAAGAATTTTAATGACTTTAAAAGTTATGTAAAATATGTTGTTATTCAATCAAGACTTTTTAAAACTCTTTAAAAATTTGGTGTTATTGGTTGTGGATTTATAAAAAGTTATCTAAAATCTTGATAAATCTAGTGTTATTGGATTAAGAGTCTTATAAAGTCATGGAAAGTTTTATGTTATTCAATTAAAACAAAAGAATCTTGGATTGTTAATGAATTCAAATTTTGTGTTATTGGTTTAGGATTTTATATCATTTCCTTCATAACAAATGTCATGAAAACTCTTTCATGAAATAGAAAGATTTTGAAAAATTTTATGAAAGATTTTACAAGATTAGGAAACACAAATCAGCAAGATTTAAAATAACTTCTTAACAATCTCTTATAGAATCCTTCATTTTTACTTTCTAATTTTCTATGATTTTAAAAGTCAGCAAGATTTTTAAAAACACAAAATCACTAAAATTCTTTCTAAATCCTAAACCAATCACTAAAATTTTTAAGATGTATTGCTATCTTTTTTATAGATAAACTTATTTAGAATTCAAAAGTTGGTTTATTTAGAATTCATTCCTCTTTAGTATCTGTAGCCTGTAGGCATGTAGCAGTAGTTATAAAATAATTAAATTTATAAATTACTGTGCGTTCAACTAAAACCTCTGCTAAATTAAAAGATAATTAGGAATACCTTAATTGTGAGTTCTTTGTACTTCTAAACCAATAACGTTAATGCCATTATTTATAACATGATTACTACAACATCAAATTTTCTTAAGCGATAAATTACAATCTTTACACCGAAGACTACATGCAAAGAGATAAATTACAATCTTTATTTTCGCACTTTTCATTAAATTTTAACACTTACGTACCACGTCAACTGCGCGTTTGAAGAGCATTTTAGCACCTAAGGTTAACACCAGGGTCCACACCAAGCTGTTTACAATAGTCTCTATACTGCTCAATCCTTGCATCGACCGCACCTGAATTCCCACCGTTACAGTCATCACCACTGATGGCTATAATGGTGGCTCCAAAACCTTAGCTCAGTACCGGCCTTGCGTGATTCATCCAAAACCACAATCCAGTTTTGAAAGCCACAGTTGCGTTGCTACCAACTAGCTCAGGCTGGCGTAGAAGGTCGAGACCGAGTCCCTGACCACAAGGACCGTAGTTGTAGTTCCATGATAGTTGGATCGGGCCACGACCATGGTAACTCTTGCCCGGTGCACATGGGTATTGCTTGTTGTTATCGTCACAAGAGTCACCTGACGTCCCGTTTACGGCCTCTATGTGGCAGAAATCTAAACGTAGAGACATATATATGAAGCTATATATATGAAGCTATATAAAGTAGTACCAGTTGTTTGATTTAAAAGCAAAAAACAAATATTTTTAGTTTAATTGCTTCTAATAAAATAATCGGAGTCTAAATCTTTAGTTAGTTCAATAACTTATTAGTTCACAATCTACTTAATAGATATGGAGCCACTTTCAGACCGGGTAAACTCTAGAGATTTGTTTTTTTTTTTTTTGTATATCAAAAAAAAAAAGATAAAGAGGACCTATGAAAAGGATTAGTTCTTACGTACGTTCGGTCACGTAGGTGAAATGAGCAAACATGGCAGCGATCTCGAGGCTGGTAACAGAGCTAGTGAAGTCAAAGGTAGCATTAGCGGCTTCAAGGAAAGACTCACGGGTGTAGAATCTTTTACCGTCGCAGCCATTACTTGCTTTGCTAATAATATTGTCAAAGAACTGTTGTGTTACAATCTTGTCAACCGGATCTCTACTTCTTCTGCAAGGACCTGATCTGCAACCGGAACCACAGTAGTTGTCGGTAATACCGCAATAACCCAACTGACTACAGCAGAGGATCGGAGAGCAGCCGCAATACAGAATCTGGGGCGACTGGGCAGCAGTTTGGGAGTAGAAACCGAATAGGTAGACGAGAAAAATTGAAGAGACTTTTACAAGAGCCATGTTTTTGTGTGTTAATGTTTTTGAATGAGAACGAAGATTACAAAGAGGTAAATTGGAGATGTTTGGTAATTTGTCAATCTGATTAAACTGTTTTATTTTAATATATTATGTATATTTTGATTATATAACACACGGCTTTGACTATGAATTGTTGCTCGAAGACTTTTATATGGTCTAATAATTTATTTATTTTTCGTTTTTCAAACAACACAAATATGTCACTTTTTCTCACTTTTGTTTTCATATGGTCTAGTAATTGAATTTTCTCACGTTTGTATTTTATATTATGACATACGAAAAGATAAAAAATATATAATAAATTAGATGATATCCCGTGCTTTAAGCGAATCAACATTTTTTAAAAATTATAATATAATAATAAAAATTATTGTTATATATTTTTAAAAATATTATTTTGTTTGAGATAATAATTATTTTTAATTGTTCAATAAATCTATATATATCTTTTTAAATACTAATTAATTTAGAATATTATAATATTTTATTTTTACTGTATATTATAGTTTTATATTGTTTGTTTGTTGTATATGCATCAATATTTTGTAAAATATGAAGTAGTAATTTTAATATTATAACTGTGAGCAAATAATTTTTTTAATTTATCAACTATATAAATTTAGTTTTACCAACCCACCATTGTGAAAATTAAAACAAACATTTTTTTACATAGATTGAGTAATATATCTTTTACATTAAAAAAGAGTAATATATCTTCGTTTAAAAAAATTCAAATCACAATACATGGAGAAAAAATTCTGCATATTTATTAATCATAAGTATTATATGAAAATTCCAACCAATTTGTAAAAAAAAAAAAGATGATAGGAGAATCATAATTTGAAATTTTAATAAAATTTTCGAAATCTAGTTATTAAAAATAATTTGATTGTTTACTTGGATAAAATCATAGTTTTTAAAATTCTGATTGGTTGATATTTATTAAAAAAATATTTAGTAATTTTCGTCCATAATTTTAATAGAGGGAGAAAATAATTTTTTTTTACTAATAATTATCTGTATTTTTGAAAAATCTTTGCTGTTAATTTTTATTTTTTATATTTTTCAAATGCAAATTAGTTTTGATTTGAATAGATTTTTTTACTTTTTAATTTTTTTTTATTTTTGATATGTCAGCGTTTTTTAATTTTAGTTAATTATATTTACTTAATAAATCTTAATTAAAATTTTATAATGGTAATTAAATTTAATTTTTTACATATTTTAAGGTTAGTTTCATATTTATACTTCCCAATTAATATAGTAGGATGTTAATTTTGATGTATAGAGTTCATCTTTGGTGCAGTTCAGAAAGTAGCGAATTCATTTTTTCTGGAATAAAGCAAACAACGAAATTGTTTCAATTCAAGCTTAGATACATGATTTTATTACATCAACAAGACCAAGAAACTATATTTATTTATTTTCTCGCATTTATCACAAAAAAACTAATTATTGCTATCGTAGCTCTTTGTTAAGAAAAAATAAATAAAAATCCACAAATTTGTCCACCAACAAAGCAAATATATCATAACTAATTAATTTCTTGAATAACATATTTAACTATTTTATTACAAAACAATGTAGTAATTTTGAACATTGTAACAAACTATTAACACAGGTGTTGGTTACCAACATACATTTATATAATATTTCATTTCTTTTTTTTTGTTAAAATATAATATTTCATTTCGTTACATTCTTAATACAACATTAATTAGTATTATGTCCCTTCGGTGACATCCGATAGAAGAACATTAGTATTATATGATATATTTCCTCTGATGTGATATCTTATTCTTATAGTTCGAACTTGTTTATTTCAGATGGATATAGTGGAAAATATTTAATTAACAAGAGAGGTTATCTCCAGGTTCAACCCCAAGCTTGCCACAATAGTCTCGGTAATACTCAATCCTTTTGGCAACAGTGGCAGAATTTCCTCCGCTACACTCCCTACCATTTACAGCCCTGATCGTCGCGCCAAAACCCTGATTAAAATTCTGGCGAACATTAGTGGTCCAAAACCAGAAAGTTGTCTTGAAAGCAAGAACTGGATCTTGAGCCACTTTCTCTGGTGAAGCCAATAAGTTCTCATTCAGGTCTCTTCCACAGGCACCGTAGTTGTCGTTCCCAGTTAGTTGGATAGGACCACGGCCATAATAGCCCTTTCCTTCTGCACAAGGGAAGTCTGTGCTGTCTTTGTTGCAGTATGTCTCAGCATTGGCTGGTCCATCGATCTCCTCAATGTAGCACATGACTGCAACAAGGTTTAAATCAAATAGTTACAAAAAACAAATCCCAGTGGTGACATATATAATATGCACCAAAAAAATTTAACACCAAAACCGAACCACATTTTTTTATAATATGATCGATTTTAGTATTTTAAACCAATTAACTAATGATCTCTATAGATTAGAAGAAAATAAAAGGGCTTATGGAATTATATTTTTAACAACATAAAAATCGAATGGAATTAAAACTTAATTTTTTTTTTAAATAACCGAACCAAAATAACCAAGTGCCCAAAACGTAGAGAGATTTACGTACATCCAGTTTCATGGGTGACGTGAGCGAAGAAGGCAGCGATCTCGCGTTTGGAGATGGAAGCACCAAAGCTCTGGTACGAATTAGCTGCGGCGATGAAGGCGTCGTGAGAGTAGAATCCTTTGCCTGCACAATCACTGCTTGCTTGGTTTATGATAGAGTTAAAGAACTCAGGTGTCACCGTTCCTTCAAGCGAAACAGCGTCATCGCCTCCGCCACTCTTTACTTCGCCGCTAGCGTCACCACCACCTTGACAAGGGCCCTCACGGCAGCCATAACCGCAGTAATCATCCGTCTGACCGCAGTAACCCCATTGGCTGCAGCAGAAGTCAGAGGGACAGCCACAGTTTTGGGAGTTTACAGGTTTGGAAACCGTCAGGATCAAGACAAGGAGACTTGGGAGAAAAAGGGTAAATGTGTCTTTTCTTGTGGTGGATTTGGCGTAATTTGCCATATTTATTTTTGCTCTTGTTGCTTATTTGTGTGTGTGAGGCTGATAGAGTTATATTGGCTTCGTTTAATTTATAGCTGATTGGAACAAATGAGGAAGAGTTCAGATAAATGTTGGATCCATGAAGAAGACTTTGTGGGAGACAAGTGTCTAGTTATTTCCAAGTCAACGTCAACTTATGTAGACTTTTTGTTCTAGCCCATTCGTTACGTAAGGAAATATCAACATAAACATCAAAATTTTCATTTCACATATAGTAAGATTCGAATGAATTGTATCTCTGATAGATAAATTACTATATTCAAGGTCTTGGGAATCCTTACATCTGGGTCAGATCTACACCAACGATTCACAATAATCTTCTCAGAGCGTATATATCATCATCACTTAACTAATCAAGAGATTGGTCTTATATAGGAACAGAGCAAAACAGAGCTAACATAGTGGTTACAACGATTTTAGACAAAATCGGTTAGTCTTAATCGCATCGGTATACATGTGAAGAATCAAACATTTTCTTTGTATAAGTTGTCTTTTTTATTTTGAATAACGTGATATAATTTCACAATATTACTACAATAACAACTTTAGTTTAACATCACTTCTTATTTCACTTTAACACGTCACGTGTATGTCTACAAGATAAGAGCGTTTTAGCAAGTGATGTTGGAGCCAGGGTCCACACCAAGCTGTCCACAGTAGTCCCTATAGTACTCAATCCTTGCATTCACCCCACGTACGTTCCTTCCGTCACATTCCAAACCACTGACGGCTCTTACGGTGGCTCCAAATCCCTGGTTCAACACAGGCCTCACGCTCTTCATCCAAAACCACAGAGCCGCCCTGAAAGCCACAATTGGGTTACTGCTCACCAGCTCGGGCTGGCGTAGGAGGTCGAGGCCGAGAAATTGGCCGCATGGTCCGTAGTTGAAGTTCCATGATAGTTGGAACGGACCACGACCATGGTAGCTCTTGCCCGGTACACATGGATATTGTCTGTTGCTCTGGTCGCACATGGTACGTGACGCTCCGCCAATCTCTTCTATGTAGCAGAAGTCTACACGTACATATAGATGCATCGTTGTTTTAGGATAAAGTCAAATGAGATAATAATATCGATCGACGGTTTGAGGATTAAATCTCGTAAGTCCTAGATAATAATTATCCAAACATTTGTATGTTAATAAAAGTTAGTAATTATTTGTAAATTTCAGACGCTAATGTAGATACAAACGTCAATAAACAGATGTTGCTTTTTAAAGGTTTTTTGAATATAGTACTCATTTTTTATATGTTACAATCTACTAATGTGTATATATATCTTGGCCTAAATAGATGAACCCTAGAATATGCTTGGTGTAATGAAAAAAAAAATCGAGAAATTAGAGTTCTTACGTCCGGTCTCGTAAGTGAAATGAGCAAACATGGTAGCAATTTCACGCCTAGTAACGGTATTAGCAAAGTTGGGGAAAGTATTGGTGGCGTTAATGAAAGAGTCACGGGTGTAAAATCTTTTTCCGGCGCAGTTATTACCGGCTTGGTTGATAATGTTGTTAAAGAAACTTTGTGTCACAATACTACCAATCAAATCTGCACTGGTTGGGGATCCACCGCCTCTACAAGGACCTGATCGGCATGTTGGACCACAATGATCAGCAGTGGTGCCGCAATAACCGAACTGACTGCAACATAGGTTTGGGGCGCAATTGCAGTTTTGAGATTTGACGGTTTCAGAGTAGAAAGCTAAGAGGGAGAGGAGAAGTATTAAGTTGATTTTTGTGAGAGCCATTGTTGGGGTGTTCTTGTTGTTTGGAGAGAAGGAAGAGTTTGAGGTTTTATACAATGAGATATATTGGGTAGATTGGTCATTTCATTAGGATGGGCTAACAATTGTGATTTTATTTCTTTCAATTATTTAACAATGGTTTGACTATTAAGTCTGCCGAAGATGTGTATGGCAATTGAATTTTATTTTCAAATCCAAAAAATTATTTTGCAGATTGGACTTTATAGTTGGAAAATAATTGGTATTTACATATATAGGATCTATTAAATGGTTACACATTCATAAAAAATTGCATGTCTGATTAGAAGAAGATAATATATGGTAATATGCGCTAATTATCAGAACAATAGACGTTTTTTTTGGGTTGGAATTGAACAAAAGACGTTTGTACATTACTTTCTGTCTAGAGTTCCCATTTGTCCGTGATGGTATCCGTTTAATTGTGAAGGAACACATTAGTTTGGCTAAAAATAAATAAACCAACCAAAATAAAAACCATATAAATAAGTTTCTATTCAACTAAAAAGTAAGGTTTCTCTAAAACGAAAAAAAAAATCCAGAAAACCTAATTAAGAAACCAATAGTAATGAATTTTAAAGAGTCGATCACTTCTCATTACATGTACAAATCCTCTAGGCTATTCTTTTTTTTTTAATTTTTCTTTTTGTAGATTACTCTTGGTTGTTTTATGAGACAAAAAATATATAGCCACCCTTCACGACGGCTGGGAACATCCAACCTGAAAAATTTATTAAAATTGACTACTCATTACTAAACGATCAAAAAGATATTGGAGTGTTCCTTCATTAATTACAAAAGTACAAACCGAGTCCCCAATCAGTTGCCCCTCCACGCTCGAGCATTTTCTATAAGCCGCCTCTTAAGAGAAGTCGTAGCATATAGTATCTATGATACATCTTTGTACTCTCTCTGTCTCACAAAGATTGAAGTTTAAGATTTTACACACATATTAAGACAGAGAGAATATATGATTTATTTTTCTAATACTTTTTCACTTTCCCACCTTCCCACTTTTACACTCCATACACTCTACAGCATCAGTAATCATTAAAACAAAAATTTATTAAAAATATTCAAAACATCAATCTTGTTGGGACAAAAAAAATTCTCTAAAACTTCAATCTTTGTGAGACAGAGAGAGGGAGTAGTTTTTAGCCAATAGGTTTGCCATAATTTTGACTTTTCAACGTTGAATTAAATGCAATAAATAGAGTAGTTGCATCGTCAATCATTCATATTATATACATAAGATTTTTCTTTGTTAGTATGTAATTATTATACTTTTTAATTATCTTACGCAATTTTACTATATGAATTTAGTTTGGATAAAATTACCTCCCGAATATAAGTTTAAATTTTTTACTTTTTGACTAATAGTGTAAATTCATGAAATATTTTGGAGGGATTCTTGCATGCTAAGAATTAATTAATATTTTTATTTTTAGAATTTGTAGTGCTTTTAGAGAATATATATGTGAATATTTTTATTTTTTTTAGAAAATAAAACAATAATCCCTCCAAAAAATACAACTCATCTATTTGTTACTCATATCCCTCCTATTAATCATATTAAACATTATGACCAATAAAAATTACCAATTTTTTTATGTTTTATATTTGTATTATCATGTGAGGAAATTGTGACCGTAACAAGAGTACACCATCTTTTTTTCTACATTTGTAACCTTTTTGGGGGGAACTTTTCTACGTTTGTACTTAATTACCTTTTCTCCAACAAAATCGGTGGCAAATTTACCAAGGGTCCGCTAGGATGCATATATCTTTTACCGTTAGTCTCTTTAATTACTATAGGCTGCATGCAAGTTTAACCCATTAAAAACTTTGACAAGTGGACTATTGAACTATTAATTAAACTACTAACGTTAATGATTAGTTTCAACAGGAATCTTTTTTTGTTTTGACAAGAATATAAAACAAGAATATAAATATCACAACACCAAATTCGTGCGAATATTATATATCCCAAAAGCAGATTCTGTAAATGTCCAAGTCAGACATCTAAAATCAATCTTAAATTTCACTTTCATAAAAAGCCAGAAAAGAAAAGATAACACTTTCACAAGTTTATTACAACCATTTTTTTGCTTGTGACGCAGGGAACACTGAGACCCAACATAAAGTACATACGTTTGAAATTTAACTTTATTATCTCACTTATTCTTTCATCTTATCGCGTGCCACGTTACGTGTGTGCGTGTATGGGTTCAGAGAGCTTTTCAGCAACTTAGGTTAGGACCAGGGTCCACACCAAGCTGTCCACAATAGTCTCTGTAGTATCTGATCCTTGCATTGACTGCACCTGAGTTCCCACCGTTACATTCCATTCCGTTGATGGCTCTAATGGTAGCTCCAAATCCTTGGTTCAGAACCGGCCTTACGCTGTTCATCCAAAACCACAAACCCGTCCTGAAAGCTACAGTTGGGTTGCTACCAACAAGCTCAGGTTGGCGAAGAAGGTCGAGACTAAGACTCTGACCACATGCTCCGTAGTTGTAGTTCCATGATAGTTGGATCGGACCACGACCAAAGTAGCCTTTTCCGGGTGCACAGGGGTACTGCCTGTTGTTCTCGTCGCAGTAGTCACGCGATGCTCCGTTTATTTCTTCTATGTAGCAAAAATCTAATACATATAGAGAATCACATGAAACAGAAGAGTGCTTTAGCCTTTAGGATGATCTAAATTAGTTGTGATCAAGGATAATGTTCAGTTTTAACTATATCGAAGGTCTCATCTTATATGTCGTAGATCAATAATGTTTTTTTTGTTGTTATAATATGACCTTGTTTAATACGCAAATTTTTAGAAATATCCAATGATATTTTTAGTTTACTAAAAGTTAGAATCGGCCATCACTAGAGAACACAGACAAAAAAAAAAAAAAATCAATTAATTTTAATATACTAAAAAAAAAGTAAGAGAAGGAAGAAAGAGATCTTACGTCCGGTCTCGTGAGTGAAATGGGCAAACATGGTAGCAATTTCACGTCTAGTAACGGAATTAGCAAAGTTGGGGAAAGTATTAGCGGCGTTAACGAAAGAGTCACGGGTGTAGAATCTTTTCCCGGCGCAACCACCACCAGCTTGATTGATAATGTTGTTAAAGAAACCTTGTGTCACTATGCTACCTACGGATCCACCACCGCCGGCCGAGGTTCCACTACCTCTACAAGGACCTGATCGGCATCCAGCACCGCAATATGCATCGTCGGTACCACAGTAACCGAACTGACTGCAGCAAAGGTTTGAAGCACAACCGCAATTTTGCGACTTAACAATTTCAGAATAGAAACCTAAGAGGCATAAAAGAAGGACTAAGGAGATTTTTGTGAAAGCCATGTTTTGTGTTATTTGTTTGTGGATGAGAAGGGAACTGTGGTCAGGTATATATAGGGGTAGATGTTGGGTAGTTTGGTCATTTGCCCTTTTCTGTATTTGTGTATTTTGAAACGAATTTGACTTTTTGGTCTTGTTATTGCCCAAGATAAATAATGTGGACTTGGTCTAAGAATTCCTTTAAAAAAAAAATAAAAAAATGGAACAATTATTTGTTAATATATCTCACTTCTCTTTCCTGATTTTTGAACAAATTATATAATTTCCCAATGATTGAACAAACAAAAGGGGTTTGTTTTCGTTATTAATCTATTTAGTATACATGTATTTATGTACAAACTATATGAGTGGACGTTAAAGTATACTTTCTTATACGTAAATTTTTTAAAGAGATTAGGGCTGCGAATCCAATCTGAGACACATATTTATGGAGTAAATTGACAGTTCTACATTTCACAACAGACAAAAAAATTATGCATATAAAATGGAAGTCCATGGAGTTGCTTATAATTTGGGAAAATGTTAAGAGCCTACAGTAAGAAATAAAAAATAAGATATGAAAGACATATTTGTTAATTACAAAAATAAATATATGAAATATACTATTTGAAGACAATCCTCGGGTTATAGTCTCTTTTTTTTTTGTGACATTTATCGTACTAGAGTTAAACATATCAAATGCATTTGATAAAACTATACTCGATCATCGGCTGGTTCATCTAGAGCTACCTAAAGCCAGCCGTATCTAGTCATGTTGATAAGAACTAAGAAAAAAAGAAGAAGAAAACAAGTTGAGCAGTCGCAAAGTCACTATAAATCTTTGTACTATGTGACTATGCGAGCCTTCGGTTGGGTCCATTACTCGGCGGCTATTCAAATTCAAACGTATGAATATCAGATTTGAGTTGACAAAAGAGTGATTCTCAGTTTCTATTTCACATTATTTTCCGGGATAATCATGTCATTAATCAAATTAAAGTCAAGGTAATAAGTTATCTTTAACAAAAAGAATAGTTATATATATATATATATATGATATAAACATTCTAAAACCATCGATGTCCATCATCTAAACCCAAAACGATTGCTGATAAGAGAAGGACATGCATTAACAAGAGTATCATATTAATTACTGAAATTACTAGATTATACTTTAATATAAGGCTAAAACTTGCCGATAAAAGATATCAAAATGCACAATCATGCAAGTAACGTTGAAAAGTCGACAGCAAATTAGTTTCAATTTTTCTGGTGGGAGTGACAACTGTACCGGATGTTGTTTCCGGCTCGATCACTAGCCCGGACTTCCAGGATCGTATGATTCATCAACAAACTCATTCTCTTTCATAAAAAAACTTGTAAGTTCTTTAAAAGAGAAAACTAAAAGTTCATATATATTTTTTCTATCGGTGTTTGCCCGCCGAACATATAAAATTCAAAGCATTCCTAGTCATAATCATAATCATTTATCCGCACTTTTAGGGATTGTATAATTCAATAACAAACTCAATGACTCGTTCTCTTTTTTGAAAATTCATTTTCTCTTATGAAAATCTTCAAATTCTTATTAATTTTTTTTTTTTTTGTTAAATCGGTGTTTGCCCGCCAAACATTTAAAATTCAATGGATTCATCATACTTGTGGGCTACAACGTTAGAATATAATGTACAGTTGGATTTACATTACACATCCAATTAGATCTTATGAATTAGTTTTTTTTAATGAAATAATCCCACTACTCAAAATCTCAATTCATATCATCAATCTGGACCAAAATTTATTTGTTAGCAAAATTAAAATTCAGTTTCGCAGAGAATAATTAAGGACGACAAAAAAAAATCGCAGAGTATATATAGCTATAACATGTATGTTGTTGAATAGTAACGAATATAGTTTATAATTCCTATTTTTCATAAAGGATTCTTTGCTCAGTTAAATAAACTATACGTATTCGTTGGGTGTATTACTAACTCATTCTTTCAAGTTTATTTGGGACGCACAGGACGCATATATACTTTTATCTTAAAATAGAGTTTTACGTAAGTGTATCGTATTATAAAATGATGTTTTAGTTTCATAGAGTAGACATTCATACTGACTGATTCTTCTAGTCTATATTGTACGATAATTTTATTTTTTTTCAACAAATTTATATACGTTACCGACAATAGTTTATAATCTCTTCAATTATTTGCGTTCTAGCTAGGATAGTCATTTCAACGGTACCTGTGAATAGAAAAGTCAATTATCTTCGGGAATTCGTCGACCACTTGCAGCGATTTTTTTTAATATGCGAATGAATGAATTAATTCATAGATTGCTTACTCATACAATTTCACAAAGTAATAAAATTATATCATTAAAATACCCCAACAGGCAACAGGTATATAATCCAAATCTCAAATAATTAATGAATACTATGACTTATTTTTGAATAATAGGCCGGATCAGACTCTCTTAAGATATCGAAATTACAAATCACTAATCTTTCAGACCAAATGCGGTTCAAGAACTCTGTTATTCTGTTAACCATCCATTAATATATATAGTTTAGAGGATAAAGAAAATTTTCAGAATAGTTGATCCCTACACACCTCCATAAAGTCTTAAGATAAAATGCGATGATGAGGACTCGCATTTTGGAATCATGGTACAAGCCGTTAATCACACGTCGATTGTGGAGTGTTGACCCATTAATTATTGCATATGGTATCGTTACGCCATTAAACCAAATGACCAACATCAATTATGGCGAAATGACTTATGTTACTTATTGTATTTTGACCTACGATGTGTCATGTGTGCATGATTCCTAACATTCTTGAACCAAATCTCACGATAGAACCGACAATATATAATTGAATCAACATGATATATATATATATATATATATATATATATTTACCACCAATCAAATCATATATCTTGTGTGATCGAAATTTGTATTGTTATGAGGAAATTGTGAAAGTAATAGGAGTGCAGATCATCTTTTTTTTTTTTCAAAATAAGTAATTAGTTACCATTGATCGGATTAAAAAACAGCGGCATGAAATTAGTAGAGGTCTAGATATTGCCTCACCCGCTCCTTAGTAGAAGGCTACAAACCGGCTGCACCTCTTTACCCTAATAAGTCTCGGATATTGCCTCTCACTGGCTCCCTGAAGGCTTGAACCAATTAATAAACGAATATCTTCTACTTTTAAATAAAAAAAATATATAAGCCAAGACTAGTCAATTGTAAGTTTGTAACCGAAGCATGATTAATGGAACCCAGCCATGTGTATGTGGTCTCATGCTCTCTACACAGTCTCTAACTATGCCTCCATCCATATGTGAATGGCTAACAACACACGTCATATTAACAAACTAATAATTAACGTATCAACTTGTTATCACTATTCAAACGGATCAACTTGTTAACACTATTCTGAAGAGATTGCGAAACTTTATTATATTCATCAAGCAAGAGGATGGTTTGGCGCCGTTTTATTAACAGAATTTGTGTAGCTGTCTAGTTTCCAGCTAAACTTGGAAGTATACTGGTGAAAAAAAAAATTAAAGCCAGAGAAAATTTTAGATCTAGTTTTTATACGCCAAAGTTGACAATGTTTAGGGCTGCTCGCAACGTATTTGAGATATTTGTTAACAAAAATGACCATACGTTACCAAATGACAAAAATATGAAGTTATAGGCTCCACTTAGTTGTTTCATCATGGGCATTTTAAGATGCCAATCCTTTGACCAAAAAAAAAAAGAATGCCAATTCTAAAAGAGTTGCATACTACGTACGATGGTAAACTAACTTACCAAAATTAGTTTGTCGGATTCTTCTCAAATTTAATACAAAAGTAATTTAAAAAAATTACAACTTATTTTCTTATCCTTCTCAGTAAGTGTAAAACTGTTAGTAAGATGATGATTTGTAAAGATTCTTAAAGCCGGCCTAAGAAGAGAAGTCGCATTTGTCGCTACAAATCTTGGTACCTTGTGAGCCGTTGGGTCCACTGTTGAATGCATATATATAACACTACTTTTCGCCATTGGGATAAATGGTGATTGATTTATGTAAGGAAAGTAGCGTTAAGCGTTTTGGTTCGGTGTTCATCTTAATTAAACAATTAATCAATAATTTATTATATATGTGAAAATGTTGGAATTGACACTGCCGTGCCCGTGCATATACTGTTAGATTTTAGGCCTAAAGATACAAAAACTTATATAAAATAAAAAGGCATGATGTCAAAAAAAGAAAAAAAAGAGAAAGAAAAAAGAAAAAGACATGGAATTGTTATGGGCTGCAGTGTAGTAACATGCATCGTCGTATAGTCCAAAGTCATGTCCCAATATTATTTTGCATATAGCATCTACTGAGTCTAATTAATGACTTCATCAACCCAAGGCTTCTTGAGTATTTTGTAAAGAAGTTACCAACTATAAATCTTTAAAATATAAGCTCACACCGAGACTAATTACTGTGTAAGTAGTAATTAATCAAAAACTTGTACGATTTTGGATTGGATTTGGGTTTTTAACAAATTTATTATACATGCAGTCCAGCATTAATTTTTTTTTTTTTTTTGAATAAAGTCCAGCATTAATATAAACATAGTGTCATGACATTAAATGACTTTAGCAATCGAGACCTTGATCAGGAGTGACCCCAAGCATCTCGCAGAACTCTATGTATTGCCTAACATTTTTATTCGTATCATCACGACGCCAATTACCACATTCACGGCCATTGACTCTCTTTGTGATTTATTCAAATCCTAAGTACAAGGCCGGACGCACGTTTCTATTCCAAAACCACATTGCGAATTTGAAAGCAACTTCCGGACTACGAGCCACCAGATCTGGATCCTTCAATAGCGGTAGGTCGAGGTGCTTGCCGGCAGCACCATAATACTCGTTCAATGTGATTGATTGTAGCAAACCGCGACCATAGTAGTTTTTACCCGGTTCACAAGGGTACTTCTTTTCTCTTTGAACAATATCTCTCGTTAGATGTTTCTTCTTTGTAACAAAAACCTTTACGTAAAAAGAAATCTATCAGCTTAAAGCTTCCAAAAAAAATTGCAGTACCATAATATTGATTCTTTTACATGCAAATATCAAACTTACTTTTAGATCCATATGAGAAATGAGCCAATATGGCAGCGATCTCACGTTTAGCCACCTTTCCTTTGTAAGCTCCAAACAATTTGAAAGCAGTGATGAAAGCAGTGATAAGTGTAGAATCTTTTTAACGAGCAGTTGCTTTCGACTTTTCTCATGATGTTATCGAACAACGCTGATGTGATAACGGTCTCTATTTAACTATTTTACCACGTGGACCCGCATGCATCGACGTTGTAGTCATATCCGTAGTATTTTCCCTTGATATTGCAAGGGCCACTGAAACAAAACAAAAAAACCGTAGTAGTCATCACCGGTGCCACAGAAACCCCATCTGCTGCAACACTCCTTAAGGCCAGGGCAACTAGTATCCATGCAGTTTTGCGAGAACAGTACTGTCTCGGGCAAAATTGCTAGAATGAAGAGGGAAATAATGAGAGCGTTTTTTAGAATCGCGTTTCGGATGGTCATCATGTTATAGCAAAAGATGTTTGGAAATCAAGATTTGGTGGGAATGGGATGGTTTGTGGACGTATTCGTAGTTCATAATCACTCGGTTTGTACGTATGGTCAACTACACTATGAGTATGATATTCTTTATGACTAATAAAACCATTTTATTTTCAAAAATTCAGAAGTCATATATTCTATGTAGTATAAATATTAAGCTTTTGCGAGAAAAATGGTGAAGACTACATACATATACTAAATTCACTAGATCTACTATCTGAACACTATAAAATTCACAAGTCAACTACTAACCCTGGACTTATAAGAAACTAAAACTAGAATAAATTAATCTTTTATGTGACAATCTGTTGCTTTGTTATCAGTGTTCCATCCCTATGACTTTCAGCTTAGAACAGAAAATGGAGCAAATTATATCAACTTATCAACATTTGGAATATGAAAGAATCATTACATAAAAAAAAAAAAAAAAAAAAGATTCAGATCACCAAGTGACCACAAGTCTCGTTGGTTCCGTTAACAATGACCGGATCATATGTAGTCTAACGGTAATTCTCTTCTTCTTCTTCATTTTTTTTTTCTTTTTTCTTTGTTGTTGTTGTCATCAGTCATCACAGTTAAGTTGGTTCGGCTAATACCTATTTTTTCTCTATAAAACTTTAATAAGAAAAGATCTGATGATACAAGAAAAGCACTTTTCGTTGCTTATATGCTATTTTTCGAGTGTGAAAACAGGGAAACCATATATATGTTTATTGGATAACAATTCCAATTTTTATCACTTATGACAGGGGATACAAACAACACACAGTATCAATTACCTTAAGAGACATCAACCACACAATATGCCTCCTAATCTCTTATTATTTTATCTATTCTAGTATTTTCGACTTCCCTTTATTAATCCACACGACATTATTAATCCACACGACATTTATAAAAATAAAACCACATAAACAAGTAGTGTCTTCAACATTTGAGATTGGTTCCAGGAGTGACCCCAAGCTTCTTGCAGAAGTCCAAGTAATGGTTAACCCTGCTCTGCACCGCGGCTGGACGCCCACCGTTACATTCACCACCGTTGATCCTCCTTGTGGTTGCACCAAATCCTTGGCCAATAACCGGACGCACATTCTTGTTCCAAAACCACATGGCACACTTGAAAGCCACTGTTGGACTACGAGCCACCATATCTGGGTCCTTCAAGAGAGGAAGTCCGAGGAACTTTCCGGCTGCACCATAGTTGTAGTTCCATGTGATTTGGATCGGACCGCGACCATAGTAGTTCTTGCCGGGTTGACAAGGATATGTTGTGCTTGGTGAGCAGTACCTTCCTCTGGCTATTTCTTCTTTGTAACAAAAACCTTTACAATAACCCAAAATTTATTTCAAACAAATATTAGAATAAATCCAAATAGACGATCAAATCAAAATTTAACGTTTTATAGAATAACATCATACTAAAGATAGCATATCCTTCTATCTGATGAGGAAATTTTTTCCGTCATTATAATTTTCTTCAATTAACAACATTAAGTTTATTCATGCAAAGGGATAAATCAGAGACGTTTACATAAATTTATGTGTTTTTGTTTATAATATTTTTAAAAATTCTAATAGTTAATTTAAAATTATTTTAAAACATTTTCTGAAATATAACTTTTAAAAAGTTAAAAAAAGAAAGAGAAAATGTAGTAAACGGTGAACTTACTTCCAGATTCGTGAGAGAACTGAGCCAACATGGCGGCAATCTCACGCTTAGCAACAGTTCCTTTGTAGGCTGGGAACGATTGAGCGGCGGCAATGAAAGCCTGGCGAGTGTAGAACCCTTTGGCCGGGCAACCGCGTCCGACTTTACTCATGATGCTGTTGAAGAACGCTGGTGTGACAACGCTCGCTATGGTACCACGAGGACCAGCGTTTAGACCGCCGGTACCACTGGGAGTAGGTGTAGGTTTAGAGTTACAAGGTCCACTCTTGCACCCAGTGCCACAGTAGGCTTTTGTGGTACCACAATATCCCCACCTGCTGCAGCACATATTGCCTTTACATCCGGTTTTACCGCAGTTTTGTGAGAACGCCGTTTCTGTCATGATGGTTAGAGTGAAGACGAGAATGATGAGAGCATTTTTCGGAATTGCATTTTGTGTCGCCATTTTTTCTTTCTTTCTTTTGATGGAATGTTTTGGAGGGAGAGTTGTGTGAAGAAACGAGGATGATATGTGGACGTATTTATAGTGTAATTGGTAACATTAATTTATCTTTGGTCAATTATAAATTTGTTTAATGAATAAGTCGTGACCCATTCCATTTCTTGTAGTTGTGATAATACTATGATGATTTGAATTTGGACTTGGTCGTAACGTTTAGCTGAATTAGAATAAGAGACGGACACGAATATAAAAAAATTGTTTTGAGGATAATCTTTCTTTTTATAAATTAGCAAGTCAGGATTGGGTCGGTTCAATTTTCGCTAAGACCTATTAAAATTTTAAAATATTTGAAGTATATATTATATATTGATATATGTCAAACAAAGAACAATGAAAATAACCAAACCTTAAGTAATTTTGTGGCGTAGATACAAAGTTTTCCCAAAGAAATTTGACCCCGCTTTTTTTGTGAAACTTATTTTAAAAACAAAATCTAAGTAAACCATTCTGATTCCAAAATCGAAGAGATGTAAGGGTTCTGGTACTAAACTTTTTGGATCACCAAAAAAAAAAAAAGAACAATGAAAATATGTAAATGCGTATACAACTATTAGCTCGATTCATTGTCGTTCCATACTCGTTAACGAAAACACTCATCTCCGAGTTCTATTTTAGTATCGGATATTTCAGATGAAGAAAACTAGAAATTGTAAATCGTATGTAATTGACATGAAAGTAAATATAATTGGTTGCTTAACGATGTATATATCACATTATACTATATGTTGCTTTGTTTGAAGACTGTAGAATCTCATCAAGTCTTCGTATTCAAACTTGACCATGTAATATTATAAGCATATCGTGTAAGCTTTATCTAAATTTTCAATAGTTTCAAACCTGTTAACCAGTTTCTTGTGTAAGACTTTTTCATCGACGAGTAAATCCAAGAGATGCGATACAGGTAAAACTTTAGATAGGTCATAGATGTGTTGGTCAACTTAATTTGGCCATACATTTATAAACTAATCGAAAACCACTCTCTACTACTGGGATATCAAATTAGAAAACATAGAACTATCCATATAATATACTATCTGATAGGTTTCTCCATGATTTGGAACACTAATTAGCGCGGCGATCGTTGAGTTCAACTTGAATAAATTTGTTTTTGGTTTGAACAATTTTGCAAAAATTGGCGCATATATTCATACAAATTACTTACTTACGGTCCACGTATAAAATCAAAGGTATGTGATACGATTTTTTTTCTTTTTCTTTTCCTAAAACATATGTCATATACAATTGATTCGAAATTAAGGTACATGAATCCCTATTATATAATATGCAGGTGTAGACTTTTTATATATATTATATTACTATTATAGTCTATCTGCCTCTCGGAGGCGTATATGCGATCGATTATAATATAACCACGTACATACTATTAGGTTTTCAACTTTCAATGAATCATGTAATGGTCTGCAAATATGATAATCTTAGTTTTTCTCTTTTTCACGTAATGATAATGTTAGTTAACATTGCAAACTAATTAATAGTAATAGGTGGTAATTAATGAAAAGTTGGGTTGACTAAAAACGTTAACAAAAAAAAAAAAAAAAAAAGGGGGGGCGTTTACTTGGGAGAGTCACGACAAATAAAGAGGTTTACTTCAGCGCTAATTAAGGGGGGGTCCTTGGAATGCGCTGACGTGGCCCTATCCATTCAAAGTCAACTCAAAAGCATGTCACATGCTCACATGTATGAACGACCTCTTTTGTTTTTTTTTTTCAAGATGTAAGAACTTATTACTATTTTCTTTTTTTTTTTTTTTTTTTCACAGCCATGTGTTGTTTTTCTTTAATAACAAAAAACAATTCTAGTCTTTTGATTCATAATTGTAAATCTGAAATCATGATATTTACGAAGATTCCACGATGCACAGATCAAATCTTATCTTGACTATTGCATAATTCGCATTACTCTACTAAAATTCGGGTTTGATCTTGAGTTCATTTCATTCCGCTAGTTTTTTTTTATGTCATGCTAATTGTTTTTTTCCTTCTAAATATTATCTCTATAGCAGTGATTTTTATTTAAAAAAAAAACAAATATTTTTGTTTTACATTTTTAATCAGATCTTCTATCAAAGTTTTACTTTTTCCCCTACTGGAGAAATGCCGTTCATTTTTCATTCATATATTTAAATGAACTTTAAACGTAACTTTATTTGTTTAAACGTCTATGAACCATTTTTCCCGCAAGATTAGATTAGTGTTTACTTCAAAGTTAGATGATTACAGGCTACACAAACGAGGCGCTAGTTCTATTATCCGACAATAGCTAGTTCCCGTTCACGTCAACTTTACTAAAATAAAACAGTATGCAAACACTAATCTCATGATACTTATCATATATGAGACATTCTATACATTATTAACTCAGTAAAAAAAACAAAGCTAGTAACATTATTTCAATAATCAATATAGTTTTTTTTTTTAATATTATCAAATCTTACATAACATTTGTTGGGATACAAACAATGTCCCACATCTGAAGATTAGAAAATAAGTTTCTAGTATATAAGTCAAAACCAACTCCAATTAGTATGAGGCCTTTTGGGAAGGAGCCCAATAAGAAATCCGTGCGGACTTTGCCACTTGGGCCCAAAGCGGACAATATCATACTAATAGGGGAGTTGGCTTGGGCTTGAAGCCCAAGCAACATCTCTACATATACATTTTTCTAGCTAGAATTCCAGCACTTTTAGTACATATATAGAATTCACCGTAAGGAATAGAGAGCATCCTCCGATCCTTTCAGTTACGCTTCCCCAAACTAGCTTCAAACTTGGTTTTCACTACAACAACCACCGTGACGCAAGAACTCGACATCACAATTATGTCTCCTCTGCGAACTGAGTCCAGTTTGTTTCTTGATCTTTTGTGAAAGGCTATTCCAATTTTGATCTAAAAAACTCTGTATCCATTTAATTTTTTAGATAACCATTACCCAAAACTTTACTATTAGTTATTTATTTAAATTTTAAAATAGTCTTTTATTTTCCATAAATAAACATCATTAACAATTCAACTCAACATACAACTTTTGTCAGCACATCAAATTTTTTCATAGATATCATGATCTAAAAGAGTAAGAGTCTTCACTGGTAAAAGCCCAAAAGGGTCCTCCTGTGAACGAACAGAGACAAATAAGAAGTCGTCGAAAGAGGCCTCTCTACGTCGGTTATGAATTATGATGCGTCTACGTACAAACGCTCTCATGTGTAAGTCCACGCTCATCTTGTGTGTGGACCATTTTTTCTGGAAGTATTTTGTTATTTTTAAGATATGTTCCTTAGTTCAAACTTCAAACTACTGCGTGTGTGACGTGTCTATATATATACATTGAAAATTTTTGGAAATCATTTTAACCCTTTTTTTATTGTCAATATCTATGCATAAATGTTTTGAGGCACATATTCAATACTCGCAGTGGTATATATTGACCAAAAAAGTTGCAAATTTAGTAAATACGTTTATTATGGATTGGCTTATATAGCTTTATGCTTTGACAACCGATACAAACAACACATTGGTACATTAGAATACACCGCATAATCTTTTATTCGACATCTTTAGTTATAAACTCACACGTGCACGACAACAGTCATACTATAAACCGTGCCATATATTATCCGCATTTAACATCTTTAACAACTCAGACTTGTTCCAGGAGTGATCCCAAGCATATTGCAGAACTCCAAGTAATGGTTTACTCTGCTCTGCACCGCTGCAGGACGTCGGCCGTTACATTCGCCACCGTTGATCTTCCTCGTGGTGGCTCCAAAGCCTTGGTCCAAGACTGGACGAACATTTAGGTTCCAGAACCACATGGCACACTGAAAGGCAACTTCTGGACTACGAGCCACCATATCTGGATCAGTCAAGAGAGGGAGTCCAAGGAACTTTCCAGCTGCACCGTAGTTGTAGTTCCATGTGATTTGGATTGGACCGCGACCGTAGTAGTCCTTCCCCGGTGTACAAGGGTAAGCAGTGCTCGGTGAGCAGTATTTCCCTCTAGCTATTTCTTCTTTGTAGCAAAAACCTAGACATGACGACGTAAAAGAATCGTTATTTATAAATTATAATATAGACGATACAAAAATTAGGAACATATGATAAGTTATTTAAAAAAATAATATTATGGTGCCTAGTTCTAATAATATTCATGTAGAGTTAGTGAAACTAGAAATGTTTATAATGAACTTACTTCCAGATTCATGAGAAAACTGAGCCAACATAGCGGCAATCTCACGCTTAGCAACGGTTCCTTTATAGGCATCGAACGATTGGGCGGCCGTAATGAAGGCCTGGCGAGTGTAGAACCCTTTCGCTGGGCAGCCATTTCCAACTTTGCTCATGATACCGTAAAAAAACGCTGGTGTAACAACGTTTTCAATTGTATCACGAGGATCAGCGTTTAGACCGCCTCCACCGCCACTGGGAGTACTTGGTGGGATAGGTGTGGCTCCGGATCTGCAAGGTCCGCTTCGGCACCCGGTACCGCAGTAGGCGTTTGTGGTTCCACAGTATCCATACCTGCTGCAGCATAGGTTGCCTGCACATCCGGTCGTACTGCAATGTTGCGAAAACACGGTGTTTGCCATAATGGTTATGGTGAAGAGAAAAAGGATAAGAGCGTTTTTCAACATTGCTCTTTGGGTAGTCATATTTTTGTTTTTTTGGAGTGTGTTGTAAGAGTAAGAGATATGTGAAGAATGAAGAAGGTGTGTGGGATGTATTTATATTGTAACATTTTGGTCTATATGCAAATGATATACATATTGATCAATGTTAGATATTTTCCACGATTGTTGATTGTCTTTTTTCTAAGTCAAAGTCAATGCCTCAATGGCCCTTTGTACCACTAAAAACATAAGTCAATGATACATTTTTTTTTTTTTTTGTTCTTGTCGTTATGAGATATATTACATGTCGGTCATAAGTCAGATCAAAAACGAATAATCAAAATTTAAAACAACCGAGTTTCTAAGATTAAGTTCTTGATAGAGATGAGGCCCAACATGAACCAAACCAAAAAGTCCAAAACACATCGATCAGCCCAAGCGGCCTCGGTATTAGACCGACTTATTGAATAAAACCGGTTTAGTCTTACCAACCCATGGGTCTAGAACCATCGAAGCTTAAGTCGAAAACGACGTCGTTGTGTTGCATCTTTGAAGATAGATAAACTTTGTCGATCGGCTCCTGCTCCGCTCACACACAGTTAAGCTTCTCCGTTGTTTCAGGACGCAAAAGGGGAAAAAATCGAATCCTTTTCTCTCCCAAGCTAATACTAGGGTTTCTAATTCTCCGTTCCGTCAAGGCTTCGAATAGGTACGATTACGTTTTTATGATGTTTCTCCCGGAGCTGCTCGTTGTTCTTACCTAATAATTGCCGAACCCAATGCCTTTATAATCGAATTTTAGATTAGTCATAGCGTCCTTTGTTATACCCAAATTCTGATCATGCCCATGCCCAAAAGTATCTTTTTTTTAGGTCAATGTTGGGTTCTAATTAGTTTGTGTTCGTTGTTTTGTTTTTGGTTTAAGGAAGTGATTGCATTAAGAGAGAAGCATTGGGGGAGGGGTAAAGATGAGTTTCACTCAGGCTAATTGTTTTCGACCATCATACTCTCCTTCAAGGCAAACAAGACCAAATTGTATCTCCAGTGTACCTATTAGGTCTTCTTCACCACGCTTTGATCACTGCCCTCGTACCACATTTGCAGTTCGAGCTACTGCTTCAGTGTCTACTCAGTTTTCCCCTCTTCTTAATCATCAGCGTCGTCGTTCACCTACTGGTAAATCAAAGCAGAGTCCTGCTGTGTGCTTGTTTGGTGGGAAGGATAAACCTGATGGTAGTAGTGACGAGGTCAGATGCTTCTAACTCATGTTTAAGTTCGTTACTTTGTAACCACTAACCAGAGAGTGTTTCCTTTTGTGTATGTTTCTCTGTTCTGTTTTCTGATTTGTTGTAATGGCTTTTTGTTATCAGATATCACCATGGAAAGCAATAGAGAAAGCTATGGGGAAGAAATCAGTTGAAGACATGTTGCGGGAGCAGATACAGAAGAAAGATTTTTATGATACAGACAGTGGTGGCAACGTTCCTCCACGTGGAGGAGGTAGTAGTGGCGGTGGTGGAAATGGTGAGGAGCGTCCTGAAGGGTCAGGAGGAGAAGATGGTGGTCTTGCTGGGATTGCAGATGAAACCCTGCAAGTGGTTTTAGCGACCTTTGGCTTCATCTTTTTGGTAAATGAACACACAACTCTCAGGGAAGATGATTCCAACTTGATAGAGCGTATCTTGCTTTGACTGGATATTTCTTGTTTTGCAGTACACCTACATTATCACTGGGGAGGAATTGGTCAAGCTTGCAAGGGATTACGTTAAGTTTCTCATGGGAAAACCTAAGACTGTTCGATTGACCCGAGCCATGGATGGTTGGAATGAATTCATGGAGAAGATGTCGACGCAAAAAGTGTATGATGAGTATTGGCTAGAAAAGGCGATCATCAACACGCCAACCTGGTATGACAGTCCTGACAAGTACAGACGTGTCCTCAGGGCTTATGTGGGGGGATCAAATTCTGATCGAGACTATGTGGACGCTAATCCTGATGAAGACTATGTGGACGCAAATTCTGATGAATAGTCCTTGGCACTTTTGCCTTTGTTACACAACAATGTGAGGTGTCTTACTAGGTTAGGAACAGGAAGAGATTCGTAATAACAATTTGAGGTTTTTTCTCAGTGTTCAGCTTATGTTTGAAATTAAGAATCAGTTTATGGAATTGGTATTATTATTATACATGATCATCATATCATTCTCGAGGGAAAAGCAAGTGCAAGCCAAAATCTGTGATGTAACAATTCAAAATCTTTGAGATCTTTCAATACCTTTCAAAATTCTTTTCTCAATCAAAGTTTCTTAGATTTAGTGGTTGAAGTGCCTTCTTTCTTCTCTGTCTATGTGGATTTCTTCCGGTCTTCCCTTTCCCTCTTCTTCAAAGCAGTCATGTGGGCCTTAAGAATGGTGGCATAGGATGCTTGAAATCTCTGGTGATCTTTAGAACCAACCTTACAAACAAGAAAGAAAGCATTGTAACAAGTTAGTTTCAGTGTAGTCTTAAAGATCACAGACCACTATCAGATTTATAACTTAGGTATGACAGCCCCGAGGGCCTGACAAGTACAGATCAATGCTGATGTGGACTCAAATTCTAATGAAGATTATGTAGACGCTGAGTCTGATGGGTTATTTTACTAGATTATTCAATGATATGACTAATTTTAGAGATGAAATATTTAAAAATTATGAAACTAAAACTGAAATATTATTTATATGAATATGTAAATCAATGACATGAATATTATTTAGAGATGAAATATAGTAAATTTAATAATGATGGCTTATTATGCTTTCTTATAACAAAAATAGTAAAAATTATATCAAAAATGAAGCAAGCAAAATGTAAATTTTATTGTTGGAATACATAACTTATTATTATTGAAATAAATTATTTATAACGAGGGAAAAATAAACTTAAAACATTAAAGAGTTAACATTTTGAATATTGTATATTATATCATGATTAGTAAAAAATTGAATTTAGAATTTTTCCATATTTCCAATTATTCCTTTTTTACCAAAAAAAATCTTAATATATAATACAGAGAGAAGAACTATGGAGTTTCAACTTACCTTCTCTGAACTTCCTTTTTTACTTCCTCCGCCACCGGAATCCCTCTGCTCCCTGTGTCAGCGTCTCTCTATGCCTTCTTTGGCGGGAAATAGGTAATAATGGTTATTTTGATTTTAGCTCCCATGTTTGACTTGTATTGTTTTTATGCATGCAGTACCTAACGTATCTTCTTCTTCTTCATGATCCCTCTGCATATATATATCATTGTTATGTTTTGGATTCTATATATTTGACTTTTGTCCCTCCGATTTCCACAGAAGTCTCAAGAGGCTATGGAAACTCATCAACAAACTCAGGCGGCTATGGAATCTGTCTGAGGAGTATGAAGTAGTATCTGAAGAATCTGTCAACGTTTTGGAATTGTATTGCGGCTGTTTTAGTGTCTGTCTTGAGAAGAAGACGATCTATCTTGAGAAGAAGACGAAAGAAAAGATAGCGAAAGAGAAGAAGATGGCGAAAGAAAGAAAGATCTACCCGGCGGAAATTCTTCTCGATCCTCTCGAGAAAACCGATGGAGGATACCACACCTGAATACATTTACATTACATTACTGAAGAAGAAGAAGAAGAAGCAGAAGTGTTTCTGATGAATAGTTTTCTTGGTTAGGAACATGAAGAGTTTCAATTGAGGAGGTTTTGTTTAAGTGTTCTTCAGCTTATGTTTGAAATTAAGAATCAGTTTCTTGAATTTGATCCATGTTCGTGCATTTTCTATGGAATTGGTATTATTATTATTATTATTATTATTATAATTATAGATGATCATCATGCTCGAGGGAAAAGCAAGTGCAAGCCAAAAATCTGTGATGTAACCATTCAAAATCTTTGAGATCTTTCAATACCTTTCAAAAATTCAAATTCTTAACAAGCAATTGCAAATCAATATGATAAACATAAAAAAGGAGGGGAAATCAAAGTTTCTTAGGTTTAGTGGTTGTTGAAGTGCCTTCTTTCTTCTCTGCTTCTGTGGATTTCTTCCGGTCTTTCCTTTCCCTCTTCTTCAAAGCAGTCATGTGGGCCTTAAGAATGGTGGCATAGGATGCTTGAAATCTCTGGTGATCCTTAGCACCAACCTTACAAAACAAGAAAGCAAAAGCAAAGTTAGTTTAGTCTTAATGATCGCAGACCAGTATCAAATTTATACGAACTTTGGTATGTTTTCAACTTCCCCAACTGCTAAAAGCCAATCTATATAGTGCAAGGAAGGATGACTAGAGAGCTAAGAGAGAATGCTATCCTATATTCATTATATTATCTATAATCCATTAGTGACAGTTAAAAACATTCTCTCGAGTAGAAACAGACATGGTTTCTATATCTTGAGATAATAAGAAGAGAACATACCGAGGTAGAGACTGTTTTCTTTCCATCCGTAGCTCGAATAAGGCATCTGTATTCAATGGATTCTCCAGCTGAGCTCAGTTTCCTCTTCTGCAACTTAGACTTGAGAGATGCTGACACACAAGTAACAAAAAAATCATATAAGATAATCTTCGAAAAGATATTTCAAGTACAACCAAGATAACAAAAGTGGAGAGAACAAGATAGTGTGTCAAAATTTTACATCTTTTCAAAGTAACCCACACAGAACCCTTCTCTTTGCTTTTCTCAAACATGCTCGTGAGTTCATTGAGGAATGGATCCAATTGTAAGAGAACCTGCAAAACCAAAAAAGGATGCCATCAAAAAAACGCATTGAATCCTACAGTGTAGCGTCAATGCTGAATCAAATCACAGCAAACACAAAACGAATAATAAAAACAAAAATCTCACAAAAATCTTCACATGTTTACAATTTCGTCATCATCTGGCATAAAGATGGAGAATTTACTTACCATTGTTAAACCTCAGATGGATTAGTTTCAGCAGAGCTTCAAAGCAATGTAGAGACTTGTTATCACTTGGATCACTGAGAGAGGAGAAAAAAAAACAAACCCATAAACACAATGCAAGTGAAAAGCAATAGTTAGATCTGATTGAATTGAACTTTGTCTATATCAATCGAATACGCAACTTCAAAAAATCTAAGCACAATTTGAAACAATTTGCTCGAAAACATTCATATTTATAATCAATTCGACGCTAAAACCCTCTGAACCTAAATCGTCAAAGCCTCTGAACAAATCTAAGCAATAGAAATCCAATTTTACACAATCTGAAAGCGTTACTAATCAGATTAAACCCAGCTCAAGAACCACGAGATGTGAAGAATCAGAATTCAAACTAAGAAGAAGAAGAAACTATTCAACTGACCAGAGAGAGACTAGAATAAGAATCCCGTATGATCGATCTCTCCTGCTTCCACCACCGGCCGGAGGAAAAACAATTTCTTCTTCGGTTAAAAGAAGTCGCCGCAAGTCAAAGACGAATATACCCTCGGTGCCCCGATATTGTTATTTAAACCTGGGCTTGTTTCGATAAATAATGGGCCTTATAAGGCCCAGTCAAATTGTAAAAACCTTACTAGGGTTTTAATCGGTCTCTTTTCTTCGATCATCTTCGTCGACAAGACAACATTGATAATCTCCCGTCGTAGAACTGTGTTGCGCCGAGCTGATCTTTCTGAAGTGTAAAACCCTAATTTGCCTAAGGGATTTTGAATTTCTCAGAACCTACTTTGAAGCATAACAATGGGGAAAAAAGGAGTGACTCAGAAGAGAAGTAGTAGCAAAAGCTCGAAAAGCCGCAGAGATATCGTCGAAGACCAATTCGATGACGAGATTGACGCCTGTAAGTTTCTACCCACTTTATAAAAATTTATCCTTTTTTGTTTTGTTTCCTAAAGCTTAATCGATTATGATGTTTTGGTTTTGTGTGTGTGTGTGTTCACAGTTCATAAACAGAGAGATATTGTTCCCTTGGATGTTAATGATGATGATACTGATGATTCGGATGAAGATGATGTGCAACCTGTTTTTGATTTAAAGGTTCGTTTTTTTTTGGTTTTATGTTTCTTAGGCATTTGTTTTTTCTCCAATTCTTTGCAATGTTTCCCTTTTTAATTTCGGTTTCTTTCGCTTTTATATAGGGTGTGGATGAT
Organism: Camelina sativa; assembly: GCF_030686135.1. Lineage (NCBI taxonomy): Eukaryota > Viridiplantae > Streptophyta > Magnoliopsida > Brassicales > Brassicaceae > Camelina > Camelina sativa. The sequence goes on along the minus strand of NC_141884.1, from coordinate 2,161,497 downwards.
GAGAGTGAAGAAGAGGATGAAGATACAGAAGACGAAGATGAGTCTGCTAATGGACTTACCGCTAAAAGTATGTTATGCTTATTATATGTTGTTGTTGTTGTTGTTGTTGTTGTTGTTGTTGTTGTTGTTGTTGTTGTTGTTGTTGTTGTTGTTGTTGTTGTTGTTGCATCTCTTCTTTTTGAGTGCCTTATTCGTTTTCTCATTGGGGTCTTAATTGTGCAGTGATTAGGCAGAAGAAGTATCTAAGGCAAAAGTTTGGTGATGGTGACAATGAAATGGCTGATGATGATGATAAGGAGAAAGATGAGGAAGACAAAAAGATCACATGGGGTGGAAGGAGAGGCATATACCATAGTGTTGATAATGTTGATTTTGATGTAAGAATTGTCATTGTTTGTTTGTTGATAGGCTAGTTTCCTTTTGTTATTATTCTGATTCTCTCTGAAATAGACTCTACATAAGTTGCTAATCTGGTTTGGTGTGATTTTTGAAGCTCCGATCAAGTGATGATGAAGACCTTAAAGCGGAAGAAGAAGAGGTGATAAGACTACGGAGAGAACAACTTGAATGCATTACAGATGCTGATGCTGGGTTAGAAGATGATAGTGAAGACGACAGCGATAGAGAATTAACCATGGAGGTGGGCTATGGGTGTTTGCGATTACTATCATGTTGCTGAATATATTTTTGTTGCTTAGTTAATTGACACATCGTTCTGGTTTATATTTGGCAGGAAATTCCTGTTAAAGGCAAGAAGGCTACAAAATCCACCACATATAAGAAAGAGAAGGGTGATACGGACATACATGTTGAAGAGATCAAGAAAGACATAAACTCTTTGTCAAAAGATGAGCAAATGGAAGTAGTACTTAGGTAATTTGATGTTTTCTGTTTCTCAAATTCTCATTAGCTCAATATATCTGCATGAGATCGTAATACATATTATGTATACTAATATTCAACTGAAATGTCTTTTGTGTAGTTCTGCTCCGGAAATAGTTGGGCTTTTGTCCGAGTTGAACGATGCAGTTGAAGAGCTTGAGAGTAAGATAAATCCTGTTATGAGTAAGGTAGACCACTTTACCTTCCAACTTTTTTTTAATAGATTTCTGTATTGTCACTTTATATTACTACCACAGTTTGAAAGACTATATTGTTACTCCTCCAGAGAATTTATGCAATTATGTCTCCTTGTAGTTAAAGGAAGGAGAAATATCGTTGAGTGGTGGGACAAGGTACCTGGAGGTTAAGCAGATTCTGCTACTGGCCTATTGCCAATCTATAACATTTTATCTTCTTCTCAAAGCTGAAGGGCAGCCCATCCGTGATCATCCGGTCCTTTCCCGTATTGTAGACATCAAAGTTTTATTAGATAAGGTTCTGTGAGGTTCCCTTTTACGTTTTTAATCTCTCGACAGTTTACATGTTGTACTGCTATGCTATACAAGCTGTGTTTATTAATTTATCACAGCAGCTGAGTTAATATATTATTTTTTGTTTATAATTAGATGAAGAAACTTGATGGAGAGCTTCCCTCTGGATTTGAGGAGTCCCTAGCAAGAAATATTGCTAATGGAACAGTGCAAAAGGTGGTCAAAGAAGGCCAGCTCGCTTCACCCGTCTCTGATTCAGTAGTTAAAATCACACAAGACATAGCCGAGGTAGAAGTTAGGATCTTACTTGCTGTCACTTGAGTTAAACTCTTATTAGTTGTTCGACAATTTCTTTTGTATTCAACCTTGCTGATCTCCATTTATCCAGCCGATGAAAATTGACAACGGGAGAGAAGAAAAGAAGAAAAAAGGAGAGAAACGCAAGCACCAGGTGAATACAAATCTAAGCATTTTCTATTCTATCAGAGAGAACTTCCCCAACCTCTTGCGTACTGGAACTTTTTTTCGTTTAACTTGAACAAATTTGCTTTCGTTGTAGCAGAATGATCAGGTTGATATGCAAAGTGAGCAAATGTTAAAACTTCGAGCTGTTCTAGAGGATAAAATTAGAAGCAATGGAGTCCTTGGTTCTACTGTCTCAAAGTCTGATAAAGCTCGAAAACGCCAGAAATTAGCTAATAATAGGTAATAACTTCTTTTTTTCATCACACTGTTAATATGGTGAATTCGGTTGTCCCTTTCTGAAGATTGTGATATATTATTAACTTTCCAATCTTGGATGTAACCAGGAAGCTGGAGACTTTCGATGATTATGTGGATGATGCAGACAATAATAGCACACATGATGTGAAAGCTAATAAAGTCACCAAGCTTGTGTCCACCAAACGGAAACCCAAGGTAAAATACATCGCAGATGTGAAACTTAAATTTGTCTTTTACTTTTTACGCTATTCCTTTTCTTAAATCTTTTCATCTTTTTTCTTGGAAGACTGTTTCTGGAGATGATGATTTGCCGCAAAGGGATGATATTGGAGAACGGCGTAGGAAGTTTGAGCTCAGAGTTTTGGCTGGAGCTGGTGTGAAGTCAGAGGAAGATGGCAGGAATGGAAGTGGGACAGATGACGACAGTGATCACGATGGTTTTAGTAATGACATGGTTGATAAAGATAGTGAATCAGAAGATGAATTTTACAAACAAGTGAAACAGAAGCAAGAAGCTAAACGAGCTGCCAAAGCAGAGATCTATTCAAGGTAGTAATACACTACATTAACCTTTTTTTTCAGATAGTTTAGTACTGTTGTTCATCTCCATGACACGTTTTGTGTTGGTTCAGGAAACCACATTTGATTCCGTCAGCGCCAGAAGACGTTGATGGAAAACGACTGATTACACCTCAGGTTAGAATGTTTCCAAAGCACACAACAAACATCATCTGTTTCTCTACCTAGCACCGTAGTTTAACGTTCCTTTTCATCTCTCTTTTTTTCTAATCTCCACCAAAACATAGATACAAGGCAACAGAGGATTGACCCGGCAACGCAACAAGGATCGTAAAAACCCGAGAAAGAACTACCGGGTAAGACGATCTTGGATTGCTGTTTTCTGTAACGTTGGTTTCTTTGACCTGTCTGTTTGCCTTAACTTTGGGATCTTGAACTTTGGTTTGTAGGAAAAGCACGCGAACAAAGTCATGAGAAATAAAGGACAGAGGAGAGATATCAGGAAACAAACGGGTCCATATGCAGGTGAAACTCGAGGTATCAATCCCAACACAAGCCGGAGCATCCGAATCAAGAACTAACCTCCTCTTCTATGTCCCCCAATTATCTATATTTCCATGCTTCTTTTTGCTGTTGTATTATCTCTTCTTCTTTTTTTTGGATCTTCTACTTTTCATTTTCTCTTCTTGAAGACTATAGGCAAATCATTGTTCTGCAATTTTTGATGTTTTTTTTTGTTTAAACTTGTTGTCTTACATTTGTATTTCTAAGGAAGGAAAAAACTTGTTTTTTCTAACTTCAAGGAGGCAAATTCAATATGCTTAAGAGCAAGAAGAAGTAGTTAATAACAATTTCAGCCAAATAGATTGTTATAAACTCTAAAGTCTAAGCCAAGTATTGTGTTCTTCTTTTCGTCCCAAATTGAGAGTGATTCCACTTACTATGATTGTGGGAAATTTTTTAACTAATTTTCCCCCTTGTTTTCTAGTAATATTTTCCATACGAATACAATGTCACTATTGATCGTTAAAAAAAAAACAATGTCACTATCCAAAACCATTATAGTTCACTATAAAAGTGGGATAAAAGGATTTATGTAAATTAGATTGTGATCAATAAATTGAGTTAAAAGAAACAATCTAATTAGATACAACTTTAGATGTAAAAATCTCAGATATTACACATGTGTTGTAAAAAATTATTATTAATAAATAAAAATTTGTAAAATTGGGCAAATACAAGAGAGTCTGTTGATAAATACTTTAATTACTTCGAGATTATACAAGAAATTATCACCTTGAAATATTTATAGCCATTAGCATAAAACTTATAATTGATAGAGGAGTTTTCAGAGGTCAAACGAAATCAAACATGGCTAAAGCACATATATGTCTTTCTTTCATCATCTTGTTATACATCTCATCAGGTAATCTAATCATTAGTTTAAGATTATTTGCAAGATCTTAAATTGATTGTAAGAATTTCGAACGTATTTTAACAATTTCAGTTTCATGTACATTTACAGCAGGACATTTCATGAGAGTCAATGCGCAGGTACATGCTTTGAGAAAGTAACTAAAAGGAAATCAAATTTCATATCATATGGTTTTTTTATAACATTTTGAGTTTGCTTCTTTGTCGTAGAGCCAGGGGTATTGGTGTGTGGCCAAACCTGGCACCACGACCAAACAGCTTCAAAGTAACTTAGACTATGCTTGTTCGGAAATCATCGACTGTCAAGTTGTATCGACCGGGGGTACATGTTATTCACCAGATAATCTCTATAATATGGCTTCTGTGGCCATGAATCTTTATTACCAAGCTGAGGGAAGATACTTTGGAAATTGCCATTTCCAAGGCTCTGGTATCATTGCCATAACCGATCCTAGTGAGTTTTATTATCTCTCTTTTTCTTACTCTAAACAACTATGTAACTTTTGGTTTATGTGATCCAAAAAATCAATTTATTTTTTGGTTTGTTTTTGCAGGCTATGGAAGTTGCAAATATCAGTTTAATAAGTAAAGCATGTAAAAGCTGCGTATCTGTTACAAAACAAAACAAAGAATTCTAGTTCTGATATTCTATATATGATATCTAAAGTACTTTGAAGTCTGAATGGTTCAATTGTTAAGTGTTTGAGTTTTATATCGTTGTCAAAACCATTATTAAATTTAATCTGTCAGAAATCCTCTTATTCAATAGCATGTGAGGACGAGTTTATAGTGGGAAGAAGGTTTGTCTTGTCGCTTAGCTGAAAAGCCTGAAGTATTTTTAGTATTGTGCCTTCAATTGTATTCCAAGGTTAAATTATCCATCTTTTTTTTTTTTTTTTTTGTTCTTGGACAAACACATGATTTCATTCATTCAAACCAAATCAAAGTACAAAAAAATGGAGATCCAAAGATACCAAAGTTTAAAAAGTTACAAAGGAAGTTATCCTCTAATACTATAAACCAAAAGATAATGGAGATATATGAATCAATCATATATCTCCTCACTAAACCAAGTACTAGGTCGATTCTTTCCAAAGTAAACCTCTTTTGTAACCGGGAAGGCTGAACAAGATTATTTGATTTTAGTAAGGGAGTAAAACAAAAAAAAATTTGAAATTGTTTACAAACATAATACAAATCAGATTACGAACAGTGTTATGACATATTGAATGTATATGTTTGTAGGGAAATTACTTCTTGATCTAAAATCCGGATTACAACAGTCTTTCCTGTTTCTTTATTGCATAAATTTTGCGTGTCTGTCCTTAAACCAATAGAGAAAGACATCCTAAAAGGCTAAAACCTTAATCTTTTGTAGTTGGGAGATATCAGTAAGAGACATAAGAAAGGATCGGAAGTCTCTTGCTCTATAATGGTGTTCGAGCGAATCCATAAATATTCTATTTTTGTATTTCAAAAGCAAGATATTTATTTTTTGCGTTTTGGTTTGATTTTGATAATTTTACCATTTCAGTAAATGTTAGAATATATGGTAACTATGATAAATTTTGTAACTTTTTTTTTGTTTTTGTTTTCTAATTTTCTTGCCAAAGTAAGTAAGAAAAAACAATGTAAGTTAGAAATGATATATTTGACACATGTTTTCTAAACTATAATAATAATAAAACATAAATGGTAGTAACATTTGTAAAAGTTGACAAATAAAAGACTGAAAGTTACAATATACAAAGAAAAGTACTACTAAAACACTATATATATATATATATATATATATTTTAATATTAATTATGTTGATATATATCATACAAATTAGCTTAAAAATATATCTAATTGTTAGCATAAAAGTATTATAGTCTTAAAATCTAAAATTAAAATTTACCAAAGAATCACTAACTTTTCTGAAATCATTAAATGTGTTGGATACTATAGAGGATTAATAATTTACTATGTTACAAACTCTTAATAGTTAAATATGATTATTGATGTGGTAGAATGTGACTGTACACACTTTTCATATAAATAATTAATTTGTTTCCCAAAAAAAATATAAACAATTAATTTAATTCTATCAGCAAGTATGCAACATCTGTTGATAATAATGATAAATTTTGCAAGATATGACAAATTTTGCAAGATATGACAAATAAGTATTTTATTAGATACTCAACCATATATATATATATATATCCTCTCATAATATTAAAAATTTCTATTTTTTTTTTTGTCAATCATTAAAAATTTCTATTTATTATTCCAAATCTCTCTATATAAGAGATGATGGGTTAGCCTAGTTTATAGCAAAGCTATAGAGGAGGTTTCAGACATCAAACGAAATCCAACATGGCGAAAGCACAAATATGTATTTGTTTCATCATCTTCTTATCCCTTTGGTCAGGTAATCATAACTAATCATCATGTGTGATTAATATAATTACAATATATATCAATCAATCTATATACATCGATTGTAGCGATGCATACGGACGTTAGTAGATCATTTGAAAATCACAATTTCATTGTAAGATTTTCCAAGTTCTGTAATAATATTTCGTTTTTGTGTTTTGTTCATGTTTTTTTTTTTCACTGACCGAAGGAAATTTCATGGAAGTCAAGGCACATGTAAGTACTTAGATTACTCATAACTGCAGTCAAGTCATAAAATTGCTTCTTCTTTTTTAATAATTAATGGTCTTTGAGTTTGTTCTTTGTTACAGAGCTCCGGAAGTTGGTGTATTGCTAAACCTTCTACGTCTTATGATCAACTTCAAGAAAACATAAAATTCGCTTGTTCGAAAATCGATTGTAAGATCATATCGAACGGAGGTGCATGTTTTTCTCCAGATAGTCTCATCAGTCGTGCTTCTGTTGTCATGAATCTTTACTACCAAACTAAAGGAAGACGGTATGAGAACTGCAATTTCGGAGGCTCTGGTCTCATTGGCGTAACTGATCCTAGTGAGTTTCCTTTTTTTATATATTTTTTTTTTGCTAACTTTAATTTGTTTAGTCTAAACTTAAATCAATTCTTTTTCTTATTTACAGGCTACGGAAATTGCATTTATAAATTTCGTAAGTAAACATATGAATTATGAAGCTTCGACTTTGTTGCAAGAAGATAGAAGACCGTACCTGAAATTTTATATTTATTTGAAGTTGTGATCTTTCAAGAATTAATAAATGTTTGATCTTGATATGTGTATGTCATTATCAAAATAATAAAATATAATAATTTTATCAACACTTCATCTAGCTCAGTATTAATAAAAATATAATACCAATAATCTTATATATATTTGATTTAGTTATGCTACATAAATACGTACATACCATTCGTTAGATGTGAATTTTCTTGCCAAGCGAAACCTAATTAACACATTCATACACTTATTATTAGATCACATACACGAGCAAATGTGAGTATGTGACAGCATGTGAAGACGAGTTTTTTTTTTTAGTGGGAAGAAGATTTGACGATTTGTCTTGTCACTTTAGCTGAAAATCTTGTAGTATTTTAATATTGTGGCTTAAATTGTATTCCAAGGGACTTATCCATCTTTTTTTAATCACAAATTAGTAAAATCGTTTTCCCGAGCAAGTAATCAAATATAATGGAACTGCCGGAGTTCTATATCTCCTCACTAAACCAAGAACTAGGTCGATTCTTTTCAATGAAGATCGCATTCTCAAATAGGAAAAGCTGAAACTACACTATTTCAATAGAGGATTAAAACACAACATTTTGAAATTAATTGTTTTTACAAAGATCTGTAAAAGTTGGCATAAACAATATGCAAAGAAACTATAGTACTTAGACTATCCTCATCGGTGGATTTATGTTGTTTCTTAGTTCATTTCTTAGGTGTAGATAATATTAATTATTCAGACATAAGTTAAGAAATGCAAGATTCGTTTCTAATTTTAGGATTGCAAGAAACGTCTCTTGCTGGACAGGTGTCACAAAATCAGTGGGTCGAGTCTTAATTGGGACAAAGGGGTTTTTTTTTTTTTTCCATCTCTCTTTCACTTTCCTTTTCTCTCTTTTATCTCTCTCTCTCTCGAGACTTTTCGCGATTTGTTTTGATTCTCTTCTTCGATTCCGAAAAACTGATTGCTTCTCTTCCAGTTGATTCCCACGGCTGATTGTCCATGGATTCGGCCGCGATTTGGTTCCGGTGAAGAAGGAGGCATGTGATTCCGGTGGAGATCGATCCGTCGAAACCCTAATATTTGGGGAAGATTCAAGCAGTTCGATTTCAGGTAATTGTTCTTGCATGTCTAGTAATTGTTGTTTGTTTATTTGAAAAATGTCTCAATTTTAATTTAATTATGTCTTTTGTTTGTATGCCGGTTTCATTTGCGTTTCATCAATTGGTTGTTTTGTATGTTTATAAATCATGGATATAGGATTCGTTTTTGTTGAAATTTCATGGTTTTTGAGTCCATATAAGAGTCCCAGTTGATCTATGTAACAACTTCTGTCGCTAATTAAACGAAAGAAGAAGAAAGATTTATTTTTCATATATTCTCTTCGTATCAGTGCGATTAATCCTCCCGATGTTGCTATTGTATTTCCCATGGATGGGTTTCATTTGTATCGTTCGCAACTTGATGCTATGGAGGTTGAGCTTTATTTGATTTTGAATAGTTCTCTCTCTCTCTCTCTCTTGCTCTTTGTTTTTAACCAGACTTTTTGAATGTCTCTCTAGGATCCCAAAGAAGCCCATGCGAGAAGAGGAGGTGAGATCTGTTAAGAGTTATCTTCTACGTAAGGTTTCAAAGTGTTCAAAATTGGTTTGACCCCTTTATCCATTAACCAGCTCCATGGACTTTTGATCCTGCACTATTGCTTAACTGTTTAAAGAAGCTGAGAAACGAGGTAAAGAGATTGTTACAAGATTTTTTGTTGACCTTAGGGTCTTGGAGTTACAACACTTGCATTAGACTCTGATTAGTTTTCAAGCTGTTCAGGGATCAGTTTATGTACCATCATTTGATCATGGAGTTGGAGATCCAGTTGAAGATGATATCTTTGTTAGCCTCCAGTAAGTAGCTTCCCGAACCGGTTGAATCCTAATTCAATAGTATCATACAGTGTTCAAGAAAGCGGTCTAGGCGGCCGCCTAGACGCCGTCTAGACGCTAGGCGCTCAGCAGACGCCTAGATGACCGCCTAAACCGCTTAAAATTACATTAATTTAATTTTAATATTTATTTTTGATTTTTAACTCTATATATATTTAAATTATCAAGTTTTATATATGCATACGTAATTATAAATGTTTATATGTTGTTCATATAACTTAAATAAATGTATTTTCTTAATTTTGTTTACAATTTATAATTTTTTTATTTTTCTAACATATAGTTATACATAATTTTATATATATAATGTTTTATGTTGTAAACGCCTAAACCGCTTAAAAACCGTCTAGGCCCTGATTAGGCGTTCTAGGTGCTAAATGCTGGATCACCGCCCAGATACCGCCTAACGCTTTCTTGAACACTGGTATCATATAATGGTTTTATGTACCTCTTCCCGAGACAATCAGTCTTCTCTATCTCCTCTTTTTACAGGCATAAAGTGGTAATTGTGGAAGGAAACTACATCTTGTTAGAAGAAGGATCTTGGAAAGACATCTCGGATATGTTTGATGATAAGTGGTAAAATTAATCAAAAGTGTTTTTACTTAATTTTTTTATCTCAATATTACCAATTACAATATCTTCCATCTTCATTTGAAAGGTTCATCGATGTCAATCTAGATACAGCAATGCAACGAGTTGAAAACCGGCATGTCTCAACTGGTATGTAGTACTAAGTCCTTTTCAATGACCTTAGAGAATCAGTTTTCAATTAATGAAAGAACAACCAGAAACAGTAGCAATGTGTAATCAATCAACTGTGTAATCAGAAACCAGAAACACTAGTAGTCCGTGTTTATTTTTTGAGTTTTGTTGTTCATAATCAATCAACAATTGTTGTTTCATAGTCGGATTGAGTTGGTTGTTGGTTGTTGTGTCTTTAATGGATATCTTTACACAGTTGGTATTAGTTAAGACTCATGTACTTGTAGTTATGCTTTAATGGATGTCATGTCTTTACATAGTTACTAAAACCATTTCTTGTTTCTTGTTTTGTGAGTTTCTTTTAGTTGAGCTCAAACAAGTCACACTTAAGGCGACAAGGAAACAACATTTCAACCAACCGAAAGAGGTAAATATACACCTAATTGGTTTATATTTAAATTGATTGCTTTGTTGAGTCGGTAGTATCTATTTTGGGATAGTGAGTTATAGCATGACTGTTTATTTCTGCTCCTATGTGTACTTCTTTGTGACTAGGTAGTAATTATTCTTAATTGGTGGTTGTTCTTTCATTAATGGAAGTGACTAGGTTGTGTATTCATTGTGTGTTTGGTCTTACTGCAGAAGATCCTTATTTCCGACAAAGAAGAGACGCCACAGGAAGGCTTGGTCTTTCTCCGATCCAAAAATGTACTGCAGCAATTAGGCTACTAGCATATGGTGGCGGGTGTGATACGGTGGACGAATATGTCCGACTTGGTGAAACAACTGCTCGAAAATGTTTGCAACATTTTGTCAGTGGAGTTGTCAATTTCTTTGGCGATGAATATCTAAGAAGACCCACACCAGAGGATCTTCAGAGATTACTATATGTTGCAGAAGAACGTGGATTTCCCGGGATGGTTGGAAGCATCGACTGTATGCATTGGGTTTGGAAGAATTGCCCAACAGCTTGGAAAGGCATGTATACACGAGGATCCGGCAAACCAACAATTGTTTTAGAGGCGGTCACGTCGTATGATCTCTGGATATGGCACGCGTTTTTTGGGTCTCCAGGTACTTTTAACGATATTAATGTTCTCGATCGATCTCCCGTCTTTGATGATATATTTTATGGTCAAGCTCCACAAGTTACCTACTACGTTAACGGCAGAGAGTACAATTTGACTTACTATCTGACAGACGGTATTTATCCGAAATGGCCAACGTTTATTCAATCCATACCACTACCACAGACTCCAAAAGCATCTTTATTTGCTGACCGCCAAGAAAGCTACCGAAAAGATGTTGAGCGTGCGTTCGGTGTCCTACAAGCTAGATTCGCGGTCATTAAAAATCCATGTCTTTTATGGGATAAAGACCAAGTGGGATTGATTATGAGGGCGTGTATCATACTCCACAATATGATTGTCGAGAATGAACGAGATGGATACAGTCAAGCTGAGGTTTCTGATTTCCCACAAGCAGAGGGTGTGGATCTTTCATATTCTATCAATATGAATTCAAATATTAGCAACGTGCTGAATGGTCAAATAATAATCCGTGATAGAGAAGTGCATGACCAATTGAAACTTGATTTAGTTGAACATTTGTGGACTAAATTTGGATATTAAATGTTTCATGTTTTAATTAAATATGTTTCTATGTTTTATTTCATGGTGTATTTTATGTTTTTGTTTTTTAATGTTTTGTGTTTTAATTTTAAATGTTGTATGTTATTTTATATTTTTATTAATAAAATATGTTTCTATGATATATAAAATAATTTCGAATCTTTTAAGATATTAATTATTATTTTACTATATTTATTATTAAGAAACCCTTAAATTTGGTTCTACCAATAATCAACAAAATTTTTCTTAACTCTTAGCAAAGTTTCTTCTCTTTTTTTTATTATTAAAAATGCCTTAAGAAACAACTAAGAAACTAAACCAATGAGGATAGTCTTACTATGTAGTACTTACTATATAGACATTAATATTAATTATGCTGGGATATATATCATACAATTAGCTTAAAATATAATATATAATTGTTGGCATAAGCTATTAATTATAGTCATAAACAAATCTTAAAATTACCAAAAAATCACAAACTTTATCTGTATATATAATTGTTTTAGAGATGATTGAAAATTTACTATAAAACAATATATTATTTTAATTTTCTGTTTATATAATATTAATTCACACTTTAAATTTAATAATTATATATATTATTCCAAATCTCTCTATATATAAGAGATGGGTAATGGGGGTTAACCTATAGTTTTAAAACAAAGTTGTAGAGGAGGTTTCAGACGTCAAACAAAATCAAACATGGCTAAAGCACAAATATGTATTTGTTTCATCGTCTTCTTATCTCTTTGGTCAGGTAATCACAACTAATCATCATGTGTGATTAATATACAATTACTATATCGATCAATCTATATACATACGGACCGGACGTTACAGATCATTTCAAAATCTTAATTTCGTAAGATATTCCAAAATCTGTAATAATTTTTGTGTTTTTTCTTTTTAATGTTTTTCTTACAAAAGGAAATTTCATGGAAGTCAAGGCAGATGTAAGTAATTAGATTACTCATAATTAAGTGAAAACAGACAAGTTATATATATTTTTTTTGTATAATGCTCTTTGAGTTTGATCTTTTGTTACAGAGCCCCAGACAATGGTGTGTTGCTAAACCTTCTACGGCTACCAATAAACTTCAACAAAACATAGACTACGCGTGTTCGAAAGTCGATTGTAAGATTATATCGGAAGGAGGTGCATGTTATTCTCCAAATAGTCTCATTAGTGCTGCTTCTGTTGCCATGAATCTTTACTACCAAACTCTAGGAAGAAATTTCTGGAACTGCCAATTCGAAGGCTCTGGTTTCATTAGCGTAACTGATCCTAGTGAGTTTCCTTTTTATCTTTTTTTTTTTATATATTAGTGTTTGGTTCCAGTTAGATAGCGTAACTGATCTAACTTTTGTTTGGTCTGATCTCAAATGAACTTTTTCTTATTTACAGGCTACGGAAATTGCATTTATAAATTTCATACGTAAACATATGAAGCTTCGACTTTGTTGCAAGAAGATAGAGGACCAGACTTGAAATTCTGCAGTTAATAATTATTTGAAGTTTTGATGTTTCGATTTTTCAAATTTCAACAGCTAAATGTTTGAGTCTAAATGTCATTGTCAAAGCAATAAAATATAATTTTATCGATACTTCATCTAACTCTGCATTAACTTATAAATATAATACCAATTAATAAACTTAACTATATTTGATTTGGTTATGCAGTGCTACATAAATAAATACATAAACGTTAGATGTGAATTCTTTAATGTTTTTGCCTAAATAGATATAAAGTAATACTATAGTTTTATATTCTTACCAGCAAAACCTAACAGGCTAACACATATATTACACACATTCAAAAGTTTTCTACGGTTATCATAAAAGTCTTAACTATGTTCTTTTTAGTAAACCATATGACATAAAGTAATGTTGTTGTGGTTTTATGAGATAGAAAAAAAAAGAGATATAGAGTACAAGAAATATGGCTATAGATCACCTAATTTTATTAATTATCAGCTGAGGTCAATTATATATCAGCATCATATCAACCAAAGATAATCTATGTTGGGTATCCCCTTATACATAAGAATATATGATGGTATCATTATCATATATAGGTAGGGTTAGGTTAGGTCTTAATGATGAAAAATTAATAATTAAATCACACACACGAGCAAATGTGACCAGCATACGAAGACGGGTTATTAGTGGGAATGAATATGGGAAGAAGTCTTGTCTTGTCACTTAGTTGAAATATTTTATGCTAATATTCTTGCTTTGAATTGTATTCCAAAGTTAAAATAAAATTAAATGTGTTTTTAACACCCAATTAGTAAATCATGTTTTCCAAGTCCGTGGACTTTTTATATGTAATTTGGTACATTTGATTCGCATGTCTAGACCAATAACTAGCGAGGAGGACGAGTCTGGTTGAGAAGAAACCTTATCCCGCCCCATAACATGAAACAACACTAGTACAGCCACGCTGCCTCGGCTCCAAATAAGTTCAAATACTCCTCCACTTTTAACCCCAACATGTCCAAGAGGAGAACAGTGATTGGTCCATGTCACGTGAACTAACACATTTGGCAAGTACTGCACAAATTAATGACGGCAAAAAAGTGAGACGACCACACGCGAGATGTGAGCGCGTAAGTCATGAGAGACAACAAAGAGAATCAACCTCGTCTATGAAAATTTCATCAGATTCTGTCGATACCAAACAAAAAAAAACTCATACTAATAGTATTTTTGTTGGTCGTTTACAAAAATTTTAAAAGCGACTGTCGTAATTATGATTTGTATATTATACACCAGATAAAATAAACAACAAATCAGAATGGCTCACTCCACTAAACCTAAAATATATATTAAAAATTCAATAAAAATATATATACTCGTTGGGCGAGGGGACAGGAACAAATATACTTAACAAACGATAATAATGGGCATAGTTCTTCTTTGAGACCTGCTTCTGCTTTTCTTTCTGTTGCTGTCTTTGATTATAATAGGAAAGCTTTATGTTTCTTTAATTATGCAACTATGACGTCTTTATTTTCTTTAAAATTTTTACAAAAGGTAGCTTAAAATAAATTTAGACAATTCATGTTGCATTTCTTCAGTTATAATCTTTATTAGCTAGAAAAAACATTCAATAATTATTTTCATGGTAACACTGAGAAGTACAGTTCGACATCACATCCTATCAACTAAAGAAATGGTTAAAAATAAGTAATCACAAAAAAAAAGTTAAATCAGTTGTTGTCTACGTTTGGAGATGAAAAGTTATCAAGAAGTCTCCCTATAAAACACTATTTATGATATACTAATCTAACATATTAAGTCCACTAAGAAAATCGTGTTACCGTTGTTTGGTTAGGAATGAGTTTTGTGGTTAGTGAAAAAAGCCAACATTGAGTGATAAAGTGAACAACTCTTTCTCTCTCTTCATGATGGTAAAATCGATTTGATTAAATCCAAAAAGGTAGTAAGAGAAAAAAAAACAGCAAGGAAGGAAAAAAGTTTCAAAATTTACCAACTAGACCCAGATCCAAAGTTGCAGACTTTTCAACCATTTTCAAAGTAATTTACCCACACACACACACACTACTAAAAAGGATTAGTATTTAGAAGACTAATTAATGTTTTCTTAAAATACTATTTCTTTACTGTGCGTTAGAAAGATATGAGAGCTGAGAGAGGAAGCAAGCAGAGGAGAGGATAGACAAAAGAGAATAGGGAAATTTACCAGACAAGAGTTCTTTCTTCTCTGCCCTTTGCTTCTTTCTCTCTCTCTCTCTCTCTCTTTCCTAGTTTCTTTTGAGAAGATTTAGAATCGAGGTAAGTAATTCTTGTTGCTTAGTGATGATTATACGCAAGGTAGTTCTGTTTCTTGATTTTATAGTTTTCACTTTTTGGTTTTCTGGGTTGTTTCAAAAGATCTGTCTTTTCTTGTTCTGTGTGTTTACTTTGATGTCTCTACTCTTGTTGGGATGTGAAACAAAACACATGATACTTGAGGGGAGAGAGAGAGAGAGAACTCACTTGTGACTTGTTTTTGTTCTCTGAGTTAAATTCTCTTAAGCAAAATTGAAACTTTTTTTAGTTTAATGATATTATTCTGCATATTAAATTTTGAGAATTTCACAACTTGAAAGCTGTCTTCTTTGTCTCTGTGTGTCTCTCTCACACTCTCTTTTGTTGCAATAGAGCAAGCAAGTTTTGTGTTGATTTAGTTAGTTCACCTAATCTGAAGAGTTGAGCTAAGATTTGTCAAAAAGTTAAAACTTCCTTTTCATGGAAGCTCAACAAACTCAAAAACACCTCTCTCTCTCTCTTTCCTTCTCTTTGGCAGTTTCTGTATTTGAGTTTCTTTGGATCTGCCTTTGATTTTCTTTCATTTGTCTTTTAACTGCAGTTTCTTTTGGATCATGCAGGTAAGAGTTTTTTTTTGGGACTACAGAGCAATCATGCTAACTTGCGTCTTTTCCCAAAATCTTATCCATCTATCTCAGTAAGAAATGCTTCTGATGAGTAATACACTGTTGTAGTGGTCTTAAAACTCTCCATGCATAGATCTTTAAAACAAAGGTTGTGTTCTGCTGTTGAATTGTGTTGACAGATAAGGAAAGTAATGTTGGAAAAATGGTGAAGAAAGGAAGTTGGTTTTCTGCAATCAAAAGGGTTTTTACTCCACATTCCAAAGAGAAGCTTGGCAATGTAAGCTTGTTTTACTCTAAAAGAAACGTTTACTTTAAGCTTGCAAAGATGTTGGATTTTAAGGAGTTTTTTGATGAGTTACTTTTGTCTCTTGGTGACCATTTTACTTGCAACAGGAAACAGAGATAAAGAGTGGAAAAGAAAAAAGGAAGAAAGGTTTTGGGAAGCGAGAGCCTAGTAGTATTGAAAAGATCTTGGGCGAGGCTGCGAGAGATCATAATCTTGTTTTCAGGCCTCCTACTCCTGACAGACCAAATCCATTCTCAGTCTCTCCTCCTCCTCCTCTGAGGCCTGCTTCTCCTCGGGTTCCTTCTCCAAGACCAACTTCTCCAAGAGTTGCCTCACCACGAGCCGCTGCGCCAAAGCCTCCTTCTCCTAGAGCTGAAGTTCCAAGATCCCTTTCGCCAAAGCCTTCTTCTTCTTCTTCCAGAGCCGACCTTCCAAGATCCCTTTCGCCAAAGCCCTCTGATCGATCAAAGCCAGCATCAGCCTCTGCCAATGCTCCTCCTCTAAGGCCTGCTTCTACTCGAGTACCTTCTCAGAGAATTACTCCTCCAAGTGTTCCTTCTCCAAGAACAAGTTCACCAAGAGGTGCCTCCCCACAAGCCGTCTCTTCAAAGTCACCTTCTCCAAGAGTAGAGCCACCACCAACATTGGACACTCCGAGACCTCCTTCGCCAAAGCCTCCTTCCCCAAGAGCAGACCCACCAAGATTGGATGTTCCAAGACCTACCACGCCTAGGCCTCCTTCTCCAAGAGCAGAAGCACCAAGATTTGATGCTCCACGACCCACTACGCCTAAGCCACCTTCTCCAAGAGCAGAGCCACCAAGATTAGAAGCTCCAAGACCCACTACGCCTAAGCCACCATCTCCAAGAGCAGACCCACCAAGATTAGATGCTCCAAGACCCACTACGCCTAAGCTCCCTTCTCCAAGAGCGGTTTCGCCTAGAGCTGTTCAGCGACGAGAGATTGTTTATAGACCAGAGCCAACACTTTCGGTTCAACATGCTTCTGCAACAAAGATTCAAGGAGCTTTCAGAGGTTTCATGGTACGTATACTGTATACACATTTTTAAGTTTCTGTTTCAAGATTTGCACATTACACTAGCCTCTATGTCCGAGACAAGGAAGTTACTGACTTGAGAGTGAAACAGGCAAGGAAGAGTTTCAGAGCTCTCAAAGGTCTAGTCAGGCTTCAAGGGGTGGTGAGAGGATACAGTGTGAAGCGGCAGACGATAAATGCAATGAAGTACATGCAGCAAGTGGTCCGTGTTCAATCCCAAATCCAGTCACGTCGCATCAAAGTGTTGGAAAACAAAGCTCAGGTTGAGAAAGATGAAGCCAAATGGGCTGCAACTGAAGCTGGTAATGATAATTGGGATGACAGTGTGCTGACAAAAGAGGAAAGGGATGCAAGATCACAGAGAAAGACTGAGGCTATCATCAAGAGAGAAAGATCCATGGCCTATGCATATTCTCGCAAGGTAATACTCAACTCCTTCCTTCCTCATGCCATCATCATGTTGATACAGTTTTTTGCTAACGTCTCTATCTCTGTGCAGTTGTGGAAAAACAGTCCCAAGTCTACTCAGGAGAATCGTTCTTCAGGTGGGTTCCCTCAATGGTGGAACTGGGCGGACCGGCAGAATCCTCTTGCTAGTCCTGCACCGAGCTATAGTCAACCAGTAAGAGATTTTAGGCTAACACCATCAAGACTGTGTCCAAGTCCTCTGTCTCAGTCAAGCAAAAAACACCATACAAGACTTGACAACCACTTTGACAGTTCAACACCTAGATCGTCCAGATCTACACTGCTCACTCCATCAAGACACACAGGGACATCAAGATACTCGAGAGGAAGACTAATAAGAGGTCAAGATTCTCCATTCAAGGATGATGACAGCCTCACAAGCTGCCCTCCATTCCCAAGTTACATGGCTCCAACAGTCTCTGCAAAGGCAAAAGTTAGACCAAACAGCAATCCAAAGGAGAGAGTGATGGGTACACCTGTCAGCGAGAAGAGGAGAATGTCGTATCCCCCTACACAACAGCAAGGTCTCGATACGTTTAGATGGAACAAAGGGTCATTGGTCATGAGCAACAGCAGCAGCCAAAGGAGTCCTGGTTCACCTGGAGGTGTGGTTCTTGAGAAACACAAGACACTTAAATCAGTAGGAAATTTGAGCATTGGTTCCTCTGCCTCGACAGTTGGGAGAAAGGAATTTAACAGATTTGTGTGATCTCTTTTGATTTGAACATTTTTTTCTTTCCTTATTTTGTTGCTTTTGCTTCACTTATGGTTGGTGGTGTTGATTTTGAGTGTTGTAACATAATAAAAAGGTAAAACATAAACAACAACAGAGGATTTGGTTTGAAGTAGAAGTTTTTAGAGTCATATGAGCATGAGAGTTGGTAATACAATTGAAGCAATTCAAAAGCGTAAAATGTCACCAAAGGTAGGATTCAAGACCTAAATCTGTTGGGTAGAAACTAGAACAAAACACAAAGTATCTTAAGACTAGATTCAGATAAAACGTATGATCAAGATCATCATCTTAAGACTAGATTCAGATAAAACGTATGATCAATACGACTTCTTCTTATACCCTGTGACAGAACCTCATCAGAGACTAAATCAAAATACATAGGGGAAACCAAACTGATGAGTATAGTTGTTTCTCTGATTAGATTTTAAATTTAATGTTTCAGAGACAACTTTCCAGTAAATTAAGATATTGGATTTGTTGACATATGTCGCCTGGTTTTATATAGAAAATATATAGAACTTATCATGTATGGGAATAATTCATTATCACCAATAAGAATAACCAATAATTCATTTGATTTTTTTTGGGATATTAGTTCTACAAGTATATTCTTTCTATATTATGAACATTATGATGTATCGTTTTTTTTCTTCAATTTTACTTGTCATATGTAGTGTATTCCTTATTTTGCTTTTATATTTGTATTCATTTTAAAATAAACAATTCACATGAAGTTATTATTTAAATATTTTCAATTTCTATTTACTTATTAAAATTATTCGAATCATGTATAATTTATCAGTATATAGTTAATTAACATATATTTTATATATATTCATATTACTTTATCAAAAACAAATTGTTTTAAACTTGTAAATATACATAAGTTAGGTTTTGATCTCATTTATATTAGTACAAGTGAATCATTTCCCATATGATTTCAATATATGACTTCATCAATCATTTCCGAGTATTTTTAGTTTTGGATCAAATATCATGGATAATATTTATTCTCATAATTGAATCTACATAATATAATAAATAATATGTTAATTTTTTTGCGTTTGTTGGATAGTATAAATCCTATTGAAGGAACTAAGAAAACTAAAAAACAATAATTGAGGGAAACATTTTCAAATTTTTGTACGAAAAAGTATATTTATGTGATATAAACTATTAAATAATCAATTTATTAAATAAGTTATTAAAATCTTTTAAAGTATATAATTACAAAATAACATTTCCTAGTATTAGAGAAAAAGAGATAAAAGTACTCCGGCAGTGACACTTGCTCCGACTTGGATGATAATCAAAAGGTAGTGGGTGAGCTGAAAAGCCTGCTTTGCAAAGGAGAGTTGGATCGTAAGAGCCTCATAGACACAATTATGGTAAGAATATATCGTGTTGGACATTTTATGTGACATTTGGACAATTATGGTACTAAGCAAAAAATATATTTCAGGATCAACTTGAGAGCATGACAGGAGAATGCCCCTCCTGGCTACGTTCGTAATGCGCTCGTGTGACAGGGTAAACCGGTTAATAACCTAGTTTGGGCTCTCTCATCTCTGGTTTAGTTAATTAGGATTTCTGGTGTAGTTATTTCATCTTAAATATTTTGAACAAGGCTGTGACTTTGTAGTGAACATATGTCATAAGGTATATTGGGTCTACTATTGTAAGATGTTGATGTGGAATATTATCTTCTGACCAAAACATAAAAAAGTAATTTTGCCTAACTAGTTTATTGGTTCTTCCATGGTTCATGGAGGTTTGGGATACCATTAAGTCTCTAAGTAGTTAATTAATTGGTTTCAGTCATTGACCCTGTAACTTGTAGCTCTCTGTTATAAGTCTTTGCAGGTCTTGACTATTTCATATGGTTTTTTGTGTGTCTACAGTCATTAGTTTAGTCTCTTAAAGATACAAATTGGTTAATTAACTGATGTCGAAGCATTGACTCTGCAACTTGTAGCAATCTTTCTAATTTTAGTTCTTTGTGGAGCTTGACTACTTCATGCGCTTTTTTTATGGCTTAGTTGACTTCCATCATGCTCTTCAGAATATAAACTAAGCTCCTAGTTTCTCAACTCATCGATGAAAGATGATGTCTCACAGAATCAACTTACGAGTAATTTTCTTGATCCTTGCTTTGTTCTGTTGTACTGAAAACTCCCATGGCAAGCTGGTTTGGGAGGGATCTGCCGGAATTTTCAAAGGTTCCAGGACGTTGACGAGCACCACGAAGCATGCATATGGTCAAGGATTCGATGACAAGCCATTCCTTTTCAAGAATTCCCTCACCGGTGCAATGACTGATTTCTCTTTCACCTTCTTTTTTGCTATTGCCCCTGAGCATAAGCACAAAGGCTCTCACGGTATGGCCTTCGTGATCTCTCCTACAAGAGGCATTCCTGATGCATCGGCAGATCAGTACCTTGGAATCTTCAATGAAGCAAATAACGGGAACAGCTCAAATCATATCGTCGCTGTGGAGCTGGACATAAACAAAGATGATGAATTCGACGACATTAATGATAACCATGTTGGTATCAACATAAATGGGATGAAGTCTATTGTATCTGCTCCAGCTGGTTATTATGATCAAGAAGGTCAATTTAGAAATCTTTCTTTGATTAGTGGAAATCTACTCCGAGTCACGATTTTGTATAGCCGGAAGGAGAAACAGCTTAATGTCACCTTATCATCGCCAGAGGAGTCTTATTACCCAAAGCAGCCACTTCTTTCGCTAAACCAGGATCTCTCACCGCATCTTTTGGAGAAAATGTATGTCGGCTTCTCAGCCTCGACGGGTTCGGTTAGGGCACTGCACTACATTTATATTTGGTATAGATTTACCACTCTGATTGTTCCAGAACTGGATTTTGGGATACCGACGTTTCCTCCATATCCCAAGCCAAAATCACTAGTAAATCGGATTCTTTGGGCGACTGGCTTGGCATTGGCTCTCTTTGTTGCAATGGTTGCATCAGCTTTTAGTTTCTTCTTATATAGGAGAAACCAAAAGGTTCAAGAGGTTTTAGAGGAGTGGGAGATTCAAAATGGACCACATAGGTTTGCTTACAAAGAACTGTTTAAAGCCACAAACGGTTTCAAACAACTTCTAGGCAAAGGAGGGTTTGGTCAGGTCTTTAAAGGCACACTACCAGGTTCAGCTGCAACAATTGCTGTTAAGCGGGTTTCTCATGGTTCGAGTCAAGGAATGAGAGAATTCTTGGCCGAGATAGCAACAATTGGTCGTCTTAGACACCCTAATCTAGTTAGGCTTCTTGGTTATTGCAGATACAAAGAAGAGCTCTATTTGGTTTATGACTTTATGCCCAATGGAAGCCTTGACAAGTACCTCTACGGCGGATCAGATCAAGAACAGATTTCTTGGACTCAACGTTTCAAGATTATCAAAGACGTTGCATCCGCACTTTCCTATCTCCATCACGAGTGGGTACAAGTCGTGATTCATCGAGACATCAAGCCAGCAAATGTCCTAATCGATGACAAGATGAATGCAAGTCTTGGAGATTTTGGATTGGCTAAGCTATATGATCAAGGGTATGATCCTCAAACCTCTAGAGTAGCTGGAACATTCGGGTATATGGCACCAGAGCTCATGAGAACCGGAAGACCAACCACGGGAACAGATGTGTATGCCTTTGGTGTGTTTATGCTTGAAGTGTCTTGTGGTAGAAAGCTGTTTGAGCCACGAGCAGAGCCTGAAGAGGTCGTTCTTGCGGATTGGGCGATTAATCGTTGGGAAAACGGCGATATTGTAGAGGCGGTGAATGAAAGTATCCGACCTGATCATGATAAGGGACAACTCGAGCTTGTTCTGAAGCTAGGAGTGTTATGTTCGCACCAAGCTAAAGAGGTTAGGCCGGATATGGCTATGGTGGTTAAGATATTGGACGAAGTTTCTGAGCTTCCGGATAATCTCCTGGACATTGTCAGAACCGAGAAGTTGGGAAAATGGTACGAGACGTACAAAAACGTGCTTGATACGGAGATTACAGAATCTGCAGGTAACTTGACGATTACGGAACCGATGACTTCCGTCGGACGGTAAAAAGAAATTGATTCTCGAGGTTTTTGATGAGAACTTCAACTGTACAACATGTGACGGTGTTTGCTTCATAAAATATCTTTGTGTTCATACTTAAACTTGGCGGTGTATTTATTATTATACATGACCAGAGAAGTGTGTGTTTCTCTTTGTTTTCTACTTATGTTTTCGGTTATTTTTATTTTTTTTGTGCTAATTGGCTTAATCGATATTGTTTGTTAACTCTTAACTAATGTGTTTTTGTTTCGTTAGAAAAGAAGAGCTTTGAGGAAGAAAAGAAAAACCAAAATGTGTGACTAATACTAGTATAAAATCTAAACTCTAACCATCTCATTTGTGAACCCAAACCGTATATAATTTCGTTCTACTTATAAAATCTAAACCCTAACCATCTTATTTGTGAACCCAAACCGACATATAATTTCGTTCTAATTGTGAAATCTAAACCCTAACATCTCATTTGTGAACCCAAACCGACATATTATTTTGTTCTACTTGTAAAATCAAAACTCTAACTATCTTATTTGTGAACCCAAACCGACATATAATTTCGTTCTAATTGTAAAATCTAAACCCTAAACACCTCATTTGTAAACCCAAACTGACATATAATTTCGTTTTAATTGTAAAATCTAAAGCCTAACCACTTCATTTGTAAACCCACACCGACATAATTTTATTCTAAGTTTAAAAATCTAAACCAAGCCAATATTTAACTTTCCTTAATTAAAAGTATACAGAATTTGTTTCCTTAATTTGGTTTGTTTTTTAATTTAATTTTAATTTATTTTTGAAATAAAATATTAGATGGAAGATTCTGATTGGCTGAGAGAAGAGGGGGTGAACGTAAGTATTTTTCAATACTAGATTCATGCCAAACCCAATAATCATTTGTTTATTTAAAGAATTAATAAATCCATAATATGAAGTTACATAACGTTAATTTGGAGTTACATATATAACGTTTCCATCATTGTGCTATAATTTTGTTTTCTTTTACTGCGAAATTCAAAATCAAAACTAGACTAATAAATCCATAATATGCAGTTACATAACGTTAATTTTCTCAGAAGATAAAATGCGATCAAGTAAAATAAATTTTCAATCGCAATCACGAACAAGAACAACTGTTCACTCTAGAAAATATTGCAAAAAAGAAATAAATTAAAAAAGTCTGAATTGCCACGTTGTTAATATGCAAATGCCATTAAGTTGGCTTTTTTTTTTTTTTAATGTCACGGTTCTAAATGAGAAACGTTGTGCGATCAAATACTCAAAACGTTGTCCGATCAAAGGCTCAAAACGTTGTGCTAAACTTGGCAGAAGAGTAATAGAAGCCTAAAAATGCACAAAACAAAAACCATCGAACCCAACAACGTACGGTCAATAGAGTTTTCATATGCCAAGTGGGACATCCACGTGGAGACCCAATGACACTTGTCCCCTCTCTCTCTCTCTCTCAACTTATTTGGCTTTTTCGTGGATACTCACGCCCTGAGTACGTTCGATTGAAACAATTACAAAAAATCAAATACTAGTACTATATAGTGTACTTGTATTGACCTCTTTACCCCTTCTCATTGCTAATCGAGTTGTTAAGAGCTAATACCCAAATTAATTATATATGTATACAAAGTCATCTAATGATAATTAATCCTTATTACTTAAGCGTTCACAAGCATCATCATCATCTTATGACACCTAAGTGCTTAAAAGTCATATATTTTCAACTTAACTATTCTACTCAATAAAAAATTTTAATCAACAAAATGTTTTAATCAACTCCACCTTATTTTGTACTACACTATTTAATATAGTGGCCGTCGATGTGTTGTTGTATCATTATTCATTGTTGACTTTTTATACTAGTAACTAGTATTTGATACAATTCTATTACCGACATGGATACTCTACCAAAAATATCTCTCATCTCAAGGGTATTTTAGAACAGATACTCATTTTTTTCTATTAGCGTTCACGTAAATATGACGTCATATTCCTTATATTATTAATTATAATATTTTATTTTTCCTATATTTCTCTCTCTCTCTCTTACTATTACTTACCTCTCCTTTGCTCTCTACGCTGTTCATAAGCATTCTCTTTCTGTGGACGAAACTGAACCTGAGAGAACCAAAACAAAAAAAGAGCCAGAGCCAAACCCAGAACCGAGTGATAGAGATTGAGATTGAGAGAGAGCAATTTAGTAGAAAGAACGATTCGATTCATATCAAAGAAATGGCTCTAAAGCTTAACCCTTTGGTGGCATCTCAGCCTTACAAATTCCCTTCCTCGACTCGTCCGCCTATCGCTTCTTTCAGATCTCCTAAGTTCCTCTGCCTCGCTTCGTCTTCTCCGGCTCTCAGCTCCGGCGCCAAGTCAGTCTCTTTCTCCCATATACTTCTCTTATCTAGTTTTGATTCTCTCTGCCAACAAAGTATAATAAGAGATTTGGTTCATCTTTGTTCTGGGTTTTGCTTTGTTCTTTTTTGGGATATTGGATCTAGGGTTTTCTCTGTTTAGTTCATTGTTATTTAC
This sequence comes from Camelina sativa, assembly GCF_030686135.1. NCBI lineage: Eukaryota > Viridiplantae > Streptophyta > Magnoliopsida > Brassicales > Brassicaceae > Camelina > Camelina sativa. The sequence continues at coordinate 2,136,443 of NC_141884.1, read as the reverse complement.
TTAACATTTGCTTAATCTCGACTGTGATTTCAATCAAAGTGCTATCCTTTTTCATCTGGGTTTATAAGAAACATGTAGCCATCCTCTGTTCTTGAACGATTCATTGCTCGTTTACGTTTTCTTTTATTGAATCTCATGTTGTTGACTGTTCCCTAGTAGTCTCTAGATTTATTCACGTTTCTCCTTAGATTGCTCCATGTATCAAATCTTTTACCTTTACCATTATTTAGATTGCTCTTTGATTGGTGGTTAGTTAAGATTAACAGTATATAGTCTTGTTCTAGTTATCTCCTGTATTGTATAGTGATGTTTTAGATTGGTTAAATCCTGATTTATTTTCGTGAGGAAAGTTTTGTTTTTTAATCTGGTTGATTTTTTGGCTTTGTCTTTTGTTACATTTAATGGTGAAATGCATGTCCACTTGTTGCTTACTCATTTCTTGAACGTATTACTTTACGTCTGTTTCCTTTTCTTCAAAGGCATTACGTTTGATATCACGCTTCTTACAGGGCTTCCTTTCTGTAGTAGACAGACAATCTTGCGTCTATGCATGCTTACTTCGTGTCCTCTCTCTCTCTTTAGTTTCCGTCCAAATTTTTTTTCACGCTTTTCTCTAATTCATTCACTCTTTTTCTTCTTCTTTGTTTCTTCCTCTCCCTGCAATCTTTCTTTGTGTTTCACATTGAACTCTGTCTTATGATTAAACATTTCTAGTGTTTGTTAGTCAGGAATCAGGATTGTGGAATTGTTTATCTTGAACGCATAGACTAATGTGTTTGGAAATGGAGATATGAATGCTTATCTAAATGCAATCAAATGTGTTCTTGTTTTTCTTTTTTTGGTTGTATATCAGAAATGGGACCTTTCTTGATAGTTTCAATGGGGAAAACTAGATTGCTGAAAATACTCTTTTTTTTTTGGTTGATGCAGGGAGGTTGAGAGTTTGAAGAAGCCATTTACGCCACCTAAGGAAGTGCATGTTCAAGTCTTGCACTCCATGCCACCTCAAAAGATCGAGATCTTCAAATCTATGGAAAACTGGGCCGAGGAGAACCTTCTGATTCATCTCAAGGATGTGGAGAAGTCTTGGCAACCCCAGGATTTCTTGCCTGATCCTGCATCGGATGGGTTTGAAGATCAGGTAAGAGAGTTAAGAGAGAGGGCTAGAGAGCTCCCTGATGATTACTTTGTTGTTTTGGTCGGGGACATGATCACAGAAGAAGCACTTCCCACCTACCAAACTATGTTGAACACTTTGGACGGAGTTAGGGATGAAACAGGTGCTAGTCCTACTTCATGGGCTATCTGGACAAGAGCTTGGACAGCAGAGGAAAACCGACATGGTGATCTTCTGAACAAATACCTTTACTTGTCTGGTCGTGTTGACATGAGGCAGATCGAAAAGACCATTCAGTACTTGATTGGATCCGGAATGGTGAGATTAGTTTCGAAAAATTTACATAAATTCTGGTTAATATGACTTCCTAATGCTTTAACTTTTTTTTGTTTTCATAGGATCCGCGGACAGAGAATAATCCCTACCTTGGCTTCATCTATACTTCATTCCAAGAAAGAGCGACCTTCATCTCTCACGGAAACACAGCCCGCCAAGCCAAAGAGCATGGGGACTTCAAACTAGCACAAATATGTGGCACAATAGCTGCAGACGAGAAGCGTCATGAAACTGCATACACCAAGATAGTTGAGAAGCTCCTTGAGATTGATCCTGATGGTACAGTCATGGCTTTTGCAGACATGATGAGAAAGAAAATCTCAATGCCTGCTCACTTGATGTACGATGGGCGCAACGACAACCTCTTTGACAACTTCTCATCCGTGGCTCAGAGGCTCGGTGTTTACACTGCCAAAGACTACGCAGACATTCTTGAGTTTTTGGTTGGTAGGTGGAAAATTGGGGAGTTAACCGGGCTCTCAGGTGAAGGAAACAAAGCACAAGACTATCTATGCGGGTTGTCTCCAAGAATCAAGAGATTGGATGAGAGAGCTCAAGCAAGAGCCAAGAAAGGACCCAAGATTCCTTTCAGCTGGATACATGACAGAGAAGTGCAGCTCTAAAAAGGACACAGACAAAAGAACCCTCTCTCCGCTCTCGGTTACTCATTTCATCAGTCTGCTTTTGAAATTGGTGTAGATTACTATGGTTTCTGATAATGTTCGTCGGTCTACTAGTTTACAAAGTTGAGAAGCAGTGATTTTAGTATCTTTGTTTTTCCCAGTCACACTATATGTTTTGGGTCATTGGTCCCTTCTTAGTACACTTTTGTAGTAGTTAAAAACAGTTGAAGTCTGGTCTGTACTCAGTTTTCTCTGTGGAGTTTTGTTTGCAGTTCAGGTTAGTTTTGTTTTTGTCTCTCCGAGTTTCTTCTGTTTTCTTAGACAACAACAACAACAACTCATGTGGCTTTTTAGCAATTTTGATAATCATAATGAATCTTCCATATAAATTTACAGTTATCAATCATTGGTTAAGATGTTTAAGATCAAGTTTTGATTTGGCACTGTTTCATATTCACATTTATAAGAAACTTGCTTCAGCCACGTCACGTGTAAAGGAGATTGATAATGTTCGTTAATGGGCCCAAATTTAAAAGCCCAATAAGGTAGTGTTTCACTGATTCCGCCATGGGAGGCGGTTGAAGCTCTAACCTATGAACTTGGGGAAGGAGGCTGTTCAATCTTTAATTTCCTTTCTACTGCAAAGTTAAAAAGATTCGAAATTTGTGCGTGAATCATCATTGTCATTGGAACAGAACAGGAGAAGAAACTGAGGTTGAAGTAGTAAATAAAGAAAATCCAAGTCGCCGGGGAAAATTAGGGCTGGGCAAAATAACCGATAACCAAATAACCGACCGAAACCGAACCGAAAAAAACTAAACCGAACCGAACCGAAATTCTTCAAATACCCGAATGGTTAGTAAAAATCTATATCCAAACTAACCGAAACCGAACCGAACCGAACCGACAATTAAATGGTTAACCGAAATATCCGAAAACCTAGAAGATATCAAATATTATATACTTAATATTATGCAAAACTATAAAATAAACTTAAAATATAAATTATTTCTAGATTCAAAACAATTAAATATTTTAAATAATCAATATATGTAAATGTTATTATTTTGAATTTACAAAGTTAAATACTATTTTGTAAAATTGAATCAATATTTTTCCCTTTTTTGTATTTTTGTTATTGTATATTTGGTTAATTTTGGTTATATTCGGTTAGTTTTGGTTATATTTGGTTTATTTGGTTAATGTTAATATAATTTATGTTAGTTATGGTTATTTATTTAAATAACCAAACCGAAACCGAACCGAAAGAAACCGAACCGAACTAAACCGAAATTTCATAAATATCCAAATGGTTACTATATTACTATATTCAAAATAACCGAAACCGAATACAACCGAACCGAAACCGAATGGTTAACCGAATGCCCAGGCCTAGGGAAAATAATGGATCAGACGGCGGAGGAGAAGATGGTGAGAGAGAGAATCAGAAAGAGAGTTAACGAAGTCAGTTCTGTATCTCAGTCTCTTCTTTCTCCAGTACAAGACCACATCAATTTCACCCTTCAAGTTCGTCTCTTTCTCTCTCCCTAGACTCAGTTTTATTTCTCCTAGTTGCTAAGTTCCTGAAGTTTGATTCTTTATGTCTACTTAGTTTGCTTAGTCTGAGATTTTATCTAAAGGGTATGTTTTGTGCTGTTGTGTTGATGCAGAAGGCATACTTCAAATGTGCATATGAGTGCTTTGATAGGTCAAGAACACACGCTGAGATTAGTCGATGTGCAGAGAGTTGCAGTGTTCCAATCACCAATGCACAGAACTACTTCGATAACGAGATGTCTGTGTTCCAAGTGAGTCACTTCTTAAAACTCTGTTTCTTGTTTAGTTAGAGGTTGATGCAGGGCAAGTTTTCAATTGTACATGAGTTTTGAGAATTTAGTGACCGTAGTGTCTTAAACTTTCGTTTTTCAAATGTGTTTATGAAGATAGTGTAGGTTGTTGTCTCCTTGATTCTCTATATTCCAGGACAATAGCTTAGTTTTGAGTACTAGAGATCACGTACTAATTCAAGTTTGTGTTTTGATTTTGATTGATGAATGTAGGAGAGGTTGAATAGATCTCTTGTGGTTTGTCAAGACAAGTTTGAGGCTGCTAAGCATCAGAAGAGTAGAACTGAAGCTGTTGATGGTTTGGAGCAGTGTGTGAACCAAACTGTTGATGTAGAAGCTGTGAAGACTCTGCATAATCTCGTGGAAAGAATGAAGAAAGCTTTGTCAATCACAGACCTATCTCCTCCGTAACTATATTATAATAGCGACTCTTTCTGATTCTTTGAAATTAAATTTTATTTGATCTCAACAAACTCGAATACATTCCTTGGTTGGCAAAAGCTCACTTCATTAGCATTAGCATAACATAAATTATAGTAGTTCTTTATTCAGATAATGAAACGGAACAAGAAAACAAAGTGTTCTGAAGTTAAAGTAACCAAAAGAGCACTGGATCATACTTCTTGCTTAATAGTGTGTCGCTCGAGAGGATAGGCTTTAGATAGAGACCTATCGAACAAAGAGAACAATAATCGCAAGATCCGAAGAAACCTCCAAACTCACGGCGGTCATGTATTTCCGCAAGAAACTCAAATCTCTCAGGTCTTGTCCGGTCAGATTCCGATCCTGCACAAAGGACCTCGTGCTTTCCTTCGTTTGTATGAAACGTCAGAGAGGAAATATTACAGTTACGCATCTCTCCGCTAATGCCAATGACAAACTCAGACTCATGGTTCAGCCTCAACTGCAGGTTAGTGTCAAGTAACCAAACGAAATATCAATCCATTTCATTATTAGACTGACATAGTTTTTAGAGGTAAAAACAAGAGAGTTGAGTGAGACTTACAATTCGAGTACTTTGGTTTTCTTCGTCTGAGCCGTACTTTTTGGACATGACAAGATCTCCGTTTTCCACATATCCAAACTGAATGGATGTTACAGAAGAATCATCAAAGGTGACGAATATGTGACTTATTTTGTCATGGCCAGCTTCTTCCCAGTGATCTATCTTGTCATATTCTCCTAATGGTCCGAGTTTCAACACCACCATTTTTGTGGAAGATAAAGCGTGCTAGCTAGTGTGATTGGATACAGAGTAAGGCAAGGGGATATATAGGCGGACTCAGGGAACGGGATTGTGCAAGAAAACGATGAGTCATCTTTTGACTTGCTCTTTACGGTGTTCATGAGAATCAAGCGTAGAAATGTCTCCACTACATTAAAGAAAAGGGCCTCTTGTAAACGTAAAGATTACTCATTCACTCTTTGAATTCCAAGAGGCATTAAAGAACACAAATCATACAAGCCAATGTAGAATTCAACAGATGCCAAGTGAACAATCATCCGAGTAAAACAAATTAATAATTTAAAAATGAATATTTATTAGTTGTGGGTAGTCTCTTGTCGTTTAAGACTACTATTCTTGCACGAATGCACAACGAAAAAAATTAAAATATAATCCAAGATATTTTTGTAAAGGCATCTCAACTTGGAGAACATACCACATTTTGAGTTTGGTTTTGGGCTGACCTGAACTGTACTCAGTTTTCACTATGTCAAAATATAGTTCAATGACTCTCTTTCTCTCATTTAGGGAGAAAATCATTTTGCAATTTCCTACCCTAATCTAACAAGGCTTTGCAGAAGCCAATGTAAACATATGCGGAGTAGATTAACTCATTCGAATAAAGCAAATTAATAATCCTAATAAATATATTAATCTTTAATTTATAAGAGTGGTAGCTTAACGATATAACAAAAATGTGGCATTCCTCCATTAAAGAAAAATATAAAAACTCAAAACTTAATACTTAAAAAAAAAGACAAGAGATAGTGTGTTGTGTCATGTCGTTTAGGAGCATGCAAACGAAAAGGAAACTAATTTAGTCCAAGAGATATCTAAAAAAGGCGCCCCAACTTTGAGAATATCCCATCTTTGAGTTTAGGCTTACGACTAATAATGGGATTGACATGCCGAGGCATTAGATACTGATATGTCTATATTTTGTCTCTCCTTAGCCTATTTTTATCATGCATTTAGCTAGGATAACTCATTGGTTTGCATCGTTTTCTAGTTTTTTCTATACACTTTGCATGTCTAGGTAGCTCTTGCATCATCCTTGCATACATTGTGCATTTTGGAGTATTTCAGGTATTTAGGAAACGTTGGAAGCTATTCTCGTCCGAGCCATGGTCGCCACCTTCATTCTCGTCCGAGCCATGGTCACCATCTTCATTCTCGTCCGAGCCATGGTCACCATCTTCGTTTCGTCCGAGCCATGGTCACCATCTTCATTCTCGTCCGAGCCATGGTCACCATCTTCATTCTCGTCCGAGCCATGGTCACCATCTTCGTTTCGTCCGAGCCATGGTCACCATCTTCATTCTCGTCCGAGCCATGGTCACCATCTTCGTTTCGTCCAAGCCATGGTCACCATCTTCATTCTCGTCCGAGCCATGGTCACCATCTCCGTCTCGTCCGAGCCATTGTCACCATCTCCGTTCCGTCCGAGCTATCCGTCCAAGCCATGCTCCTCAGCCTTCCATCCGAGCTATGATGACATTGGATTCCATTCGACGCACATGGACTTGATCGCACATGTCGGGAAGAAAGACGTTTGGTTTCACATGCTTCAGGAGATTACCGAACCGACGCTTTACCTTGTCGTTTTAAGTTTTAGGGCTTTCCATGTTGGACTACTATATATACATTTTGTTAAGTCTTTGCGGAGACATCTTATCTTTTAATCTCGTTTTCGTTCCCAGAAGGTTTTTAACCTAGCATCCAAAACACGTTCTCAGACTTGTATTCCGATATCGTTGAGATTTATTGAGATTTTGCATTTGATTCCTTCTACAAAGTTGTTAATCTTATTTTTATCTATCTTATTATGCTTGATTCAATGATTTCTGTGTTTGCATCCTTGACTATGATTTTCGGATCTGAGTAGTGTGGTAGTTCCTGAGGATGGGATAGATTAGGTGGAGGATCTTAGGATGTAGAGTGTTTAAGCTTTGATTGTAAAATTCCCTTCTGGACTAGAGTTAGAATTACTTGTTTCTCTCTGATCAATTGGAACTAGGTTCGAGACATTTCCGCACCCAAAAGGTGTTTGATGAAATGTCTGACCAACTAGTGCCAGAGACTTACGTTCCTAGCCTAAGAGATTAGTTGTCTAGGATGTTTGTTGACACGAATGAACTTGTCTGTCATGCCTGCTCGACCACGTTTCTCTAGCGAGAGCTAGGTATGGAAGTGGTTGCGTCTGAGTAGCTTTTGCCAAGAGATTGGATTAGCTAAGTTGTGATGTTCATTGTTTAGGGATACTTTGCTTATGGTATGTTAAACACTCCTTAGACTAGAATACTCCACCGACATCAATTACCCCATCCTTAGGACTTCTTTCTTTCTGATTTTTATTACATTCCTGGAACTGTTTCGTTTGTTCATGCTTAGAATCGTTTGCGTTTTTATTCACTTTCGCTTCTTGTCATGCATTCTTGTTTCTTGTTCTGTGACTCATTTCCATTTCGCATTTTGATCATTCTAGGACTCTTAGATAAAAACACTCTTTGAATTGGCTTAACTTGTGATTCCTTGATTGCATCTTGATTGCTAGCAACATCCCATTTGGATTGACACCTTAAATACTACAACACTTAAGGTTAATTGAACCTGCTAGGAGACACAAAAATCTTAGTATCAGATACTCAAGTGTCTGATAGTTAGTGCTTTTGGCTAGCCGGTCATCAGATGATTGGTAGTGACTGATCTTGTCTTCGAATTTGGGTTGATGAACCATGGCCTTGACATGATACCCATCGGTGACCTCATTAGGTAATTGATATCCAAGCTTCCCATTACGGTTGATTGTGGCGCCTAAAGGATCAGATGATTGGTAGAGAGTGAGCTGGTCGTCTTCGTCATTGGTGACTTTGTAGTTGGTTTTAACCCCATGTTGCACCTTGCTGGTCTCAAGGGGCTCAACTACGTCATTGAGAGTGGGCTTGTCATCGTACCTGGGATAAACATACATTCCAATCGATGCCAGACCGCCAAATTGGTTAAAAGACCCAAAGAAACCACCAAACTCACAATGATCACGAATCCCCACATCAATTACCCTCTCACAGCTTTTAGGATAATCGTCTATCTTGCAGTACGGTCCACATTTCCTCTGGTTAGTGTGAAATGTCAAAGACGTGACAAGTCCTTTCCAATATATTCCACTCAACCCAGTCACATACTCATCGTGATTCAGTCTTATCTGTGTACATTGCATAAACTTGCTTTAGCGTGGTAATCAGGAAAAAAAAAAAACATGAATATATACTATTCCAATTAAAACTTACTATTTCGTTGGATGAACCTTCTTCGGACGAACCGTACTTGTCAGACACGTCATGACCTCTCTCCTGAAAATAGCTAAACTGAATAGATAGTACTCTATGTTCGTTGAAACCAACAACTATATTAGAGATCATGTTGCCTCCCTTCTCGTTCCAATTCTTATGAAAAAAATGTTTTGACCCAATCGGTTCGACTTTGAACATCTTCCTACTACGGGATTTCATTTCGAATATAGCAGTCAGAAGAATTAAGCTCTTTGCTGCTTTAAAAAAGAATTTGTTCTTATTGTGAAGACGATCCACACTTTATAGACAAGAGAAAGAAAAAAAAAGCTTTACATAATTTCTCTAAGAAAACTTCCTTAATCAAAATGTAAATCAACTTGGAAACGGTAAATTTACTAAATTCTAAAGACCGAAAGTGTAAAACTAAATATTATCCTTGATTGCATATATATTTGTTATTTACTTTTTACCTTATACATAGTTTCTAGCTGGTTTCTTTGCTAACAAGTTAAGATGCCGATCTTCCAAATATTTAAAATTATAAGCCTTTTTACCATCTCTAGAATTTATGAGCCAAATTGAGCTAAGGAGTTGAATAAGTTATCAGCCAAATCGGACGACATGAATGAGATTATATCATTAGCCATTGCTTCTGATCCACTAGTTCAGACGCTTCTTAGCAAACCAGCCAATGTTTGGATGCCGCTTATTACTGCCGGCACTGACGAGAGACTTAACTAGTTAACATCAATGCCTCTCTTTCTGGTGATGAATGAGCTTCCTAATGAGGATACTACTACCAACAAGACCAGCTCTTCTTAATCCCATTTTCCTTTTAATGAACTCATGTTGCAGGTTTCTCTTTTGAAGTCTTGTTTCTTTTATGTATTTCAACCAGTCCATGCTAACACTCTTTCTAGTGCTGGTCCGAGAGCTCGGTCCCATATAATTAAAGCTGAACCAACCACAATTCTTTTTCTAGGGCTAGTCCGAGAGCTCGGTGATTATATGAGGACTTATAACAAGATTATAATTCTTTTTCGCATACTCCAACTGTTTGAAACTTTCTTCAGTCATGTACAAGACCGAAAAGCAAAGAATGGAAACGTAGAGGAATTTTGTGTGTTTACACAAGTTGACACAAGGAACTAGACTGCTGAGTTTACACAAGTTAAAGTCATCATGGAAAAAATTGAAAATGTAATCATTATCTCCAACAATCAATTCGCAAAAGATTTTGTCATTTATAGATTTCGTTTTAAGTCAAAAGACATGGAGCACAGAATTGTAGAAAACTAATTAAGGCATTTGCTTCATTAAAGTAGCTACTTTATTTAAGATAAAACTCAAACAGCAACTTGAACTAGGGTATAGTATTGAACACTTCCACAAGAAGTTGCTTAATCGATCGACCAGGTCGGGACTCAAATACATGCCAATCGAGATCATGCATACGTGGGATAACGACCAATTAGTCCAAGAGATTTCCGAAAAGGCGCTCCAACTTGGAGAATATCCCATCTTTGAGTTTAGGCGTACGACCAAAGGGCTCGACATGATAACCATCGGCGAACTCATGATCAGGCATTTGATACAAGTGTCCGATTGTTAGTGCTTCTGGCTAGACGATGATTAGATGATTGGTAGAGACTCATCTTGTCATCGAACTTGGGCTTATGAACGATGGCCTTGACATTATAACCATCACGCGTCCCGTTATGGTTGACTGTGGCTAAAGGATCATCATATGATTGGTAGAGAGTGGGTAGGCCGTAGTCGTCGTCGTCGTCGTCATCTTCATCGGTGTCGTCGTCGGTGACTTCGGTGACTTTGTAGTTGCTTCCAAGGGGTGTGTCATTGAACCTTGTAATGGGACACACATACATGCCAATGGAATTCAGATTGCCAGAGTTATCAAAGGACCCAAAGAAACCACCAAACTCACGACGATCACGAATCTCCACATCAATTTTCCTCTTATATTCGGCTTTCATATATATCGATGATGAATATCTATCACAATACGGCCCGTGTTCCCCCTGATTAGTGTGAATAATCAAAGACGTTATCCCAAGACAATCAACTGCACTCAACCCGGTCACATATTCATCGGAATTTAGTCTCACCTGTATATTGCATAAATTTTATTTAACGTGCATGGTCGTCAGGGAACAAGTACAAAAGCAAACTATACATTGTAAACAACAATGTTAATTACAGAACCAAAAATATTTAGATTACACTATATAGACAATTATCATAAGAAGAAAATACATGAAGACATATTCTAACAAAACTTACTATTTTGTGGGAAACACCTTTCTCGGACGAACCGTCGGACGAACCGTACTTTTTAGACACGACATCATGACCTCCGTTCTGACGATACTTAAACTGAATACTTTTTATGGCTTGTTCGTTGAAGGCAAGATATATAAACGAGATCATGTTGCCTCCCTTCTCGTTCCAATTCTTATGAAAAAAATATTTTGACCCAATCGGTCCGACTTTAAACATCGTCTTCCTATTACGGAATTTCATTTCGAATATAGCAGTCAAAAGAATTAAGCTCTTTGCTGCTTTAAAAAAAGAATTTGTTCTTATTGTGAAGACGATCCACACTTTATAGACAAGAAAAAAAAAAAGCTTTACATAATTTCTCTAAGAAAACTTCCTTAATCAAAATGTAAATCAACTTGGAAACGGTAAATTTACAAAATTCTAAAGACCAAAAGTGTAAAACTAAATATTATCCTTGATTGCATATATATTTGTTATTTACTGTTTTACCTTATACATAGTTTACCTATTCTAGCTGGTTTCTTTGCTAACAAGTTAAGATGCCGATTTTCCAAATATTTAAGCTTAAAAGCCTTTTTACCATCTCTAGAATTTATGAGCCAAATTGAGGTTTGTGTGTGTGTGTGTTTCAGGTGCATATAGCTAAGGAGTTAGCCAAACTGGACGACGTGAATGAGATAATATCATTAGCCATTGCTTCTGATCCACTAGTTCAGACGCTTCTTAGCAGACCAGCCAATGTTTGAATGCCGCTTATTACTGCCGGCACTGACGAGAGACTTAACTAGTCAACATCACTGCCTCTCTTTCTGGTGATGAATGAGCTTCCTAATGAAGATACTACTACCAACTAGACCAGTTCTTCTTAATCCCATTTTCCCTTTAATAAATTCATGTTGCAGGTTCCTCTTTTGCAGTCTTGTTACTTTTATGTACCTCAACCAGTCCATATGCTAACACTCTTTGGCCTTTCTACTTTTCTAGTGCTAGTCCAAGAGCTCGGTTCCATATAAGCTGAACCAAACACAATACTTTTTCTAGGGCCAGTCCGAGAGTTCGGTGATTATATGAGGACTCATAATTCTTTTTCCGCATGCTCCATCTGTTTGAAACTTTCATCAGTCATGTACAAGACCGAAAAGCAAATAATGGAAACGTGGAGGAATTTTGTGTGTTTTTACCTTCCCACTGCTCTTTCGATATGTTTTCTTCACATTCCTTCGCAACTGATTTGATCCAAAGCAAAACTTCCTGTTGCAACAAGACAAAAATAAAAGACAGAGAAATTGTTCCCACCAACTTATCATTGTACCATAAAACTATCACACGTTACCTTTCCTAGACAATAGACAACAAAGACACTCATGAAGCTCTGACGTAAACTGAAGTACTTAATTAAACATATATTCAAGATATAGGCAATTCCCCCTTCATATAGCAGATATAAAACAGTAGATGAGCAACATCCAATAAAAATAAAGACCAAAATCATGTTTGAAAAGTCCAAAACTTACAAAGCCAAAATTCAGAATCCAGTTAATGAAAACACTTAGATAGCTGACATATACCAACGGGAAAGAGAACAACAACCTGAATAAACCACATGTCACTACCACATGTACCACTTAAGAGACTTTGAAAAAAAGACTTATGACAAAGTTTAAGAACAAACTTGTGGAGAATCTCTCATCTGAATGCTTGGTGGGAAACACAAGAAACAGAGGACCAACAATAGCTAATATTAGATAAAGCAACCGCTAGGCAAAAAAGGTTTATGGATGCAAGGTAACCTGAAAGTTAAACTCTGAAATCATACGCACTTCCACAATTCTTTCTCTCAGAACCTCCCACACTGTAATCCCGGTGCCTAGACGATCTGCGTCAAAGAGAGACAGAGATGTTTGTCACTTATATAGAAAGCAAAAAAAAAATAATCGGTTGAGAGAGGAAGACAAATAACCATCCACCAAAACCATCACTCATCGATAAAAGGAAGAGGAAGAGCAAAACCCCAGAAGAAGTAGCACATAGACGAAGCTTTTCCATCATTGATTGATGATATAAACGTCATTCAAAACCTGAAATAACAGAGTGGAAAGGTAAAAATCGCTTGAACATATAAAAAAGAAGCCTTGAAGGATTCGATTTAGAAACCAAACCTCACAAGACCAACAAAAATTAGACCAACAACGATCAGTCAAAGCCATCACCGACCAATCGTAGGATCATCCTCCACAAATCTAAACCAATAAAACATAAACGACAAGTAACATGTAATTAGACAAAACCACCCAACTAAAGTGAAAAACTCAGAAGCAAATAGAGATGCGTTTAAACGTAAACCCCTGAAGAAAGAAACGTAAGGTATAAAACAAAACAACAAGTGAAAATCCAATGATCGGTTCGAAAATAAAAGAACAGAGCCTAGTTTAGGAGAATGTCACCAAGATACTGTACTAGAGAGAGAGGAACAAAACCGTTGAAGACGTAACACAGAGAAGAAGCGTGTTCATCAAAGCCATCATCCAAAACCTTAAAGAAAAAAAAAACAGAACAACAAGTTAGAAACAAAACCCTAGAAAAGAACAAGTAAGTTAAAATCCAATGATCGATTCAAAGGAAAACATTAGAGACTAGTTTAGAAGAATGTCACCTCCAACGTAACGACCGAGCGAAGATACTGTACTAGAGAGAGGAACAAAATCCTTGAAGACGTAACATAGAGAAGAAGTGTATCCATATCAAAGCCATCATCATTGATTGATAAAAGCATTATCTAAAACCTGAAAAAAAGAACAGAACAACAAGTTAGAAACAAACTCTAGAAATAAAAAAGCAAGCAAGTAAATTCCAATGATCGATTGTAAAAAACACCAGAGACGATCGAAGAGACTGTGATGGAGAGAGGAGTGAGGAAGAAAAAAAAAACATAATTAGGAAATTGAGACTGAGAGAGCATTATTACATAGATGAGGTATGAAGGCTATTGACGGTCGAGATCTGATCATGCAATTTTTAACGATGAAGATTAAAGCTACAAAGTCGGTAGTCAAACAACTTTGACTCTTTTGTCCAGCTGGCAAATATCCTTTCTTTCTTTTTTGTTCTTTTACAAAATTTCCTTATTTTCTTTCACAAAATTTCCTTTTTCAAAAACTAATTTGGTAAATTTAAAAGAGACCGTTAGAGAGATTGTAAACTATTTACTTTTTTTGTTTTCTCTTTCTGTTTTTTTTTTTTTTTTTTTTTTTTGCTATGCTCGATTCTTTGTTTTTATTTTTTATTTTCTAACAAGGATTAATTATGTTATTAAAAAAACATGATTTTGTTTATATGACTCTAAAAAACAATTGCTATTTTTTTAGTTTAAAACGAGATTTTACGTTTTTCTACAAAAACAAAAAAAGTTTGTGATTAAGCATTTTTTAGCCAAACATAAATTCAGTTTTGTTTTGTTTAGCAAAAAAAAAAAAATGTAATTATTCATTTTCGTCTGCTTCATTAACCAAACAAGAGGACACTTATGGTTGGACAACGTCGAATTTCTGATTCCTCTATTATCCTTTGCCAATACTCCACTCAATTTTATTGATTTTGATGTTATGTTTGGTTTATTGTTTTCAATAGTAAAAGAAGAAGCAAAACATAATGCAAAATAAAAGCAAAATACAAGCATAACCTAAGCAAAATACAAGCAAAATACAAAAACATGTTCGTTTCTCACATATATGTCTCCTTGATTCTCACATACTTAAAAATCTTTGTTTTCTCTCTCTCTTTTCAACCCTAGTGCATTATCAGTCCATCTAGATCTCTTTTCTTTATCTTTCTTTCATTTCGTTTCTCTCTTTCTCTCACATAACATGTTTAAATTTCTGAAAACATTGTTCTCCAAAGAAAAAAGAAGAACAGCACTCCGATCGAGGATGCGGTAACTAAGATAAACACTAAAAAAAAGGGTGTATTACATCAATTAAATTATGTCATAATAAATGATACTAATTTAAATTACTTATTGACATTGATCATTAATATTAATATTAATTTCTTTGACATCAATTCATCAAAATTGATGCAAATTTATATTAATTTGTATCACTTTCAAAATATTGATACAAATATATATATATATATATATATTCCCATCACTTAAATAATCGATGTATTAACTAATTTTTACTAACATCACTTAAAATATATATTTAAAAATTACATTAAAAAAATGCTAATATAATTTGTATAAATTACGCCAAAGTTAATTATGCGATTTAGTTTGGATTGTTAAAACTGATGTATTTTTTACCTTAATTTGCCTCATTTAAAATGTTTGAGACTAATATAACCAATTTTATCTTTATTAAAATAATTAAAATATTAAAATAGTAATGTTTGCATCGATTTTCAGTAAATGATAGGATTTTTATTGGGCGGTAGTAAATTTTTATTGGGCGAGAGATTTTTAGCAAACAAATAATTGTTATTTAAGTTTCCTTAGTTAACCGAAATTTATGGCAAGAAAAAAATCTTTTTGATCTATATCTAGCAGTTACAATATCTTCTAATTTAATATTTTTGTTATAATATCTAGCAGTTACAATATCTCCTAATTAATAAAACCTACTACGAAAACCAAACCTTATAATTAAAAAACTTCTCCTCATCTTCTATGTCAGTCATATACTTATGTGAAATCAGATTTCTTTGTGAGTCCAGCTTTCTCTGAATAAACTCCATCTTTCCGGTGAGGATGTTGAACCTCTTGGTTAAAGAACACTCCTGTCGGCATCTGAAAGATTTTTTTTAAATGTGATGATGACGTAGTATTCTTCTACTTGTGTCTTACGGAGGAGACATGTGCTTCTGGCGAAGATTGGGAGTGAATCCAACTGGACTTTCTTTCTTTCACGGCAGTCGCCGGTGCAGCACACGAGAAATCTGTTTTCTCGGATGGCTGTTTTGATGAGGGAGAGTGATTAGGGACGGCAGTGGCTTGTTGAGAAGAGGTGGAGTTTCTTGACCGCGGAAGCAGTGGTTCTTATGACGGGGCTTAAGATGTTGGCCGCTTGAGTTTTCATAATCTCTTTTATTATCCTACTAGGATGTCGGCGCGACCGCACAGGAAAGTAAAAACTTGAAATGATTAATATTGTTAATTTTACATTTCGAGTAAAAAATGGAACAAAATATTTGTTGGATCAAAACATTGCAACTTTATATAAGTAAAGAGTAACAAAAACAAAAAAGTGTGAAATAAAAAGGTGTAAAAAATAATAGATGTGATCTTTGAAATATTGAGGTACAACAAAGAGGTGTAAACATAGAGGTATGAAATAAAAAGGTGAAAAAATAAATAGATTTGATTTTTGAAACATGGAGGTACAACAAAGAGATGCAAAACTTAAGAGGTGTGAATTTTGAAAGATGGGGACACGACGAAAATACATGATTAATAATATGCAACTGTTAGGATCATTAATAATTTTAAACCGTTAATTAGAAAAGTGGAACTAATCTCATCCATTGGATTAAAGTTGACACAAAAAATGGGTTTACTATTATATCTTTTAAAATTAAAAAAAACACTTCAATAAAACAATTCTTTAGTTTTACTTATTAACTTGTAAATTTTGAAAATACTCAGTAAATAATTTTTCAAAACTTGTTTATGTTGTCCAGAGAAAGTTTCTATATAATAAACAAAGAGGTGTAAGACATAGAGGTGTGAAATAAAAAGGTGTAAAAATTAATAGATGTGATCTTTGAAACATGGAGGTACAACAAAGAGGTGTAAACATAGATGTGTGAAATAAAAAAGGTGTAAAAATAAATAGATGTGATTTTTGAAACATGGAGGTACAACAAAGAGATGCAAAAATTAAGAGGTGTGATTTTTGAAATATGGGGTACGACGAAAAGACAAGATTAATAATTTGCAACTGATGGGATCATTAATAATTTTAAACCGTTAGAGGGAAAAGTGGAACTAATCTCATCCGTTAGATTAAAGTTCACACAAAAAAATAGGTTTGCTATTATATATTTAGAAAACACTTCAATAAAACAATTCTTTAGTTTTATTTATTAACTTGTAAGTTTTGAAAATACTCAGAAAGCAATTTTTCGAAACTTGTTTATGTTGTCCAGAAAAGTTTGTATATAATAAACAAAGAGGTGTAAGACATAGATGTGTAAAATAAAAAGGTGTAAATATTAATAGATGTGATATTGAAACATGGAGGTACAACAAAGAGGTGTAAACATAGATGTGTAAAATAAAAAATATGTAAAAATAGATAGATGTGATTTTTGAAACATGGAGGTACAACAAAGAGATGCAAAAATTAAGAGGTGTGATTTTTGAAAGATGGGGGTACGACGAAAAGACACGATTAATAATTTGCAATTGTTGGGATCATTAATAATTTTAAACCGTTAGATGGAAAATTGGAATTAATCTCATCCGTTGGATTAAAGTTGACGCAAAAAGTGGGTTTGCTATTATATTTTTTAAAAAACACTTCAATAAAACAATTCTTTAGTTTTATTTATTAACTTATAAGTTTTGAAAATACTTAGAAAACAATTTTTCGAAACATGTTTATGTTGTCCAGAAAAGTTTATATATAATAAACAAAGAGGTGTAAGACATAGAGGTGTGCAATAAAAAGGTGTAAAAATTAAAGGATGTGATCTTTGAAACATGGAGGTACAACCAAGAGATGTAAACATAGAGGTATGAGATAAAAAAAAGTGTAAAAATAAATAGATGTGATTTTTGAAACATGGAGGTACAACAAAGAGATGCAAAACTTAAGATGTGTGATTTTTGAAAGATGGAGGCACGACGAAAATACACGATTAATAATTTGCAACTGTTGGGATCATTAATAATTTTAAACCCCTAGATGGAAAAATGTGTGCGGTTTTCACTAGATTGAAGTTTATATCCGTATCCACCAAAAATTAGGAATTGATTTCCCACTTATGTCTATGAATCGGTACCATCATGTTCTTCAATCAACAACAGCGAAAACGAAGTCAATGTGGTGAAACATGTGATAATAATATCTCACCTTTTGATGTTTTCTTCTTTGGGTTAAACACTAATTTTAGAAATTACTTGCATTTTATTTTTTTTTGCAGATTCCAGATCACTCTAAAAGTGACTGTTTTACATTATGTTTTAAAAAAATTGTATATACAGATTAATTAGATAGTCATCAAAAACTAAATAAGTTACCTTTAGTAGATCTTTTCTTTCTAACTTGACTTGTCATTTGGTCGTGCTTATGCTTTCTAGAATTTGATTTTGTGTTGTCACAAGTATGTCTGACTTTTTCTTCGACACTCACTATTTCCCTACTCATTTGTAATATTTCTATATATTATCAAAATATTTGATACCAAGAAAGTATTAGAAATTAAAATTCAATTAAAATTTTAAAAGCTTTATTTACAAAAGAATAGAAACTAACCTGGATCATTTATATCTAATGGACATCCTACAGAATTTTTTTTTTTTTTTTTACATTTATACCATGTTTGTTAAAAACATAAATAGGTTAAATAATAGAACATATATAAATTTATAATTATACCATGTTTGTTAAAAAGTTTTGGCTTAGCATCACTGCATATCATCGTGCCTCTCGTATCTTGGTTTTGGTTTTTCCAGAAAGTCAAAAAAAAATCTGCAAATTGAGAATTAGAAACATTAGCCATGCAAAAAAATATAGCACGCGTATTTATTCAACGGATCAAAAACATGAAAACCGGAAAGGCTAAAAATATTGAAGAGTATAAAAGTTTACAAAAATAAGATTAATGTATGAACTTAGTAGTGTCGACTAACAATAATAATAATCTAACCGAATAAACACTACAGGTCAGCGAAAATATTAAATTACCTTGAATTAGAGATTGATACTTGTTAGTTAAAAAACACTTCAATTAAACAATCTTTTAGTACTCAGAAAACAATTTTTTGAAACTTATGTTGTCCAAAAAGTTAATATATAATAAACAAAGAGGTATAAGACATAGAGGTGTGAAATAAAAAGGTGTCAAAATTAATAGATGAGAAACATGTAGATACAACAAAGAGGTGTAAGACATAGATGTATGAAATAAAAAGGTGTTAAAATTAAGAGGTGTGATTTTTGAAAGATGGGGGTGTAATGAAAAGACATGAATAATAGGTTCAACAAAGAGGTGTAAGACATAGAGGTACAACAAAGAGGTGTAACACATAGAGGTGTGAAATTAAAAGGTGTAAAAATTAATGGATGTGATTTTTAAAACCAGGAGGTACAACAAAGAGATGCAAAGACTAAGAGGTGTGATTTAAAAGGTGTAAACATAAATGGATGTGATTTTTGAAATCAGGAGGTACAACAAAGAGATGCAAAGACTAAGAGGTGTGATTTTTGAAAGATGGGGGTGCGACGAAAAGACACGATTAATAATTTTAAACCGTTGGATTAAAACTGGAACCAATCTCATCCGTTGGATTAAAAGTTGACACAAAAAATGGGTTTGCTATTATATATAGACACCATTTTGTTTCACACCTTTTTGTTTCACACCTCTTTGTTTTCACACTCTTTGTTTTTATATATATAATAGCAAACCCACTTTTTGCGTCATCTTTAATCTAACGGCTGAGATTGGTTCTATTATTTCATATTGAAACTTATTAATGATCCCAACAGTTATAAGTTTTTTATTTAATAATGAGTGAAACTGTATCAAAGAAAAATTAAAATTAAAATATGTCCACACCTTTTAAAAACAAAATAAAATAAATTTTAAATATTAAAATAGTTTTTACCAAAAATTACGATAAGTAGACGCAATTGTAAACTCTATTGTTTTATTAAATTTTTGTATTGCTATAATAAATTCTAAAATTTTAGTTAGTTTATAGAATAACTTTGAATATTAGATATTAATATCCAAATTATTTAGATTCAACATAAAACAGAAAATATGTTTCGACGAATAATGATTTGTTAGTTATTGATGAAGAGACAAATAAATAGAAAGTTCAAAAGACATGACTATTTAAATAAACACATCTATTAGAATGAAAAGTTGTGATGCAAAAATATGAATAAATTATAGTGAAAAGTCGCAACTCTACAATGAACAGATACAACTATTTGAGTTTTAAAAAAACAAATAAAAATATTTTTTTACAAAAAAATATTACGAAAAGTCCGAAATGTTGTTTCGCATTTATTTATATTGTTATTATTATTTTTAAATATTAAACTATTTTTTAACGAAAAGTTATGATAAATAGATGCAACTACAAATTGTATAGTAAGTTGTATTAAAATTCTCTGTTGCTATAATCATTTTTAAAATTTTAGTTAGATTATAGAATAACGTTGAATATGCGATATTAAAATTCAATTATTTAGATTCAACATAAAATAGAAAATTTGTTTCATCGGACTTAATAGTTACTAATGAAAAGACAAATATAAAGAGAGTTCAAAAAACATGATTATTTAAATAGACACACTTATTAGAACGTAAAGTTGTGATGAAAAAATAAATAAAATATAGTGAAAAGACACAACTCTATAATGAACAGAGGGAATATAACAATTTGAATTTTTTTTGAAAAAATCAAATAAAAACAAAAATTTTACGAAAATGTACTACGAAAAATCGCAACTGTTATGTCTGCACTTGATTATATAAACTGCTTTTAAATAGAAGGCATCTTTATTACCATATTGACAATTCAAATTCAAAAACTCATTATATAATCCATCTAACTTTTCTTTACTTCAGTTTTCATTTTTCTGTTTTCTCTAATTTTATTTCTTTCTTCTTTCTTTATTTGTTTTCATCATTTGTTTGCTTGTTTCTCTTTACTTCAATCTCCGTTTTTCTTTTTTCTCTAATTTTATTTCTTTATTCTTTCTTTATTTGTTTTCATCATCTGTTTGCATGTTTCTCTTTACTTCAGTCTCCATTTTTTCTGTTTTCTCTAGTTTTATTTCTTTCTTCTTACTTTATTTGTTTTTATCATCTGTTTGCTTGTTTCTCTTTACTTTAGTCTCCTTTTTTCTGTTTTCTCCAATTTTATTTCTTTCTTCTTTCTTTATTTGTTTTCATCATCTGTTTACTTGTTTCTCTTTACTTCAGTCTCCATTTTTTTTTCTCTAATTTTATTTCTTTCTTCTTTCTTTATTTGTTTTCATCATCTCTTTGCTTGTTTCTTTTTATTTCAGTCTCCATTTTTCTGTTTTCTCTAGTTTTATTTCTTTCTTATTTCTTTACTTATTTTCATCATCTGTTTGCTTATTTCTCTTTACTTCACTCTCCATTTTTCTACTTTCCATAATTTTATTTCTTTCTTCTTTCTTTATTTGTTTTCATCATCTGTTTGGTTGTTTCTCTTTACTTTAGTCATCCATTTTTCTGCTTTCCATAATTTTATTTCTTTCTTCTTTCGTTATTTGTTTTCATCATCTGTTTACTTGTTTCTCTTTAATTCAGTCTTCA
Organism: Camelina sativa; assembly: GCF_030686135.1. Lineage (NCBI taxonomy): Eukaryota > Viridiplantae > Streptophyta > Magnoliopsida > Brassicales > Brassicaceae > Camelina > Camelina sativa. The sequence goes on along the minus strand of NC_141884.1, from coordinate 2,115,183 downwards.
TTTTTCTGCTTTCCATAATTTTATTTCTTTCTTCTTTCTTTATTTGTTTTCATCATCTGTTTGGGTTTTTCTCTTTACTTTAGTCTCCATTTTTCTGCTTTCTATAATTTTATTTCTTTCTTCTTTCTTTATTTGTTTTTATCATCTGTTTACTTGTTTCTCTTTAGTTCAATCTCCATTTTTCCGTTTTCTCTAATTTTATTTATTTATTCTTTCTTTATTTGTTTTCATCATATGTTTGCTTGTTTCTCTTTAATTCAGTCACCATTTTTCTTTTTTTCTCTAATTTTATTTCTTTCTTCCTTCTTTATTTGTTTTCATCATCTGTTTGCTTGTGCCTCTTTACTTCAGTCTCCATTTTTCTGCTTTCTCTAATTTTATTTATTTCTTCTTTCTTTATTTGTTTTCATCATCTCTTTGCTTGTTTCTCTTTACTTCAGTCTCCATTTTTCTGTTTTCTCTAATTTTCTTTCTTTCTTCTTTCTTTATTGGTTTTCATCATCTGTTTGTTTGTTTCTCTTTACTTCAGTCTCCATTTTTTCTGTTTTCTCTAATTTTATTTCTTTTTTCTTTCTTTATTTGTTTTCATCATCTGTTTACTTGTTTCTCTTTACTTCAGTCTCCATTTTTTTTTCTCTAATTTTATTTCTTTCTTCTTTCTTTATTTGTTTTCATCATCTGTTTGCTTGTTTCTCTTTACTTCAGTCACTATTTTTCTTTTTTCTCTAATTTTATTTCTTTCTTCTTTCTTTATTTGTTTTCATCATCTCTTTGCTTGTTTCTCTTTACTTCAGTCCCCATTTTTCTTTTTTTTTTTTCTCTAATTTTATTTTTTTCTTTATTTGTTTTCATCATCTGTTTGCTTGTTCCACTTTACTTAAGTCTCCATTTTTCTTTTTTTCTCTAATTTTATTTCTTTCTTCTTTTTTTATTTATTTCCATCTTCTTTTTGATTGTTTCTCTTTACTTCAGTCTCCATTTTTCTTTTTTCTTTAATTTTATTTCTTTCTTCTTTCTTTATTTGTTTTCATCATCTCTTTGCTTGTTTCTCTTTACTTCAGTCCCCATTTTTCTTTTTTTCTCTAATTTTATTTTTTTCTTTATTTGTTTTCATCATCTGTTTGCTTGTTTCTCTTTACTTCAGTATCCATTTTTATTTTTTCTTTAATTTTAAATCTTTCTTCTTTCTTCATTTGTTTTCATCATCTCTTTGCTTGTTTCTCTTTAATTCAGTCCCCATTTTACTTTTTTTTTTCTCTAATTTTATTTATTTCTTCTTTCATTATTTGTTTTCATCATCTGTTTGCTTGTTTTTCTTTACTTCAGTCTCTATTTTTCTGTTTTCTCTAATTTTATTTCTTTCTTCTTTCTTTATTTGTTTTCATCATCTGTTTGCTTGTTTCTCTTTACTTCAATCTCCGTTTTTCTTTTTTCTCTAATTTTATTTCTTTCTTCTTTCTTTATTTGTTTTCATCATCTGTTTGCTTGTGCCTCTTTACTTCAGTCTCCATTTTTCTGCTTTCTCTAATTTTATTTCTTTCTTCTTTCTTTATTTGTTTTTATCATCTTTTTGCTTGTTTCTCTTTACTTCAGTCTCCATTTTTCTGTTTTCTCTAGTTTTATTTCTTTCTTCTTTCTTTATTGGTTTTCATCATCTGTTTGCTTGTTTCTCTTTACTTCAATCTCCGTTTTTCTTTTTTCTCTAATTTTATTTCTTTCTTCTTTCTTTATTTGTTTTCATCATCTGTTTGCTTGTGCCTCTTTACTTCAGTCTCCATTTTTCTGCTTTCTCTAATTTTATTTCCTTCTTCTTTCTTTATTTGTTTTCATCATCTCTTTGCTTGTTTCTCTTTACTTCAGTCTCCATTTTTCTGTTATCTCTAGTTTTATTTCTTTCTGCTTTCTTTATTGGTTTTTATCATCTGTTTGCTTGTTTCTCTTTACTTCAATCTCTAATTTTTCTGTTTTCTTTAATTTTATTTCTTTCTTCTTTCTTTATTTGTTTTCATCATCTGTTTACTTGTTTCTCTTTACTTCAGTCTCCATTTTTTTTTTCTCTAATTTTTTTTTTCTTTCTTTACATGTTTTCATCATCTGTTTGCTTGTTTCTCTTTACTTCAGTCTCCATTTTTCTTTTTTCTTTAATTTTATTTCTTTCTTTTTTCTTTCTTTGTTTTCATCATCTCTTTGCTTGTTTCTCTTTACTTCAGTCCCCATTTTTCTTTTTTTTCTCTAATTTTATTTTTTTCTTTATTTGTTTTCATCATCTGTTTGCTTGTTCCTCTTTACTTCAGTCTCCATTTTTATTTTTTTCTCTAATTTTATTTCTTTCTTCTTTCTTTATTTATTTCCATCTTCTGTTTGATTGTTTCTCTTTACTTCAGTCTCCATTTTTCTTTTTTCTTTAATTTTATTTCTTTCTTCTTTCTTTATTTGTTTTCATCATCTCTTTGCTTGTTTCTCTTTACTTCAGTCCCCATTTTTCTTTTTTTTCTCTAATTTTATTTTTTTCTTTAATTGTTTTCATCATCTGTTTGCTTGTTCCTCTTTACTTCAGTCTCTATTTTTCTTTTTTCTCTAATTTTATTTCTTTCTTCTTTCTTTCTTTATTTCCATCTTCTGTTTGATTGTTTCTCTTTACTTCAGTCTCCAATTTTCTTTTTTCTTTAATTTTATATCTTTCTTCTTTCTTCATTTGTTTTCATCATCTTTTTGCTTGTTTCTCTTTACTTCAGTCCCCATTTTACTTTTTTCTCTAATTTTATTTATTTCTTCTTTCATTATTTGTTTTCATCATCTGTTTGCTTGTTTTTCTTTACTTCAGTCTCATTTTTCTGTTTTCTCTAATTTTATTTCTTTCTTCTTTCTTTATTTGTTTTCATCATCTGTTTGCTTGTTTCTCTTTACTTCAATCTCCGTTTTTCTTTTTTCTCTAATTTTATTTTTTTCTTCTTTCTTTATTTGTTTTCATCATCTGTTTGCTTGTGCCTCTTTACTTTAGTCTCTATTTTTCTGATTTCTCTAATTTTATTTCTTTCTTCTTTCTTTATTTGTTTTCATCATCTCTTTGCTTGTTTCTCTTTACTTCAGTCTCCATTTTTCTGTTTTCTCTAGTTTTATTTCTTTCTTCTTTCTTGATTGGTTTTCATCATCTGTTTGCTTGTTTCTCTTTACATCAATCTCTAATTTTTCTGTTTTCTCTAATTTTATTTTTTTCTTTTTTCTTTACTTGTTTTCATCATCTGTTTGCTTGTTTCTCTTTACTTCAGTCACCATTTTTCTTTTTTCTCTAATTTTATTTCTTTCTTCTTTCTTTATTTGTTTTCATCATTTATTTGCTTGTTTCTCTTTACTTCAGTCTCCATTTTTCTTTTTCCTCTAATTTTATTTTTTTCTTTATTTGTTTTCATCATCTGTTTGCTTGTTCCTCTTTACTCCAGTCATCAACTGTTTGCTTGTGCCTGTTTACTTCAGTCTCCATTTTTCTGCTTTCTCTAATTTTATTTCTTTCTTCTTTCTTTATTTGTTTTCATCATCTTTTTGCTTGTTTCTCTTTACTTCAGTCTCCATTTTTCTGTTTTCTCTAGTTTTATTTCTTTCTTCTTTCTTTATTGATTTTCATCATCTGTTTGCTTGTTTCTCTTTACTTCAATCTCTAATTTTTCTGTTTTCTCTAATTTTATTTCTTTATTCTTTCTTTATTTGTTTTCATCATCTGTTTACTTGTGTCTCTTTACTTCAGTCTCCATTTTTTTTTTCTCTAATTTGATTTTTTTCTTCTTTCTTTACTTGTTTTCATCATCTGTTTGCTTGTTCTTTTTTCTCTAATTTTATTTCTTTCTTCTTTCTTTATTTGTTTTCATCATCTATTTGCTTGTTTCTCTTTACTTCAGTCTCCATTTTTCTTTTTCCTCTAATTTTATTTTTTTCTTTATTTGTTTTCATCATCTGTTTGCTTGTTCCTCTTTACTCCAGTCTCCATTTTTCTTTTTTCTCTAATTTTATTTCTTTCTTCTTTCTTTATTTATTTTCATCTTCTTTTTTATTGTTTCTCTTTACTTCAGTCTCCATTTTTCTTTTTTCTTTAATTTTATTTCTTTCTTCTTTTTTTTATTTGTTTTCATCATCTCTTTGCTTGTTTCTCTTTACTTCAGTCCTCATTTTTCTTTTTTCTCTAATTTTATTTTTTTCTTTATCTGTTTTCATCATCTGTTTGCTTGTTCCTCTTTACTTCAGTCTCCATTTTTCTTTTTTTCTCTAATTTTATTTCTTTCTTCTTTCTTTATTTATTTCCATCTTTTGTTTGATTGTTTCTCTTTACTTCAGTCTCCATTTTTCTTTTTTCTTTAATTCTATATCTTTCTTCTTTCTTTATTTGTTTTCATCATCTCTTTGCTTGTTTCTCTTTACTTCAGTCCCCATTTTTCTTTTCTTTTTTTTTCTAATTTTATTTATTTCTTCTCTCATTATTTGCTTTCATCATCTGTTTGCTTTTTTTTTTTTACTTCAGTCTCCATTTTTCTGTTTTCTCTAATTTTATTTCTTTCTTCTTTCTTTATTTGTTTTCATCATCTGTTTGCTTGTTTCTTTTTACTTCAATCTCCGTTTTTTTTTCTCTAATTTTATTTCTTTCTTCTTACTTTATTTGTTTTCATCATATGTTTGCTTGTTCCTCTTTACTTCAGTCTCCATTTTTCTGTTTTCTCTAATTTTATTTCTTTCTTATTTCTTTATTTGTTTTCATCATCTGTTTGCTTGTTTTTCTTTACTTCAGTCTCCATTTTTCTATTTAATCTAATTTTATTTCTTTCATCTTTTTTTATTTGTTTTTATCATCTGTTTGTTTGTTTCTCTTTACTTCAGTCTCCATTTTTTTTTCTCTAATTTTTTTCTTCTTCTTTCTTTATTTGTTTTCATCATCTGTTTACTTGTTTCTCTTTACTTCAGTCTCCATTTTTCTGCTTTCCATAATTTTATTTCTTTCTTCTTTCTTTATTTGTTTTCATCATCTATTTACTTGTTTCTCTTTACTTCATTCTCCATTTTTCTGCTTTCTATAATTTTATTTCTTTCTTCTTTTTTTTATTTGTTTTCATCATCTGTTTGCTTGTTTCTCTATACTCCAGTCTCCATTTTTTTTTCTCTAATTTTAGTTTTTTCTTCTTTCTTTATTTGTTTTCATCATCTGTTTACTTGTTTCTCTTTACTTCAGTCTCTATTTTTCTGCTTTCCATAATTTTATTTCTTTCTTCTTTCTTTATTTGTTTTCATCATCTGTTTGGTTGTTTCTCTTTACTTTAGTCTCCATTTTTCTGCTTTCCATAATTTTATTTCTCTCTTCTTTCTTTATTTGTTTTCATCATCTCTTTACTTGTTTCTCTTTACTTCAGTCTCCATTTTTCTGTTTTCTCTAATTTTATTTCTTTCTTCTTTCTTTATTTGTTTTCATCATCTGTTTGCTTGTTTCTCTTTACTTCAATCTCCGTTTTTCTTTTTTCTCTAATTTTATTTCTTTTTTCTTTCTTTATTTGTTTTCATCATCTGTTTGCTTGTGCCTCTTTACTTCAGTCTCCATTTTTCTGCTTTCTCTAATTTTATTTCTTTCTTCTTTCTTTATTTGTTTTCATCATCTCTTTTCTTGTTTCTCTTTACTTCAGTTTCCATTTTTTCTGTTTTCTCTTATTTTATTTGTTTTTTCTTTCTTTATTTGTTTTCATCATCTCTTTGCTTATTTCTCTTTACTTCAGTCTCCATTTTTTCTGTTTTCTCTAATTTTATTTCTTTCTTCTTTCTTTATTTGTTTTCATCATATGTTTACTTGTTTCTCTTTACTTCAGTCTCCATTTTTCTGTTTTCTCTAATTTCATTTCTTTCTTCTTTCTTTAATTGTTTTCATCATCTGTTTGCTTGTTTCTCTTTATTAAATTACCTTGAATTAGAGATTGATGCTTGTTAGTTAAAAAACACTTCAATTAAACAATCTTTTAGTACTCAGAAAACAATTTTTGAAACTTATGTTGTCCAAAAAGTTAATATATAATAAACAAAGAGGTGCAAGACATAGATGTGTGAAATAAAAAAGTGTCAAAATTAATAGATGAGAAACATGTAGATACAACAAAGAGGTGTAAGACATAGAGGTATGAAATAAAAATGTGTTAAAATTAAGAGGTGTGATTTTTGAAAGATGGGGGTGTAATGAAAAGACATGAAGAATAGGTACAACAAAGAGGTGTAACACATAGAAGTGTGAAATTAAAAGGTGTAAAAATTAATGGATGTGATTTTTGAAACCAGGAGGTACAACAAAGAGATGCAAAGAATAAGAAGTGTGATTTAAAAGGTGTAAAAATAAATGGATGTGATTTTTGAAATCAGAAGGTACAACAAAGAGATGCAAAGATTAAGAGGTGTGATTTTTGAAAGATGGAGGTGCGACGAAAAGACACAATTAATAATTTTAATCCGTTGGATTAAAATTGGAACTAATCTCATCAGTTGGATTAAATGTTGACACAAAAAAGTGAGTTTGCTATTATATATAGATTCTCTATTTTTTTTTATTAAGTAATTTTGTTGTTTTGGTCAGCTATTATAATTTTAATTATTATTCTCGTAATTGTACGTTTGTACCACAATTTTTTCAGTTATTTGATTTTTAGTTTTAATTATTTTTGTAAATGACTCAATTGTCAAAATTATTAAAATTTAAATTAATTTTAACATCAATTTATGTAAATAAAATAATTATTAAAATCAAATAATCAAACCGATAGAAATATATAAAATCAAATAATTATTGAAATTAGTTTTAATATCAGTTATCTATAACTGATAAAAATATTTAATATCACTTATTATAACAATTGATTTATATTAATTGATGCAAAATTTAGATCACTTTTTGTAAGTGATGCATGTTAAAATCATTTAGAAAATCGATGTAAATATTTTGTATATTAACATCAGTTTGAAAAAATTGATACAAATTATTTGCATCAACAAGATGTAAATTATTTGTTAAAGTGATGCAAATTATTTTTCAATCATTTAAATCTGATACAAATATTTAAAATAAATGATGTTAACCAATCTTTTTTTTTTGGAGTGTGACTATCAACTGCCAAAAGTCTTTGCTATGTAAATATAAAAATTCACTAGAATTAGTAACAATATATAGGGACTCCTAGATTTTGTCATTTATATATTTCCTTTTAAATCACAAGACATGAAGCACACAATTGACAAAAGCAAATAGTATTAGGAAGAAATGGGACTATTTGGTCGGAACGCAATTCAAGGATACACTCTGCCAAATATTGCAATGGAGATAAGCTCAAAAAAGGAAATTCAACTTCTTATGCGCAGAAGGCTTATTGGACTCGAGAAAGAAGAAAGCCGCCGCCCTACATCATATCATCACCAACTTTACTAGACCAGACCTTTTGTAAACGCTGCTATGCTCATCCTATGTAACGGTGACTCTTTCAAATTTATAAACCGGTATCTATTTTTTTTTTTAAATGGGACTATTTTATTACTTAAAGAGTTTAGATATAGAAAGATAGATGGAACTACACATTGTTCCATATATATTAACGCTCTTTTATAAGATAAACCCAACAGCAACTTGAACTAGGCTACTGTTGAACGCTAACAAAAGGCTATGCTCGGTCAATTGTTTTCACGTTTAACCACCGTGTTGGACCATGCAGTGGGAATCACGTAGATACCAATCGATGACAGAAGGTAATCACGGTGAGACCCAAAGAAACCACCAAACTCAAGTCGATCACGTATTGCCGGATCAATTTCTACTATCTTGGTACCATTTGAATCATACTTGCCTGGTAAGCGTCCAATTGGTCCGTGCTTCCCACGGTTAGTGTGAATTGTCAAAGTTCTGATAGCTCCACCAATCACATTTTGTACTCCACTTAACCCAGTCACATATTCAACTTGATTCAGTCTTACCTGCGTTTAATTTCATCAGAGAGTGATCTTCACAGAAGCTTTCTTAAAGAGAAAATGGCTTTTTTACTGACACAAAACTTACAGATAGAAAGTTGTGTCCCTCTGAGTTACCATACTTTCGAGACAGGACTAGAGCTCCATTCTCCAAGTAGCCGAATTGAACAGATGTTATATGTTGACTGTTGAAAGAAACGTATATATGAGAGACCATGGTGTGTCCCTTCTCGTTCCATCGAACATCATTGCATGAAGCTCTTCCCACTGGTCCTGCTTTTATCATCTCTGTATCATAAGCAGTTGAAAAGAACAGTGATTTTAAAGAGAGATGAAGAAAGATAGAGTAAGGACGACTACATATATAAGAGAGTCTCCCTATCTAAGTCCGCCTCCCCAAGAGTTGACTTTTCTTTATGGTGTTCCTCGGGAGCAAGCAAACTACACAGGTCCAGGTACGTTGAAGAATAACCTTGAGAATTTGTGCATAACTAAGAAGGCTCTTCGTTTGACCAAAGAGGCAAAGACCGTTTCCCCATTTTTCTAAGCATTTTGCTTTTATTATTCTTCACTAAACCTTTTGATCTAATTAAGGATATACACATACTAAATGTGAAAGATCACCAACGATATACTTCTTCCGTTTCACAAAGAGTGTCATTCTCACACTTTTCACACAAATTAAGAAAATATTGAATATACATATATGTTATTATTTAATAAGTTTTTAATAGATTATTTTAGTTATAATTAAGGGTACAACTAGGAAATCTAAGGTAAAATATGTATTGGAAATATAAAATAATGCATTGTTATTGTAAAGTGACATTTTTGTGAAACAAAAAATAATCTCCAGAATGACACTCTTTATGAAACGGAGAGAGTACATAAAAAGATCTCCTTATTTTACAAGAAGGTCAATGGAGAGGTTCACCCCTAGTATGGAGAGGTTCACCCCTAGTATGGCAGGGGTGAACCTCTCCATTGACCTCCTTGTAAAATAAGAAAATAAAATCTGTATATATTATTATAAAATTAAAAACTTAAACCACTCTTTTATAAACCTAAACCGACATATAATTTCCTTCTAATTGTAAAATCTAAATCCTAACCATCTCATTTGTAAACCAAAATTGACATATAATTTCGTTTCTAATTATAAAATCTAAACCCTAACCATCTCATTTGTAAACCCAAACTGACATATAATTTCGTTCTAATTGTAAAATCTAAACCCTAACCACCTCATTTGTAAACCCAACCGATATACAATTTCGTTTTAATTATAAAATCTAAACCCTATAAAAATTATTTGTAAACCCAAACCGACATATAATTTCGTTTTAATTGTAAAATCTAAACCCTAAACAATTTATTTGTAAACCCATATCGACACATAATTTTGTTCTAATTGTAAAATCTAAACCAAGCCAATATTTAACTTTCCTTAATTAAAAGTATACAGAATTTGTTTCCTTAATTGGTTTTATTTTTAATTTAATTTTAATTTATTTTAAAAATGAAATAATGTATATAAGATTTTGATTAGTTGAAAAGGAGTATGTGAACAAATACGTTCACCTCTCTAGAGGTAAACCTAAGTATTTTTCATCACGAAATACTCCCTCTCTTTTTATTTTCTCTTTTTTATATCACCAAAAGATATTGAAGCAAAATCAATTTCTGTCTTAAAGGAACATGATAATAGATTAATAGTCACAAAAAATCAAATTAAATTAAATTATGGATGAAAACTTAAAAAGAAATTAAAAAAAAAAACATTAACTTTAAACATCTTTTTTTTTTTAAACATCTTACATAATTGAAAAGAGGGAATATATTAGATATATTAAGAGTTGTAACTCAAATATGAGAAAAAAATGTGTCATTCCTCTCATCAATGCTGCTTTTAATATAATAGTGAGTGTAAATAAAAAAAACTCAGGACGTACTACTATCAAAGGACAAGAGCTATATATCGTTCAAGAGTCCTACCTAGTCTTAATCCAAGAAAACTTTTACAAGGCACAAAATAGCTCTTTCGAAATCGAACGTAACTTGGAAAGTAACCGGTCTTTGAGTTTGGTCTTATAACGGATGTGCTTAACAGGAATACCATCCACGATCGTCGGGATTTGGTAATGGAGGGCGGATGTATATCGAGGATCACATGCTTGATTGAAAGTTAGCTTGTTATCGTATGTGGGATTAACATAAATTCCAATGGATTTCAGACCGTCAAATTCATGAAAAGACCCAAAGAAGCCACCAAAATCACGACGATCACGTATCTTCACATCAGTTTCCCGCTTATATTTTTTCATATCTATGGATGATGAATAATAATTATTACTGTCACCAAAAGGCCCGTGCTTCCCCTGATTAGTGTGAAAATTCAAAGACTTTATCCCATTACAATCAATTGCACTCAACCCGGTCACATACTCATCGTCCTTCAATCTCACCTGTATATTGCATAAAGTTGCTTTTAACATAGGCCATCAGGAATAAGTAAAACAGAAGATGAATAATTCTAACAAAACTTACTATTTCGTAGTATCGACCTCCGGACGAACCGTATTTTTTAGACACGACATGAATTCCCTTGTGAAGATAGCCAAACTGAATACATCGTATGGACGTGTCGTCGAAAGCAACATGTATACTAGTTATCATGTTGTGTCCCTTCTCGTCCCAACTCTTATGAGAATAACGTTTTGACCCAATTGGTCCGATTTTGAACATCTCCCTATTACGCGAAAGAACTAATTAAACATAGAATTAATACTCTTTACTTTTAACAAAGAATTTGTTCTTGTGAGGAAGATCCATACTTATATAGACGAACCAAAGATTTACATACGTAATCTCTATAAGAAAACTTCCTTAAATCAACTTGAAAACAGTAGTTTTACTAAATTCAAAAGACCAAATATGTAAAACTATATATTATACTCGCCTTTTATTTGCTTGAGTTTATTTGTGATTAGGATACTAAATTCAAAAGACCAAATATGTTAAAAAATGCAGAAATATTTAACAAAATAAATATTTGGAGTTTTTGGAACTCCTTGCGACCTACGACGTGTCACGTTTTCATTGGTGGGAGAAGAAATTAACAAAAGGCAAAAAAAAAACTCGAAATCGCATCGGCGATTTCATATCTCTTCGTCGGCTCTGGTTGAATCATCTCTTCATCGGCTCTCACCAAATCGAAGATTTCAGACTCGAAATGGGAGAGTTTCGTTCAATGAACCTTCAATACCCTTTGCATTGGTACAAATTTAGCTTTATTTGTGCAAATTTGAGTTAGAACTTTGGTAATCCTTAGGTTCCAAGCAATATGGGTTTCTTTTAGAGCATTTGCTTGGTTGATGACTCTGGTAATTGAACCATGTCTCTCAAGTGCTGTGAAAGATTCAGGTTTTGTGTATTCTCCTTTTAGGGATTTATTGATATAGTGAATTGGTTTGTCAATAGGAAAATGAGCGTAAAAGCTAAATTCTGTTTCAGGCTCTAAGGTTATAAAGCCTAACTCCTCTTATCTCTCTTTCCCATTAGGAAGCCTTGTAAGATAATGGTTTGGTCTCTGTGAAGATTCAGGTTTTGTCATAAAACGTTGTTGATCAGGTGTTTGATTGTCTTCGCATGATTCCTTTTTCTGCAAAGAAGCAAAGTACATGTTTTCTGAAGTATTGTGTTTGTTTGATCACTGTTTCTGTTATGCTTTTTTTATCAATGTATTGTGTTATGTTATGTTATCAATGTAGTCAGTTTTCTATTGCCGAAGTCTTCTTATGAATGTTCTCTAGTTCCTGTTTAGTTCCTTGAGATTTCTTAATGGCTTATTATTAGCTGAATTTTCTGGTAGAGAAGTATGACAATATTTTTACCTGTTCAGATTCTTAACTGCAATTTTCTTTTCTCCCCTAGTCTTAGCTTTTGCGTACTATAATTGTTTACTGTAATGATATATAAAAAAAATTGTGGTGTGGAATTGCAGGTGGTACCCAAGATATACACTGATGTTCACCAGAAAATTACTCAGTCAAGTCTGGTGCAAGTCTGGTTAAGTGTAGGGCTCTCTTAGTCAAGTCTGGTTAAGTTTAGGTCTCTCTTATTCAAGTTTGGTTAAGTCTAGGTCTCTCTTAGGCTTTGATTGGAAGAGCATATGAAGAAGCTTTTTTAATTTTATCATCCAATCAACATTATCAACATTTATTAGGAGAGCATATGAGAGCATTTAGAAGCTGCAGATGCTCTCATGTGCTCTCTTCCTATATGCTCTCATTTGAAGCATTTCCCAAACATTTAACTATAAACTATTAATATATATTAAAATAATTTTAAATAATTAATTTATTTTGTAAAAATAGAAAATTATGTTTTCATAAAAGATAAATTTATTTGTTATAAGATAATATCTATAAGAAACTACTTAATGTTATTATCTAAAATAATACTCCCTTCGTTTCAAAATATAAGATGTTTTGGAGAAGTTTTTTGTTTCATAATATATGATGCTTTCAAATTTCAATGCAACTTTTAGATTAGTTTAGTATTTTATATTATCAAGTATTATTTCTGATTGGTTAAACTTGTTAAAAATAAAAATTTCTTAATCTGCGTGTTTTGCTTAAAACATCCTATATTTTGAAACGGAGGGAGTATAATAATTTATTTTAATACATTAAAATATTAATGTGGATATAACGTTTATAATATATATTATTGTTTTATTTTAGTTTAATGTGTTATATTATATATATTTTAAAAAGTTATTGAAATTAAAAATGTAAACATAGATATAAACTTTTATTAAAAAAAATATAATATATATTAATTATTTGTAATTAATGTGTTACAAAATAAAAATATTATATAATTCAAATTATTAAATAACACATTTATATATATATATAACAAATTATAAAATTTATTAAATGTAAAAATATTTTTTTAAAAATTATATAGCAATGAATGATAATTAATTTTTTTAATGAAACACATTTAAATTATATATTTTTAATTAATATCATATATTAAATATAAATATAATATCTAATACTTTACTGCTATACCAATCAACTAAATGTGTTATATTAATCAGAGCATACAGCTTATGCAGCTTAATACTTATGCTGCATAATGCTAATGCTACAGTATATGTTGTTCCAATCAAGCCCTTAGTCAAGTCTGGTCAAGTCTAGGGCTCTCTTAGTCAAGTCTGGTCAAGTCTAGGGAGTCTCTATATAAGTGTGTAACCTTATGATTAATTCAATATACTCAATCCCTTTATAAACATCTTACATTTCCTTAATGTAAAATGTAACAGATGGGTTTTGGTTTTTGAAACTAAATATGGTATGGTATCATTATATTTGAAACTAAATATATATACCTTTTGATTTTGCCTGAGATTTTGTCAATTTGAGTGTTCTTTTAGCTGAATGAAACGTTTTTTTTATGTGTTTGTGTGTGTAGTCTTGGACATTGATGCAGTAGGAACATTCAACATGTGTCACGCAGCACTAACGTATCTTAAGAAAGGAGAGACTCATCAAGTGGCGGTGGTTAGAGTATGAACATAATTCATGTTTTTTAAGTGCTACTTTGCACTATACGCCTTCTTGGTACCAAATTCATGTTTCTGTTGCCAAAATAATTTCTTTGTATAGTTAAATTTTGGTTAGGAAATCCAGAACTGAGTAATAGGAACAATCATAAATTAATTTTGTTTAGATTGTGTGTCAAGTATTACTTATACACAAGTTTTTAAAATTTACATTTTTAGACCCTCATTAGGTGTTCTACCATTGTTGGAGTGTCAAAATAATATAAATGGTCTAATTAAGTTTCTAACTTTTCATAATTTGGATCCAACCATTGGAGATGCTATTAAGTTGCCAATTTTCCAATTTTTGGTTTTTGCCATGTGTTTTAATTATTTCACTAGGATTTAACCCGCGGTACACCGCATGACAATATTTTTAATTTTAAAAATTTTAAATTTATATTATATTTATATTTGTTATTTTATTATCGTTTTATTAATTTTAAAAATATAAAATTTTACAGATATTTGATATAAGTATTCAAAGTATAGAATTTTTGTAGTGTTTTCAAGGTTTTAACCTGTGTAGTATATGTATAGTCTAGTAATACATTTATCTCATGGTACACATCTAAAAGTGTTTAAAAAAAAATAATTCCGCTTAACTCACTATATGGGATTAATGCCAACTCGTCTCACCAAAATCAAAATAACTTTTTGCGTAAAAAAAAAAATCAAAATAAGTTTTTTATCAAGTTTAATTATGTTAATTGTTTTACCAAATTAGCATATTATTTTTACCAAATTGTCTTCTTGCTAAAGTTAAATATTTGTGAATATTGGTTTTCTAATCATTTTAAAATTGGATTTTCGGTTTAGAAAATTTATTAATTTTAATATAATTATGGAGATTGTAAACTTTTGTTATGGAAAATTTGTTGTATATCATTTAAATTTGAGAGATTCTATCATCAATAAAAATAGTTTTGGAGATTTAATGAGTTAAAACTTTAATGGGTAGACTTGTTTTTGGAAAAATCGGAATGTATAAATGTTGTTAAGATTTTATGGCAATAAATGTAACAAACGTTAGTCAATTTAAGAAAGTTTAGTATTTGAATTTCTCCGCAATGTTATTTATGGAATTGTTGTAGGGGTTAATGTTGTAAAAAAAATTAAATAAATAAAACTTAAAGGGCATAAACCAAAATGTACTTCAAAAATGTTAATATAGATTTATGAACATCATAATTGTTGTCTACTGGTTTTAAGATACCATAACAATGGTATAGCTAGATTGGCAAATGGCAAATTTATATACCACTTAATATCAGATTAAATTTTTCCTCATTAGAGGTACGAGTTTTTTTATAATGTTAGAAAAATGCAAGTAAGTTGTAAGATATTTTTACCATGCCTTTGCTTGTCTAACAAGCGTGAATCAATCCGTAAAGCATCCCAGCTTCTGACTCGATCAATTCATTCAGACTTCAGTTCCTCTGTAAACAACTCTACCGTTACCGACCCAATCCATATCAAACATTCAAGACACGACATTATCGTAAAAGGGAAATCATATTGGTTTCACTGCCCTAAATACAGTCTCTATGATGCCTAGCTAGACAGTAAAACTAAAATTGAGTGACCGAAATGATTTAACTTACAATGACAAGATTCTACAACAACTTCAAATCAAGAGCGTAGTCATAGCTAGTACGGAACTAGACTGCTGAGTCTACACAAGTTAAAGTCTTCATGAAAAATTTGAAAATGTAATCATCATATCCAACAATCAATTTCACAAAAGATTTTGTCATTTATAGATTTCATTTTAAATCAAAAGACATGGAGCACAGATAACTGTAGAAAACTAAGACATTTGCTTCATTAGAGTAGCTACTAGCATTAAATTTAAGATAAAACTCAAACAGCAACTTGAACTAGGCTACTATTGGACACTTGCACACGAATTTGCTTGGTCAAATACATGCCAATCGAGTTCATGCACAAATGAAAAGGCGCCCCAACTTGGAGAATATTCCATCTTTGAGTTTAGGCGTACGACCAAAGGGCTTGACATGATAACCATCGGAGAACTCATGAGGCATTTGATACTCAAGTGTCCGATTGTTAGTGCTTCTGGCTAGACGATCAGATGATTGGTAGAGACTCATCTTGTCTTCGTACTTGGGCTTATGAGCGATGGCCTTGACATGATCATGAGGCATCTGATATTCACGCGTCCCATTATGGTTGACTGTGGCTAAAGGATCATCATATGATTGGTAGAGAGTGGGTTGGTCGTCGTCATCATCATCGGTGACTTCGGTGACTTTGTAGTTGCTTCCGAGGGGTGCGTCATTGAACCTTGTAATGGGACACACATACATGCCGATGGAAGTCAGCTTGCCAGAGTCATCAAAAGACCCAAAGAAACCACCAAACTCACGAGGATCATAAATCCCCACATCAATTTTCGTCTCATATTCCTCTTTCATATACATCGATGATGAAAATCTATCACAATACGGCCCGTGTTTCCCCTGATTAGTGTGAATAATCAAAGACGTTATCCCAATGCAATCAATTGCACTCAACCCGGTCACATACTCATCGGAATTTAGTCTCACCTGTATATTGCATAAATTTTATTTAACGTGCATGGTCGTCAGGGAACAAGTACAAAAACAAACTATACATTGTAAACAACATTGTTAATTACAGAAACAAAAAACTTAGATTACACTATATAGCCAATTATCATAAGAAGAAAAATACATGAAGACATATTCTAACGAAACTTACTATTTCGTGGGATTCACCTTTCTCGGACGAACCGTACTTTTTAGACATGACATGACCTCCGTTCTGAAAATACCTAAACTGAATACTATATATGGCGTCTTTGCCCAAGGCAAGATATATACTAGAGATCATGTTGCCTCCCTTCTCGTTCCAATTCCAATATGTATTATAATAAAGTTTCGACCCCATTGGTCCGACTTTGAACATCTTCTTGTTACGGGATTTCATTCCGAATATGGCAGTCAAAAGAATTAAGCTCGGAGTACTCTTTGCTTAAATTTTTCTTGTGAGGAAGATCCATACTTATATAGACCAAGAAAAGCTTTACATACATAATCTCTCTAAGAAAACTTCCTTAATCTATATTTAAATCAACTTCAAAACAGTAAATTTTACTAAATTCAAAAGACCAAAAATGTGAAACTAAATATTATCCTTACTTGCAATATACAGTTTACCTAATTAGAGTTACATTCATTTAAGGATACTATTTAGAGTTTTTTTTTTACTAACAAGTTAAGATGCCGATTTTCCAAAAATTAAAGATTTATTTTCCTTCCGTCTCTAGAATTCGTGAGCCAAAAAAATTCTTGTCTTGGTTTATTAGAGGAACGCTAAATCTTATATAATATGAGAAGGTTTTTTCTAACTCTTACTCACATTGCAACATTTGGTATTCTATTTTAGTGACACCTGTCATTCTTTATTTCCATTTTCTTTCCAACAAATTTATATTATTTTCAATTTCAAATAATCATACTTCTTTTATCCCATTGGTACAACTGACATATTTTTAAATATACTTTTATATCTTAAGCTCTTTTGTCAAACAAAATCAGATTGTTTTATAATAAAATCTCATATTATATATTTGATACAAAATTTAATATTCTATACCATTTACTAATAAATAACTGATAATTGATACATCTATTTTACACATTTTATTTAATTTGTCTTCCATCCTTTAAAGTGAAAAAAATACACACTATTTTATAATAAAAAAATATCATAACAAAAACCATATCTTGGATGAGAAATGAAATAGTTTAAATACATGATTATGATTATGTCTCTATGTAATTTTATAAACCTTAACTATTACACATTTTAAAATCATATAATTTTTTCTTTCATTAATTGAGTAGGCAATATATATATATAAAAGAAAGTTTTGATAGATGTTGACTTTTCTATCTATTTATTTCATTACACAACTGTAAGTGACATATTTAAAATAGCATTAATTCAATCATTAAGTTTGATTATTAAGTTTGATTATTTCTTATATGGAAAATATATTGAAATTTTTTATGTTTAATATCATGTAGCGGGTTACAAATTTCTTTCACAATTAAAGAGAGATGCGTTTTTATAATTTCAATAACCATGCATTGAACTGTATTTAATCTAATGAAAAGATTTCCGTTGCAAATATTTATGTTACAAAACTTATGACACCAAATTCCATAATTTCCAAATTTGTAACTGTCAATAAAATATTTTGAACTTAAGAGTAACATCTATCTAACATTCAAATAGTATTGTACGTATATATAGCCATAGGTAGACATTTACTTAAATATTGGACTCAAATTTACTCTCAAATTCTAGATATGTTCTAACGTATCATCATCGCTGCAAGAGGAAAACAGATCGTCAAGTTTCTTGATATGATGGTACTCTTCTCCAATTCTCGATGATCAAACAGAGGTTTGATGTGTAGCAAGGGGTCCTTATAATTATTCAAAATATATTTACTCTTTTTCTCCATAATCAATATATATGTCATGTGTTCTGTGTTTCACAGATGAGAAGAAGAGTGAAAAACATGACCAAGTCTTTTTCAACTTTTATAGTTACGTAGATGCATTTTATTTTAGTAGAATAGTTACATAGATGCATTGACAAGGTATATTTTGTAAAATAATTTTGTCCCATTAAACAGTATGTTTAATTTTCCTCACTAAAATCTACTCCATCCATTCCTTATTAATCAATTTTCTAGAGAGAAAAAGTGTTGCACAAAAAAAAACAAATTTTAGGTTTTCTATATATTTTTAATAAGTAATTAGTGACAAATTGTAAACTTCAAAAAAGAAACTGAATATTATTGATTGAAATTTGTTAATCGAAAAAAATAATGCAACTAAAGTCAGTTTCTATTATGTTTTCTTAATATGTTTGAAAATCCTAAAATATGGATTAATCAGGAACAGAGGGAGTATTGTCTAATATAACCATTTGATAAAGTTCCACATAATTTTTAAACTAATGTACAGTTTAAAATTTTCAATGATAAATGGAAAGAAGGCCGGATTATGATTTGTGGCAACATTTTCATTTTGTTGGATGAAAGGAAGTTTGTTTCATATTACAATATTGGCCAAGCTGGATTGTGGAGAATCACTATCCATGAAGATGGAGGCATATCAAAGGCAATTCAAACATTTGGACCAAGCAAAATAAAATTTAATTATACAGAGGTGAGTCGTAAAAAAAGCAATCAATAGAAAAAATGGTACATCAATACTCCATGGTATAAAATTTATAAAAGTCAAATTTTTATTTATGAAATCATTCACAAAAAAAAAAGTTGAGGCAAGTTCATTCAAGAGTGATGAAGAGATAATGTTTAATATTTAAAGTTTAGAGTTTAGAATTTAGTTATTTTGTATATATATAAGGATATTATTGAAAATGGATTACAAGAGAGAGTATTTCTTTTAAAATTATTTGTTATTAAGTATTAATTTTAGATGATGAAAGTAAAATTAATATATAGAACAACATTAAATTATCTATCAAAGTAGTTAAATAGTAAGGTCTTACAATTTTATTTTTAGACTACTTATTAGTTTTTTTCCAAAAAAAGACAAAAATGTAAATAAATATAATTTATCTTAATTACTTAACAAAAAGACCAAATTAAATTGATTTTTTGGTAACTCAAACAATGGTCCTATTATTATAGTAACATATTATCTAAATATTTTCAACAATTCTGTGTAATTTAATTATTTTTCTCTATCTCAAAATGACTCTTTTATGAAGCATTATGTAACATTTATATATTAAAATATTATATTAAATCGTAATATTATGAAAATTAATTTTCAAGACATAAATTAATAATTACATGTATATTTCATATACAATTGAATAGAAACTTGATTATTTATTTCAAATTAATAATGCATACATAATCCACGCATCGCGTGGACTACTTTCGAGTATAGTAATAAATGACGCATTATCTTAGAGAGTATAGTAGTGTGACTCGTGACTCCGATTTTACAAAAGCAAATAATTAATAAAAGGAAGAAATGGGAAAAGTTTATTACTTATGAGTTGAGATATAGAAAGATGGAACAAAGACATTGCTCCAATAAAGCTACTTTATTCAAGAAGATAAAACTCAAAATGCAACATGGACTAGGCCACAAGGTGTTTCTTGGTCAATTGTTTTCGCGTTTAACAAACATGTCCGGACTTGTAATGGGACTCAAATACATACCAATCGATGTCAGATTGTATCTATTGTAAGACCCAAAGAAACCACCAAACTCACGTCGATCAGTTATTGCCGGATCAATTACTATTTTGGAATCAGTTGGATAATTGCCGCTTGATTTTCCAATCAACTAATCACCGTAGTTAGTACGAAATGTCAAATTCCTGATTCCTCTATTATCCTTTGCTAATACTCCAATCAATCCAGTTACAAATTCGTCTTGTTTCAGTTTCAACTGCGAATAAACTTCATCAGAAACTTAACCTGACCGGATCTTACTCAAACGCCAAAAAAGAAATAAAGTATATATATAAGAAATTTTCATAAAACACAAAACTTACAACACGAAAGTTGGATCCCTCCTCCCAGCCACCACAACGTTCAGACAGGACAAGAGCTCCATTCTCCAGAAAACCAAACTGAATATACGTTATGACTTCATCGAAAGAAACGTATATGTTAGAGATCATGGTGCGTCCCTTGTGATCCCAATCATCGTCACCCATCACCTCTTCTCCAGGAGCCTCCCCGCCGTCCCAATAAGTATACTCATCTGTCGACTTTTTTCCCACTGATCCTACTCTCATCATCGGTGTAATAGAAAGTAGCCACAGAGTACAGTTAATTTAAGGGGATAGAGAGAGTGATAGACTAAGGACGAATATATAGATATAAGATACTCTGTCTTGTCCAAAACCCGAAGAGTCGTCATAACTTTCATTTATGGAGTTCATTGGGAGCAAGCTAGACAAGTTTTTAGGTACATTAAATAAAACGCTTGAAAATTGTGTTAGAAGACTCTTCATTTGACCAAAACCTGTCTTACGTTTTTCTAAGTAGTCCAATTGGCACCACGGAAAATAAACAAAAGGTTTTCCATTAGACTTCTCAAGTCTTGTATGGAAACTTCGTATCGGTCATAACCCGTTTTGGGTATTGATCAAGATTATTGGAGTTATTCGAGTGAGCCTGCACGGTCGGTAATCAGGCAGGAGTGCACGAGACCTTGTTCTTCGTTGCTCTGTTCCTGAGACAATAGAATTGGCTATATGATTCTAGGCATTGGTATATTGAACAAAACTACTTCATCTTGTGATAGGTTACATACGTATAATTTACTCTACTTTCAATCATGCAAATAGCTGAAACTGCCGGCTCAGTACGTATGAATCCAAGTTACAAGACTAACCACGAATTATGCATATATTTGGGAGTGCAAAAGCAACTCGATCGGGTCTTTAATTTTGTCACTTCATATGTCAATATTTATATTAATAACCACCAAATTGCGTTGCACATTGCAAATATACACTAGACGTAGATATCTCTACAGAGACGTCTATTAGGAGAAACAATGAGCAATAAAACAAAGAAGAGGTCGCGTGTTGGTCAAGAAATAACTATGATCCCGTTGTAAGTGCTTCCCTTTTTCTAAAAGGAAGATTGTTGCGTTTCCGGGTCAATCCTCTGTTACCTTGTATCTATGTTTTGGTGGAGATTAACAAATAAAAAAGATGAAAAGGAACGTTAAACCACGATGCTAGGTCGAGAGAAAAGAGAGACTAATTTAATCCAAGAGATTTCTGAAAAGGCGCCCCAACTTTGAGAATATCCCATCTTTGAGCTTAGGCTTACGACCAATAATGGGATTGACATGATAACCATCGGAGAACTCATGAGGCATTTGATACTCAAGTGTCCGATTGTTAGTGCTTCTGGCTAGACGATCAGATGATTGGTAGAGACTCATCTTGTCTTCGAACTTGGGCTTATGAACGATGGCCTTGACATTATAACCATCAGAGAGCTCATGATCATGAGGCATTTGATATTCACGCGTCCCATTATGGTTGACTGTGGCTAAAGGATGATCATATGATTGGTAGAGAGTGGGTTGGTCGTCGTCTTCATCATCATTGGTGACTTTGTAGTTGCTTCCGAGGGGTGCGTCATTGAACCTTGTAATGGGACACACATACATGCCGATGGAAGTCAGCTTGCCAGAGTCATCAAAAGACCCAAAGAAACCACCAAACTCACGAGGATCATAAGTCCCCACATCAATTTTCCTCTTACAATCTTTCATATCTGTCCATGATGAAAATCTATCACAATTTGCTAGTACGGAACTAGACTGCTGAGTTTACACAAGTTAAAGTCATCATGAAAAAATTGAAAATGTAATCATCATCTCCAACAATCAATTCGCAAAAGATTTTGTCATTTATATATAGATTTCGTTTTAAGTCAAAAGACATGGAGCACAGAATTGTAGAAAACTAATTAAGGCATTTGCTTCATTAAAGTAGCTACTTTATTTAAGATAAAACTCAAACAGCAACTTGAACTAGGGTATAGTATTGAACACTTCCACAAGAAGTTGCTTAATCGATCGACTCAAATACATGCCAATCGAGATCATACGTGGGATAACGACCAATTAGTCCAAGAGATTTCCGAAAAGGCGCTCTATCTTGGAGAATATCCCATCTTCGACTTCGACATGATAACCATCGGCGAACTCATGATCAGGCATTTGATACTCAAGTGTCCGATTGTTAGTGCTTCTGGCTAGACGATCAGATGATTGGTAGAGACTCATCTTGTCTTCGAACTTGGGCTTATGAGCGATGGCCTTGACATGATAACCATCAGAGACCTCATGATCATGAGGCATTGGATATTCACGCGTCTCATTATGGTTGACTGTGGCTAAAGGATGATCATATGATTGGTAGAGAATGGGTTGGTCGTCGACGTCGTCGTCGGTTACTTCGGTGACTTTGTAGTTGGTTCTGAGGGGTGCGTCACTGATCCTTGTAATGGGACACACATAAATGCCGATGGAAGTCAGATTGCCACAGTCATCAAAAGACCCAAAGAAACCACCAAACTCACGACGATCACGGATCTTCACATCAATTTCCCTCTTATACTGATCCAAATCTCCTGATTTAAATTTATTACAAATCGGCCCGTGCTTCCCCTGATTAGTGTGAATGTTCAAAGACGTGATCAGTTTCATACAATGTATTGCACTCAACCCGGTCACAAACTCATCGTCCTTCAGTCTCACCTGTGTATTGCATAAATTTGTTTTAACGTGGTCATCAGGAAGTACGTACGAAAACAAACTATACATTGTAAACAACGTACAGTGTTAATTATTACAAAAAATAAAATCTTAAGATTCCACTATATATATATATATATATTTAAATATGGTTTCAGGATAAAATAAATTACCATATATTATAACTATCAGAAGAAGAAAAGACATGAAGATATATTATAAGGCCATCCGCAATGGGAGAACACTGTGTTCTTAGCCCATTAAAATTATAAATATAATGAATAGTGACATAAGAACATGTTGTCTAGTTCTTGATTACTATTTTGTGGAATTGAGCTTTGTACTTTTTTTTCATGGTATCGGCCGACGCACCATACCTTTCAGACACGATGACCACCTCCGTTCTGATCAGGATAGCTAAACTGAATACAATTTATGCCATCACTGTCGAAAGCAAAATATATACTAGAGATCATGTTGCGTCCCTTCTCGTCCCACTCCAGACTCTTATGATTATCAAGAATTGACCCAATTGGTCCAATTTTGAACATCTTCCTATCACGGGATTTCATTTAGAATATAGCAGTCGAAATTAGAATTAAGCTCCGAATTGAAATTTATTCTTTGTGAGGACGATATATTGATAGGGACGAAGAGAAAGCTTTACACAAATAAATCTCTAGCTAGCTCTAAGAAAACTTCCTTAGTCAAAATGTAAATCAACTTGAAAACAGTAAATATACTAAATTCAATTTCAAACGACCGAAAATGTAAACAGTATATATTATCCTTGCTTGCATATATTTTTTACCTATAGTTTACTTATTTTAGAGATACATTCATTTAGCTGGTCAAAGCCTTCCTTTAAGGATACGTACTATGCTTCCTACATTGCACTTTTTAAGGATACGTACTAGTAATAATATTCAAAGGCTTTTTTAATTTCTCTTTTCCGTTTTTTTCTAATTATAATTTTGGAATTCCTTAATTAATATTTTGGAAGTACACAATTTTTTTGTAAACTATATAAAAGTTATAGGTTATAAAGTTATAGTTATTATTTGATTCATGATTACAAAATAGGTTATATAGATTGGCTTAGTTACTCATACATACACGGAATTTGGGGATTAAAATGATTACTTTACCTGCATTATTATTAATTACTAGCAATGTATACACTTAAAGAGTATATTCCAAAGAATAATATAACTTAAAGAAATACACAATTAAAGAAATAGAATAAAATCTACTGAACTAATTATATCAAGCAACTAAATTTATAATTTTGTAATCGTTATTCGGTTATTTGTCTCATTTTTTTAGATGAACTGTTAGTTATTTTAGATATAATAAATTTTAAATTTTAAAATATTATATATTTACACTTATTAAAAAATTATTACGGACATGGTTATATACTTATATGGCGGACCGAGTTTAAGTTAATATTAAATATAAAATTTAAATTATCATTAATTGTTACAACGGGGTTGAATCATAGGTTAAATTATCAAATTTTTGCAGGTTCGTTTGGGTTTCATTGTCTCTCTCTGTGTGGCGATCTTAAAGTTATAATTATCGTTGTAAAAAAACTATCTTATCTCTGCTTATATGTTAATTATTTTTTTTTTCAACTATTGGGCCATAACAGACTGGCCCATTAGCCTAATACTTACATTCGTAGGGAGCGGGACTCGATCTCTGGTGCGATGGTGTCTTGTGCATTAAGGACTTATCTTTTTTTTTTTTTTTTTGTTAAAAGTATATGTTAATTATCGACTTATGTTCGTAAATATTTGAATTATCAACTTATGTTGTTCGTAAAGATATGTTAATTATCGACTTAGATTGTTCGTAAAGATATGTTAATTATCGACTTATGTTATTATAACCTATCTATGTATGTTGTTGCTAGCTATGTCTCTGCTTTACCCATAATTATACGTACGTTAGCATATCTGGGTGGGTTCCATGAAATAATTAAATGGAAATTACAATGTCAAATACTAAAGATATACATGTATTTTTTGATTATTTTTGTATTAAATTAGAGAAGAGGAAAAAAGTGGCATCAAAACATAAGTAAAATATAAACATGGCATAAGTAAAATAGTTTTACATATGTGTTTTACAAATAAAATAAACTCTTAGATGTTATACCATCCTTTTTTTTTTTTTTATGTCCCTTTGAAGTTAGATTACATAGTAGTAGTACCATGTCATATTGGCATATTGCCACGCCATTATGTCAAGATCAATTAGATTTTATCAAATCATTAGCTGTGAACATTAGATGTTTGATTTTGGTTTTGGTCAGACTCAACTACTCGAACACTTGTAATTGCTAATGCACTGACCTGACAAATGCTTGCCCCACACCACGAGTTTGCTTTTCTTTTCCGTCTTTAGTTGGGTTCTTTGTTAACAAGATTAAAAGCCTTTTTTAATTTTCTTTCCGTCTCTATAATTCGTGAGCCAAACTAAGTCTTTGCTTGGCTATGCAACTTGAACTAGGCTACAAGGCGTTTCTTGGTCAATCACTCAATTGTTTTCGCGTTTACCAACCATGTCGGGCCTTGTAATGGGACTCAAACACATACCGATCGATTTCAGACGGTACCTATTGTAAGACCCATAGAAACCACCAAACTCGTACGTTGGTCACATATCGCCGGATCAATTTCTATTTTGGAACCACTTAGATACATAATTGTCGCTTGATCTTCCAATCATATAGTCCCAACGGTTAGTTCGAAAATGTCAAATTTATGATGCCTCTATCACCCTTTTTCTTGTACTCCACTCAATCCTGTTACAAATTCGTCTTGATTCAGTCTCAACTGCAACTAAATTTCATCGCTGCGTTGCACATTACTTTCAATAGACCTTTTAAATTTTCGAACCTCTTATGCCTTTATTAATAACCACCAAATTGCGTTGCACATTGCAAATATACACTAGACGTAGATATCTCTGCAGAGACGTCTATTAGGAGAAACAAGGAGCAATAAATCAAAGAAGAGGTTGCTTGTTTGTCAAGAAATTACAGAAGAAACTCAAAGCTCAGGCTGCATCTTCTCACACTCTTCTCGAATCGACTGGAAAAGCTGGGTCGAGAGGTAACGTTCCCCGAAGCTCGGAAACACAACCTAAAAACCAAGATGCATATATCAACTCACATATCAAATTTTTAACATACATATGATATGATGACTCGCTTACATTTGTTACTCCATACTAGCTAAAACGGTTTCATTGGGATTAATAATTAAATAATAAGCTCCAAGAGCTCTATTATTCTTTCTGGTGACTAGCTAGGGTCAGTTTGGAGATGATGGCAACGCAAGTGTTCATTAGACGTATAAAGGCTAAGGTTCATGATTAATTAACTTAAGAACTGTTTTGTCTATTATTATCCGGTGGTTGGTCATAGATACAGGACTAGGGTTTGGTGAGGGAGATGTGATATAGAAATCTTTCTGATTAAAAGACTAATTAACCAATTCCTATCACCTACCTCCACTAAGAAGTTATGATGAGATACATAGATGAAGAACTTACAGCTATAAGTTTCCCAGCATTTTCAGGTCTCTTTGCAACCTGGATTGCAGCAGCAGCTGCTGCTCCAGAAGATATACCAACCTGAAAAATGTTATAAATCGTTCACTAATCATCACAGATTTCTCATATGCATTCACATTCGTTTACTATCTCCCACTAAGACTTGTTCCCACTGAGAAATAAGTCAAAACAGAAATACAAAAATAGACTAACCAACAAGCCTTCCTGGAGGGCTAGTTGCTTCGCAGTTTCAATTGCTTCCTCACTGGAAATCTGATCAGGAAGCAAGGAAACAGGTGACGTTTGGATCGTACTCTTTCATGCTCAGGCCATTTATATTTGTATGTCAACGGATAAGTTAAAAAGGAAAACAGTGTCTTGCTGAAGGTGAACGAGATGACTATATAATTTAAGGAACCAAACTAACAGATCATACCGCTATGTACTCATCTACAATAGTCAGATCCAAATTCTTGGGTACAAATCCAGCTCCTATTCCTTGAATCTTGTGAGGTCCTGCATTTTCAAATACAAGTTAAAAGAAACGTAGAGTTACAGAATAACATGTCAGAGAAACAAGGAAACGAAATCAATGCTTTACCGGGTTTTCCACCAGAGAGAATAGCACTCTCCGTGGGTTCTACACCAATGACCTGGTACACGTAAACATTAACTAATTAAATATAACTTTTACTACTTCATTGAACAACCTATCTCTAATTATAGAGGCTATGTATTCCAGCTGATATGCTACAAGCCCCATTGCTATTATGTACCTTAAATTCGGGTTTTCTTTCTTTGATAAATCGACCGACACCAGTTACAGTTCCACCGGTTCCAATTCCAGCAACCAATATATCCACTTTGCCTCTAGTGTCTTCCCAAATCTCAGGACCAGTAGTCTCATAATGAATCTGCAAATTCTTTAAATTAATACACTAACAGATACTTGCAGCTTAAATAAGTGGAACCAGAGAGTTTAACAGATTATCATGGGGATTTAATAGTAAATGTCGTAGAAACAAAAATCTTGATACCAGACGAGTTTCAATATTTTCCGTAACTAAGCCCTTCACATTCTCCTCTTATGGTTCAAAACTAGAGGTAAGACTAGCTCATGATTCATGTCACACGTCGAAACATCATGAGAAGATAAGTAATTGCAAACCTTGGGATTGGCAGGGTTGTCAAATTGTTGTAGCATGTAGGAGTTGGGAGTGTTCTTCAATATTTCTTCAGCCTTTTGAATTGCTCCGGTCATACCTTTTGCAGGTTCAGTTAACACAAGTTCGGCTCCAAATGCCCTCAAAAGAACACGCCTTTCCAAACTCATTGATGCGGGCATGGTCAAAATAAGTTTATAGCCTTTTGAAGCAGCAATGAACGCAAGGCCAATCCCTGTGTTTCCACTTGTCGATTCCACAAGAACACTCTAAAAACGTGTAACAAGAAAAGAAAAAGTTAGAGAGGGGCTTGACACACTAAGACTAATAAACTTGATACACTACAACATCTATCGTAGGTGAGTACTCATTCTAACTTCTTAACAACAAGAAAGGTCAAATCCATTATACCTTTCCAGGTGTTATAAGTCCCTTTTCTTCAGCATCAGTAATCATACTATACCCAATCCTGAAATCACCATAGCAACAAAAGCTCAACATAGATACAATATGTAAAGATAGCAAACCAAAATTAAATCGGTAAGACAGTACCTATCCTTGACACTACAACAAGGTTCCATAATCTCAAGCTTAGCAGCAACACTTGCAACACAACCCTTGACTATATTGTTCAAGTAAACCATTGGAGTCTTCCCAATAAGCTGAATCAATTTCAGGAAAATAAGATTAAACAACGAAATCAAAAGGAGATAAAAAAAAGAAGTCAAATTCACAATCCTAAAGGCTTAGTTGTTTCTCAATTTAGCTTTCCCTCTCTATTTCTATTCAGATGTAATCAAAAAACACCAATTCAAACCTGAGCAGCATTCTCGGCAATATTGAGCCCTTCAACACCAGCTTCGGGCTTAACGGACACAGCCTTGCACACAACATCGAAACACCTCCGGCTCTGTCTCTTGAGCGTGAGAGCAGCCGAGGAAACATCGGAAGAAGTAGCCGCCTTTCTAGAGGATAAGGAGACAGAAGAGAGCTCAGGCGAATATTTGAAAGGTCGGTGGCGAGAAGTCAACGGGTTAAGGAGAAAAGCAGAGGAAGATGTCGCCGCCATGATTTGATCTTTTTGCCTCAATGTATCTTCCTCACTTTCCCGATATTGTACACAGAGGAGAAGGTGAGAGAGAGAGAGAGAGATGCGGTTTAAACTTGAAGAGACACTGATGAGATCGCACTGTAGTTCCCAAACGACATCGCTTTTGTAGAGTTAAAAAAAAAAAAGTCAATCAATTTGGCATCTTTTTACTGAATTTTATCTTTTTCTTGGAATGGTAAAACAGAGCATCTGGAGAAAAGAAACAAACTTTGAGATAAAAATTCAGGAAAGGTTTGATTTTTTTGGTTTTAAACAATCTCACCAACCTAGTAGTCTGATAAGGAGGTGAATATAGAGCACATGTTCATCTTCATCATCATGCAGCCTTACCAAGCTCTCAAAGGTCAAATCAAATCTTTCTGAATCTTTTTTTTTTTTGTTCCTTGCCTTCTTTTAATTTCTGAGTAGCTGTTAAAGTTATTACAAAGTTTTCGAAACAGAAAAAAGTATCAATTTTTAGTGTAGAAAGGTACTTGTCGTTATCTCTGTGTTTCTATGATTCAGATAAAATCAAACCCAGATTGGAATTTGCGATTTTAGCAAAGCTATAGATTTTGGATTTCGGATGTTTCTCTACCAGTTAAAACTGTGATTGCCATTATCATTTGCTCTGTTTGTCATAGTTGTTTTGTTTGCTCTAATTGCAGATTAGAATTTGCGGTTGGGTCATCTGTTAAGCTCGGTTTACTCTTCCTGGAACATCGATTGTATTGAGGTTTACTATTCAGGACGTTCTTGTAATATTGGGTCAAAGATGTCTGCAGAGGAGAAGAACCTTATAGAGATCTTGGAGGAAGGTCACAAAGTAGATGTTGTTAAGTACATTGATTATGTCAGTGCCCCTCAAGCTGGTGCTATAGCGACGTTCTCAGGAACTACAAGAGACATGTTCGAGGGCAAGACAGTGTTGGAGCTACGCTATGAAGCATATGTGCCAATGGCCACACGATGCCTCAGCTCGATCTGTACAACCGCTAGATCAACTTGGGACATTCACAAGATTGCAGTTGCTCACCGTTTGGGACCAGTTCCGGTTGGAGAAACTAGTGTGTTCATCGCGGTCTCATCTGTTCACCGTGCGGATGGTTTGGATGCTTGCAAGTTCTTGATTGACGAGTTGAAGGCAACGGTTCCGATTTGGAAGAAAGAGGTTTACACTAATGGAGAGATTTGGAAGGAGAATTCTGAGTTTATGGAGAAAAGATTGGAACTTGCAGAGAAAAGAGACAGCTTAGTGAAGAAACCTGTGACTGAAGAACATAAAAGAGGTTGCTGTGGAAGTAAAGTTAGAGTAGAAGAAGATGAAGCATAAAGATATTACAGGACATAACAAATCTTCTTCTTGATTACTTGTAGCAAAAGAGCAATGTTTCGTTTTTTCTCTTAATAAACAAAATGTCTTAAAGCACATTGTTGAATCTAAAAGACTTCATATTCAAATAAGTCGCAAAGGTCTCTCAGCTTTAAAACTTTAGATCTCTCCCAAGTAGATGTTTTTATCACTACTGCAAGATCCAATGATAGGCTCGGTTGGGTGAAAAACACACTCATTGACAGAGCCAGTATGGCCGGGGAGCTTATACAGAATACGCCGACTTGTTGTGTCCCATATGTGAACCATACGGTCTGCACTACCAGCAGTGACTTTGGTACCATCAGGTGACCATGAACATTTCAGTAGGTTCTTCTCAAAGTTGTGTTGATGCCCATCAAAGATCTTTACACATCGGTTCTGTGGAGCATAAGGACGCATGTCCCACACGCAAAGCTTGTTGTCCATTCCATTGGTGAGAAGGTAGGAACCGTCTGGACTTAAGCTCATACCTGTGATTGTATCTTCATGGCCCTCAAGTGTCATTGTGGCTTCACCTTTTCGCAAGTCCCAAACTTTAACATCATTGTCTACACCACCAGTGAAAATCTTATCAGCTGCATCAGAGAAACTAACGGCTGTGATTTGGTATTTATCAGGAAATGTTTGTATGGCTCCTCTTTGACGCATGTCCCAAAGCTTAGCAGTTCCATCGTCAGATCCACTGATGATAAGCGGTGGTCCTCTACGAGTGGGACAGCAAGAATTCACAAACGAAGAATGCTCAGCCATCTTCTTGATTTGCTTCCCAGTTTCAACATCCCATGCTCTGACAGTTTTATCCGGACTGGCTGATACAATCTGAGAGCCATCACTGGTCCAATGAAGATCAAGGATGGCGTTCTTGTGACCTTTCAAAACCATGAAGTTTTTGCAGTCCCCGTGAACTCTCCAGAGGAAGATTTCCCTATCATGGGATCCAGATGCAATCAGAGTTCCAGCTGGATTGAACTTCATGGTATAGACAGCACTTGGATGCCCACTTAGCAACATGATAGGTGCTTCCAAGCTCGATGTCCGGTTCTTGCCAATGGGACCAGGTCCTTGAGGAGCATTGTGTGGGACAGTAGACCATTCCATAGGCCTAGGACCTGACAAAGCGTTTTCATTCTCTCTTGGCATGATCTCCATCTTAGCCTCCTTTTCACTGTAAACCGAGTTATAACCTGCATACCATGAGAAAAAGGAATTAGTAGATTGATTAGATTATATCAACATTCACACAGAGCTTTACAGATATCAAATTTTCAAGCCATTACTCAATACTGCATTCCAAAATCAAAATATTAAACACCAAGAAGAATAAAGAAACCTGCACAACCCAAGTAAAGCTTACAAAAGCAACATGGTGCAATATTTGCTATTTGAATTAGAGTATTGTCTCATTACTAGTTACTAGAGTTAAACTTGGAAACGACTGTCAACAGTTTCAAGATTTTTTCGCTGTTCCTATACAAATAAGCACACCCTAACTTGTATCTGAGATACACACGCAAGCCGCAAGGGTATAAACACAGATCATAAAGAAATCAAAATCGCTCTAAAGCTTGAGGTTTTGCACCAGAGACTACAAAGGACATTACGTCCAGTTACATAGATCTCACAGATCAATTTTGACATATTACATCCAATAGAATCGGAGAAAACAACTATGAATCTATAAGCTAAGAACACGATTCGTCAAACTCGAAACAAAAATTCCTAACCCCAGCTCTAAATACATATAGGACTGTGACGAGTTGAAGAAAAATAAGCTTTAGTAGATACCAAAATTTTCAGCAGAAGACTTCACAGAACGAAATTGCGTAATAGAGAAACCCTAACATCGTTCGTTACAGAGAAAGAAATAACGTACCGAAGTCGAAGGTAGGTGTGAGACAGAGAGAGGCACGAATCGCTCGGTGTCGTTTGCAAAGTTACCGGAACCCTAAAACCCAGAGAGAAGAGCTCGCGAGAATAGAGCAAGTGAGAGATTCAGAAAAAGTTAAAGAGAAGAAGTCTGTATTTCTATTTCGATCGGGTTAATTTGCAAAATACTGATAAGACCTTTATATTTTTTAATTAACGTCAGATTGAACCCGATACTATTCTTTTTATCAAAAACAACCCATCTCCTTCTTTTTTTTTTTTTTTGATAATCCAGGTATCCAAAGCCCAGTGGGCCCTGACTAGCCCACTAGTCCGAAGGCTTGGCGTGCGTCCCGAAGGCGGCAAGAGTGGTTCCTGGAGGCCGCATAGCCCAATGTTAAATTTTTCTGCGGTGGCCACTTAAGGTGTTTGCAGCCGTGGGGATTCGAACCCGGGAATATTGGGAATCTCACCCTCAGCCCGAAATCCATCCTACCACTAGCCCACCTATGAGTGGTTACCCATCTCCTTCATCTTTTGAGCTTTCCAAGTTCCAACTCTTTCTTAATTGATTTTTGACGGAGCAACAGATTATTTTTATCTATAGCCAAACCTTATAACAAACATATAGGTACAAGACTATGATAAAGTTATGTCAAGAACATTAAAACCATGTCCTGATCAGAATTCTCTTGTTTAAAACACTGTATTAGGAGGGATTGGACTGAGACTCAAACACAGATACCAATCTGACGAACGAGAGTGAAGTAAAGAACTTGGAAGACAAAGATAAACAACAACGGGTTTGGTTGGACATATCAAGCCGGTGAGGATTACATTAGACCTTAGATGGAACATTGGTGTTGGTCTCAACTGGTTTTTGGCCTTCGAACTTGTCAATAGCCACCTGAAGTTCGTCCGTGCCACCAACAGCCCTCATTGTGTAGAAGTATACCCCAAAAACAAAAACCGTTAATCCACCCGCTACAACCGTGTTCTTGCTTTTTGGACCAAGGTAACTAAAACCTGGAAATCCCGCCATTGTTTTCAAAGTCTTTAAACCTGCAACATTCAAGAAAGTGTAAAAATTGTCACATGTTGCAGAACAGACCCAAGTATGAGAAAGTCTTAGCTAACTGTTCTATCTTCACACATCACAGTTTCATAAATAGTAAGGATGACTAACTAGAGAGAACTCTGAAGCATGTATATAACAATGAGACTATAGAAGCTCTGAGGAATCGTAGAACACTGACATATATTGTTCACATACTGAAAACAGAAAGATCCAAATCGATTGAATATAAAGACATTTCCAATTGTTAATGCTCATCCTAAGAACTACAAGGTCAAGATAAAGTGACAGTGCTCTAAGCACAACAAAATCAAAGATGAGTAACATCATGGTGTGAAGATTGCAAAACATTACAGCAAAACAGAACTCTTCTTTTGCATTATAATGGAGACTGGATAGAACAATTCAATCAGCTGCTCACCAAGTGCATCAGTCTAAACATAATTGTTCACAAGCTTATAACAATCGGCGCAAATCAGATGCTTTTTTAGCTTCCAATTAATCATCAATCACAGTCAAAATCAAAATTAAAGCAGAAATAAAGGCATTATAGACTCTAATTCTACATCTACAAATCCAAAGCTAGCATCTTATGATCCCAACCGATAAAAGTTCTCAAACCAGATCAAGATGCCAAAAATGAAACTAGAGCAGAATCTATCAGTTAAAAATTGGATCTTTTGAACAAATGAGTCCAGAGGATCACAAAATTAAAATGGAAACGAACCTGATGCTTTACGTTTTCACAGATAACTCGAAAAATCCGATTGAGATACAGAAAGCTGATATTTTTTTTTTTGGTTCCACAGAGAATACGACAGAAGCCTAACGTTTCCCTATATAGGTGACAAATGGTTCTCTCAGTGTCGTGGCCACTTGCCTATCTATCGAAACCCTAAACCCAAGTAAATGAATGAGCTCGCGTGAAAGAGGGATCGATTCAGAAACTAAGTCGTCTCGAGTTCGAACCCAACTGTAACACAATAGAAGAAGATATTTATTTTCTGAAAAATATTTGATTAGATCCTTGTATTTTTGGAATACTTTCAAATCGAACTATCATATCTTTTATCACCAATATGGCCCCACAGCCAAGCATGTTTCATGCTTTGACCTCAATCACACTATAGGTACAAAATTTTCAATCTTTTCTTCGATCTATCGAAGAAATCATATTCTGATAACTTAATATATGATGCTTGATTAGTAAATAAAAAAATGTATTGTTCAAATTAGATCAGAGTTTTGATAAATTTAGTTAATATATTTTTGTATTTAATATTTGTACTTATCTTTTAAGCTACCTAAACTTTATAAATTTTTAGGTTACTAAAATGATCGCAAAATTAAAGTATAACCATACAAAATAGTATCAATGATTATAATAGCTACAACATATTCCGATAACTTAATATATGATGTTTGATTAGCAAAAAAAAAAAATGTAGCGTTCCAATTAGATCAAGTTTTGATAAATTTAATTAAGATATTTTGTATTTAATATTTGTATTTGTCTTTTCAGCTGCCTAAAACTTATAAATTTTTAGGTTAATAAAATGATCGCAAAATTTAAGTACAACCATACAAAATAGTATCAATGATAATAATAGCTACAACATATTCAGATAACTTAATATATGGTGCATGATTAGCAAAAAAAAATATGTATTGTTCCAATTAGATCAAGTTTTGGTAAATTTAATTAATATATTTTTGTATTTCATATTTGTACTTGTCTTTTAAGCTACCTAAAATTTATAAATTTTTAGGTTAATAAAATGATCGCAAAATTTAAGTACAACCATACAAAATAGTATCAATGATGATAATAGCTACAACATATTCCGATAACTTAATATATGGTGCTTGATTAGCAAAAAAAAAATGTATTGTTCCAATTAGATCAAGTTTTGATAAATTTAATTAATATATTTTTGTATTTAATATTTGTACTTGTCTTTTAAGCTACCTAAAATTTATAAATTTTTAGGTTAATAAAATGATCACAAAATTAAAGTACAACCATACAAAATAGTATCAATGATGATAATAGCTACAACATATTCCGATAACTTAATATATGATGCTTGATTAGCAAAAACAAAAATATGTATTTTTTCAATTTGATCAAGTTTTGATAAATTAAATTAAGATATTTTTGTATTTAATATTAGTAATTGTCTTTTAAGCTACCTAAATTTATAAATTTTTAGGTTAATAAAATGATCGCAAAATTTAACTACAACCATACAAAATCGTATCAATGATGATAATAGCTACAACATATTCCGATAACTTAACATATGGTGCTTGATTAGCAAAAAAAAAATGTATTGTTCCAATTAGATCAAGTTTTGATAAATTTAATTAATATATTTTTGTATTTAATATTTGTACTTGTCTTTTAAGCTACCTAAAATTTATAAATTTTTAGATTAATAAAATGATCACAAAATTAAAGTACAACCATACAAAATAGTATCAATGATGATAATAGCTACAACATATTCCGATAACTTAATATATGATGCTTGATTAGCAAAAAAAATGTATTGTTCCGATTAGATCAAGTTTTGATAAATTTAATTAAGATACTTTTGTAATTTAATATTTGTACTACCTAAAATTTATATATTTATATATAATATTTGTATTTGTCTTTTAAGCTACCTAAAATTTATAAATTTTTAGGTTAATAAAATGATCACAAAATTAAAATACAACCATACAAAATAGTATCAATGATGATAATAGCTACAACATATTCCGATAACTTAATATATGGTGCTTGATTAGCAAAAAAAAATGTATTGTTCCAATTAGATCAAGTTTTAATAAATGTAATTAAGATATTTTTGTATTTAATATTTGTACTTGTCTTTTGTACTACCTAAAATTTATAAATTTTTAGGTTAATAAAATGATCGCAAAATTTAAGTACAACCATACAAAATAATATCAATGGTGATAATAGTTACAGCATATTCCGATAACTTAATATATGGTGCTTGATTAGCAAAAAAATGTATTGTTCCAATTAGATCGCAGTTTCAATAAATTTAATTAATATATTTATGTATTTAATATTTTTACGTGTCTTTCAAGCTATGTAAAATTAATAAATTTTTAGGTTACTAAAATGATTGCAAAATTAAAGTACAACCAAACAAAATAATATCAATGATGATAATAGTTACAACATATTCTGATAACTTAATATATGGTGCTTGATTAGCAAAAAAATGTATTGTTCCAATTAGATCGCAGTTTCAATGAATTTAATTAATATATTTATGTATTTAATATTTTTACGTGTCTTTCAAGCTACGTAAAACTTAGAAATTTTAAATTTACTAAAATGATCACAAAATCAAAGTACAACCGAAGAAAATAATATCAATGATGATAATAGTTACATCATATTCCGATAACTTAATATCAATGATGATTAACTTAATATATGGTGCTTTTTTAATTGTTTCAAAAGTTTGATATTTTAAAAACTTAAAAACTTTGTATTACTATTATATAATCTTTATATTTCTCCATTGTTGGAATCAGAAGTCTTAGTTACGATCTTTCATGTAACCAAAACCATCACAAAATTAAAGTACAACCGAACAAAATTACATCAATGATAATAGTTACATTAATTTGTGATTCTCTTCACCCAACATTTACTTAACAATCTTTCAAATAACGAAAACTATCGCAAAATTAAAGTACAACCGAACAAAATGATATCAATAGTAATTCTTAATGATACTATCATTAAAAACCCTTGTTAATGAAAAGATTATCATAATTATTAAAACCAAAGAATTTGTAGAAACAAGGAAATCAATGAATGATATATGAACTTATAAGTATTAGTCAATCTCAAAACTCAAAAGAATTTTTAACGAGTGTTAAATCATTAGGAAGGATTAAACGGTGAGCTTTGCTAAGACATTTGGAAACCCATTAATAGATCCGTCCGTACGTATATAACACGCGAGAGAGAGAGCACATGACTGTCACTTGTTGTCTCTCAGATCTGTTTTGACCCCAAAAACCAAAACCAAAACCAAAACCAAAGAAAATCAATTTTTCTCCTTTCATTCATTCTCTCATTCATATTCATTCACTCACCCCCAAATTAAAAAAAAAAAAAAAAAAAAAAAAACAAGATTTTTAATTTACCTCTTCCTCCTCGATCCACACCAACCTCCAAAAAGCTTTAATCTTTACCGGTCATGGACGGTGGTTCAAATCAACCAGCGGCTGATACAGAGATGACGGAAGCTCCTGTTGGTGTTTCCGCCGCGGCTCCTTCTCCTCAGATGCCAGGGATTGAGAATATCCCGGCGACTCTTAGCCATGGTGGTACGTTTATCCAGTATAACATATTTGGAAACATCTTCGAGGTCACCGCCAAGTATAAGCCTCCGATCCTGCCTATTGGCAAAGGTGCTTATGGCATCGTTTGGTAATTTCATTTTCTCCGATTCTTTGTTTTCAATTTTCGTTTTTTAATTGAATAAAGAAAAAAAGATATGTTTTTTTTTTGTGGATTGGGTTTGGTAAAGTTGCCTACTTTTTTTTTTTTTTTTGTGATCCGAAATTTGTAAAATTGATTGATGGATGGGTGTGTAACGTTTTTGAGCTTTAATATGGATTGGGGTCTGGTGGTATTTAATGAAAGATTTATCCTTTTTTTTGTGTGATTTTTTTGCAGTTCGGCTATGAACTCTGAAACTAATGAGAGCGTTGCAATCAAGAAAATTGCTAACGCTTTCGACAATAAGATTGATGCAAAGAGGACTCTCCGTGAGATCAAGCTGCTTCGTCACATGGATCATGAAAATGTCAGTTTTTTTTTTTCTTTTAAACTAAGAGTCATCTGTTTATAGCCTTATTGTAGAGAGCTTAATAGGATTGTAGATTCATATACACTTGAAACATGGTAACCACTAGTTTAATTCAAAAAAATTTAGGTAAATAGCTGTGCAAAATCTTGTATAGGTGTTTTGTGCATGAATGTTTTCACATAACATTTAGATTTAAGGGAATATACATGAATGTTGATAGTATATGTGCGTGCATTCTTTTGTGGTTTGATTTGGATGGTTTAGCCCTTATATGGTAGTATGATCTTTTTCTATCTGTTCTAGAAATCGAATAGCAAAATATAAGCGTTTTTACCATGTTGGCGTTTGCTACGTGTAAACCTTTTTCCGATTGATATAACAGTTACCATATTTTTCTTATATCAGATTGTTGCTATCAGAGACATAATCCCACCACCATTAAGAAACGCTTTCAACGATGTTTACATCGCGTATGAGCTAATGGACACTGATCTCCATCAAATCATACGGTCTAATCAAGCATTATCCGAAGAACATTGCCAGGTTTTGAGTTTTTGAGATTGCTTTTGTTTAACCAATAACTCGACTTGAAAACCTGAACTAACTCAAGTTTCCCTTTTTTACATTGTGCAGTATTTTCTTTACCAGATCCTTCGTGGCTTGAAATACATTCATTCCGCAAATGTGCTTCACAGGGATTTGAAACCAAGTAATCTCCTCCTGAACGCAAACTGCGACCTAAAAATCTGCGATTTTGGGCTAGCTCGAGTCACTTCCGAGAGTGATTTCATGACTGAGTATGTTGTCACAAGATGGTACCGTGCACCAGAGCTGCTCTTAAACTCTTCTGATTATACTGCAGCTATCGATGTTTGGTCTGTAGGCTGTATTTTCATGGAGTTAATGGACCGTAAGCCACTCTTCCCTGGACGGGATCATGTCCATCAGCTTCGCTTGCTCATGGAGGTAAAGTAGTAACCCTTCTTTGACCAAAAAAAACAAAAGCCTCGATGTTGTACACTTAAAGAAACTTATTGAAACAAATTTCTTTTTTTGCAGCTCATAGGAACTCCATCAGAAGAAGAGCTTGAGTTCTTGAACGAAAACGCAAAGCGATACATCAGACAACTTCCACCGTATCCTCGCCAATCCATTACTGATAAGTTCCCAACAGTGCATCCTTTAGCTATAGACCTTATCGAGAAGATGTTAACATTTGATCCTAGACGGAGAATCACAGGTCAGTCCCAAAACCTCTATACCATTTTTTAACTTCCAAAAATAACAAGGAGTTGTTGATTATTCAAGAGTCAGTAGTGATCACCTCTTCTTGATTTCTTGATTTCAGTTTTAGACGCACTGGCACATCCATACCTGAACTCGTTGCACGACATAAGCGATGAGCCAGAGTGTACGTTACCTTTCAACTTTGATTTTGAAAACCACGCACTCTCAGAGGAGCAGATGAAGGAACTCATCTACCGTGAGGCGCTTGCTTTCAATCCTGAATATCATCAAATAGTTTGAAGAAGAGCATTTGGGAGATGAAGATGAGAGATATGGGTTTGGTTTAATTTGGTCTGGACAACATTCTTGAAAGGAGGAGGAAGATCATTGTTTGTCTTTTGTGTATACTTGTGAAAGATGTTTGAAGGGGATCGGGGCTCATCAAACTTTTTTTCTTTTCAGTCTTTTGGATAATTTCTTCTTTTTTTCCTTTTCCGTATTTGTAATTTGCCCTCATTTTGTTGTTGCAGCTATTTAAGACTTCAATTGTCTCAGAAATAGTTTTCATGTGTTATGATAGCCCACCTTTATTAGTCTCTACATGTTTGCCAATATCGTCAACTTTCTTGTTTTATAAAACATACGGATACGCGTACATCATTGCAATTTTGAATCCAGCGTAACAAATTGTAGAACTGTAACTATTGCAGGAAGATGAGAATAGTACACATTTGCTGAACACAAATCTCAAGTCTTTGCAATGTGTCAACTCTTAAGACTGCCAAAGAATTTCGATAGCGGTATAGGACCATCATCATCCTCATCTTTACTTTGGCTTTGAATGTATGCCTCTAGATTTGTGTTTCCTCTCCCTTTTTGATCTTTTAGAACTTGACCTTGATTTCCTAGATTCCTCTTCGTCACTACTTGATGATTCAGAGGATGAGCTTGAGTCAGATGATCGCCTTCTCGAATGCTGTATTTAAAAAAAAACACAATGCATGTTAACAGAAGCTACGCTACAAGCCAACAAAGTTATAGGAGTTGCTCAGACTAAACTCGATGCAAATTGTTTTAAGCACCTTTCTCTTTTTGCTTCTCTTTCTCTTTGAATCTCTTTCCTTTCTATCTGTGAGATCTCTCTCCTTCTTATCTGTAAGATCATAGAGCATATCAGAGAAGTTAGACGCAAATTGGAGATTGTCTGACATAGAGAAAGCAAAGACTCAATTTATTGTATTTAACCTTTTGTGGATTGATCTGTAGAATAGTTCCTTCCCTTAGAGAGCTTCATTGCCCTTTCAGCATCCAGCTGAGCTCTATACTCACGCATCAGTTTATCAGTATCTGCTTCATGTTCCCCCTTTTTCAATTCTTCTTCCTATAAGAGACGGTCACATAAGTATATATAATGAAAATCATTTCTTATCTGTCATAAACACAACGTAAACTATTTAATATAAGAAGAACACTATATACCTTTTGCTTCTTCTTATACTCTTCCCAAGTAATTGTCTGAGTAGTCTTGAGACTGGCCAAACGTGCAGCATGCCACTCTGGTGTATGAAATGAACCATCCATCTGCGACTCGCCTCATCAGAAATGTTTCGGTGACAAGACAATGAAGCTTAGACATATAGCAAAGAGGTTATATATACCTCGATCTTAATTAATCCTCCGGAAGTTAGACGGAAAGCTCCATGCACAATTGGTTGGCTCAAAATGAAATGGTGATAAATCAAGCTTTAAAGAGAGCAATGTATGTGGTCTCGATGGACTTTTACATACATGATCATGAAGGCTTGGTTAATTAAGTAGATTGGTGCTCGTTCCATTCCACTTTAAAGGGTCTCATTGATCGCATTATTAAAGACTTTTTCAAGATAGCAATAAAGAGGCTGATAGGATCGGTAGTCAAAGAATGTTCTAAAAGAAGTGTGTACTAAGGTTCTATTGCATTGTGCTGGATTGGTTAGAATTGTATATTATGGCTGATAAGTCTATGTTGTTCTTAAATACTGGAGTAGTAATAATGACAAGTAGGTGTTGATCGGAAAAGCAAAAGAAAAAAAAACAATAACGGGCATTATAGTTTATTAATGGGCCTAAAGATACATGAGGTCACGAGCTTATTATACAAATGCCAAATTTTACGTATTTAAACATAAGATTTCTTAGTTTTTTTTAAGGTAGATAGATATCTTCTTAAAAGGAACTACAATCATTTTTTTCGTGAATTATTCAAGTGAAATTTAGAAAAAAAAACAAAGAGAAAAACTAGATGAAGCAACATATTGGAGCACTTGGCTTTGGCTTTCTTATTTTTTTGCAACTTTTTCTCCTTTTTGTTTAAGCTATTCTTTTACTTTTTTTTCCCCCACAAAAATCCAATTTTAATGCAAAAGATTTTGCCTTTCACGTCGTTTGGAGCACGATCCACTCTTTAAAAAGGAGCACGATCCACTCTTTAAAAAGGGTATATTTTCTCACATATATACCCTCAAAAGGTTGCTTATTATATATGCATGCTTTTCAATTATATCTCACTTTGCCTTCAAAATAATTTGAAAAATGTCTCGCTTTCAAATCACTGACAATAATAATAAGCTCCTGTTTTACTTTGTTCTGTAGTTTCAAAACGTTACTACTTTATACTACTATTATATAATTTGTTTGTCAACTTTATTTTTTATTTTCAGTACATAAAATCATAGCTTTTCTCTCCAAAGTTGTTCTCATTAAAGAACATACTCCTATAAAATACAAATTCACGTTTGAAATGATGCAAAACAATCATATTTGAACACAATAAATAGTGATAGAGATACTTCATAATTCATTTGTACAGTTAGGTTTGTATGATTTGAATTGATTAATGGACCTTAAAAGGTAAACATCGTAATTTAAGTAGGGAAAACCGGAACAGGAGATAGCCGGTTGAAGAAGAGTGTTTACATTTTACAAAGAGATGAAGAAGACTGACACGTGTCTATAAAGAAACAAAGTGGGGTGACTCACTGAAA
The DNA here is from genome assembly GCF_030686135.1 of Camelina sativa. Lineage (NCBI taxonomy): Eukaryota > Viridiplantae > Streptophyta > Magnoliopsida > Brassicales > Brassicaceae > Camelina > Camelina sativa. Next base: position 2,073,036 of record NC_141884.1, on the reverse strand, counting down.
CGTTCTGGATTTGCGTGATTCACGGGTTCACAGTAAAAATAAAAAAAGACTTCGTCGTGTAGCTCTATCTCTGTATACGCTCTTCTGTACTCAGTTTTTGTTGCTCCCTAGCTCGGACTATTTATATTTCTCACCGACGATTCTTTTCTACGTCGTCGTTTTTAGTTCGCCTGTAGCATATATAGTTTATACTTTAATTTTACCCTGAAGATGATAAACAATAGTTTAATTGTGTGGTCAGTGAAACCTTTTTTCAACAGAGAGAATGTTTTGCACCCCACCTATTAAGATGCTTACTGATTAAGTTAATCGAAAGAATGTAATTAAACTATTTGGAGTATAATAGTTGATACTTTTATTGACCAAAACCTAAGTGGGATAATTCAAATTGTAGTCCCTTAATTGTTGTATAAAATAAAGTAAGAGGTAAAGTTTAAAAACAAGTAATAAATAAAGGAAGTGAAAAGTGAAAATTTCTAAGAGACAGAAGAGAATCTTTGGAGAAGTGGGAAAATGATGCATATCCCAACACTTTTTTTTGTTACTTGCAAATTTGTAATTATATACACTGCCAGTGTATAGTGTATAGTGTCTACTTTTTTCTTTCTTTTTGCCAAATATCAAAAACTAGCTAAAATGTTTCCAATAGATGTATACGAGGAGCAATTAAAAGTTGGAACAATTTCGATTAATGTTTTTTTTTTTTTTTTTGTAGACCACAACAGGCCGGCCCATTAACCTAATCCCTACATTCGTAGGGAGCGAAACTCGATCCCTGGTGTAATGGTGCCTTGTACATTAAAGACTTACCTTTGACCACTGCACAAAAGTCACTTCACAATCTTTATTTCGATTAATGTTTTTGTTATCACAATCTTTATTTTTATTTTTTTACGTACGTTAGGATATTCAATAATAGGTCATGGGTGGACAATAAATTTCAGATTAATACCGCCGACCAAATAAATCCATTGGCCATCTTTTTTAATTGTCACGATGTATATCAATCGGCTCTGCGACATTGAATTTGTATTCATTGCATGACCAAAGCTAACATTTCGGTTGAAGTGTAATCAGTTAATACTACTAGAATGCGCAAATGCAGTAATTAGACTTCTCTTCATTATGCAAAAACGTATCTTTGTTTGTCTCAATATATTCGGTTTCTTTATTACATAAACAATGTGGTTGTGTTGTGTTGGAACGCTATTCAGTACACAGTACACACTCCAAAAAGATTTTGAGGAGCCATTAAATTTTCACCATTTCAATACTATTACAATAGCAACAAGAAGAGGAAGAAACTACTATAACATGTTTAACTAATCAAGGTAGTGAAGTAGTCACAATCAAGATCTTTAAAATCTTACTAGTAGGAAGTACTAATAATTAACAGTAAAAAGTATACTAATCACGTCATAATCGTGAAACAAACTATTGTTTCTAATTGAAGAAAATCAAAGTTGAGAAAAGATGTCCACCGCTATTAATTATTACACCAATCATGCATTACTATCGAAATTCGATCTTTCTGCTAACAATTGGTCCAACACAACACCATATCATTTAATTTTTGTTTTGAAACAAATTAATGATTCAAAATTAAAATGTTGGATTATTAAATAATTCGATTTTACAGATACAAAAATTTAAAGCTATTTTTGGATAAGATAAAACGTGGAAATAAATAAACCAATTTCTCAATTAAATCAAATAAATATTTTAAGTAATGACACCTATATGCTACTTACTATTCCCTCCAATTTCTGTCCTCGTAAAGACCAAACTTTTTTTTTTTTTGGTTAGTGATACACAGTGGGCTAATAGTGTATCTCTCCTTCTCTCTCTTCATCGACCAAACCAAGCGCTTCTTCAACACTCTTGTCTTTGTTTTTCTCCAATGTCAGATTTTGAATGCCACAACAACAACAACAACAAGCCCTAGAACTAGTTTTGTGTTTGTGTTTTCGGGTGAAAAACGTAAGAAATGACTAATATACCCTTCTGTTCAATCTTGGCCGTTCTCTGTTTCTTCTCTTCCTCCTCCACGGCCGATCAACGTCTCCACTCTCGTCACTTACTTCATCAACCCTTTTTTCCAGTCATAACCGCCGCTCCACCTCCGTATCAACAACCCTCCTCTTCTCAACCTCCGTCTCCTTCCCCACACGCGCATCACCACCATCACAAGAAACAACAACCAGCGGTCCCGCCACCGCCACCGCACGAGAAACATCTTTTTTCCTCCGTCGCAAACCCTCCTCCTCCTCCGCCGTCTCCGCCGCATCGTAACCCTTTTTTTCCTTCTTCAGACCCTGCTTCTACCGCCTCTCACCCTCCTCCCGCACCTCCTCCTCCGGCCTCACTACCTACTTTTCCCGCCAACATCTCTTCTCTCCTCTTCCCAACTCATCAGAACCCTTCCAAACGTCACAGCAACCACTACATCTCCAAGCTCGTCACCATAACCGCCTCAGCCATCTCCGCCGCGGCTCTCCTCTCTCTATTCGCTGTCATTATCATCTTCATCCGCCGAACTCGCCATCGCCGCCGCTCCTCCCGTGCAGACGACACTAAATCCACAAGATCGGACGCTCTTCAGCTCTTCAACGCCTCTCCTTCCGACGGCTCCCTGAAACACAAACAACATCAACAGCCACCCAAGTACACTTCTTCCCACACTTCCTCCGAGTTTCTCTACTTGGGTACTCTAGTAAACTCTCGAAGCGGTGGTTTAGATCAGCAAAAGTCTCCAATCTCCCTCTCCGGCGGTGTCACCGGCGTACTGGAGTTACCTCCTCCAGCTTCGTCGTCTTCATCTTCATCTTACTCACAGTACCAAAAGCTAGGCTCGCCGGAGCTTCGTCCTCTTCCTCCTTTACCAAAGCTTCCATCTTTCACTCCGACTTACAAAAGCACTGAACAGTTAAACCCTAAAAGACAAGACTTTGATGGAGACGACAACGAAAACGATGAGTTTTACTCTCCTAGAGGATCTTCAGGGCGTAAGCAGAGCCCGACACGTGTCTGGGCTAGTATAATGAAGGACTCTGATGTTGATCCGATTGGCAACAGAAGTATCAACGGCTCCGGTTCGAACTCGTCGTCGTTGAATGCTTCTCCGGGGACAAGTTTGAAACCTAAGTCGATGAGTCCTCCTCTGTCGCGGCACAGTCAGAACAGCTCAAACGACGGCGTTTTGAAGCGGCCTTGTCCAAAGAGGCCACCTCCACCTCCTCCTCCTCCCCCGTCACAACTTTTGGAGTCGCTCTCGCCTCCTATTCCGGCTACTATGCCACTCTCGCCTCCTAGTGGGGATTCTGATCCTGAGAAAAAAGAGGAGACTTTGAAACCTAAGTTGAAGCCTTTACATTGGGACAAAGTTAGAGCAAGCTCGAGCCATGCTATGGTGTGGGACCAAATCAAATCAAACTCATTTCAGTAAGACATAACTGAATTCTTCAATATTAAGGGCAATTAGTTCCCTTCTTTTGCATACACGACTAAGATGATATGATTCTTTTGTGTGTTTACAGAGTGAATGAAGAAATGATAGAGACATTGTTTAAGGTGAATGATCCAAGTTCAAGAACTAGAGAAGCCGTTGTTCAATCAGGGAATCAGGAGAGTCGGTATCTTGATCCAAGAAAGTCCCACAACATTGCTATTTTGCTGAGAGCTCTTAATGTAACTGCAGATGAAGTATGTGATGCTCTTGTAGAAGGTAACTAATTCACAATCTGTTGTTGCTTCTGCTGAAGTTTGAAATTTGCATAGGCTAATCTTTCACTCACACTGACTACAACATTCCTTTTGCTTTGATGGCTCCTCAAATTGGTTTGAGATTATTGAAGCATGGCTTCTCTGACTTGGTTTTTATGGGAAAAAAGATGTTAAATCACTTTCTTGTTAATGAATCAGGCAACTCGGATACGCTTGGACCTGAGCTTCTCGAATGTTTGCTTAAGATGGCTCCTACCAAAGAAGAAGAGGAAAAGCTTAAGGAGCTTAAAGATGATGATGGATCTCCTTCCAAGATAGGACCTGCAGAGAAATTCCTCAAAGCATTGTTGAACATTCCTTTCGCCTTCAAAAGGATCGATGCAATGCTTTACATAGTCAACTTCGAATCAGAAACCGAGTACCTTAAAAGATCCTTTGACACTCTCGAGGTAAATACTCTACTTGTCCTCGTATAAGTGTATTTGTGCTGAAAACAGAACATTCATATGCATTTTATCAAACTCTCGATCAGGCTGCTTGTGGTGAGTTAAAGAACACACGGATGTTCTTGAAGCTTTTGGAAGCAGTGCTCAAAACCGGGAACCGGATGAATATAGGAACCAATAGAGGTGATGCACATGCTTTCAAGCTCGACACACTCTTAAAACTGGTAGATATCAAAGGCGCGGATGGGAAAACCACTCTATTGCATTTCGTGGTGCAAGAGATCATTAAATTTGAAGGAGCTCGGGTTCCTTTTACTCCAACTCAAAGCCATATAGGCAATAACATGGCTGAGCAATCCGCATTCCAAGACGACCTAGAGCTCAAGAAGCTAGGGTTGCAAGTAGTTTCAGGTCTCAGCTCTCAGTTGATAAACGTCAAGAAAGCAGCTGCAATGGATTCAAACTCCCTAATCAACGAAACAGCAGAAGTCGCCAGAGGAATAACCAAAGTCAAGGAAGTCATCGCGGAGCTAAAGCAAGAAACCGGTGTAGAGAGATTCTTGGAGTCGATGAACACGTTCTTGGACAAAGCTGAGAAAGAGATCACAGTGATAAAATCTCATGGAGACAATGTCATGAAGATGGTTAAAGAAGTAACAGAGTATTTCCACGGGAACTCTGAAACTCACTCTTTTCGCATATTCGCTGTGGTCAGAGACTTTCTGACGATTCTTGATCAAGTGTGTAAAGAAGTTGGTCGTGTAAACGAGAGAACAGTGTATGGATCCGTGCCAAGACATTCGCTTTCGAACCAGACCACCACACCTCTGTTTCCGATGGTTAACAATAATAATAACTCACAGCTTAGTCCCTCGGGTTCTATAGACAACGAGGATGGCTCGTTTTAATTTGGCTGCGGGTTTGGTTCGGGTGTATGCTAATGTGTTGGTTTCGTTTGCTTTACGTAATCAAGAAACATGTTACATATAAAATATATATATATATATATTATATTTTATGGATAGGCGAATTTACATGGAAGAAGATTTAATAGATTTTGGAAGATTGTTGCAAGTTGCTTTCATTTCAACTAGCTCTGTACGTCGTTTCAGTCCTCTGTTAAATTATTTGTGTCACGTGTACATGTATTTATTGAGCCCAGCTAGATACAACTGAAATAAAAAGTACTCTCTCTGTCTCACAAAGATTGATGTTTTGGAATTTATTTTTATCTCACAAAGATTGATGTTTTGTAAAGTTCAAGAAGTAATCATTTCAAATATTTAAATTTTTGAATTATTATTGGTTTATATTTTCTCTCTCTACCAAAAAATAATTATAAATTAATTTACAAATAAAAACTAAAAATTTCTTAATATGTGTAAAAGTCTCAAAACATCAATCTTCATGAGACAGAGGGAGTATCCTTCTCTAAGCATATACTCAAGGTCATGTGATTTTTTTCAAAAAGTCATCTGCATAAATCTCAAAATCATATATATAAAAGTAAGGTTTTGGTCTTTACTTATTGGTTGATTTTCAGTTAATATTTTCTAATTTTTTATTTTTAATTTGCTTTCTAATTGTTTAATTATTTTAAATAATATTTAAGACCCAATTAACACAATACATTTAACTCATACACTAAAATAAAATTATAACTGAAAATAAAATAAATTATGCATTAATCATATTCCACCACTCAATTTTATTCAAACACAATAAATAATATTTGTAACTACAATAATTCTAAATGTAATCTCCATCAATTCTTATCATATAAAAAACATTGCCTCATTCTCTCATATTGGCATTTTTTTCTTTCTCATTTTCACATTGTCTCATTCTCTTCCACAATATCTCAAATCATTTTTTTTAATGTTTTCAGTTTCTTATTTTTGTTGTATGGATTACAAAAAACCAAATGAAATATCACTGTAAAATTTTAGTGCTAAATTTTATTTTTAGAGACTACATGATATATATATATATATATATATATATATATTTACATTGTTTTATATTTAAAGATTCATCTCCATTATCTAATTTGGATTATCATCTTATAAGTAATAATTCTCTCCTCCTCTCTCACCAATATCAAATGTTGTTATATCTAATATATGTTGTAAGAGTTTGATTCTATATTTTAATTTAGAAAATATTATATATAATTAACATTTTTTTCAATTTTTATTTTAATTATATAAAAATAACATATTTCTTTTATATTTCTTGCCTTTCTAATCTATTCATATTTATTTTTAAAATTTCCATAGCTATATTTAAATTCACATATGTTGGTTTTAACAAAAAAATCAACTTTATTTGAGAATCTGTTTTAAAAGGTTTATATTTGTTATCTATTTTAGATTAGCATCTTATAAGTCATTATTTTTCTTACTCTTACAATATCCATCACACAATAAGGTCATGAAGTTGAAAAGATCCATCTCTAATTCTCTATTATGTACTCTCGTTATCTCACATATTCATGTATCATTTTAAATAATTTAGAATGATCAATACAATTATACATTTATAAAGTCAATTTTATTTTGTAAAGTCTATTTTGTTTTGTGATCCAATAGATAAATATGTAAAGATCAATACAATATTTATATTATTTAAGATTTGAGGTTTTTGAAAACAAAAAGAACTTAATTATAAAAAAATTGATTTTCTTGATTTATGCAAAATGAAAAAATGATTCCAAAAAGAAATCATGTTTAACTGGAAGTGAAAAATAGAAAATAATATAATTATTAAAATACCATTTAACTAAATCCTCTAAAGATGAAATCATTAGTATGAATTCTAGCACTATAAATAAAACTAGGTAATAACCCGTGCTGTTGCACGGAGTAAAACTTTTGTTTGAAATATTACATTTGTAAATATATTTATTTAGTATAACATTTATAATACAAACTTATACTGGTTTGAATTCATCAAGTTTATGAAAGCTTAAAATAGTAATCAATTCACAATAAATTTTAGATTGACATGATGGTAGATCTGGATAGAATGTGAACCAAATTAGTGATCGTTAGATTTGTATCAAAATCTTGAATTATCAAATCAGATTAAAATCACAAAAACTTAAAATTTCATAAATAAAATTGTTTACCCGATCAAACTCGTTTGCTAAGCCATCCCGCAACGGGTTTAAATATTTTGAGCCGTAAAATGTCTTTGCATTCGTCCCGCTTGAATTCATGAGATCCGCGTGGGTTATACATGCATTTCAATAAATCATTTTTCTAATATATAAAATATATTTAAAGCTAAACTTAATTAATATTAATAAAATTAAGTGATAAAGTTTTTAAGATTACACATTTATTTATTTTTTGTTAAAAACACAATGGCATATAGTTGTAAATAATAAATCTAAATGAGACTAAATAGCTAAATGTGTCTCGAGCTCTCTGGCGGCGACACATCAGTTTTTTTAAGAGATTGTGTCTCTATTAATATATAGGGGATTGATGAGTGAAAAAAAAAACTAAAGGATTGAAGTTATTCTTTTGGTTTCAAAAAAATCTTTAGATTGAAAGATTGAAGTTCATATAATTAAAAAAAAAAAAACTATTTTAGTTTGTCACTTCAAAAGTAATATTTTTAATTTGGAATATTATGTGTGAATGTTGAGTTTATATCAACAAAACAATCAAAAAGTGTAAATTTAAATTTTGATTGAGCCACTTGGTATTCCTTTTCTTTTAAGTCAAAAATAAATTAAAATATTTATTTATAATTAACCCACTTTTAAAGGCATTTAACTCAATTTAACTCAAATGTAACTCCTACCCAATAATTTTACATTCATTCCTCCAACTAATATATTTATCTTTCAAGAAAAATGTTTTTAGTAAAATTTTAGTATTTTTAATTATTTTAATTGCTTTAAACTTTGAAATGAGGAATATTCTATATACAATAATTTTATACGTAGTTACTAAATTTTTTGATAATTTTATTTGATTCAATTTTACTATACTACAGTCTTATGTTTGCAATGTCATTAAGAAAAATCTTTAAATCAATGTTTAACCTCTATAAAACATGATAATAAACATAGATTCTCTCATATTAGGAAAATGTTTAAATTTTTATATTATTATTTATATTAATATAGCTAATCAATTTGTAATAATTTTTTGTAGTATTGGTTAATTTTTGAATTATAGAAAAGTTTATATATTTTAAATTTTGTATAATAAATAACCATACCAAAAAAATGTTGACAGGAGTGTTACATTGAGAAATTGCTATGAGATTCATACATTAGTATAATTTTTTTGAGATTATACATTAGTAAAACAATATTTTAGTTTAAAAAAATTTAAAAATATAATCAAAACTATTATTATGCATACAACCACGCAGACTAATTACCTAGTAAATATTGAAACCAAACGTTTTTTCAATGTTTGCGTACTTTTTCTGTCTAAGCAGAGGATGGCATAATGCATGAGATCAAAAACCTGTCAGAGAGACTATTTGACCTCATGCCACTTTTATCCTCTTCTCTAATTTAATACAAAAATAATTAAAAAATACATGTATATTTTTCGTATTTGACATTGCAATTTCCATTTAATTATTTCATGCTAACGTACGTATAATTATGGGTAAAGCAGAGACATAACTAGCAATAACATACATAGATAGGTTATAATAACATAAGTCGATAATTAACATATTTTTACGAACAACATAAGTCGATAATTCAAATATTTACGAACATAAGTCGATAATTAATATATATTTTTAACAAAAAAAAAATAATTAACATATAAGCAGAGATAAGATAGTTTTTTTACAACGATAATTATAATCTTAAGATCGCCATGCAGAGAGAGACAATAAAGATTAATAAGAAAAATTTACTGTATTTAAATAAGAAATATTTGATATTTTGAATAAATAAAATTATTTAAAATAATTTTGTTTATATGATATAGATTTAAATATATTCAAAATTAACTTTCCGTTGATTTGTTTGGTCTTAGTAGACTTATTTAAGTTTATTTTGAATTATTAGTTTGTTCACGTTTTGAACTGTCGATTTATATTTTATTTTGTTAAATTTTTTTTCTTTCCTGACTTATATTGAAAGAGTGAACTTATTTTTTTCTTAATAGATTTTTTACATTTTCGACTTTTTGAATTATTGATTTCTAACAATTTGACAATTTTTGATTATTTTATTTAAATTAATAATGTTTTAAAAAGAAATTACAATTATTGAACTTATATTCAAATCTTGCTTAAAATAACAGTAAATTGAAAATTATATATTTTCGAAATTTTATTCAAATGAAAAAAATTATTTGAGTTATATATATTATATTTAAAATTCGTATTTAATATAAAGTATATAGTGAAATAAATAGAGCTGCTAAATAAAACATGAAACTTAAAATGTATGGGCCTGAAAGTTTAATACGGCCCAAATCAGTTTAACCGAGTTCAATAACCGGGTAAGAATAAAAAAACTAATTTACATTATTATTTACCCACATCTTTACAATCATCACGAAAAACTCCAAAATCTCTTTGATCTTCGGCGAGAAACTGTACTTGTGGTTCCGCCGCGAAATCTCGGACTACAAAATCGTTATATTCTAGCCTCTCGGAAAATCGTTTTTTCATTGTATTCTAGCTCTGTACGTTCGTTTCAGTCCTCTGTTAAATTATTTATGTCTGGTATTTATTGAACCAGCTAGATACAACTGAAATAAATATATCCTTCTCTAAGCATATATATACCCAAAGTCTTGTTATTTTTTTTCAAAAAGTCATCTGCATAAATCTCAAAATGTTAAAAGAAATAAGTATATAACTGTTTGCACTACTTTACTTGAAAAGTTGTTCTCCTAAACCAATTTGAAAATTTCCACAATTAAAATGACTAAAAAGAATTATAATGTCGCACATTAATGAACCATGCAAGATTAATCACTTTTGCGGACCACTCATAAAGTAAAGATTTTGTTAAAGTTGTTTATTTATTTCTTTTTAAATGGTACAAATTAAAAAGTATAAAATTTATTTTAATTTTTTAGACAATAATTTGTTTGTTTATTATTATTATTTGGTGTGTTTACTTTTTTTTTTTTTGACCAGTAGCAAATTCTCTCTCTTCGACTTCTTGATCGGAAACCTAAAGTCGCTTAGCTACGCCGTTTGCAGTTTGATCGCCGACTCGAGGTTCGTTATTCATAGTTGCTGCAATCTATTTCGTCTTTCGAAGTGATTCGCGGCTCTCTATATCTCTCTCTCCCCTGTATTAGTCAAGGTTTAGGGTTTTATGGTGATTGTGTGATTTTGTTGAGATTATACGAGTTTACGAATCAAAGATGATTCATTTGTCTCAAGGGCTTTATGTAATTGGATTGATTTATTGATTTCGAATTGCTGACACCAATGTTGTTGCTTAAAATTTGTTGGCTTTGTGGGGGAAAAAACGTTCTTGTTTGATTTGGATCTAATTTGTTGTTGATTGTGGTAATTAAGCAAAAAGAAACAGAAGATGAGTGGAATTGGAGAGAAAGCTTCTGGAACAACTAAGACTCCTAATGATTTCTTGAAGTCTATTCGTGGTAGACCAGTTGTTGTCAAGCTCAACTCTGGTGTTGATTACCGAGGTTGGTATCTCTCTCTGTTCTGCATTTTCTTTTTATGCCCTCTGTGTTCTATCTTATGGTTTTGGTGGTTATGCTATTGCACTTTGGGTTAGATAACTCAACGCCTTTCTTTTTTCGCCATGTTAATGAAACCTTTGGATATTTGTTTAGAGAAAAATGACCCTTTCTTCTTCTAATTGCATCTGTGAAGAGTTTTGTTTTTGTTCTGTTTAGAATGGGATTCGTATCATTATTAAATCAGGATAGTCTCCCAATCTTGTCTCTAAGAAAATTAAGTGAAGAAACTGTGATTGAGAATGTCTTTGGGATATGCTCGTTGGAGTTTGAGAGTGACATTTAATTTAGATGACAGCTTTGTGAACCTCAAAGAGTTTCTCACGTTAAATGTATCATTTCTCTAGATGATTGACCCAAATGTGGTTGTTTTTGTCCTTTCCGAGCTAGTGTTTCCTCCTTTCCTTGTCATGTGCTGGTTTTGATAAGATCTTCATATATATTCTGTTATGCATTTACACATGTGATAGAATGTGGATTTTCACTTTGCAAAAAAATCTAGCCTTGGAGCATATATCACTTGCAATATAAGGACAAGACCTTGGTCTCTTTTTGAACTGGCGTATAAGACTAGGAGAACTTGTAGCTTGGATTTTTTTGTTTGTTTTTGTCCTCATAAAAAGCCAGACTATTTATCTCTCCTCCATGTTGTTATCAAGCAAATTTAACAGAGCTTCTCAGTCACACAAGAAAACTACACATGACACTGACACTTTTTCTCTTGTCTTGTTTGCAGGCATTCTTACTTGTCTTGATGGGTATATGAACATAGCTATGGAGCAAACAGAAGAGTACGTAAATGGCCAGCTAAAGAACAAATATGGCGATGCTTTTATCCGTGGAAACAACGGTAAATTTCAAATCACATCCGTCATCATTCTTCACATCGCTTCACTTTGTTTTTGCGATTTATGTATCTGAAAATTTTGCTGTATGTTGGCCAACAGTTCTTTACATCAGCACAACGCAAGGGAATTTGGCAGATGGAGCCTAGCTCTCTCTTTCATCACCATGAAATGAATGGGAATCATCTTCTTCTACCTCTCTGGCATTTGATAATGTTAGGATTTTGTAGCAATCAGAGATTTTATTATTCATCTCTGAATCAATTCGAAATGTCTTTTTTTTCCCTTACAACTCTGCTACACTCAGTTTGTGTCTGTGAATCATCTCCAAAATTCTGAGAAAAGAGTTCGACTTTTATTTGATAACAAGACAAATCTTAATCATCACTGTTCCCTTATTAGTCTTTGAAGCCAAATTTACGACGTATGTACCACGTGTGTGGCTCAACTTGATTATCATGTGTAGATGACGCCAGTGATTGGGTCAGAATCTGATGTCATCTTAACAACCATTGATGGTTTTATGTGTTGCACATGATTGTTTAGAAGATTTGTTTTTTGCTTTTACATGATTGAATTGCTCATCGCTGCCCGAAATTGTCGTTGAAAGGTTTGCTTTTGGTTCAACATTTTGTTCACTAGAAATTGTTGTTGAAAGGTTTGCTTTGCTTTGGTTCAACATTTTATGTGTTGCACATGACTGTTTAGAAGATTGAATTGCTCATCGCTGCCCGAAATTGTCGTTGAAAGGTTTGCTTTGGTTCAACCTTTCAACATTTTGTCGTTGAAAGGTTTACATTATTACACTATCATTGACATTGGGATTATGTGGTACGAAAAAATCTGGATTTACTGAAAAGGTAAAACAAAATCACATATCCTAAGATAATAATCCTCAAATACACACGTCGTTTTTCTTATTTGTCGACAACTTCTTGTAATTATTATAGAGCCGTAGAGAATCTTTTCACATGTTAGTAGTCCTTAACAAGTTTAAGAGAATAGTTTTGTTCAGTTTTCAGCTTCAATTATTAACAAAACGTATATATAAAAAAAAAAAAGTAAACGGTTTCTCTTCCATTATCGTTTGTATGTTTAATGAAGACTTTATTTTTGTGTTTAAAATAGTAAAACTTATTGTTTTTTTTTAATATATACAGAACAGGAGGAAAGCACATGACATGCAAATAATGAAGCCAAAATTACTACAAAAACAAGCATTTCAAAAACTCGTAATTATTAACACATTTCCTTTTCCTTGTGAAAAGAAATGCAAATTGGTTTTGTTTTCGTCTTTAAACATAAAAACAAAACTATCAATTTGTTCTGATCCCAAAGCTCTTATCTAGAAACAAGAACCAGACGAACCTAGCCAGGCTATATATATTGGCATCATCTCTTAACACATATTCACTTTGGTTAAAACAAAAGATATCAAGAGCGAGAAAGAGAGATGGAGAAGAAGAGTGGACATGTATTGGCAATTCCATATCCAACGCAAGGACACATCACTCCAGTCCGCCAATTCTGCAAACGACTTCACTACAAAGGTCTCAAAACCACTCTTGCTCTCACCACTTTCCTCTTCAACTCCATCAAACCTGACCAATCTGGTCCGATCTCCATAGCCACCATCTCCGACGGCTATGACCACGGTGGCTTCGAAACAGCTGATTCCATCCACGACTACCTCCAAAACTTCAAAACTTGCGGCTCCAAAACCGTTGCAGACATCATCCGCAAACATCAAACTAGTGATAACCCTATCACTTGTATCGTTTATGATGCTTTCATGCCTTGGGCGCTTGACGTTGCTAGAGAGTTTGGTTTAGTTGCAAGTCCTTTCTTTACGCAACCTTGTGCTGTTAACTACGTTTATTATCTTTCCTACCTAAATAATGGAAGCTTGGAGCTTCCCATTAAGGAATTGCCTTTCCTTGAGCTTCAAGATTTGCCTTCTTTCTTCTCTGTTTCTGGATCTTACCCTGCTTACTTTGAGATGGTCCTTCAACAGTTTATAAATTTCGAAAAAGCTGATTTCGTACTCGTTAATAGCTTCCAAGAGTTGGAACCTCATGTTAGATCTCTCTCTCTACTCCCTCTCTTTCTTACAACTTCTTTAAACCATGTCTTGTTCTTGTTCATGTCCTAATTACTCTGGTTATCGTTACAGGAGAATGAATTGTGGTCGAAAGCTTGTCGCGTGTTGACAATTGGTCCGACTATTCCATCAATTTACTTAGACCAACGTATCAAATCAGACACCAACTATGATCTGAATCTCTTCAAATCGAAAGATGATTTCCTCTGCACTAACTGGCTCGACACGAGGCCACAAGGGTCGGTGGTGTACGTAGCATTTGGAAGCCTGGCTCAGCTGACTAATGTGCAGATGGAGGAGCTTGCTTTAGCAGTAAGCAACTTCAGCTTCCTGTGGGTGGTCAGATCTTCAGAGGAAGCAAAGCTCCCATCAGGGTTTCTTGAGACAGTGAACAAAGACACAAGCTTGGTCTTAAAATGGAGTCCTCAGCTTCAAGTTCTGTCACACAAAGCCATCGGTTGTTTCTTGACTCACTGCGGCTGGAACTCAACCATGGAAGCATTGACCTTTGGGGTTCCCATGGTGACAATGCCTCAATGGACTGATCAGCCAATGAACGCAAAGTACATACAAGATGTGTGGAAGGCTGGAGTTCGTGTGAAGACAGACAAGCTGAGTGGGATTGCCAAAAGAGAGGAGATTGAGTTTAGCATTAAGGAAGCGATGGAAGGAGAGAGGAGTGTAGAGATGAAAAGGAACGTGAAGAAATGGAGAGACTTGGCTGTCAAGTCACTCAATGAAGGAGGCTCTACAGATATCAACATTGACACATTTGTATCAAAGGTTGAGAGAAATAAAGTTATCACATGAAAGCAAAGACCTCTTCTATAACATTTCGTTGGGCCAGTCTTTCTTTCAGTATGATCGTTTAAGTTGATTCTGCTTCTGTTGTGTGTTCATTGTATGGTTTCCGAGAATGTAGGAATCCATGCTCAGTCTGCTTAAATTTCCCAATATATTTATGCTTCCAAGTTTGTAGGAATGTGTAGTTCCATATTCTATTATATAAGGACAAAGCAAACAAATACGAAGCTCTCTTGTTCCTTTTAAGCTTATAATTATGACAACAACAGTCCACCTGCTCGTTGGTACAATCTCTTAAAAGTGCACAGACTGCAGCAAACACCTTTAATTTTCCAGCAGCTGCCAAAAATTTTATCTTCATTCTTTTTCTCCTCCATGAGATGCTATGATTCTCTTAACCAGTTCAACTACCTAGCCGTTCTGACACACACAACTTCCTTAACCATGCCTTGCTTTTGTTCATGCCTTAATTACTCTGTTTTTCTTTTTGTTACCGAAGAGAAGTTGTTGTAGAAAGTTTGTCCTTCTGTTGAATTAGCCCAACTGGTCCCTCCATGAGTCAACGGTTGGGATCTCTGCTTCAGTTCCGCCAAATTGACCTGACCACCTTCTCCATTAATTCCATAAACAACTTTGGATATTAATTTGCTTTTCAAATCGAACAACCAAACTTTGGATGTATATATATTATAGAAATGTCCCATTTTTCGAATATTTGATTCATATCAAAACGTGATATATTTATACTTGCATGCAAATAAGAATACTTAATTAGTTCTGAACCCTTTATGACCTTGTTATATTATGTTTACCAAATGCATAAACTATTTATATATTTTGGCTTTGTTAGGTTTAACATATACATCAGTTGACATTTGGACCACTATACTTTCAACTAATATGTATTTATAAAAATTATACACTACATTTTGGCATCGACTAAGTACAGTATTTTAATATGTATACACATATTATTTGCTTGCTCCTATGATAAATAATACGTTTTTCCAATTTCTAACTCTAGCTAGAACCATAAGAGAATCTTCTCACTTCTTCACTTGTGTATATCTGTATTTCATCTCCTATAGAAAGAAAAAATCTACAGTGTATATACTTCTTACTTTGGTATTTCCATTTTCCTTATAAATTTTATTCTTTTCTTTTTATTTTTAAGTTTGTTTTTTGGTACAAAATCTTATTACATATTTGCTACTATAAATAAATATTTTGAGGAGATTTTATTCTAACTATAGAACCGTGGAGAATCTTCTTTTTTCTTACTTTCTATTTGCATTTCCATGTGTGTCTGTACTCTCCTCGATCTTCCCAAAGATAACAAAAGTAATTATAAAATTTTCTGATATAAGCGTTTCACTTGTCACCTTTGTTGGACCATTATCACATTCTCCTTTCTTGCCTCTGTTGTCTTCTCTGACAAGAACCACCCAACCTATCAATAATATATATTTCCAATATCTCTTTAGAAAACGTTCTGCACAAAGCAAAAGATTGAGAGCGACAGAGAGAGAGAGAGATGGAGAAGATGAGAGGACATGTATTAGCTGTGCCATTCCCAAGCCAAGGACACATCACCCCGATTCGCCAATTCTGTAAACGGCTTCACTCCAAAGGTTTCAAAACCACTCACACTCTCACCACTTTCATTTTCAACACCATCCACCTCGATCCATCTAGTCCTATATCCATAGCCACAATCTCCGACGGCTATGACCAAGGAGGCTTCTCATCAGCCGGTTCTGTCCCTGAGTACCTCCAAAACTTCAAGACCTTCGGCTCCAAAACCGTTGCTGATGTCATCCGCAAGCACCAGAATACTGATAACCCCATCACTTGTATCGTCTACGATTCTTTCATGCCTTGGGCACTTGACCTTGCAAGGGAGTTCGGTTTAGTTGCTGCTCCTTTCTTCACGCAGTCTTGCGCCGTCAACTATATCAATTATCTTTCTTGCACTAACAATGGAAGCTTGACACTTCCCATCAAGGATTTGCCTCTTCTTGAGCTCCAAGATTTGCCTACTTTCGTCACTCCTACTGCCTCCCACCTTGCTTACTTTGAGATGGTGCTTCAACAGTTCACCAACTTCCAAAAAGCTGATTTCGTACTCGTTAATTCCTTCCATGACCTTGACCTTCATGTTAGTGTATTCCCTAATTACTCTGTTTCCTTCCCCTTAGTCACGTCCAACTTACTCAGTTTTCTAAATTTTATGTTGTTTTAGGTCATAGTTACACTGTTTTCGTCCTAATTACTCTGTTTTTTTTGCCCTAGTTGCTCTGTTCTTTTTTCCCTAGCTACCCTGATTTTTCCTTAGCTACTCTGTTTTTATTTCCTTAGCTACTATGTTTTTATCACCTACTGACTCTATTCTTTCTTCGTTGATTTCTACATTTACAGGAAGAGGAGTTGTTGTCGAAAGTGTGTCCTGTGTTGACAATAGGTCCAACTGTTCCATCAATGTACTTAGACAAACAGATCAAATCAGACAACGACTATGATCTAAACCTCTTTGACTTGAAAGAAGCTGCCTTATGCACTGAGTGGCTAGACTCAAGGCCACAAGGGTCGGTGGTATACATAGCTTTTGGGAGCATGGCTAAACTGAGTAGCGAGCAGATGGCAGAGATTGCTTTGGCTGTCAGCAACATCAGCTACCTGTGGGTGGTCAGAGCTTCAGAGGAGTCAAAGCTTCCAACAGGGTTTCTTGAAACAGTGGATAAAGACAAGAGCTTAGTATTGAACTGGAGTCCTCAGCTTCAAGTTCTGTCACACAACGCCATCGGTTGTTTCATGACTCATTGTGGCTGGAACTCAACCATGGAGGGTTTGAGTTTAGGGGTTCCAATGGTGGCTATGCCTCAGTGGACTGACCAACCGATGAACGCAAAGTATATTCAAGACGTGTGGAAGGTTGGGGTTCGTGTGAAAGCAGAGAAAGAAAGTGGGATTGCCAGAAGAGAGGAGATTGAGTTGAGCATCAAGGAAGTGATGGAAGGTGAGAAGAGCAAAGAGATGAGGGAGAACGCGAAGAAATGGAGTGACTTGGCTGTGAAGTCACTCAGTGAAGGAGGCTCTACAGATATCAACATTAACGCCTTTGTATCGAAAATTCAAATCAAATAAGGTTTCATATGCTTTTAAAAATGTCCTAATGGATATTTGATAAATTTTAATAAAAAACCCTTTGGGTCGTGCGTGTTGTTGAACTTGCTCTGTTCGTTGGTCCTCTAGTCAGACCACTTAGTTATTTAAAAATCTATTCACTTCTAAGACCATAGAACCTCTACTGAGTTCTGAATGTTATGGTGCGATATTCAATTTCCCTCGGAATACATACATTAGGAACTGTTAATACTAATTCATATATATAGAAAATAAAACCTGTTACACGGGATTAGTAGCCTATAATAATCTTTTGCGTCAAGCCGCTGAACCGTCAATTTGATCCACCAAGCTTTTTAAGGAACTAACCTTTGCTTTGCTAACAAAGATGGCAGCCTCAGTAGTACGGATCAACCCTTCAAAAAACTGCTTCTCATTCAGGTTCCACTGTATATCATATGCGTCCGTCGCCGTTGTAATTGCCTTCTCCGCCGTTGCTATCTCCTTGCGGTATTTTATTATGTTCGATTCCATTTCAGCATTGTTGTCTTCTATTTTAGATATCGCCCATAGTATCTTAAGCTTCTTCTTCTTTGCACACAACATGTTGAAGAACTTAGACAAGGGTTGACTCGCCATCGAGACTGATCAAGAAAAAGAAGAAGAGAGAAGAGTAAAAAAAAAAAGTTGAGAGAGAGATTGTTAAATGAAGAATTGTAAAGTAAGAGAGAGAGAAACCAACGGCAGATCGATTACCTTAGTAAGGAGCTTCAAGCTTCTGTGACTCGAACACGTCGACTTCCTCGGCTACAACTTTGGTTCGCTAGATAGATAGATTCTGAGACGACGACAAACAGGTGAAATCTTTTGGAAAACAAGTTAGGGTTTTTGCTCAAGAAAGAAAAATTATGGTTATTGTATTAGTTGCTGTATGATTTACAAGGATGGGATACCCCTCTATATATGTTGTTTTAGATTACAAAATATGTCTGCTTTCCTAATAGTTTGAGCTGAAATTAGGAAAATTTCTTCTTCTTCGACATGTCGGTTTTAAGGCAATCTGAAAGTGGGCTAATTACTCTTGCTAGGCTCGTCGATTCCGTTGGGTTTTCATTCGAAGGCCCAATTCGCCACCTTAGTCGAATTCCCAGGTTAAATAACCGGTTTGCTTTTGGTTTATGTGTCAAATCCCGCACCAACAACCCTAATTACATATGCGATCGATATAGGTTCAGGAGTTTCTGGTTTTTTTTGGGTTCTGTAATGGGTTCTTTAACATCTTTAAATTTTGGGCTTTCAAAACTGGACCTTTGGTTCTGTAAAACTCATATTCTAAGGCTCTAAAATTGAATATCTTTTTTTAAGTTGATTCTTCTTTTTTTAATCTGTTTGTTTGTTGTATGTTCATCTCTAGTTGTAACGAGCATGAGTTCATTTGTTGATAATTATACAGTAACGCGCTTATAAACTATACAAAGTACTATAAATTATGTTCTAGAACCAAAAAAACAAAAACAAAAACAAAAACAAAAACAAAAATATGCATAGTAAGTGAGTTTGTCGATGTTCATATGTCTGACAAACACACTGTGAATCGGATTTTGTCCACAAATCTCACGCTGTTCTTGCTTCTCCTTCTTCTTCTTCTTCCCCTTCTTTATTTCCTGTGAAAGAAACCATTAAAAATCACAATCTTTCTTCTCTGTTTAAACTAGAGTTTATATATCAGAAGATGAATACTAACCAAGGGAACTTGAATGTGTCTTTCCACCATCCTTGTTTAGAGCAATTAGTTACTATTTTGTCAAGTCGAAAGATAATCTCAGAGAATGTAGGTCTAATACCGGCTTCTGGATGCCAACATTCCTCGATCAACCTGCGCAGAGTAAGCGATATAACAGGTTAAGAACAGGCACTCCAAGTTCCTCCTGCATAGGCCCTAGATAAAAATTTTGGTTCCAAATAGTTTTAGAGCTTTTTACTCTTTTAGATCTGGAGGGTAACTTCTTGACTTAGTTTTGAATACTGGTCTCTTTCCTTCTAAACACATCATTTTCGCAACTTCTTCAGGAGGCCTCGGGTGGAAAACTGGTACTCCCTCTGTTATCTGACCACACTCACACACACACAAAAACAAGATTAGAGAAACACAAGACACAAGATTGAACAGAGCAAGACGATCGAGGAAATGTACCTCGTATAAAATGACACCAAAGGAGTGTGCATCGACCCTTCGGTCAAATATTTCGTCTTTATAAACCTCTGGTGCTATGTAGTAATCTGCAAAATCAAGAAAGCATTTTGTGTCAATGATCACAGATCTTCATGCATGTGAATGAAGTATTATTTTTCCTTACTTGAGAGATCTATATGTGCTTTGTGGTTTGCTACTTTCGCCTTGTCTTGTGAAATTTTCGACAATCTTATCATACCAAATCCCGAGATCTTTAATTGGCCACCTCTATCCAGCAAAATATTTCTGGCACCTTACGAAAAAGTTTCAAAATATTAAACGAACAGAAACCATCTCAATGAGTATGTTACCAAAAGGTTTTTTAACATATCTAATCGAAATTTGCCTTCGGTTATCTTACTTTGGCTTTAGATCGCAGTGAATGATTGGATCAGGTTTACATTCATGGAGGTAATTCATTCCCCTGACACCAGAAAAACCATGAACAACATCAGGTGACGTGGTAGCTACGGTAATCGTAGCAGCAATACAGTACATGAGAAGTTGAAATACCTTGCAATATCAAGACCAAATCTAAGTGCCTTGGAAGGAGAAAGACGTCCTTTCTTTTGGAGATATACACCTAAATCTCCCTGCAATATAGGTAAGGGACGAGAAGAAAATGAGATGAGTAGTGAATAAAGGTAAATTCAGAAAGGAGAATACAAGTAAAGATGCTTACTTTTGGATTATACTCGACTACAATCATCATCGGTATATTCTGAGTGACAGCTCCAACAAACTGGATAACATTAGGATGCCGGACTTTTTCTAGCAACGTCAACTCATGTTTAAATGCGTTTCTGTTCAGATTAAAAGCCACAAAGACAAAGCAGAATCAGTGTATTCATGCCAAACCAAGTCACAGCTCCGAAAACAATATATAGAGTTGCCTATTATTTGAAGCTCACTCAAATGTAACAGAGAAAAGGACATAAGTAGTAGATGCATACATGCGTTCAGGATCTGAGTAGCTATCTTTATCAAGTATTTTGACAGAAACCCGCGTGCCATTCCATTTAGCTACTTGATATGCTCCCTGCAAATTAAACAATCAAACCCGATTTGACTAACTGGAACAAACAAAAATACTCCAAGAACAATGATGTTACTAAATGTGTCTAAAAGAGCAAAAAGAACATGCCTTTGAGATACCATCAGCTTTCCGGACTTGAACCTCAAGCGGATTAAGCTCATACTCAGGAACTTCTCGTGGATTCGACACAGTCATCGGCGTCTTCCTCGTTTTCTACAAGTGTGAAGTTCAATGAAAAGCCTTTCATGATAAAACAAACACATGGCCAAAACAGAGCAGTCGTATCCAAAAGTCAATGAAAACTCTTACCGGAACCTTAGCTCCTCGAGCCTTCAAGAGATTGTAAACATCTAAATTCCCATAATACTTAGCATCAGCAGCCGCCTAATTCACCATAAAAATGCAACCTTTAACCCAAATCCATACAATCAAAACAACAAAAATCATAAATTTCACAACAGAAGCTAGAGGTTTTGAAGAAGAAGACAGACCGTACTTCCCCATCGATCACGAGCATCAATGTTAGCTCTCCTGCTAAGAAGAGCCTTAACAACGCCAAGATGACCTTCACAGGCAGCGATGTGAAGCGCCGTACGACCATCAAGATCGATACTATTAACATCGATCCCTTCATCAAGAAGCTCCTCAACTCCTCTGACATCACCTTTACTAGCCATAAAGAGAAGCTGCATCGTGGAATCGAGATTCTCCGGTACCGACATATGAGGCTCGTCGTCGCTTCTAGTGGAATCAGGACTCCTCCGGATCGGATCGAGAGAAGACTGACGACCGAAACTAAACCTCATGTTGGTCCGACGAGGGTCGAGAGATGACTGACGTGTGAACTGTCGGCTCATTGTTCGACGAATCGAGCCAGTTGAGAATTGTCTTGAGATCCCTCGTTTTAGCTGTGCGGCTATGTTCTCCATTGATGCCAAAAAGTTTGTTCCTTTACGCAAATTCTCAAAAACCCTCACAAGATCAATCATCAATGGATCAAAACCCACATTGCGTCTTTGAGGGGTTCGTCAATGGGGGGGCGTTGAGACAAAGAAGAAGACGACAACCAAGTCACAGAAACAAAACAAACCAATCGTAGTACCTTTATTTTATTATTAGTATTACTTATCCATAAACGAAATTAACCAACAAGTTCGTTGTTCTTACAATTTGGTTCTAGAGGTATTAAACTTGATTGGAGTCACTAATCCTATAAAGATTAGTATATAAATAGATGACTTATTATAAGATAAAAAAAATAAATTTGGGTTTTTTAATAATGGAATACAACCTGGAGAAAGTGGGGGTTTTGACTTTTGAGTGAAGTGGAGAAGATGATGGTAAATTTTTTAATATTAAACCCTAAACAAAGTTTGGTGCTACCCCACTAATTTAGTATCAAATCTCTTCATATGCTCTAGCTCCATGGATTATTATAGTAGTGGTAACAGTTAATGGGTCGGCTATTAATTACCATTTATGTATATACTCCTACTAATCATTTTCTAATTACTTTAGTATATAATTCTACTTTACTCCGCATCCACATATTTTCATTATCTCCTATTGTATTGCTACCAAGTAGCAACACCCACAATCCCACATCGACATGCGAACAACTTGAGAAAGTAGAAACAATTACTACAGGAAAAAATGAAGAAGAAGAATAGTATGTGTGTGAACAGAAAGATTATAATCATTATTTCAAAGTTCCATTACATATATTCTTGAAAATTATATAAAAAACATTACGACGTCGTTCGCTTATCTATCTGCATTAGCTCATTTAATTTTAGCCATGTAGCGATCGGGACGACGTCGTTTCCGGAGAGGATTTATCTATATTTAAATCGTAATTATCTCGGTCCTTAGACACGGAGTGACCGGGACGACGTCGTTCGCTGATCCATTTGCATTATCGCAAGACGCCTGAGCCGGTTGATTAACGGAGACGAGGTTCACATTATTCATTACAATACCGGTACATGGTTCCTCCTTACTACAATCTAACAAAACCGCCATCTCCGTATTTGAAGTCCCACGTATATCTTCATATCTCACATTTGATACCTTAACTCCAGATTCCTATAATAAACACAAATTATAATACGAATTAGATGAGTCAATATATCGAGTTATGGGTATAAAGATATGGTTAATTAATGTATATATTTTTTACCTGTTTAGGGCAAGGTTTGTCAAGACAATAGTGTTGGTCAATAATGATCGGGTTCTTGACCATTTTCATATTGATATGTTGGAAGACGATGTTTGTAGCGAAACTCTTGCTATTTTTCCCCCACGTTTTGATTCTAACTCCGTTATCCGTTCCCGTGAAATCCACGTCACTCACAGTTACGTTATTGACACCTTGTTCTTCCTCTGCTCGTCCAAGACTTCCGATACTGTTAGGAACGAAGAGATCATTTTAGCAAAGTTGTATAAAGAAAACATGGAAAGCAATAAATGTATTTTTTGTTACCTGATGCCGTGGCCTGGACCGCATTTAATGTTTTGTATGAAAACACTAGTGGATCCTGGACCGATAGAGATGCAATCATCACCGGTTGCGATTCTCGAGTTCGTGATATGGACTGAGTGAGATGAATCCACGTGAATCCCATCGGTGTTAGGGCTGTTCGCATCAGCAGAAACCTTAACGCCGTCAATGTTAACGTTTTTGCTTGTATCAATCACTATGTGGAACTTCTGGCTGTTTATCGACGTTAAGCCATTGATGTTGATGTTATTTGACCCACTAAACCACAAACTCTGCGATTTAAGTGTAACAAACAATTATTAAAACTTCATAGAAATTAATTAAGTTTGTTCTATCTTGTAGAGTGGGTCAAGCATACCTTGGCACCGGTAGGACAATTATGGCCACCGTTGTTCTTGCATTTCCATAAACTGGCACCTTGTGCGTCAAGTATTCCACCGTAGATTGAAACATCCGTAACATCCTCAAACGAAATCCAATGTTCTGAGCTTGCGATAACTCTAAAGTCTCCCGGAGCAACAATTGACCCTGCTATACGAATAGATATTGGAGCTTGCTTACACTTGTTGCCTTGGAAAACAATGGTCCCAACCAAGAACCGTCCTGTTGGTACGATAATAGTTGTAGGATTAGCCGAGGCACAAGCGACGTCCCATGCGGCTAAGAAGGCTTTGGTTGAGTCTTTTGTGCCGTCTGGTTTGGCTCCGTAGGATAAGACGTTGATTGTGGTTGGAGTCGGATCGGCTAATGATGAGATTGAGATGAAATAAAGAAAGATGAGAGCCAAAGGAAGAATAAGACTTGAAGTGCTGTAAACCATTTTCGTTTTCTTTTTTCTTTTTTTTTTCTTTTTCAGAGATTGTTGATTAGTGTTGTATGTTGTAAGGATGAATGATACTGTAGAAGAAGATACATGAGAGGGGAATTTATAGGATTTTTACGATAGGAACATACTGATTAGTTTATATGGAAATTCTTATTATTCTATCATTGTATCAACTTGTGCCCAGATCACGGTGTAACTTTTTATGTAATAAAATTGATTGGTTTCTTAACGTAAGATTACCGGAGATAAATTTCCATAGACGATTGCATTAGTCTATGGTAATGTACGCATGCAGTATATGGGTTGATTTGATTGAAAATGAAAAATGGAAACTGATTATGGATTAATTTGGTATCTCTTTTTTTTTTTCTTTTTCTGGATTGATTAACTATGGATTGAAGTAAAAGAAGACGAAGAAGAAGATTTGGTATCTCTTATGAATTATGATTATGTTTTCCTTTTACGTATTCTTTGGTATAAATTAATATTCACTAACTTGACTGCTTAAGTAATTTATTATTATTTTCCATAGTGCATGCACAACTTCTTTAATTTTGCCGATTATAAAGGAGTATCCTTAGTTTGGACATTAAATTACCTAAAATCCTTGGTGAATTTAGTAAACGATAATCAATGATTCGTCAACTTTTTGGATAGATTCCGAAATAATGGTTGATATAGACGAAATGTGAAATTGCACATTCAAAACAAGACATAAGGTAAGTATCAAATAAAAATCTCCTATATATTAATAAAAAAACACTAGAACAAAATGTCTGATGTGTCACGCTCACATAACCTTTGTGTTTTTTTTAATAATTACTCTTCCATCTCAATATTATTTACATAAATATGTCATTGACAAAGACAATGTTCATTTCTATTAGTTTTAAAAAATTAAAGATTTAATTAACAATTAAAATCCAGAAATATATTTAATTATTAATTTCATACATATCCCCTACATATTAATTAATAGAGAAACAATCTCACAAAAAGCTGATGTGTCGCGCTCACATAGCTCTTATATCTTTTTTTAATAAATATTGTTACATCTTATTATCATTTACATAAATATGTAATTGACAAATATAAGACAATGTTCTTTTCTATTTGTCTTAAAAAAATCAAAGATTTAATCAGCAATTAAAATCTAGAAATGTATTAAATTATCAATTTTATAACATATTCCCTATAAATTAATAGAGAATCAATCTCACAAAAAGCTGATGTGCCGCGCTCACATAGCTCTTGTGTCTTTTTTTAATAAATACTCTTACATCTCATTATCATTTACATAAATATATCATTAGCAAATATAAGGCATTGTTCATTTCTATTAGTATTTTAAAAAATCAAAGATTTAATCAGCAATTAAAATCCAGAAATATATTTAATTATTAATTTCATAACATATATCCTACATATTAATAGAGAAACAATCTCACAAAAAGCTGATGTGTCGCGCTCACGTAGCTCTTATATATTTTTTTGATAAATACTCTTACATCTTATTATCATTTACATAAATATGTAGTTGACAAATATAAGGCAATGTTCTTTTCTATTAGTCTTAAAAAATCAAAGATTTAATCAGCAATTAAAATCTAGAAATTTATTGAATTATCAATTTTATAACATATCCCCTATAAATTAATAGAGAATCAGAATCAATATCACAAAAAACTGATGTGTCGCGTTCACATAGCTCTTGTGTCTTTTTTTAATAAATACTCTTACAACTCATTATCATTTACAGAAATATGTCATTGGAAAATATAAGGTAATGTTTTTTTCTATTAGTTTTAAAAAATCAAAGATTTAATCATCAATTAAAATCCAGAAATGTATTTAATTATCAATTTCATAACAGATTTAATTATTAAAAGTAAATTACATTTTACAAACAATAAAAAAAAATTATTCCTTTATTTACCACTTTTATACATTTTTCTCATTGCATTTTTTAAACTTATGATTAGTTTAAATTAAACCGATTAGTCTAAAAAATATTGTTTTATCTATTTAATGATATAGTGATGTAGATAATAATGTGAAACATAAAATATGTGAATTTATTTTTTAGAAACACAAAAATATATCAAAACTTTCTACACCAACTTAAACTGTTTTCCAAATTCAAATATTTCACGGGTGAAACTCATTTTACAAAAATAAACGCAAATTTGAATAAACAAAAAATAAACTTTACTTACATATTTGTTTAAACAAAGAATCTTAAATCTTAAATAATAATTTTATTATAATATTTTATTTAAACTGATTTATCCCACACATAGTGCGGGTTAGTACCTAGTAATAATCATAATTGTCAAATACAGAAAACATGCGCATTTTCTTGTGGTGCCACAAGATTCGTACATCACTTGCGTTAAATTCACACTTCATTACGTAAGATTCAGTTTCTTGATTTCTTTATACAAGTAATATCTTGGTTTGTGGTTAGTCAGCAAAATCAATATTGTGGAGAGACTAGTTTATAAATGAAACATAGAAATTATTTGTAAACTTATTTCAAAGCTCTCTCAGTTTGATATGTATAATTTTGATAACAATTGTGAAAGTTTAAAATATTATGAACTCACTTTAAAATAAAAATTCCAGTTATAGTGAGTAAGTTAAAACTATATATTAAACAGTTTCTTTACATTGAAGAAGAAAATAGGGAGCCACCAAAACGATGCAAATGTCAACCGAAACAAACTACCGACCTATGTAAAGAAATTGGCGCGAAATTGTGGAGGCTTGTCTTTTAATGTCCTTGTTTTCACTATAAAAAAGGTAAAAAACATATAACAGAAAATTAAAAAAAAATCCCAACAGTTACATAAAAATAACACAAGTTATAACACAACACATCAAATACATCAATGGTCGCCCTAGTTCATATACTACAAAGCAAGGCCAGGCTTTAAGGTCCACTAGGCCATCAACCGCCACAGGCTCATGCATCTCAATTACGAAATTATACAATTTACTACTACGACTTTTTAAGTAATACTTAAAAGAAAATCCATGTTTTCTTCGTTTTTTGTCATAGACAATTTGGCTGAAAAAATCCAGCTTCTATCCCTCCGGCGTGAGCACAAGCCGACGCCGCCGGCTTATTCCGGTATGTTAATTTAACGTCCTCAAGTCGTATTCCGGTACAGGGTTTCTTAGAACTACAATCAAGTTTCACTCCAACTTCGGTCGCTGATGTTCCATGTATATCAACAAACAACACATCGCTGATTTTGATCCCCGAAACCTAAAAAGTTATTAGTGTGAAAAGAAATGGATTAGTCTCCCCACTATCCTAATATAAATACATTGTGCATAATCATATTACTTAATTGTTTTAGATAAATTATTACCTGGACAGGACAATTGTGATCAGGACAGTAGTTTTGGTCAATGATGATAGGGTTCTCTACGTTGTTCATCACACAATGTTGGAAACGGATGTCCTTAGCGAATCCACTACTTGGCCTGGCCCATGATTTGATCCTCACTCCGTTGTCTGTTCCTGTAAACGTCACCGTTTTAACAGTCACGTTCTGTACACCTGACTCCACGCTATCTTTTCCCAAACTACCAATGCTGAAAATTTGATCCCATCCAAAATGTTATTATACTAGATTTTAACCCGCGGTACACCACGGGACTATATTTTTAAAGTTAAAATAAAATATAAAATTTTAGTAGATTAAATATATATATATATATGACTAATGTTTTTTAAATTTTAAATGTATATATCCCTTATATCTGTATATTATTTAGGTTTACCGGTTTAAAAATTTAGGTTTACCAATTTAAATTGTCAAATTCAGAATATAACCCGTGATACAACATAGTACTGCTTTTTTATTTTACATAATCGTAATTTAATAAACTCAATTAAATATGTCTAATATTCTAAGTCGATGGTTTAAACAAAATAATGAACTGATGATTTACTAACAATTAATGATATAATTTTCAATTTTTATTAATACGCAAACTCATCCCGCTACATACCCAAGCACAATTTTTCTTCCTTGCTTAAATAAGACATGCATGTTTTTCAAAATCCAAATAACAAAAAATGCAAAAAAATATAGTTACATTAATTTTATGTATTTTATGATGATTTAAAGCAAGTAAACTAAATCGTAATTTTAATTAAAAAATATATTATTTTATATTTCAAACAAAATCTTTTAATTGGGTTTGGTTATAAGGATAGTAAAGAATTAATTAAAGATATTGTAATTAATTTAATTAGATATTGTAATTAGTCATTGATTGATTATTGAGATATTTTAGGAATTTTTGTTTAGCCCAAAATATTGGTTTTAAATTTTAATTTAAAATTTAATGATAATGGCATTCCTTGTAAATAAGTAGCAACTCTAGGATTTATTTGCTAAATGTCTCTAAAAATGTATATATAGATGAGTGCATATAAATTATTATATAAAATCAGATATATATCTTCAGAAATATTACCTGATGCCATGACCAGGGCCGCATGCTACATTTTCGATCCATAGCCCGTTAGTGCCTGGACCGATGGAGACACAATCGTCGCCAGTGGAGATTTTAGTATTGAAGATAGAGACGGTGGTGGAAGACTGAACGTGGATACCGTCCGTGTTGGGGCTGTTTCCGGCAGCTAATACTTTGACTCCTTGAAGCTTCACGTTGTTGCAACCGTTGATGACGACGTGGAACATCTGGCTGTTGAGTGACGTCAGCCCAGAGACCACGACGTTGCTTGAGCTCTGAAATCCTATGGTCTGTTCATCACATGATAGTAACCATCCCATTTATTAATTTAACGTATTATATTATTCCACATTGGTCCATGTGAATCGGGAATGTGGTATTATTTAATTCTAAGAAGTGGATTAAAACTTCATAATTCAGAAAAGGGTTGCCATTATATTAGTCTTTTTTCTTGGATTTTAATCAAGCATATTAAAGTTAGCATTCATATTTTAGAATTTTATTTATTCTTTCTTATTAATAAATGGTGATTAAACGAAGGGCAAAAATAGTAAACTTATACGTACCGTTGCACCACTGGGGCAACTCTTGCCGGATTTTTTACAATCCCATAAAGAAGCTCCTCGAGCGTCAAGAACTCCGCCGTATACGGTGACGCCGTCGAGATGCTGGAAGAATATCCAATAGTCTTCATTTCCGATAACTTGATAATCAGCCGGAGCCACCAATGTACCGTCGATACGGAACGTAACGGGCTTCGGTTTGCACTTTGAACCGTCGAAGTTAAGGCTCCTTAACAAGAACCGGCCTTTGGGAACCACAATGGTAACGGGACGAGACGATGCACAAGCGGTTTCCCAAACCGCCATGAACGCTTTGGTTGCGTCTGTCTTTCCGTCTGGTTTAGCTCCGAAAGACAAGACATTGTAGGATTGAGCAAAACAAGATGAGATGAAGAGGAAGAAGAAGAAGATGACAGTAAGTGAAGCCATTGTATGTGGTTAACGTACGCTTGTTTAGAGATAATAAGAGAGAGGGAGAGAGATATAGAGTGGAGTAGTGGTGGTGGTGTGGGAGTTTTAACGGTTATGGAATGTATTTATAGTGTTTGTGTTTGTATGGGAAGGGCTTTTCTTGTTTGTTTGGTTTTGTTTGATTTTTTTTTTTTTTTTTAATTTTAGTTTAGTTATTATTTGAATAAACAAATGGTTACTGGATTTGGCAGGAACCTAAAGCAACATTTTTGAATGACTAAGAAATTAGGTGTAAATTTGTTTTGCATGATTGTTTCATTCATTCAAAACGCATCATATATAGATAAGATATGTTAAAAATAGAATATTTTACGTTCATATAATATTTTTCAATAGATCATTTGTATTATTAATTGTCGTGTGAGTAGAGTTAGAACAAAGCTCAGCTAATTATGATAAAGTAGGTAAAATATCACCAGTAACACTTTTGTAACAGCAAAGTTAGGTCCGGTTTTTCACAGATTTCAAGGATTGGTATGAGTTTCACGAAAGAAATTTGTTATTATATCATGATGGGTTCAAAGAAAATGGCGTGGCAGTGGCACTGAGGAGAAGAAGCAGATCAAGAAACCCAAATGAGACGTTCGTGGACTGAGAAGATAAAGACTTGGTCCAAAAAGTTTGTTAATTTATCATTTGTGAATTAATGGAAAAAATCTGGTAATTCCTTGACAAACATAAACCATTCGTCACGTATTTGAATTTCAATTGTTGTAGGAACTGAGGTCATACTTGTATTTGTTTTGTTCCTTTCCTATTTAAGCATTCAAAGATCATCCATCGTTTGCTTTTCTTTGACTGGGAACTATCATATCATAATATCAACATACAAGCTTAGATAAAAATTCTTGGATCATTTGTTTAATTAGATAATAAAGCATCCATTTTTTCAAGTAAATTACGTAATGCCTTCATCTCCACGCCGCAACAAATACAAGATATTGACGGGACGGGTAGTGTGAAAGAGAAAGCAGGAGAAGTACAATAAAAGGTAGAAAGCGAAAATTACATTGGTCAATATAACTTTAGTGGAGAAATACACGAAACAACGTACGTGGAAATGCGAAGAGTTCGTTAATTTATGAGAAGAACACGCAAAGTCTTTACACTTTTGGCATCCCCTCCAACGTGCTCAAGCCGCAAAAGTATTTTACTTCAATTTTTCTGTTTTGAAATCATATTTTCGTAAAAAGATTGTTAGCGAATTATCGAGTAATGTGGATAAAATTGATATATCACAAATCAGTTTTAGAATTTTAATGAATTTATTATTTTCGTGTTTGTCCTAATCCTCAAATAGCAAAGTGTAATTTTTTACTAACAAATATATTCATCTTGAAAGTATTTCTGTATGTTTGTTTATATATATAAAAAAGTAGTTTTGTATCTGACCACATCCGATGAATGAAAGATAGAGTTGAATTCTGTATAGCAGCCAAATGGATTAAGCCACTTGTGTATATGCACAATATCGGGGATTTAAATTGGTAACTTTAGATGACGCCGAATAGTAACTAATAATGGTCACGGTTCACGTTGGCTATGCTGCCTGTGCATGTTGGTATAACGTTTTCACGTTGGCACAAGCCACAAGATCAATGCATGAGGCCATTTTTTTAACGATTAGCTTTACTTTCCAATAAATACATTTTATAAACGTTACACGATTGCTTTTTTTTTTTGGAAATAACCACACTACTTGGGGGTGCGCTGAATATATATTTTTAGTCCTTTTTTTGTGGTATTATGTGATCAAATTTCTTTTAGGTGTCTAAACAATATTATGATCATGTTTGGATGGATGAGCCACATAGTTTATATATATTTTACGAAAAAAATTCATTATCAGAATATGAATCAGATTATCTGAAATATGTTATTTAGATGTTTAAAAAGCTGACAAAGAAGAATAGAGGATTATGGAACAAGTCTAAATGGGAAAACAATATTTGGATGATCGGCGCAACATGGTTACGGAACGTGACAAGTGGAAAAGAAAACGGAGAAAAAATTGGGCCAATCATCACACCGAAAGGTTCTTTCAATTTAATTTCTCCAAAATTAAATTTCTTCCGTATACTCATACTTGAATGTTTTCTTAAGTCAAACATTTGATTACTCACATTTTTCATAGTTCATGCACTTCAATTAACGTGCTAATGGTGAGAAAATAAAGATAAGATAAGATTTAACTAACTAATTAACTACTCGAATATACTTTTCCGGTAATTACTTAATTCTTTTTCAAAGCCAATGGAAGGATCATATGATTCGCCGAATTAGTACTGATTGCATGTTCAAGGATCGAAGTTGATTTGTGACTCAATCCTTGCGCTAACCTAGAAGAATGGTGCTATATATGAAAATTTCCGTATATATGTAATAGTATAGGATACGCTTTTACGATATAGTATATGCTAATCCACTTTTTTATTATGTTATGAACCTATGATCCCTGGATATATCTGATAGCCATGTGTTCCCCTTTCAAATTGAAGGGTATGTTAATGTGTTGTTTTTTTTTTCGTTTTTTTAGTTGTTTTCTTTACTTCTTCTTATAAAATACTATATAGCTTTGAATGGGAGGACAGAAAAATAGCAGATCACCCTTTAATGCAGTTCTCCTATCACTAAGTTACTATTCAAGAATTTTTTTGCTTTAAAAAATTAATGCAGATGAACTGTGTGCAGTTCAATTTTTTTTGTCTTTTTGTGGTAATTGCAGAAGAAATACATGCAGATCTGGTCTACAGCTTTTCTGATGCTGTTCACCTTTGATCTGCATTTGAACTGCCAAATTTTTTATCTACTTTTATTTTGCTTGGTCTGCTTGAACCACTTGATCTGCTCTGCATGACATATGTATATTGCGATATATGTCTAGTATAGATTCCAAACCAAATATATTAGTATAAGGTATAGGACTCAACCATAATAATAAACTAATCATCAATTATACATTTTTAAAAACAATTTTTTATGCTCTCGTAATTATGTTGTCGAGGGTTGATCACATGCATTGTAAGATCTCAAGAAATATCATGTTTAAATTCACGTAACACATTTATTACGCATGCATATATGCTTTGCCGCATTTATGGATAAGGACATCATGTTGAGTTCATGTTTTTCTTTGATTGTCACGTATATGCGTACACACACTGACACTGGTGCCAATGCATATTTGATTGTAATGGGATAAAGTCTTTGAATTTTCACACTAATCAGGGGAAGCACGGGCCTTTTTTTGTGATCGTTATTCATCATCCATATATATATGAAAAAAAAACATAAGAGGGAAATTGATGTGAAGATTCGTGATCGTCGTGAGCTTGGTGGCTTCTTTGGGTCTTTTCATGAATTTGAGGGTCTGAAATCCATTGGAATTTATGTTAATCCCACCACGTGCGATAACAAGCTAACTTTCAATCAAGCATGGGATCCTCCATATACATCCGTCCTCCATTACCAAATCCCGACGATCGTGGATGGTATTCCTGTTAAGCACATCCGTTATAAGACCAAACTCAAAGATCGGATACTTTCCAAGTTACGTTCGATTTCAAAAGAGCTATTATTGTGCCTCGTAAAAGTTTTCTCAATTAAGACTAGGTAGTAGTACTGTTGAACGATATCTAGTTTGATAGTAGTACGTACATACAAGTTGATAAAAGAGGTCATGGGCACAATGTTTCTGAGGTAAAATAATAAAAACCATTTGCAAATACATTTTGACCAAGACTGGAATTATGCATTTAACATTCAATTTGACCATGTAGGTGATGAATTTAATTGGGGATGTTAAAGGGAAAGTAGCTATAATGGTGAACTTAATGATTGACACAGCAGGTGAGTTCTTATTAAACTGTTTGATAATTTGTCAGTCTGATTAAACTGTTTTATTTTAATATATTATACTCCCTCTGTATCATAATACCTGATGTTCTATGATTTTTACATGGATTAAGAAAAACATTTAATGTCTAGCACTAAGTGTATTATTTATTTATAATAACATATTTTTATAATTATTAACCAATAGCATTTCATCAAACTTTTAAAATTTCATTTAATGATTCTTGAAATTTGCAATTTCTTAGTATTAATTGATAAAATTATACAGAAAATCATCATTTGTGATACAAAAAAAATCCTAAAACATCAAATATTCTGATACAGAGGGAGTATATATTTTGATTATATAATACTCTCGTTTCAAAATATAGAATGTTTTGGAAAAGTTTTTTTGTTTCATAATATAGGATGCTTTCAAATTTCAATACAACTTTTAGATTAGTTTAATATTTTATATTATACAGTATTGTTTTTGATTGGTTAAACTTGTTAAAAGTAAAGACTTCTTAAACTGCATGCTTTGCTTAAAACATTCTATATTTTGAAACGGAAGGAGTACTATAACACACGGCTTTGACTCTGAATTGTTGCTCGAAGACTTTTATATGGTCTTATTAATTTTTTTTTTCTGGTGGTAAAGCAAACAACGAAATTATTTCAATTCAAGCTTTGTAATGTCACACTTAATTAATACTTTAAAGATACATGAACAAGACCAAGAAACTATATTTGTTTATTAATTATCTCGCATTTATCACCAAAATTATTGCTATCGTAGCTCTTTGTTAAGAAAAAAAATCTCGCAGAACTAATATCAAAAATAAGTCTTTAAAAAGTGACGCAAAACAGATAATAACTATTGAGATCGAATAACTGTCAGAGACTATTTGACATCTTGCCACTTTTTTCATTGCACCGGGCTTAGGTTACAACACATGTGAGGTAGATGTTCCAGTATGGATCGTCCTCACACAAAAGAGCTTAATTGGACCAATTGGGTCAAAATTAACGTGAATCCCTTGTTTATACATTTCTTTTTTCTGCTCTAACTGGACCAAGGTGGAACCCATACGCAGATAATAAATACTCCCTCTGTCTCACAAAGATTGAAGTTTTAGAGAATTTTTTTTGTTTCACAAAGATTGATTATTTGAATATTTTTAATAAATTTTTGTTTTAATGATTACTAATGTTGTAGAGTGTATGGAGTGTAAAAGTGGGAAAGTGGGAAAGTGAAAAAATATTAGAAAAGTATTAGAAATATTAATCATATATTCTCTCTGTCTTAATATGTGTGTAAAATATTAAACTTCAATCTTTATGAGACCAAGGGAGTATTCTAATACAGATAATAACTGTCAGAGAATATTTGACCTATTGCCACTGTAGCTGTCACTAAACCAAAAAAAGAGAGAAGTCCTCTTCTCTAATTTAATAGAAAAATAATTTCATGGAACCCAAGTCGATAATTCAAATTAATATTTACGAACCTAAGCGTCGATAATTAACATAAAGATAGTTTGATATATAAACTGAATATGGTTTCATTTGCAGTCCATATCGTTCGGCTGGTGCAGTAATGTTCTACTAAGTGGTCTAACGTCGTTTAATGGCCTAAATATGCACGTCACGGTTCACCATTCCTCTAATGTTCGGATTCAAAACATAAGAATTAGAGCTCCAAGTGGAAGCCCTAAAAACGAATACCTTGTTTATACATTTTTTTTTTCTGCTCTATTTGGTTATGATTATAAACGAACTGTTTAAATGACAAAAATCGAGGAATTTAATGTTTAATATTCATCTCTCTATTTGGGTTGGTCAGAGTTGCTTAAAAATATTTTTATTATCTTGGGCTCCTGATTCCTTATATATATTAGATTGCTAAGGAAAGTATCTGGTTGATCAGATTTTCTGTTAATATAAAAATATATTAGGACAATAAGTAAGTAGTATTGATTTGTGCTAATTAAAGCTTCTTACATGTTTTTTATTAAATACTTTTGGTATAAGAAAATATTGTAATAAGCCCAAAAGTAAATGAAATAAAGTCCATATTGAGCCCAAATCTTGTAATCTTAACTAGTCTCAAGAAAGACCATGACGATCGGTTAGATTCTTAATACATAATGGCACGATAAGATACCTAAAAATTGCATAACACAAGATGGTGGCTTTCACATCAAGCGACATATGATCTGGCATTCCATCCATTGTTCTCCTTATGATAGCATTGCCACAGGTTTTGAAGCTCATGTAGAAGATTGCATTCTCCGCCTTGGCTTTCTTCTTAGACTTCCATATCTGCTCTGGTTAATTTGCACAATTATCTTTCTCAGCTCTAATGGCCTTTCCCACATTGGTGAGCGCTGCAACACAACATCAAGAGAGATCTCATTAACCTACACAAACTCCCATCCTCTTTCTTTTTTTTTCCAGTCAATTAAGTCTTTTTTTTTTTTTTTTTTTTTTTTTTTTTTTTTTTTTTCTCACCGGGAACCAACGCGACTTGGTGCGACATGCGAGTTCCAAGTACAGACGAAGCCAATCCTTGTCTTCTTTCACCTCTGACTCTGTCAACTGCAAAAATCAAGTCAACAAACATATCACATAGTCCCATGCTTCCTCTAAATCTCTCAAGGGCTAACAACAATAGAGAGGGGCTCATACCGAGTTGGGCATATCACTTTTGCAGAAATCATCCACGGCACAGATTGGGAAGTCTTTCTTCTCTGAGAGGTATACGCAAGTAGACATGACCAAGAAAGATTAGTCACAATAATAAAACAACGAGAGAGGTTAACAAAAAGGTGCATCACCCATCTACAAATTACCTGGCAATAATGTGCATTGGGTAGTAATGAAACTCAAGCCGCCTTTCGACTGAACCTCCCTCGTTATGAACTCAAAAGTGGAATACTCGCGAGTTGGATCCGTTGCATAAAGTATTCCGGCAACATAGGCCTCGTCTGTACAGCAAAATTCAAGGTTTGTCCGCTGCAATGATGAGAATGATTAAGAACTTCTACAAATTCATATATACAAACTAAATTCATTCAATTTACTTACATCTTGCAGATTGTAGCAGTGAAGTCCAACTTTACCAAGCAGATCTCCATATTCACTATCCTGATGGAGAAAGTCAAAATCAGAACGCATATCTGATATCGAGAGCAATTCTTTTTGTTTGTTTCCTAATCATAAAACACCAATATGGTGTCAGAGCAATTTTAATATCCTAGGAGCCTAACATCACAAACTCAATTTCACAAAACCACACGAAGATCACAAGAAACTAAGCAGCCACAAAGGGAATCCATCAAATTTCGGTCCATTATTATCAGGTCAGGTCATACTATACCACTCGTTAAAAGTTAATAGCAAACCTCAATGAGTTTTAGAAGCTTACCTGTTCTTCAAGATCAACTATCATCTCATCTTTTGATCCTAGCAATGCAGCTTACCTCTCTTCTATCTCCTTGGCCTTCTTCCGCCAAGTATCCTGCTCTTTTATAAGTTTTCTATTAACCTGAAACCCAAATTTATAAATAGCTTGCAGAGTGTAAGCAGTTCATAAGGAAACCACCTGTCACAAGAATGGCATAATGATGGAAAAAGAGAACACAAGGCAGAGAGACTTTTTACCTCAGTGATACCACTTTTTTCCCTCTTCACATTTTTCAATCTCAGTTTGAAGCTCATGCATTTTGTTGTTCACAACAATCTGGTCAACTGCTTCGGCGAAATTGCCTTGCTGCTTGCTTCTCGCCTCAACAATGAGAGATTCATAGTACTGCAAAGCATCACATTTTTTTTTGTAATGAATTGAGATCTCTTGAATCAATATACCATTAGGTGGCTACAACTTCATCCTCTATTACGTTTGTTCATACTGTACATATAAATAAGAAGAGAAAGAAACAAACAACAGAAGAACCACTTGCCTGTCGCTGTCCCTTCAGTTTGACTTGCAAGAAGGTCACTATACCCGCTAACGATCGACGCCATAAAACTACTGAGACAAAAGACCTAGGATTCAGATGCATTATGCAGGGAAACAAAAAAAAAAAAACAATGACAAAGGGTGATTCGATATCGTACTGAATCAACTTTGGTGTTGAAGATGGCTCCGGTAAATCCTGTATTCTCACTACAATCTCACAAAGACCACACTCCCCCACCATCACCACCTTCATGTGAGAGACAACGGGGTGTTCATCTCTACTGAATTTCCATAAATTATTGAATGGTTTAACAGATGAACGTAGCTGTCACCAACAAAATCCCAGATTTTGTTGTGTTGGCAAATCAATCAAGAGAATAGCAGTGATGCGTTTTTTTCCAGTGCCCTGATAGAATGCCCTTCCTTCCTTGTATCTACAATTGAAAACATAATAATGAAGCTTCCACCTCTAAGGAAGATATAGATGTCAGGTTAACTAAAAACTAATTACAACGGAAATGCAAACTAAGCATTATTACCTTCCACAACCTAAGAAGCCACAGACAAGGCATGCCCAAAGGTTGTGTGTTTTTTTCCCACAAATAGAACAACTTGAATATCTCAATCGACAAACCTACAAAACGAGATGAGCATATGGTAAAAAAAAAAAAAACATGTGCAAGGTAGTATATTGTTAAGAATTAGATAAATGTTGACACCAGAAATATGCAAAGCATTAAAGCAAAACACTAGCCCATCATATAAACTGAAAACGCACTGAAAGAGAGAACCACTGACGTGACAGGACAGAGAAGTCCATTTAGAACACTGAAAACGAGTGATCACAAAAGAGTGCTGACTATACCACTGGTGTGGTGATCTAATCTCTCTCTGCATGAGTCAAAAGTCCAAATATTGCAAAACGTGACTTAAAAAGAAGAAAAAAAAAACAATTCACAGTAAAATAAACATAGAAATGGATCGATCTTCTTTAGCACAACTACCAAGACACATATATTGGGAAAGTAGTAGATAACTCTGTGAATCCAAAACAGGTGGTGCTTCTGCAGCAACCTCATCAATTTCCCACCGACATTGCATAAAAAGAATATGGCAAAACTCAGCCTAAAAACCCAAGAAACAGGTTCTTGTGGAATCCATCTGCTTCATTCACTAAGCGTGACAAGAAAGACTAAATCGAGCTTCCCATTCCATCGTCCCTAACAAATTTTCAAGAAGCACTAATTAGAGACACTACCAGCAACAATCAGCACCCTAATCATTTTTTTAAACATCAAAATCAAAAAATTAAGCCATCAATGAACCTAAAAAAGACGAAAGAAATGGAACTTTCGAGAAACCTGATGAAGAGGACCTCGGAGACACTAGGCGATCATATGCGGGGAAAAAAGTAATTGGGAACAGCCGACGATGAAGAGAGTGGTTAGGGAGGAAGCTGTGCCAAGAGTTCCGGTAGAGATGGATCAGACCTTTGCATTCGGTGATTTTTCTTTTTTGAGAGACGATGGTTGTAGGAGTGTGTAAGACGAGGCTAAGCTATCTTCGATGCGTGAATGTGAAATGTGAAATCAACTCTTGCCATGTGAAATGTGAAATGTGAAATGTGAAATGTGAAAAATACATGAATGTGAAATCAACTTCCGGACCACGGTGTCCCGATAGTCATTTAAATCTAGACTTATTTCGATAAATAATGGGCCTTATAAGGCCCAATAATTTTTAAAACCTCACAACGGTTATCTTTTCTTCCATCTTCTTCATCTTCGTAGACAATCACTATTATTGTTCTTAAATTTAAAATTTAAATTCTTCATCTTCATCTTCAAATATTTTAAAATTTAAAATTTTATTATATCTAGAATAACTAACGGTTCATCTAAAGTAGCAATACAAAGAACCAAATAAAATCGATTACAAAATTATAAATTTAGTTGCTTGATATAATTAACTCAATAGATTTTATTCGATTTCTTTTATTGCCTAACAATATATATATATATATATATATATATATATATATTTGTAAATATACTCTATCAGACATGTTTAATAGAAAAATATTTTATTAAAGATTTTTTTTAAGTTGTATTATTTTTTGGAATATACTCTTTAATTGTATTCATTACTAGTAATTAATAATAATGTAGGTAAAGTAATTATTTTAATTTATTAAATTTTGTGTATGAGTAACGAAGCCAATCCATCTTGATTGTGCATCAAAACATGAAGAGCTCTATATATTATGGAATACAAACTAAAATTTTAAAGTAATTTTTCATTTTAACATATTTTTTTCAGTTTAATGTTTAACTAATCAATATCCATTCATTTTAAGTGACTCAACATATTTATTCAAAAACAAAACATACAACAAACATAAGATAATTTATTGAAACACAAAATTTTAAATTTTTAAATATTTTAATAAATCTAAAATATGTTAATACTATTATAGATGCGCGAGTCTACTTCTAGTGTATATATATATATATATATATTATGGATTTGTATATATAGTCTCCAGAGTCCAGACTAATGTAATTTGACTATTTTTGGATTGTATATTAACTTATGTGCCAGTTATATGACATACTGCTAATTACTACTGATTTGAAGTTCTAACGGGGGAAAATCGTGAATTAAAGCAAGCTTACTTCTCAAGAGTTCGAGTACCTGTACGGCTGTACCTTGATCAACTCAAAGGTTGGGAGCGGTGAAAGTTTCTCTACTATTTTTTTTTTTTTTGTTTGTTAAAGGGCCAAGTCTCTCAACGTTTCGTACAAAGAAGAGCGTAAGTCAATGTTTCAAATTTTCAACCAAGACATGACACGAGCCCGGCTATATAGCTTATGGTACTGATAGCTTATAAATAAATTTCTTCAACCATACATACAATTTAATTAAAAATATAGAGAGGAGCCATCAGCCATGCATTGCATATATTCCCGCCCAATTGTCCTGCAGAATTTCCTCCACGTGACACCACCACAATCACATTAATAAATTAATTCCAACTGTGACAGATCACTTTTGTTTCTCCGATCCACTTGGTTTCATGTTGCTGTTCTAGTACCGCATAAATATATCACATTCGACTTCATTCTTTAACCCGAGTTTAATTTCTCGTGAAATCGTCATACGTAAACAGAGTATTTCAAATCTTAAAAGGTAGATTTCAAAAGAATAAAATGAATCAATGAATCAAGTTTAAAAGGAAATCCAATAAGCATTTGCATCATGGATATTGAGAGTTATATTTTGTTTATTGCAATAATTTCATGCATCTATAGACTAATATTCGTACAACAATAAGTTGTTGTACACACAATAGCCATAAGTACATTCGCATTAAAATAAAATGGAATATAGGAATCAAGTAATATTTAGGTCACTTATATTTTAATGCACCGCGTCTAACGCGATTAGTCATTAATACACGGGATCGTCCGATACTCCGATCTAAAACAGAGTATTTTTTGTTCCCTATATATAACCTTTCTCATTATATCATCTTAAATCATTGTAATCATACAGAGCCATCACCCAAATTAGAAGAAATCTCTAAGATGGCCAATAACATCTCTTTTCCTTGTTCCATAATATTATTATCTATCATCTTCTTCTTTTTTATCAACTCATCACACGCAATGCCATCGTTTAACGTACAAAGATACGGAGCTAGAGGTGATGGAAGAACAGATGCGACCAACTCCTTTTTGACAGCTTGGTCATTAGCATGCCGCTCACGGGCTAGGGCCATGGTCTACATTCCCCGTGGAACATATATGGTCAGAAACCTAGTCTTTTGGGGTCCTTGCAAGAACGTTATAACTTTCAAAATCGATGGAACACTCGTGGCTCCGGCAAACTATTGGAGTATAGGTAATTCCGGTTATTGGATTCTCTTTGCTAAAGTAAACCGGATCTCGGTTTATGGTGGCACCATTGATGCTAGAGGAGCTGGTTATTGGTCATGTAGAAAGAGTGGTGGACATTGTCCTCAAGGTGCAAGGGTATGTATATATGTTCATATTGAAAAGCGGACTTTGATTTGTTCGTTAATTAGCTGTTACAATTTAATATATATATAAAACTGAATATGGTTTCTTTTGCAGTCTATATCGTTCAGCTGGTGCAGTAATGTTCTACTAAGTGGTCTAACGTCGTTTAATAGCCAAAATATGCACGTCACGGTTCATCATTCCTCTAATGTTCGGATTCAAAACGTAAGAATTAGAGCTCCAAGTGGAAGCCCTAACACCGACGGTATTCACATCCAATCTTCTTCTGGAGTCACTATTACTGGCGGAACCATTGCGACCGGTGATGACTGTATTGCTCTTAGTCAAGGATCTAGGAACATTTGGATCGAACGGGTGAACTGTGGACCTGGACATGGAATCAGGTAATTGAATTTAACAATATGTTATCTTCTTAAATATGATGATGTACTACCCAATTAAGACATTAAGAGATGAGGTTTGCTTGTAAATGTAATGCAGCATTGGGAGTCTTGGGGATTACGCTAATGAGGAAGGTGTGCAGAATGTAACCGTGACGAGCTCTGTTTTCACCAAGACGCAGAACGGAGTAAGAATAAAGACTTGGGCTAGGCCGAGCAGAGGGTTTGTGAGAAATGTTGTATTTAGGAATCTGATAATGAGGAATGTTGGTAACCCGGTGATTATCGATCAGAACTATTGTCCTAATGGAAGAGGATGTCCTCGTCAGGTGAATAATCTAATCGATTTAGCTTAACTCAAGTCTTCTAATCTAGTGTTTATTTGATGATGTAATCTTTGTTATGATTTTGATCAAACAGAGCTCTGGTGTGAAGATAAGTGGAGTGACTTTTGCAAACATAAAAGGAACATCAACAACACCAATAGCTATGAAACTGGATTGTAGTGGAAGCAATCATTGCACCGGGCTTAGGTTACAAGACATTAAGCTCACTTACATGAGAAGATCATCAGCTTCTTATTGTAGGAATGTCCATGGACGAGCCTCTGGAGTTATGATTCCAAGGAATTGCATGTGAAACTAGAAATCCAAGATTATTATTTGGGCTTTATATACGTATGTAAACCCTAAGATTGTTGGATGTAGGTATATATATATATATTCCAAAGTGATATTTATTTGATGTTTCATAACCTTAGATTCATCCGAAATTTGAATGTGGTGAATTCTTTGGTGGGAATGAAAAAGGAGCAATCAATATGCTAGTACCAATTCTTCTTTACTTGAATTCTTTTCCACCTGAAATTTGTAAAATTTGTAACGCGTTATAATAGCAAAGAGATTATTTATTTGGGTTTAACAAATGTTTCTTCTGACAGATCCAGGTTACTCGTTGTATTTTAATGTACGGTTAAAAAAATTGGCATTACAAGAAAAGTAAAATATAACGTTAGATCTTGTACTTCTTGATTCAATAATTTTTTGTATCATAAGAAAAAAAAAGATTACAAACAATTAAGGGATAGATTACAACCTGTACTGTACGTAAGATTCAATATTGTGAATGGATGGGATGACGTGTCTATATACAATTGGTCGACATTTTGACTATGTGCTACTAGTAGCGCAAGATTCGGAGGGTTTTTCTCTTTAGCCGCTGAGAGTGAGATCTGATCTCTCCCCTTCCGTAACCATTAACCACCCACATGTCACGTTCCAATTCCATAACATAAGGCTTGTCTATATGAATATGAATATGTTTGGAAAAAAGATGGCTAGCTACACGAAATATTGGTGAATACATGGTCACACATGCCAAGTATATTATTGTATACTCAACTACACAAAGTATATGTATTACATGACCACATGCATGAACTATATGACGTTATGCGGTCAACATCATAGATATATAATTCAGTATACCGGTCAATTGACTCCGGCAAAGACCGACGTTGACTCCGGCGTTGACCAACACTTAGAAAAAAAATTCTAAATTTTTAAAAAAAATTATTATAGTAAATTATTAATGGGTTTTCATGATTAAAAGACATTTTCTATTCAATATCCAAATATTTTTTATATATCTCTAATATATTCATTCTTATAATTAATTACTTTTTATTTTCCAAGCTAAAGTAAATAATTAAATAAAAATCATTTATAATTATTTTTAAGATATAAAAATTCATTTATAATAATCTTCAAGATATAAAATCATTTATAATTATTTTCAAGATATAAAAACAATTTATAATTATTTTCAAGATATATATATATATATATATCTCATAATCAGATTATTTAATTACTACAAAATCAATAAAATCAAATTCAACTACTTTCATTAGAAAATAATATGCAAAAGATTGAGTATATGACTCTTTACTCTAAATTTT
This sequence comes from Camelina sativa, assembly GCF_030686135.1. Lineage (NCBI taxonomy): Eukaryota > Viridiplantae > Streptophyta > Magnoliopsida > Brassicales > Brassicaceae > Camelina > Camelina sativa. The sequence goes on along the minus strand of NC_141884.1, from coordinate 2,028,980 downwards.
GCATGGTAAATGTTATAAAAAATTTTAGACACTCTTTAATTCAAAATTTACATTCTCAAAATAACATATAAACAACAAAAAATTAACAATATTTAATTTTAACCCCTGTTTTAAAAATCGCTAGGCTAGTCGGACGGTGACTGAGGGCCTAGCGATTAATCAGAAATTCGGATTTAAATCGGGGATTAATCGGGGTCTAGTTTTACGGTTTTTAATTATTATATATAATAAATAATAAAATATTTAACTTTTAGGGTTATATATATTGTTTGCCGTAATATTTTGAAAATGTTTGACAGCTCAATCGGTTTAACACTCTCTGAAAATAACTAAGGTCGCGAGTTCGACTCTGTTCAGTGTCGATTTAGACCATTTTTTGTCCTTTTTATTACGAAAGGCAAAACGGTAATTTTGCCCGATCGTCTTCTCCACCCGATCCAGCGACTGTCAAATCCTAACCTATGGCCGCAATTTTTTTTTAGCTCAGTTTCTACCCAATTCATCTTATATTCAATTGGATATGATATAGAAATAGTAGATCTTCGGATTTACATCATATCTAAGTAGAAAATAGTCAAAATCAAAAAAAAAAAAAAAAAAAATCCGATTTTTCACCCGATTTGGGTGTAATCGCGGCGGTTCTATACTGTCTAGCGATTCCACGCCGATTAATCGGCCGATTTGACCGATTTTTGGAACAGGGCTTTTAACATATGAACATTTTCATTTTTACTCTCTTTTACACAATTACAATATGTTAAATTAATTTTTTAAATTTTTTTTAAGGTCTGGGTTCTCTATATTACATTTAAGATATATTTAGGAAATATATTAAAAATATTTTTAGATATTGAATTAACATATAAACAACAACAAAAAAATTCACAATATTTACTTTTAACATATGAACATTTTCATTTTTACCCTCTTTTACACAATTACAATATGTTAAATTAATTTTTAGAAATTTTTTTTAAGGTTTGGGTTCTCTATTTTACATTTAAGATATATTTAGGAAATATATAAAAAATATTTAGATATTGAATAGAATATTTTTAATTAATAAAAACCATAAATGATTTAATATAATAGTTTCTTATTTTTTATTTTTTATTTTAGAAATTTTATTTTTGGTCAACGCCGGAGTCAACACCGGTTTTCACCGAAATTAATCAATCAGTGTACCAGATTGTAAATCTATGATATTGAAGACATGACATCATATAGTTCATGCATGTGGTCATGTAATACATATACTTTGTGTAGTTGAATATACAATAATATAGTTGGTATGTGTGACCATGTATTCACCTATACTTCATGTAGCTAGCCATCTTTTTTCTAATATGTTTTCCAATTTGATTTTGTTTTGGTTTTGCCTTATTTTTTTTTTTTAAATTGATTATTCAAGATCTTACCAATGAGATCAACCTATATGAAACTTGAACTAATTCTTTTTTCTTCACGACTAACTAATTGTTGTACTTTTAGGAAATAATTTTATCAAATATATAGTACTATAGCTAGAAGTACGTAGCCGACACATTATATAAGGAAACGTGGATATCACATGTTAATCAGTTGTCTCTACCTTTTATAAGTTGCTTGATGAGTTCTGATTGCTTATCATTTACATGTAAGCCGTACTGTACGTATCATTTTTCTATAGTAGTTTCGTGATGAATCTATCAGCATCGGACTGGCATTATTCATATGCATTGGGTTTGATTGAACTTTGTCCTACTCCTACCGGTCGATTTAACACGTCTTCTGACTAATCCTAAAAGATGACAAAGAAATAACTAAATTAGTCCACCAGGTTTTCAACTTAACCTCAATATCAGATTGATGAACCTAATTAATTTGCTTTACAAAGATGATGCACTACAATCAGCCGAAAACAGAAACGGTTTAAACCCCTATTTACCAGAGGTGCAAAAGTCTTTTGTTCCTAGTGGAAGTAAACGAAAAGAGAAGCGAATCTGTAGGGCTCTGTAGGGGTATAAACTTCTCATATACTATTTTCTTCGGTATAAACTTCTCCAATTTTTGTTTTTTTTTTTTTTTTATTTGGTCTTTTACTTCACCATAACATGTAAAACAAATCGATAAATATGATTGTCCTATTAAAACATTATTCCGTTTGGTGCCGGATTTTGAGTAAAATCGAAGGTATTTTGAACATATTTTCACCATTGTATGCGCTTATTCGATTTCTTTCTGAGTAAGAAGCTTTTTGTGTTTCTAATTTGTAAAAAAAAAGCCTCTGAGCAAGAAACTTATAAAGCCAATTGTTCTGACTTGCTCTATCATGTCCCTTAGTTCTCTGTAAAGCTTTTGAAAATATCTTCGGTCAAAAGCTAACATAATTAACATGTTCGAAAATTTTAATCAGAATATAGTTAATAAGATTATTATTTAGGATCGCTGCAGAAGAAGCCATTTAAGAATTTAGAATTGAGAGTCTGCGACAAACCGTCATTGATGACGGTACGGCTCTTCATGATCCATTCAACGTTCACGTAAACCCATGTGATGAACTATTCTTCTAATATAGTACAAAAAAAGAAAGAAAAAAAAAAGATCATTTGGAGATGAGCATGAATAATCTACATTTTTTATGTAGCTTGTTGTTACTTGTGGTAAATTTACTACAAAGAACTTCAGTAAGATTTCTAATTGTCCATGTAGAGAAACAAAAAAAAGTTGTATGAACCAATGGATTAAGTTGAAAAGGTAACTCAATGGCATTGCATTTGTATAAATTATAAAAAAAGGTGAAAGTTAAGGGTACTATTTTCTTTTGCTATAATTACTCGTACAATAATAAATATGTTGTACTCACATTATCATCAAATAATTAGGGAATGAAGTAAAATATGGTCACAGTACGTAGTCATTAAATTCACCGCATATAACGCGATTAGTCATTAATACACGGATAGTCCGATATAAGGGGGATGGTATTGGATTCTAATTTATCAAGATTTTTGAAGAGTTCTACAAACTCATTAAAAATGAATAAGTGAAAAGTTGTTAAAGATTCCTAAAGAGTTTTATTGATTAGTTTTCTAAAATCTTGTAAAGTCCTCCAAACAATCCCTATATTTTTGTGATATTTTCCATGATTTTATTTTGTAAAAAAAGTGTTTAAAATCATAAACCAATAACATAATAATTGAACTAATTAACAATCCTAGATTCTTTTGTTTTAATTGAATAACACAAAACTTTTAATGACTTTATAAAAGTCTGAATCCAATAACCCAAATTTGTTAAGATTTTAAATGACTTTTTACAAATCACAAACTAATAACACTAAAGGGGTGTATTCAATCTATTATTCCAAGTGATTTTAGTTTTAATGAGATTTTAAACAATTTTGATGATTTTAGGGAAGTTGATATGATTTGTTGTAAAATTCTTTAAAATCCCACCTAAAACTATGAGATTTGGATTCCTGTATTTTTAACTAAAGAAATCCTTTCAAATCCTCCAGAATCCCAAAAAATTATTAAAATCCAAATCTACAAACTCTTTTGAATAACAGTGGATTTTAAAATGGATTTTTAAATCATTAATTCAATAACAGTGGATTTCAGGAGACTTTTTAAAATCCATGATTAAATAACATTGGATTTCAGAAGACTTTTTAAAATCAAGGATTGAATAACATATGATTTATAAATTTTACACAAATCATTTAAAATGTCAAATTGAATACACCCCCTAAAAAACTTTAACAGAGTTTAACAAAATCTTGATCTAATAATAACAAATTCTACATAATATTTAAAATCTTTAAAACTCTATTCAAATCTCAAACCAATAGCCCCCACTAATAAATTTTTTTTTTTGCCTCCTATATAAAGGGTCATAATTTCTTCATAAATCATACAAGCCCGAAAAAAAATTACAAAAAATAATCTAAGATGGCCAATAACATCTCTTTTCCTTGTGCAATTATATTATTCTCTATATTATTTTTTCTTATGAACTCATCCAACGCAATGCAATCATTTAATGTACAAAGATACGGAGCTAGAGGTGATGGCAGAACAGAGGCGACCAAACCATTTTTGACGGCTTGGTCATTAGCATGTGGCTCACGGGCTCAAGCAATGGTCTACATTCCCCGTGGAACGTACTTGGTTAGAAACCTAGTCTTTTGGGGTCCTTGCAAGAACATTATAACTTTCAAAATCGATGGAACGCTCGTGGCTCCGGCGAACTATTGGAGTATAGGTAATTCCGGTTATTGGATTCTCTTTGCTAAAGTAAACCGGATCTTGGTTTACGGCGGCACCATTGATGCTAAAGGAGCTGGTTATTGGTCTTGTAGAAAGAAAGGTGGTTATTGTCCTCAAGGTGCAAGGGTATGTAAAGCTAATTTCGATTTATACGTCAACTAGCTATATTAATTTGTTATATAGATATACAGACTAATTTTTTTATATGGTTTCTTTCAGTCTTTATCATTTAGCTGGTGCAACAACGTTCTATTAAGCGGGTTAACGTCATTGAATAGCCAGAATATACACATCACAGTTCATCATTCTTCTAATGTTCGGATTCAAAACATAAGAATTAGGGCTCCAAGTGGAAGCCCTAACACCGACGGTATCACCGTCCAATCTTCTTCTGGAGTCACCATAAGTGGTGCAACCATAGGGACTGGTGATGACTGCATTGCTCTTACTCAAGGAGTTAAGAATGTTTGGATCGAACGTGTGAGCTGTGGACCCGGACATGGAATAAGGTAACTAAATTTAAAACTAATCGACTGCAAATATGATGATTTCAGTTAAGTCATTAGCATGAGTTTGATTGAATATGTGATGTAGCATTGGGAGTCTTGGGGACTACACTAATGAGGAAGGGGTGCAGAACATAACCGTCACGAGCTCTGTTTTCACCAAGACGCAAAATGGAGTAAGAATAAAGACTTGGGCTAAGCCGAGCACAGGGTTTGTAAGGAATGTGCAATTTCGAAATTTGATAATGAGGAACGTAGAAAATCCAGTGATCATTGATCAAAACTATTGCGCTAATAGAAACGGTTGCTCTCGTCAGGTGAGTAGCCTAATCGATTTTGGCTTAGTTCTTCCATAGTTTGTTGTTAGTATGAAGGGAAACTTATTATGCTTGAAAATATATATAGGGATCTGGTATAAAGATAAGTGGAGTGACTTATGCAAACATAAAGGGAACATCAACAACACCTATAGCAATGAAACTGGATTGTAGTGGAAGCAAGCCATGCACAGGGCTTAGGTTACAAAACATTAATCTTACTTACATGAGAAGATCGTCAGCTTCATATTGTAGGAACGCCCATGGACAATCCTCTGGAGTTATGGTTCCAAGGAATTGTATGTGAAATCAGAAATCCAATATTCGATTCATTGGGATTTTACATATACATACTTAATTAGATATATTACAAGGTGATATTTGTTTCATGTTTCATAACCTTATATTCATCCAAATTTGAATGTGGTGAATGTGAATCGACTGTTTGGCTTATGAAAAGCGCTTGTAACAACAATTTAAGGAAATATTATTATTTTATCTTGAAAATCAATAATTTGTTCCTTTTACTATTACAAAAAGTTGCAAGGTGTCCGGATATATTGTGTCGCTTATTAATTTATCCAACATCACTTTTTGAAGTTTTCCAACATCAGTGTTTCTTTAAAATGTTTGCAAGTAAATTTTTGTAACTAGTGATCGATTGTAACTGTTTAGGCTACGAGTCAAATAAAAGTCTATCCAACGTTCACTAGTTACACCAGCGGTCATATGTCTCACACTCTACACACATACAAATAAAAGATATACTGCAACGTTCATAATTCACCTTTTTCTCGAACGACTTAGTACATGTGGAATCCTACGCGCAATGTACGTAAGCGCAGCGATTGCCACCGCTATGAAATCATCACATGATAATTTAGTTTAGCGCGTGGACAGTTTTTAATATCATTGAATTTGTCATAATTTGGCTTCTACCAATTCAGTTGCTAGATTACAACTAATAAACTACTAAACACTTATATCAGATTTATTATCTGCTTTAAAATAAAATTCATCTAACAGATCCAAGAGGGGAACGTGGGTGACACATGATCATTAAAATTTGCTTTAAAAGTTCTCATTGCTTCTCTCTATTATTTTTTAACGTTTTCTTCGTGTTCGTGACAAAAACTAGTCTCTATCGTTTGATCTATCGTTTTACTTCAACTTGATTGTCTCAAGATTATCATATTAGGCTATCCCATATGCGTTTAACTAGTTTAATTCTTCCTTTGGTTTTAAACTGTTTTTTTATTTATAAAATTATAAACTAGCTTGAATAGTAGTGTACACTACTGTTTTTTACGGTTTCCTTTTTGTTGATAAAAAAATATTTGTTATATATATATCAGGTGTTTGTTTTTTTATTTTTATATCAGGTGTTTGTTTAATTACGGTTTATCACTTAATTAGGCAATTACCACCAACCTTAAAATTAAAGGATTCTAATCTATTAGGCTATTACATAATTAGCTCCCTTCATCATCTTAAAATCGTAACTGTAGGAAAGAAATGAAGTTTCGGAGAAGAAAATTATAATTACTTTCTTTTTAATGCCTCTCTATAAAGCTTTTTGACAATATCTACCTTCGGTCTCAAGCCAACATGGTCGAACATTCAAATCAAAAACAAATTAAGACATCTAAAATGATTGATTAGGTTACTTGGAGAAGAAAACCATTTAAGAATTGAGACTAACCGTCATTGATAACGGTACGGTCCATCCATCCATTTACGTAATCCCATGTGATAATTATTCTAATACATGTTGATTTTCGCAAATGACCATATAATTATGTTACGTCCCATGTTACATGTTGCTTATTACGTGATAAGTAAACATTGGTTGACTTTCAGTTAATCCTTTTTTTTAAAGAGCTTTTGTTGACTAATGCTTCTCCTGACCGTAGGATTCGGAGGCTTTCTTGCATCTACGGCTACGATTGATTATAACATTGCCACTGTCCACATGTCACATGCCATAAATTATGCTATTTGCCATACATGAAACCTGGTCCAGTCTTCGGACTTCTCTCTTTTGCAATTCGTTTTTGTTTATCTCAGATAAATACTAAAATATAAAATATAATTTAACCGAAGAACGATAGAAAAGTCCACGGACACTAGCATTATTTATTTATTTATTCTATTTTGCAATTACATTTTTATAATTACTATTACATTCTCTACTTAAACTAACAAAAATAATAAAATTATACAAGTGAACATGGATCACATGCTTACTCGTTTATAGATGAGCATTATTTGCTTAAGACCTTCACAACTGCTTATCATCACATGCGTTTATGCGAACCGTTCATATCATTCATTTGAATTTAATCAATATCAAACAATCATTAGCATTATAATTTAGAGTTTGTCAACGTATTCTTTAAAAACAAAAATAAAATTGAAACATACCACTATATATACAGCTACATATAAAATACCCACCATAACCGTCTCCGATTACTTCACCCTCACACTACACCACAAACACAAAACATAAATACTTTTAACAAAATCGCAAAATCTACAAAGATTTATCACTCTTTCTCTTTTTAAGAAACATCAAATATGGATAATAATAATAAGCTCGTAGCTGTTTTGCTGATGTTCTTCTCAAGCTTCTTGCTGATGAGATTATCAACGGCTGCTTACAACTACAATGTCGTCAACTTCGGTGCCAAACCAGACGGTCGAACGGACTCCACAAAAGCCTTCCTTGGCGCGTGGCAAGCAGCTTGCCGTTCAGCTGCATCAGTCACTGTAACGGTCCCGAGAGGGAGCTTCTTGCTCAAACCAGTGGAGTTTCGTGGTCCGTGCCGCAGTAGAATCACGTTCCAGATCTATGGAACGATTGTAGCTCCTTCGGATTACCGCGGTTTGGGAAATTCCGGTTATTGGATCTTGTTCGTGAAAGTTAACCGGATCTCGATCAATGGAGGAACGTTAGATGCTAGAGGTGCTTCTTTTTGGGCTTGTCGTAAATCCGGAAAGAGTTGTCCTGCCGGTGCCAGGGTAAGATTAACCGATTTAACCAACTCTTTTTTATTTTTGGTTTTCTAAATTTTGAAAAAATAGTAACAAATATTAAAAATCGAATAGGTATGATTTGCTTTGACATCGTTTTGATTTCGGTTCATCGTTTATAGTAAAATGTTTGATTGAGTTTTCTAAAGACTTTTTGTTTTATTCTAATTTAAAAATTAGTAACATATATATTATCAAATTAGTTTGTATATGGTTTTTTGGTGTTTCAATTCAAATTTTGTTTTCATTGGATATAGCACTGAACTTTAATATACGTACTTTTTAAAATTTCAATTTGTTTATTTTACCTTTTCAGTTTGACACGGCTTTGCATATTTTTACTTCAACTCCTAATCGATAATATTGGCGATGATGTTTAATTTTTGCAGTCAATGACGTTTAACTGGGCAAACGATGTCGTAATAACCGGTTTAACATCAATAAACAGTCAAGTAACACATTTAGTTATAAACAGCTGCAACAACGTAGTCGTCCGGAAAGTAAAGCTAGTGGCTCCAGACCAAAGTCCCAACACAGATGGTCTCCATGTCCAAGCTTCTGCTGGTGTTACCGTAACTGATAGCACGTTTCAGACTGGAGATGATTGTATCTCTATCGGTCCGGGAACTCGTAACCTCTACATGTCTAAGCTCAACTGCGGTCCAGGCCATGGAATTAGGTATGAAAAATTAAAGCATTTGTTCTTATTTAAAGATAACTTGGATGGCAAGATTCAAATATTTTGTGAGTTACGTACTGATAATTAATCGTTTTGCAGTATTGGGAGTCTGGGAAGAGATGCAAATGAAGCTGGAGTACAGAACATAACGTTGGTAAACTCTGTTTTTACTGGATCAGACAATGGTGTTCGGATCAAAACATGGGCTAGGCAAAGTACAGGTTTTGTGAGAAACGTTTTGTTTCAGAATCTGATCATGAAAAATGCTCAGAATCCAATTATCGTCGATCAGAATTATTGCCCGAACCATCAAGGTTGTCCTAAACAGGTAAAATTAATGATCGAAATTGAAACCTAGCTACATAGTACATACATAAAGGAATTATATAATAACAATCTGATTGGTTTTGTTCATTTATATATTTGTAGGGTTCTGGAGTGAAGATTACTCAGGTTGTGTATAGAAACATTCAAGGGTCGTCGCGGACGCAACAGGCTTTAACGTTTGATTGCAGTCGCAGTAATCCGTGCCAAGCTATTAGATTGCACGATATCAAGCTAACGTTTAACGGTCGGTCAGCCACTTCGACGTGTAAAAATATTAAAGGAGTTAAGGCTGGTGTGGTGATGCCTCAAGGTTGTCTTTGATAATTCATGAATTTGAAGATGTTTGGATGACATTACACCATCGTGAGCGCAGAGTGTTTATTATTTGCGTTCTGTGATCGAGATGTTTTGTTTTGCGTCTTCATATATATTTATGTAAATCATGACACTTTAATTTGTATCTCCTTTTTAGTACAAAATATATTAATATTAAATTATGTTTTAACGTATTGAAGCTAAGAAACGTTACTCTTCCAACATTCGATTTATGACTCGTATACAAGATTTCATTTATAAAATATATAAAACGATTTTGAACCAAATATAAAAATGTTAATCCTAAGATCATTACTCATTAGATAGTTAGATACTAGATTACTTTATTATGAATGTAAAATGAAAATGAATGAAATTAAAGAGGGAGAAAGTGTTGGTAACTGATGTAAAATACAAACAAGCTAGTGAGCATGGACAAAATTTACAGTTTTAAATAGGTTGGTATTTGTAATAAATTTACTCTCAAAACAATTTCCTGATTTTTTTATCAAAAGACAAAGTCAACGTTTGCTGTGGCCATTCAGGCTCTCCTCTCCCGTTGACAAGTTATCATTTTTCTTCCCACTCTGCGACATGTATGAGCTTGAAAGTTCTTCATCGTTCTTCTTTTGAGACTTGGAACATGAGTCTCCATTGTTCTTCTTTTGAGACTTAGAACCGGAGTATCCATCGCCCTTCTTCTGAGACTTGGAACTGGAGTCTTTATCGCTCTTCTTCTGAGACTTGGAGCTCGAATCTCCATCGCTTTTCTTGTGAGACTTGGAGCTAGTGTCTCCATCACTCTTCTTTGAGGACTTGGAGTTGGAGTCTTTATCACCCTTCTTCGAGGACTTAGAGTTGGTGTCTCCATCACTCTTCTTCGAGGACTTAGAGTTGGAGTCTCCATCACTCTTCTTTGAAGACTTGGAGTTGGAGTCTTCATCACTCTTCTTTGAAGACTTTGAATTGGAATCTCCATCACTCTTCTTTGACGACTTCGAGTTGGAATCTCCATCACTCTTCTTACTACTCTGAGTTTTAGAGTCTCCTTCATTCTTCTTCAAACTCTGGGATTTGGAATTAGATGGATTGGAGTCGATCCTAAGAGTTTTAGCCGAGAAGCAGTGACGAACATGGACCCGGTGGCACACAGTCTCAGTCGAACAACCTCCTTGTACATTCACCACAAGTATTGCTTCTTTATCTCGTGTGTCCTCACACCACCAATTCTGAGGGATTCCATCTACAAACTCTTCTAATGTATGGAATTCCTCATGGTGAACCGATACCTCCACGAAACTATCCGGTTTTATAGTTCCTGCAGCTGGCGTTACCTGAAACAATAAAAAGTCCCTATCATCTTAGCAAGGCAAGTCTTGAGAGAATTGTGACCAAGGATTGATCATTTTAGTTTGGATACCTCGAGCCACCGTGGGAAACCGAATGAGCCTAATGGATGTAACTCAAGCGTGTCTTCGTCTTCTCTCACCGTACTCTGCCCTTCGCATAAGATCCTAAACACAGCGTTCTCCTTGACGCATTTATTGGTGATGCGAAGCACGAAGGTGTCTTGGTTCTGAAGAACGATGTTGTTGCTGCTAACAACTGTCTCTGGTACATAACGTAAGTCATCGAGCAACGCTTTGACTTTCTCGTTGGTCTTGATGATTCTACCAAACTCTTGTCTCCTAACTGATCTATCGACATGCTCTATCTTCACATGGAATTTGCAACGGACCGGTTTGTGATCACTTTCCGTCACATCCATACAAGCATCATACCTATCCATAACACGCCAGTATGGTTAAAGACTTCAAGTTTATAAAAGAGTTTGAATCTTATAACAGAATGTGTAAGGAAAATCTTACAACATAATTGAAGCAACAACAGGACAGTCTAAACTGCATTCAGATTCCGGACTCGTACGTGTGTCTCTGTATATTACTCTGTCACACCATGCAGGGATCCGCTTTTTCTCACCTGAATCGTACCCTGAAGAAGAAAGAATTGGCAAAATAAAACATCAAAACTTTTATATGCTGCAACACTTGCATACAAATGTTGGTTATGTACCTCCTAACCCAGGCCGGTGTCTTTCAAACTTATAAGTTGGAGGGAAAGTAATGATGGCTTCACGCATTCCTTGAAAAACTCTTCCAGCTTTCATCTCTGCCCTGAGCTGATCTTTTTCTCTAAGCCAATCAAAGCTTCTTTGTGAGACAAAGTCCCTAGCTTCATCATATGATATACCAAAGAGGCGGTAGTTGAAATCACCAAAAAATACAACCATGTCCGCCTCTGCTAGGTCCTGTTTTGTCTCTTCTGTATTTACGTTTACATTCTGCAGAATGTGTGAGGAATCTAAGGTAAGCAAAAAATTCAAAGCAAAGGTAGGAGAAAAAAACATGACTGATCTGTAAACCGTGATCATTACTTTTGTGTTAAACTAGACATGATGAAATAACAAAAAGGGACTTACATTTGCGCTCTTTGTAGTATGAGAACTGGTAGACACACCAGCTGCAAAAGTTAAAAGGCATGAGGTATACACATGAGCTGCCTTCAGGAAAGAGAAGTGAGGTAAAAACTGGGTGTAAAGATATACCGGCTGGTGCATTATGAGCACTTGATGACCGGGTGAAGGACATTGTTTTGTAGATGTGATCAAAATCAGCATTCCTGCGGTTTACAGCTTCTAGATGTGCGGCCAAGTGACAGTTGATGAAGCACATAATCCGATCAAACACCCTAATTCTCAAACCTACACCTCCCTAATTTGACGTGTAAAAGTAAACCAGGTAAGATGCTATATCAGAAACAGGAATGATCCACATGTTGGAGAGAAAGAAATAAAATGCTAGAAGAAAATGTATTTTATCTTAATCGGAAAAAAAAAAACATTATATACCTTGTTTCCTATTGCGCGTCCAAAACCACATGGAACCGCTGCAACATCAATATCGCCTACATGAGTTCTTAGATTCTTCCTCACCCTAAATTGATATCAAAATATATCAGGACACCATCAAACTATGAATAAAGCTTTACTTGTTTGTTGAATAAGCTATCTCATGGATTAATTTAACTCACCAAAGTGATATGAGCAAACCCGCTAATTGCCTCGATCCCATGCGTTCAAAAACTGCTTTTTCGTCTAAGGTCTTCCCTATTGTATCTATCCAGTACTGCCCTATTGTACTCCCTTCATTTCCTCCTACCTAATATAGAAACAAAATGAGGTTAAAAAAAATTTTGTGAAGGAAAAAAATAGTCAGCATACTTTTTCAACTATTGTCTCACCGATTCCTTAGCAGCTGACATTGCCAAAAACCCAGCACCCATTTCTACTTCTTGTAAGCCTACGACAAGAATACCAACATCTGATGCTACAGAACCTAACCAAGACATAAGCGCGTCATGAGAAGCTTTTCCCTGGCCAACATTCCATGAACCAATCAGAATCCTAACACTGTCCGTCTGTGCATATGTCCGTTCTTTCTCAGCCAATTCCGACCTTATAATCCCGTCAAGAGGCCCAGGAGAAATCACATGCCATCCACGTATACCACCGTGAGTGGCTAAGCTGAAAATGTAGCCATCAGCTGATGCCATCTTTATCACTGCGTTATTATGTCCAACCCATCCCGCGATTAGATTGCCTTCAAGATCAATAATCTGGATGTGACCACTAACATAACCAATGTATATTCTTTCCCCAAAAGTGCAGAAACACAAAACAGCACACTGATGGTGACGAAAGTCTTGTAAACGGTTTCCATTTCCGTCCCATTGTATAAGCAATCCATTTGTGCATCCAGTCCAAATCATGCCATCCCCGGCTAAAACCATCGCTTCTGTTCTCTTGGCATCTTCACATGACCCTCCTCCTCTTGTTGCAACCCTTCTAACAGCATCTGCAGCTCCCATTATTGCATTCCTTGAGCGTTGCAAGAATCCATGCGATTTTTCCTTTTTCGAAGTGGATGCAATTTTCGCCTTCGTCTCATCTTCCGCAGGTTGATCCTGCTGTCCTGATGGCATTTCAACCCTGTTTTCAGTCTGACCTTCTGTATTGAACACTTTCAGTAGCTCTTTTGTACGACCATCCCTGAAACGATATTGACGCCATTAGAATATCACACCAAAAAAGACACAAAAATATCAAAACTTGCAATTAAATTTTGGAGCTTTAAAATATCAATCAATACTCACCATAAGGAGAAGGTTTGAAGCTGAGCAGCCCAAATTTTAGATCTTACATTATCAGCTAACAAACACTTGACTTCAGAGGAAGATATATTGCAAGTTCCGTTGACAGTAACTTGAGCCCTAAGATCAATTCCTGACCTTTCCACCAACAAAGCAGCCATATGTTTCTCCTCCAACCTAAGCGAAAGTGATTTCTCCATAGATTCCCAAGTCCATATCTTTATCACACCACCTTCCGAACATGACCACAAATCGCCTGAAATTTCCAAATAACAAGCAATGGACATCAGATTGAATTCAATACAACTACAAGACTAAAAATATGAACTTTTAGGTAGATATATATATATATATATATATATTACCATAAGAGCTCATGATAACAGAATTGACAGGACCCTTGTGAGCTTGCCAAGAGAGACCTTCCTTAAAAGGAGAATCATCACAATCATCAACCTCATAATCCATATTCCAAGAACGAATCTTTCCATCCTTGTGACCACTCCAAACAAGCCTATTCCCATTATCAACCATCAAACACGTGGTGGGTGAAGTACTAGCCGACTCATGAAACGGAGCAGCATCCTCATCACCTCTCTGTACACGATCACTTAAACCACAACCTGGCTCAAAGGCATCATCAAAGTTCCAAAATCTAACACCACTCTCTTGTCCAGCCCACAGTTGCGTCCCCGTACAAGCAATGTTCCTCAAGAATCTCCCAACCTGAGTCTCTTTTAACGGATGTGGTCTCAACTCTAAACAAGGAGGGCGCGCAGAGTGCAAAGGAGACCGCGTCGGTACTTTGAACATTCCAACGCCGCCTCCAGATCCTAAAAACTCAGGGAGCGGTTGAAAATCTTCTCCGATCTCAGGCTGGTGAGTGATCAAGTAATCATCGGAATCTCCTATATCACCTCCTCCTCCTCCGGTGAAAGGGAAAGATGAGGAATTTGTGGTGGCGGCGTAAGGATAGAACTCGTCATCGGAAGAATCACCGGAGATACCGCAGCTAGAGATGATTTCAGTGATTTTAGGGATATCGTCGAGACTGTGCTGACGTTGACGGTGGTGATGGCCTTTTTGACCGGTGGCACGAAGCTGGTGGCTATAAGAATGGATTTTTCGAGGAGGAGGAACGGAGCTCATGGCGGAGAGAGCGTCGTCGTCGTCGTCGTCGTCGTTGTCGTTGTCGGAGTGATGGTGGTTGTTGTTGATATCCATGGCGGAAAGGGGAATGAGGAGGAAAGACAATGAGAGAAATGAGGGTGTGAAGAAAATGTAAGAGAAGAGAGAGAGATGGAGCGAAGTGTTCGGGAGAAACATGGCGACAAGAGACTTTGCTCCTCCATTTTTCTTGGGGAGATTGATTTCTCTTTGCACTGCGTCTCCTTCTTTTTCTCCTTGTCACTTGCCTTATTATTTCTTCTTCTTCTTCGTTTTAAGTTTTCTCCCAATGAATTGGGCTTTTTGAGTTGAGAAAAAGCCCAATGTCTTTAACCCGATGAATTGGGCTTTTAGAGTTTATAAAAGCTCAATAACTTATTGTCGGTTTCTTCTAACTTATATGGTTGAATTCCTGATTGATTATGTGTTGATGGTTATATAAACTAGGGTTGGAGTCCTGTGGGAGATTGTAATTGAATATCTCTAATCCTCTTGTTGTTTTTTTCATAATCTTCCAAGAATGTATGATGCTTTAAAACCATGGGCTTGTTCGTTTGGTTGACGCTGGCGGCTGCGGCTGCGGCTGCGTTTATGTTTTTAACCGCTGTATTGAAACAACGTTTAAAAATATTAGATGCAGGTCACAGCGTTTACCGCAGGTACCTGCAGCAAGTAAACGAACAACCATATCTGCGTCTGCCGCAGCCGCAGGTACCTACGGCAGCCAAACGAACAAGCCCCATATCATCAGCGGCTGGAAGGAGAAAGTTTCTATACGATCCCTGTACCAACCGTCGACGGTGATTACTCTCTATCGAGGCAGTTGGTGTTACAGAGCCGATTGTTTCGCCCCGATGCTATTGAATCTTTTAAGCTTGGCAAGAATTTGTTGGATGATGAGCCCTCTGACGTGGAAACTTGCATTTCACGATCAACATACGAACCACCTTCTCCTGATTACTGTCCTTCTCCTTCTTTTAACTGGCCTAATTCTCCTCCTTCTTACTGTCCTTCTTCTCCTGTCTACTGTCCTTCTTCTCCTGTTAACTGGCCTTCTCCTCCTGACTATGCACCTATCCTTGACAATAATGAATCCCCTTATACCTCCTTTCCCTACGATGAGCCAGTTAAGGTAATTTTTGCACTCTTGTTTACGTAATTCTGGGGGTTTTTATTTTATGCTACTGATCCATATCATGTCATATATATATATATCATTATTCTGATTTTGGACCCTCTCTCCATCCATCAGAGTTATTATAGACAGGATGATGGCCTGTTTGGTAAAGTTGGGCTTCACTGCTACAATCTGCAAAATGTAAGTTTCTCTTTTATCTCCTTCTTCTTCTTCTTCTTCTTCTTCTTCTTCTTCTTCTTCTTCTTCTTCTTCTTCTTCTTCTTCTGTTATCTTATCAAATATATCGTACAAGTTCTTAAATATTATTCTCATCTTCTTCTTCGCAGCGGACAAACCTTGAATATTTCTGCCTAGACGACAAGGAGTATCCTCCGCTTGTAAAATTTTATGCAAGGGATCCAACTCGAGAGTTTTCCATTTACGAGTTTTCCATTTGCGAGTTCTTCACAAGGGTGGTTGAGTCTGCCAAAGATGGCTACAGCTTGAGTTTCATTACAACCCAATGCACATTATTGCCAGGTAATTTGTAAATTGGTTATGCATCTCTTGTTATTATTATTATTATTATTATTGTTATTGTGTCCTAATCTTTATTTCTTGGTCGTCATGTCATGTCATGTCTCCTTGCAGAGAAGGAAGGCTTCCCAATCTGTGACCACTTTGACAAACTTGCCGTGGATGCTTTCTTCACAGGTGATATGCCCAACTCGCTGCCTGAGGATGCCACCAGTGATAGCCTGCATTTCTACGAGGTAGATTTCCCTTTTTAGCCCTTAACACATTTAGAGGAAGCATGCCTAGAGAACACATTTTGACTTGATTTTTGCAGTTGAAAGAGTCAGAGCTGGAAGAAGAAAAGGATTGGCTTCTTCTCTACTTGGAACTCTCGTTGCGCACCAATTCTTTCCCGGTGAGAAAAAAAAAACACAGACTTTGACAACGAAAAGAGGATAGGAATTTGTGTACTAGGTAGCTTATAATGACATCTCTTCTTGATGTTGTGTTGCAGTTCTCATCACTGGGTGAAAGTTCATTTGACCTGAAAAAGGTAATTGTGCAAACCAGAGCAGATGTGTTTTCTAAGAAGAAAACCAAGTCCGAGAATGCAATCTTCTATATTACCTTCACATCATGTGGCCCTCAAGACGGCATTCCTATCATAAGGAATGCTATCATAAGGAGAACAATGGATGGAATTCCAGGTCATATGTCCCTTGAAGTCAAGTCTTTGGTGTGAAAGCCACCCACCATTATGTGTTTTATGTATTTTTAAGTATCTTGTCGTCCCATTATGTCTTATGTATTTAAGAATCTAACCGATCTTGGTCTTTCTTGAGACTAAGTTAAGAATGCCTTGTCTTGATGTTTTACAAGCAAGGAAGAAGCAAAACAACAAGCTGTAAAAGCGACAGAATTGAAAGAAATGTATTCACAGGCCAAAACGGTTAACTGCATGAAATTGGTTGGACCTTTTTAGAGTAACTCTATACATTGAGTTACTTACATAAATCTTCAGAACTTGTTTACACAAAAATCATTCAACCCCTGCAGCCATTAGAATTTTTTTATTTAATGTTAGACGTCAACAAAAGACATGAGAGAGAATGCAAAAGAGAGCATGAAAGTACAAGATCACATCAAGTGTTTGATGTGAAACCCACCATCTTATGTTATGTATTTTTAAGTATCTAATCGATCTAGATATTTCTTGAGATGGTGACTAGTTTAATGTTTTTGCTTGTGTGCTAGTCATGCAAAGGGGTAATGACTTTTAGTTCCTTTTTGGTTCTATATATAGTATACCCAAAGTATAGTAAAAGAGATTATTATTTAATCATAACATTATTGTTACAAACAATAATCATCACATTCAACACTTAAATAGCGTAAATAAAGGAAGATACTCATTATATTCTTAAAAGATTAGAAGATTACATATATCTTACTAACAGTGAAATCTATCTCTTAGAGATCAATTGATCTTCTTCCACCTCCCAAGCTTCTCTTTGCCCTGTCCATAATTTTTATTCATCAGATCGAAAGAAGATCAACTATGTTTTACAAATTTTTGTTTTGTGTAACGAAAAAAAAAAATCAATTATAAAATTGCAATAAGTTTGAGTAGTATATTAATTGTTCATGTACTCGTTTCTTATAATGGTTACTCTGTATGTAGACATTTTATAATGTACAGAATTTCATGGCATTTGTGTTATGTAGACATATATACACCAAAATCATAAGATTTAGACTAATGCTTTGATATTATAATATACGTTAAATATAAGTAATCACGCGCAATATGAGTGTGCTTCTATTATACCTTACGAGTAGGAATGGCGTGTGGATTCTCCTCGATAGACACTGATTTAAATCCTACGGGAATCAACACATCTTCGTAGCTGATCCACATTAAACACACACACAATTACCATTTTTGTTGCTTAAGTTCTGAAGTATTGATTCAATTACTCAGAACTATGAATATACGTTTAAGACAAACTGAGGGATTGATTACGTACGTAGAGACATCAACTTTGTAGGGAGGTCCACCAACGTGGTCGGTAATCTAATAATTGAATATGAAAGTGTTAATCCATATATTCTATGATTATATATCATTGAATTATGGAACATTTCGCACAAAAATAAATTAAAAATTATTACCGGATACATGAGGGTTATGAGTTCGCCGTCAGGTTTTAGCAGTTCATGCATGGATTTAGCCCATGCAGGTCTCATCTCCGGTTCAATGGCACAGAAGAATCTGTTAATTACATTAGTTAATTGGATTCTAATTATTTACTGCTAACATTATGTTTCCATAGTTGATAAACTCACACATAATCGAAGATGAGGTCGAATAATTCGTTAGGACGCCAAGTGAAAACATCTTCCTTCACGAACGAAACGTACTTTGCCTTTGGTGAGGAGCTGTATGTCTATACGTAATCAACATTAAGTATTATTAATATTTCAGTGACCAAAGACAAACGTAGTTAGAAAGTGATGAGATAATGAAACCATTTTTTTAACCTCATTAGCTTTCGTGAGGGCGCTTTCAGATATATCCAATCCAACAACGAAACGTTCAGGGCTTGCCATCGCAACGACGTCGTGTCCCTACTCTTCATAACATGATTTATGTGCAACGTTAGCTACAATAACAAGCATTTTATTTTCGGAGTTGGTCATTAAAGCGACTAAACATAAGTAAAGTGGCCCAACCTAAATTAACTTATTAAGTAGAGAAGCTCATCTAAAAAATCAAGAAGTAAACTGAAGAACAAACAAAATAAATAAATAAATTCTAAACCAAATTAAACTTCTTTTAAGAAATTTAAATGAAATTCCAAAAAAAAATAAAGATGTTGAGTACAGAACCGTATCATACTAATCCATTTAGATTTCCTTTTGATCACAAAGATTTGAAGTTGTTATTACTAATCGAATTCAAAATTGCAAACCATATATATAAACCAAAATGGAAAGAGAGAGAGAGGTACGAAGAAGACTGACTCCACCACAGCCGGGGACAAGAGCACGGCCAAGAGGGAGTGAGGAAGTGTCGACAAGATGTACAATGAGAGGTGTGGCTCTTCCTTGGTCCCATGGTGTTATCTCTTCTTCCCAACATTTCTCCCATCCACCTATTTTTATTTTCGATTAGTTGCATTATATATGTGCTCTTATTTTAATTGTTTTTTTTTTCCTTTCTGCCTTCCAAAATTTAAAATTTCCATAACTATCTGTTCTATAGTTAATTACAGTAGAATGATACAAGTAATATAAGTTAATCATCATTAACCAATTGATTTCTGAGTAGAAAATTCGTCAAACCTAACAGTATACTCTGCACATGAACTTTCTATGTTCAGAAAGCATTTGATTTTATAGTTAGTGTGGCTCATTTAGTCATTTATATATATGGGACCTAAATCTCTGTTAATTCAATTGTAAGAAAAAAAGATATCAAGGGAAGAATGAATCACCTTCTTCAACAGTTTTGTGCAGGAACGTAGCAACTTCCTCAGGAGTAGGAATAACGTTTCCACAATTGCTCTGACCTTGACGTTCTTCAGCCATTTTAGGGGTTCTCAAGCACTATCGTCTCTTTCCTTTTCTATTAACGATTTCTCTTGTTTTTTTTGTTTTAAAGGGCCTTGAAGTTGTGAAAAGCTTTAAGCATGCTATGTATTTATAAAGACGATACAAAAATTGAGTTATTACTAACAAAAGGAAATATAAACCAGTAATATAACAGTGATCGTTCACCCTCGAGACTTTCTGCCCATTTTGTGTGTCTCTTCTCATTGGAACACGTATCGCTATTTTAGATTTTCGTGGTGTGGACGAATGTATATATGCAACTGCTCATGTGATTTCTACGGGTTTATTAACCATTAATTGGTGTTTCTTATTGGAATTAAAAGTGAAAAATAAAATTAATAATTCTAAAATTTTATGAATCATTTATAATATAATTTATAATACAAAATCATTGTTTTGAGTTTTGACTAATGTTTTCGTTATCAATTCATCAGAAATATTAAAACCTTTTAGATGTAATATCCGAGTAAAATACACATTCCATTATTGTAAATTAAATAAATAAAAGATATAAAAATGACGAAAGGCCATGAATCAATGATGCATTATTATCCATAGTATGAAAATCAGAAGCAAGTGGTTACCCCTCAATTATTCACCAATTCTCAATAAAATAATTAGATATTTATTGAACATTTCTGTGAACAACATTCTTTATAGCTAGCTAGCTCCAAAAAGAAGAACTCTTTTTGAGGAGGTCAAAAGGACGGACTCACGAGTGAGTGAGTGATCACAAGGGGCCACACAAAATTTTAGTAGAAGAAGCTGTAAAACAGAGTATTATCTAGCTTCCACTCACACTGAATTAAAAGTGAAGACGTCGTGTTCTGAATTAAAACATATAAGACGACAAACGTTTTGAAGTGTGTCTGTGTGAAACGTCTCTTCCTTTTTTAAGGTGTGCCAATTTTCACCAACAAGGATTATTGTGGATGAGAAATTAGACATTCCGTCTCATTCAATACTTACGTTTATTTATTACAAATATTTTATAAGATGATGGTCGACGAAGCTTTAGGCATATCTAGACGTGTACATTTGGTTCCGACTATAGGAGTTTCCAAAATGTATATATGTATTATTTATGTATAGAACCATGACAGTGTTCTGTGATGATGATTATAGTGAGTAATCATGACTATGACTTCTTCTTCTTAGCTTCTTCCATCTGCCAACTTTTTCCATTTCCTGAATATTAATTTCAAATTTAAACCTCTTTCACAATGAAACTATTATGATGAAGTTGATTTTTTAACGTCGTGTATCTGGAGCAAGTTTGATATCCAAAAGCTCTTCATAGCTACAAAACATTTTAAACAAGTTTGATATTTAACCAAAAGTGAGACGTTAATTAAAACATTAAGGAGACGATGACGATTTATACGTTAACTGATATTTTTGGTAAGGAGGTTCCAACCGCGTAACATACCAATTTTTTTTATTTATTTAAAAAGCATCAATAATGTCAAACGAGTTGAAAAAATCACTACCTGGATCTATGAGAAAAATCACTCGAGTTTTTTTTTTTCCAGTGGAAATTATGGTCGGACCATGAAGAGACGCTCTTTGATGCAAACCAATAAGGCAATAAATACAACATATTGAAACGTTAAGAAAAAAAAAACGCTTAGATAAAAAAGCGAAAGGAAAGCAAACTTCGAAATGGGAGCAGATAAATTAAGAAGGAAAGAAACTTGAAAGCTGGGAAAGACAATTTTTCAGAAACAAAAACTCTAATTGGAAATGAGAATCTTTTTATTATATTGAAACACAATCGCTGGATAAAACACACCAAAAGAAAGAGAGGAAACAAGGGGATAGATCTGGACCGTCGTCGTCGGGGACAAGAGCACGGCCTTATAAGTCAAACATACATATTTTACATAGAGTATGATACTCAATTTATTCTTAGTACACACACACTGATCTTACTAAACAGCGTAAGATCTCTCGCTTGATTAAGCATCAGTTGATCTTCTTCCACCTCGCAAGCTTCTCTTTGCCCTGTTTTAATACATCCGAAGGAGTGATCATTTAGTTATAACGTGATTTGAAGTTTTGATTGCATGTGTATATATACACCACTAATAAAATATTAACTTATATTTTGAGATAACATGTATATGTCATCTCGCACAATTTGAGTGTATTATTTATACCTTGCGAGTGGGAATGGAGTCTGGGTTCTCCTCAACGGACACTGCTTTAAACCCTACCGGAACCAACACATCTTCATATCTGAACCTCGAAAAAAGTAAAACACTTGTTAAAAAGGAGAATTACGTATGTAAGACATAATTGAGGCTTAATTTTACGTACGAAGATAAAGCTACTTTGTAGGGAGCTCCACCCTCGTGGTCGGTCATCTAATCAATAAAAACACGAAGTGTTGATTCATATATACTGTGATTATATATGATATAATTGAATTATGGAACATTCACACGAAGAAAAATATCAAAATAATCACCGGATACATAAGAGTTATGAGTTCGCCGTCAGGTTTTAGCAGTTCATGCATGGATTTACCCCATGCAGGTCTCAACTCTGGTTCAATTGCGCAGAAAAACCTGTATATTATTATATTAAGTTAATTGGGTTTTTAAATGTATCGTTGTTAAAGTTATGTTTCTCATAGTTGATAAACTCACACATAATCAAAGATGAGGTCGAACTTTTCTTCAGGACGCCAAGTGAAAACATCTTCCTTCACGAACGAAAAGTACTTTGCATTCGGTGAGGAGCCGTAAGTCTATATATATGCATGTAATCAACGTATCAGTATCTCACGACAAACGTTAATCATCAGGAAGTGAGGTGATTAATCAGAAAAAGTGATTAATTATGATTAACCTCATTAGCTTTCTTGAGAGCCTTATCAGAAATGTCCAATCCAACGACGAAGCGTTCAGGGCATGCCATCGCAACTACATCGTGTCCCTACTCACATTTGTAAATATCATATGCAAAGTTAGTTTACAAGCATTTAAGTTTTAGATTTTTACACTAGAGAGCGATACTAATTAACAGAATTTTATCATTATATAGAAACTATGAGCCAAAAACTAAGGGTTTTCTCATAGAAACTACACCAAAATTTTGTTTCTTCCCCATTTAACAACCCTATCATACCAATACAAACTGGATTCAGTTTTAATCTCCAAAATCTAAAAATATTATAGTATATTTTAAAACTAAAATCATATAAAACCTAAAAACGGAACTCAAACAAAATCAAAGTTGAAAAAGAAAAGGACTAACTCCGCCACAGCCGGGGACAAGAGTACGGCCAAGAGGGAGAGATGAAGTGTCGAGAAGATGAACAATGAGAGGTGTGGCTCTTCCTTGATCCCATGGTGTTACCTTGTCTTCCCAACATTTATCCCATCCACCTGTATATTTTATATATTACGGTTAATTTTTTAAACAAATTAATAACATCAAAATTATGATATATTATTTGTTTTACGTACTAATTATTTGATAAACCAATTTTGAAGCATATGGTTTTCTATTTTTGTTAGTGAGACTCATTTATCAAATATTCGCAATGATATTTCGCAATGATATTTTCATATTGAATATGAAATGTAATATTGAAGAGAAATAATAACCTTCAGCAACAACTTGGGGCTGGAAGGTAGCAGCTTCTTCAGGAGTAGGGATAATGTTTCCACCACTGCTGTAACCTGAACTCTGTTGTTTTTCAGCCATTTTTATTAGTTGTGGAATGCTTGAAGCACAAGATACCTATTTATAGAGAGGTTTACAAATTAATTTAATGAATTTTAACAAAAAATAAGTTAAACAAAGACTGAGTAAAAAAAAAAAAAAAAATGTATTGAGAATTAATTATTGCTAATTATGCTCTCTCTCACCCACTGTACTTTCTGCCCATTTTGTGTGTTTTCAAATTGGAATATTCCCATTGAGACGACCCCAAAAATAATAATTTGCATAGTCAGTCATTCTTTAATATAAACGACGACGTCCATCACAATTTTAAACAAACCCCAAAGAAACAAGACCAGTGGGCTTTCTTGGGCCCATAATATTTCCTTCCCTTTTTTGCCGACAAATGATATAACCTTGCAATTTACAGAAATTACCGTATATGCCATTCATTCTATAAAACATGAAATCTCCCAAATGGTATTTCAAATCTCCCATTCATTCTATAAAACAAATGATATAACCTTGTTTATCCTAGTAGTCTCTACTCTCTACTAGTCCTGGTTTGTAGAATTTTAGCAAAAAATTTCATAAAATGTTTTTTTCTTTTGGTTAAAGCATCATCGCTAAGTTTGATGGTACAAAGTGAGTATCATTTGCGTCATTACAACACTAATTATTCGATTTGCCAGTGAACATTCTGAGGTCACGACGACTTGCGTGTGATCGCAAGGAGAAAGGCCACCACCAGCGAGGGACCACAAATTCTAATAGAAGAAAGAAAGAAGGAAAGAAAGCTACGACCTAACTTCCCCACTAACTTACTCACTCGGTTTTTAAAATTAAAACGTGGACCAGCCTGGCCGCATCGGTCTATAAAACGGAAAACGACAAAAGTTATATACATAAAGTAAGACTGTGTTTTGGAATTGTGTTACACGTATCTTTCTCCTTAGGGTATAAT
The DNA here is from genome assembly GCF_030686135.1 of Camelina sativa. Classification (NCBI taxonomy): domain Eukaryota; kingdom Viridiplantae; phylum Streptophyta; class Magnoliopsida; order Brassicales; family Brassicaceae; genus Camelina; species Camelina sativa. Next base: position 2,004,290 of record NC_141884.1, on the reverse strand, counting down.
AAGTATATGCCAATTGCAGTAAGGAATATAATAACGGATGAGAAACTAGACATTGCCTCTCATTTAAATATACATACATGTCATTATTAGTAGATTAAACATTGACCCAGTTTCAGATGTTTTTCTTTTTTCCATCAAGAAGATGATACTAATAAGTTTTTGTTAGGACTATTTTCTTTTTGAACATAGTGCCCTCGGGTTCTGACTGATGTATAGAAGAGCCATGCATGACAGATTGACAGTGTGATGTGATGGTATTTGAGGATTTAGGAGAAGCAACTCCCATTGTTGTTCATTGTTCATCTCTGTGGAACGAGGATTAATTAACACTAATATGAGCCAAGACATCAAAGCATATATATAACGTTATAAAGAAGTATAATTGTAGTCGAAAATGAGGTCGAATTTCTCGGTTGGCTCCCAAGTGAAAAAGACTTCTTGCAAAAAGGTGAAATGTTTTGAATTAGCTAATGAAGAGAACATCAGCATCCACCAACTGATAAAATGTATAGACCACAAACCTTGGTTGATCTTTCGACTGAGGTTTTTGAAAGATCAAGTCCAACAACATGACGGTCAGGGTTTTGCCATCACAATTCACAACCACATCATAGTCATAGCCCTGGCAAATCCAAAATTTTCGGAAAATAAATATCTTACAATTAGAAAGAATCAGAGTGTGACCAAAAAAGAGAGAGTAGAAACTAACGCTGCCACATTCGGGGATTAAAGCTCTTCCATTAGGCAATGAACTAGTTTCACAAGGTCAAGTTGAACAACAATGGGAGTATCTTCTCCTAAATCCCATAATGTTTTTCCCTCTACCCATAACATCCACCTTAATTAGAAAACAACATAAACATGCAAAAACATTATTTTTTTTATTAAAATGCATTCATATCTCATTATAAAACTCTATCACCTATCAACAACATTGATTCATATATTAGCCCGTCTAGCTCAGTTGGTAGAGCGCAAGGCTCTTAACCTTGTGGTCGTGGGTTCGAGCCCCACGGTGGGCGATTGTATTTTCCTATTTTTTAACGTTTAGAAACAGAATGATGTTTTGCTGCATGAATTGTATAACCAGACTTGTATATTGTTGAATAACCAGACCTGCTTAGAATTTTCTCTAACATAGAAAATATGTTTCAAAGCAATAAAATCTAAAAAGAGTTGAACTGTCAAATATTTGGTAACGAGGTTTTTAAAATAGATGCACTGGATCAAGGATAAAGCCATCAAATGTCGCCTTCGATTGATTAAAAGATTTAAAAGGGAACTGTTGAATATTACACACATTGTGTTTACAACTAATATTTGCAGTGAAAAAAATCACAAGACATCCCCAGTTTGAAGCAGATTGGCTTCTGTAATGATCACCATTTACAAGGTGGAGTGAAATGTGGAAGATTTCTTCCATCTTCCAAGCTTCTCCATTCCCTGAAAATGATTCCAAGATAGCATTACCTTTCTGATCCTAAACTGGAAACTACAATTCACCATCGAGTTATCATCATAAGTGTTATTCAAAAAATTCATGTTAATGTTTACCTTGCGTGGTCTTATAGCAAGTTCGTTATCCACAATGGAGACTGCCTCAAACCCCAATGGAATTAGAACCTTCTCGTATCTGCACATCGAGAGACTTCAGAGTGAAGATTGGTAAAAAACAATTCACTAATGTTGCTCTTAGTAAAAGAGATTCTTACTCAGACACAGATACACTGTAAGGAGGACCTCCAGAACGTTCGTCGAGTTCGTCGATCTAAACAAAGATGCATTTTTGAAGTTTTCAGCAACTAAGGAAATATGAAACAGAGAATAGAGAATGTTATGATTTCTTACAGGAAACATCAATGTTATAAGCTCTCCACCAGGTTTCAGAAGTTTCTCCATTCTCTGTGCCCATAAAGGTCTCACGCCAGGTTCAAATGCACAGAAGAAGCTGCGAGAATGAATGGTCATAATGCAGTGATATATTAATCTAACTAAAGTCACATTTGTATGAACCAGAAACCAAACATATAGACTATATACATACGTATAATCGAAAATGAGATCGAATTTTTCAGCTGGCTCCCAAGTGAAGAAGTCTTCACTCAAGAAGGAGAAGTATTTTGCATTAGGCAGTGTGGAGAACATCTGAAATTAGAGAATAAAACAAAAATAAATGCGTTAACAAACCTACAAAGTTCTTAACAGGCATAAGAGGCAAGACTCCAACTCAAAAATCAGCTAAGTTTAACTCAAAAAATGCAGGCTACATATATGAGAACATTGATGATCATGTACATAGACTATGCACACCTTTAATGATCTCTCAACCGCAGTTTTAGATATATCCAGTCCAACAACATAACGATCAGGGGAGGCCATTGCCACCACATCATAACCCTACAAAACCATAACAAGTATTACAAGGAAGCATTTGTGTTATAAATAACGAAGCTGCCTGAGTGATTAATAAGGCAATCAGCAAGTAATGCAAGAACCGATCATACGACACGGGGCAGAACAGAACATATTCAACAGTACCACTCAACTCTCAAATGGCCACAGTTCACTAAAAGGTAGCAAAATTCAAAGAAAGGAAGTGGCTTTAAGCAGTAATATCAAGTAAAGAAGCTAAAGCAAGTGTAACAGACAAAAAAAAAGGTGTTGAAGAACATACGGTACCACAACCAGGAACTAGAGCTCTGCCATTAGGCAATGAGCCAGTCTGGACGAGATTAGCAATAACCGGAGTTGGTTTCCCCAAGTCCCATGGAGTAGCTCCTGCTTCCCAACACTTCTCCCACCCACCTTTTTAAAAACAATACAATCCGATCGATCAATTCAAAGACGAAACACACAAAAAAAAAAAAAAAAAATCGAGCTGAGAAAATAAAATCTTAGGGGGTTTGTGTTTACCAGAAGAATCCTCGCTCACAAGCCGTTGGAATATTTCAAAGGACGATTGGACTGCCATAGCTTTACCGGCGGCTTTTTCCATCGGAATCAACGAACCCAAAACGATTCAGCAACCGCAACGACTCCCAACTCTTTAATAACACAAAAGGATGATTAAGGTTTTTTAATTCTGTAACATAACTAACATGTGACTATAACACCTAATTGTTTTTTTTATTACTATAATACCCTTTCTTTTGTAATGGAAGATTCTTTAAGAAGAAAATATTAAAAAAGAAACCCAATAATCTTCTTATACATACATAGTTGACAAGTAAGCCTATAGAATCGTCGTACTGATCGGGTGGTACCAAAATTTAGACAAAAGGAATATAATTGGTTGGTTTGTGTATGTTTGATCAAGGTTTTCATAATTTACAACGAGAGGCTTATCTTCTCTGTTTTGTAACGACGACGACAAGGAGAGAGATAAAGAGAGTGGATCAATCGAGGTAGAAGAGAGTGACGATCTTGCGTAGGTTTTTAGCTTCTTGACATGTTTCCATAAGAAGCTTACTGTCATGAAACGCAAAGCAGATTACTTGTTGTACTTGTGATATGATATCCATATTACACAGCCTGCAATAAATGTTTTAAAGAAACGATTAGTTTCTTAATTCTGGACCAAAGTGGATCAATGTACTATGAATGATGATAATGACCACCAAACCTGCTAGCTTCTAACAATGGCAAATGATCATTGTGTGGCTTTTCTACCACGTTTTGTACCTGTAAATTGACATAGCAATAAACAAGAGTTTCAGAGACATAAATTGGATCCCCAACTAACGAGATTCTGACTTTCAGCAGAAGAACCAGTTTTGCTTACTTTAGACAATAGTTCCTGGCTCTCAGGAGGTTGTTTCTTCAAACTTTGGGGTAAGATTACTGTTAGAAGCTCTGGTCTCTCTGCTCTCAATGCACCTCTTATAACTGCAGCGTTAGTTCCAGATGCACCTGAAGTATATATATGATTTTTCTGCAACAAACAGAATTATCAGAGAAATGTTTTAGGAACACTTGAAATGGAAAAGATTGGATAAGATGAAGCTCAAATGTCTTTACCGTTATAACCATGGCGTAGCTAAGAATCTCAATCAGTTCTTGATGCATGAAACCCATATTTCTTGTCCCAAAGAAGCCAATTGATCTAGGCCCTTGCTGCTGTATCGCCAATAGCTCCTGTCCATTTTAAACATACATGGTTACACAGTTAGCTAAAAAGATTGATATTCCAAAACCTGCCAGTAAACATATGAGTTCCAGCATAAATAAAGCTAAAAAAGATTGATGCAAGAGTTTAATGTCCTTCAGGTAGGTTAAGTCAGAGAAACTAGTCTCACTTGTATGTAATCAACATCAGCGGTGGGTTTTAGCTCTGAAACTGCAACTGAACCAGACCCTTCAACGATAGCCTGCGCCTGAGTTGGAATCCTCAGCCCAGACTCTTCATCCGATTCAAGCACACATTTGATGTGGTCATCTTCATTACTCCCAATATCTGTGTTGTCTTGAGCTCTCGTGTGTTCAGGTAAGCACTACACACAGCATAAAAACAACAGAATCACTGAATAGTGAAAAGCCAAAAAAATCAACTGCTCTAGACTTATGGCAAGAGAGACAAACACAAACTCTGAAGCTTAAATTTCAAAGCTTCTTATACCAATCATAAAGAAACTCTGAGAAAACTTAATAAATAAACCAATATCTTTTCAGTTTTCACAAATCAAAGATGATGTTCCAACATGTTTCCAAGACCAAGAAAAACTGAACACAAGCTTTATTATATTTTCGATATAAGCATTGCTTCATCTGCAATAATACTCTTCAGAATATGCATATATCTAAGTAAAGCACAATGGTAGAGATACAATGTAGTCCTAAGAACAACACTAAGGGATTCAAAAACACACATACAACAATCATCAGTGAAGTCTTAAATAGAGTGTAATATTGAATAAGTCAGCAATGGCTATTAAAACTGGAATCTCCAACCTAATTAATACCATTGAAGACGAAAGAGATACAGAGTAAATAACACATTGAATAGTTTCAGGGCTGAATCTATTAATATGAGGGTCAAAAGATACAATCTTTAAACAAAACATCGATCATTCTTAACACAAAAAAACAACGGATTCTACAACTTTTTAGAGAAATTGATCAAACAAATTCTGACGAAGAAGCACAAATCATAGAGAGAGAGAATGGGACAATACCATGGAAACAGAGGATCTGAATCTGCGTATCCGCGCAGGGAAAAGCTGCGACTGGGAAGAACAAGAGGTCGAAGAAGAAGAAGAGGATCGGCGATTAAAGTTAGGATTTTGCGATCTGAGAGAAGAAGGAGCATGAGAAGAATCTGAAGGAGGAGGAGGAGTTGTAAGAGGCAGAAGTAGCCTCAGAGGTATACACGAACTCATCTCTCTCCTAGAGTACTACTATCTTCTCTCCACAGATATTTGAGAAACAAATGAGAAACTCCTTCAATGCTTCAATTTGTCGGGACTCTTTTTTTCCCGTCGGATGTGTATTTGGTCGGGTTGTAGAAGAAGAAGAAGAAGAAGAAGATAAAACACACACATAGACACAGACAAAAGTTCATTACAAAAGAAAACAAAAAAACACAATAACTGAGGAAATAAGCCAACATTATTATTTATTTTATTTTTTAATTTGGAAGAATATTCCTTTTTCAGAATTTAATATGAGTGGCTTACACATGACTTTTTGTTATTTATTGTGGGTTAAAAAGGTAAGAAAAAGCAATGTAACTTTTATATGTTGAAAAAAAAAATTGAGGATATCTTTTTCACGTGTGAAAGAAAGTAATCGTTTAAATGATGCTAAAGAAACAAATACAATTTTGCAATTATTCTCTAATCTTTTTTTCTGTATCTTGTTGTTTTTGTTCAACTTTTATGGGTTTTACAGAGAGAGATGAGAGATGAGAAACTTGGAAAACGAGAATTGATTTCTTAAAAGATCTCATCAGATGTCCCATCTTTTCTTGACTCGAAACATCAACACTGACGATTTGATGTCATCTTGTGGAACTTGAAGCATGAACTGCACTTTCATCTTCATTGGTGTTGTTTTCACTTTTCCAGCTTCATCCCCCACCTGCCCACCATTTCATTCATTCACCCTCAGTTCGTTTTTTACTTATGTTACCTAGCTCATACTAGACTCAAACCAAACACAAGAGACTCATGATTACAGCTCACTCATAAGCTAGCTCAAGTGTGATGGTACCATAATAGACATTGTATGCCATGCATCATCATAATCGTATGACTCGGATTGGGGATTTTAAGTGAGTAGAAAAAAGACTACGCTATTAAGAGAAGAGAGAAATGAGAAGTAAAGTTTGATGATTTACCCAGAGAGATGCCCAGCCAAGGCGTACATCAGAATCATATCCAGCTTTGAATTTGTAGTCTTTACCATATGTGCGTTTGTACACCGCACTCCACATGTTTGAATCAAAGTTGTACCAATAGCTGCATAGATATATCATACACATAAACATTTATACGGTAGCAAGTGGGATGGCTCTATTAGAAGAGAGAGAGCAAGAAGAGACACACTAACCTCAACTTATCTGAAGGGGTGAACCGACGTTTAAATGCAAACGATGCAGCGTTGGAAGGAAGAGAAATGCTCGGAATGAAGGACAATGCATCATCCTATATGAAATTAAAAAAGTAAAGTCCTAATGTCAGATCCAACAACGATGGGAAAGGAAGGTTCTAGAAGCTATTGAACAGACACACAAAAAGCAGACAAGAAATTTCGTAAAAGACAAGAACCTTATAAGCATATCTCAGCCTCAACTCTTCATCTGTGTATAGAGCGGTACAAATACCATTCATGGCTTGACGTTTGAGGATCCCATTAACAGACAAAACTCTTTTCTGCTTCTCTTCCTCCTCATCTTCTCTTTCTTGTAACGAAATTTCTCCAAGTGGGAATTTAAGAGTCGCTCTTGGCTACATAAAGAGAAAACCATTCGAAAAATTAAAGTTAGTGTTTAAAGAACAACATATTGCAAATTACTCCTAGCCAAGCAAGACAACAATTTACAGGGTAACTGATGAAGAAAATTATGGCAAATGCAAAACCAAATAGACAATGTAAGGGATGGCACTCACATAACCAATAGGAACAGGCGATGAAAGCTCCAGAGAATAGCCTGGTTCAGTCAGATTTGCCTCCATAGCAATCTCTCCTTGTTGTGCCTGCAACAACATACAGTTAAGCCATACATCAGAGAGGCAGCACTAAATTAATACATACATAGTCATGGATTGAACATAAGGCTACATACATATCCAACTGCTACTAATAGTTAGTTGCACAGCTCTCAAATGCCCACTCAGAACATGGACACAAACCAAAACCAATGGTACCATAAACCCTTATCAAAACCGTTACACAATGAAAGCACACAAATTGTTATGTTCTGTCCCATAAATGACAAATTGCCAAATATATATACATCCCCAATTTGACAATTAAGTTCAAACAAAGATTAATCCTTTTTGTCTTTATCTGTGCCTCATGAAAATAAAAATCAATCCTTTTTGTAGAAAACAGTGATAATGGGCAAGAAGAAGAAGTACCTTGACATTATGAAGAGCTCGGAGCTGAAGGCGAGGGTGAACATCGAGATTGCTCTTGATGAAGGTGTTCTTCTCTTCGATATCATAGAGAACAGAGACGTGTTTGGAAGTAAAGGAGACCTGAGGCTGTGAAATCTCGCGCTGGGAATTGTTCTGAAACGAGAGTTTGAGCTTGGCGAGGTTGTCGAAGAGCTTACAAGAGACTTTGTTTAAGAAAAGGAGACTATCGCTGTCGAATTCAGATGTAACACGGAGCTTTGGTCTGTTGGCAGTCTTGAGAAAGGACAAGGCAGAGCAAGTCGGTGGAGACGGTGGCGGTAATTCCGAGGTTCCTGATTGAGGGGTTGGTGAAAGAGAAGAAGGAGGAGGATGGTTTGGAGAAGACGGATCCGCCATTGAAATTGGATTTGGTGAGAGAATCTATCGCAAATTCGCGAACATGAGATTCGAGTTTGTTGTTGTACTTGAGAGAAGTAATAAGTTATGTTATGAAACGGACGGTTCTTGTTTTTCTTACTTATCGATGCAGTCTCTCTCACTTCACTTGTCTTTTTTTCTTTTTTTCTTTATTCTAAAATAATTAGGGATCGTTTACTTTGGCCACTATGAATTATATATGAAAGCATTTTTCTTAAACGTTAGTTAGGTAGATACTAGATAGTGCTTTTCTCCGTTTATTTAGTTACTATATTAGGATCCGGATCCGCAGTACACCACAGGGAAAAATTATTTATAATTAAAATATTTAAATTATAAGTTTATTTATAATTAAAATATTTAAATTATAAGTTGTATTTGTTGGTTAAATATATTATAATTATATAATAATTATTAAATATATTATATAATATCATAATACTCCATCCGTTTCAAAATATAAGATGTTTTAGCCAAAGCACGCATAATAAGAAATGTTTACTTTAAAAAAGTTGAACCAATCAGAAACAAGATTGCATAAAATAAATAATAAGAAAATATAAAAATAGTGTAAAAGTTGTTTCAAAAATTGAAAACATCTTATATTATGAAACAAACAAAAACCTCTAAAACATCCAATATTATGAAATGGAGGGAGTATAATTTATATTTTACATAAGATTTATTTAATAAATTTAATTAGAATTATCTATTCTCTCGTACCGACAGTGTTAACAAAATAATGAAATGATGTTTTACCACTGTAACACCGTATTAATGATATTTTTTAATTTATATAAATATCGATAAAATTCGTCCTGCTATATAATCCCGTCCCAAGATATTTTAACTCACACTATATCATCTTAATTTTTAATATTTATTGTATATCTATGATATAATATTTATCATATTTAACTATTTAAAAGTTTTAAATATTTTTCATATTTAACTTTTTAAAAATCTTTAAAATAAAGAACCGGAATAAACTAAATAAAAGTTTTTAAAGTTTGAATGTCTGATAAATCAAGCTTTCTACTCATTTGTATTCGGAATCATTTTGGTCTCTTTTATAGTATGACTCTGAACCATTATCCAAATTTTTTAAACGATGTGGGATAGTGTACCCATATTTTTTTATTCAAGTAATATATGTCCGTTTTTAAAACTTTGTATTATATCATATAGTGGAAAAAATCACAATTTTTATTAAGTAAATGTATTATAGAATTATTCAACAATAGTATTGTATTTTAATTATTGGATCTACAATAAAACATGTGGTTTGTAACTCCAACAATCGTTCCAATGTAGCCGCAAATACGCTATATATAACTACTTCGCTATCGTCTTAAGTGGTTGCTAAAATTTGGTCAAAAAAAACACTATGTGATCTACTGATCTTATTTTATGGTCTCACATTTGTGACTACATTAAAACTATAATATGTGTAATCACATAGAAGTCGGTGTACATATATTTATATATAGCCACTTCTCTCTATTACTCGAATTCGTAGTCGTATATTTGAAATAAAGATTAAATTGTGACTGTAATTAAACTTTGCTTATCGTGTCAATGCCCACTATTGAGATATGATTGATTTTATTGATTTAAACTGTAATTAAATTGTGACTTTTATTGATTTAAAAGATTAGAAAAGCTCAAAGTATTGTTTTGAGGCCCATTAAGATTCAATGCCCACTATATAATTAACAAGAAAGAGGATCCACCAAGTCTTCATCTATTGGCTCCAACCCCAATTCTCAACTCTCCTCCTCCAGTGGAATGGTCAAGTCTAATTGCTGTTGGCTCTAATCTTTACGCCGTTAATGCAGATACACATGATTCTCCATCTGTGTGGTACCTTGATTGTAGATTTCACCACCACACTTGGCGTGAAGCTCCAACAATGCGAATAGTTCACACCCGTACTGTATATGATGGGCATGTGTATTTACCAGGAATGTATGAAAAGCAAGATTCTTTGAACTGCGTTGAAGTTTACAACACAGAGACTCAATCTTGGAATCCCGTCCCGCCCAACAAACGGAGATTGGATTTCAAAAACATGGATGGAGTTATTTACATTAACGGTAAAGTAGAGGACACTCCTTTGTATCCTAAGGCTTTTAAGCCAAAGGATTCGACATGGGAAAGTGTAGGGTTGGATAAGCTTTCTGATCGGGTTGCTTTTTGTACGGTAGATGGGGTAGACTATACTTATGTCCCTTGTACTTGTTGTGCCTCTGCTGAAAGATTTAGTTGGAGAGCAGAAAAGACTGAGGGAGAAGGAGGAGGTTCCAGAAGATTAGAGGGTTTACAAGGGTTACCTCAGTTTGATAAGTCTGCTTCTGTTAAATTAGCAAATTATGGTGGTGATAAGCTGGTTGTTTTGTGGGACAAGTCTGTGCAGAGATTTGGGTTTAAGAAGAAGATGATTTGGTGTGCAGTGATCTCACTTGAAAAACGCAACGATCAAGAGATTTGGGGGAAAGTCGAATGGTCCGATGAGGTTCTTTTAGTGCCCAATTCTTATGAATTCCTGTGTGCTAAATCTGTTACTGTTTGATAGGTATGGATGTAATGTAATGAATATGGTTTGTATCGCTTACTTTCTTTTTTAGTATGCCCATTGACATGTTTCTGCTTATATATCGTCTGCACTCGCTTGCTATGGCAAATGATTTAAAAGCTTATTTAGTGACTTCTTTTAATCTTGTATTAAGCTATTATATAGTTATTTGAAGGTCTTTTTTTGGTCAGCTAAGATCAGTGACACAAGATAAAAATGTCATTGTTTCATCATCTAATCCTAATAGTTCTTTTTAGTGTTATTGAAGTGGGTAATTAGTGAATATAATCTTCATAAAGTTAAATGAAAATGAGAATATGAATTGCATTTAGAGTTCCAAATCCAAAACATACTTAAAGTCAGTACGAATAAGTTATTGATGAAAACATTACCCGATGTTAAAGCAAGAAACAAGGGCTTTTCTCTCTTTGGCTCTGCTTTCTAATGTAGAGATGTTGTGGGATGCGGAACACAGATCATAGATGATTCCCTTTGACGAGCAAAAAACAGAGATCATAGATGATTCCCTTTGACGCGGCTGAAGCATTTCAAGTGAGGAGTAGAGACTCCTCCATGTCAATAAAATACTGAAATTACTCTTCACTGACCACAAAATCACGCCTATTAATAGTGAGACGCATGACCTAAAACTAGAACTTTCAACGTTCATCTATTGTCAGTGACACAAGAATGACAAGATTAAAAATGTCATTATTTCATTATAAAAGCATTTAGAGAAGAAGAAAAAAAACTGAAATTGCTGTTTCATCATTACACGTACAGTACACTATACGAGGAAAATGTTGTTTGCTTTCTTTTTTTTTGTTCTAATTAAAAAGTATTTAGAAGTAGTAAGTAAGACATATATTAAGTCTGCAAAACTAAACCATTCCCCATGGGAAGTAAAGGATAAATTTCTCTCTCTTTTCTCTCTTTGCTCTCTCTCTATTTATCTCCCTTTTGAAACCCTTTCACAATTCCACACATCACCTCCTTTTCAAAAACACCTCTGTATCACTCTGCCTGAACCATGACCGGCTTTCCCCGTCCCATTGAGAACCCTCTCGTCCCATCAGGCATTCGTGGTCCAGGTGGTTGCTGCTTCCCCATCCCTGGTTGCTCCATGTTGTTCATTGGATTGTTTGAAGGTGGTGTTCCCACTTGATGATGATGATGCTGATGATGATGATTCCCTCCTCGCCCATTGTGGTTGTTGTTCTGGTTCTGGTGTGGTTGACCTCGTCCTCGTCCCTTTCCTCTACCTCTGTTACGCCCTTTTCTTTGCCCAACCGCTTTCTCATTCCCTTGATCATCTCCCTGTTATGTGGCAAAGTTATAAGAATCATCCATGGATAACAAAGTAGAGAACCAAGAACGTATTTGAACGTATTTGGTCTACTTACTATTATTGGCTGCTCTTGCACATGTGTATCCCATTCTCCAGAACACTCTTCAGATTGTTTCTCAATCGGCTGCTGCTCCGATGTTGTAGCATCATCTTCCTCATGTTCTACTTCTGCATCATGTCCTTTTCTTCCTCGTCCTTGACCTTGTTTTGGTTCCTTTGTCTGTATGATAGAATAATAACATATAAGCCAAGTGGAACCGACATCAACTTCCTCAGATCTTAACCCACACCAATGACATCTAATTTACAGAATGTTCTGAACTACTAAGATATCTGGCCTCTGCTTATTAGATTGGGAGAGGACGGGTAAAGACACTGTGTGTTTGTCAAACTTAAAATCACATACCTGATGCTTTAGCATCAAACGGACTCTAAGACCACTCCTCCAATTTCCCGCTTCATTTAAGTCAGCAACCTGTACAGTAACATGCCTTTAGTTTACCCACATTAGCACATGAGGGTATTAACATATATAGTCTAGAAATCTAAGTAGGTGAGGCTTTACTGCTTTCTCGGCTAGCTCAACCATCTCATACTCAACAAAAGCATGGACCTACAAGAACATGTAAAAGAGACATCAATTTTGCATCCAGTTAATCCAAAACTATGAGGCAAACACAAAGCCGCATGGGTCCATCTAGTTTACCTTGTTACTGAAAAGCGTGCCATCGCTTTTGGCTGATCTTGCTGCGGGTGGAGCACCGCTTCCATTGTTTTGTGGCTGGCAGGTACGGATGTTCTTCACACTGAAGACAAACACTCATAATTTTAGAAAACCTCAACTGTATAAGTAGTAGATTCTAGGTATAATAACATCATCAAAACAGTACTGTACCTTCCAACAGTTGAAAATATCTTCATCAGATTTTGGTAGCAATGATCCTCAGGTAGATTCTCAGCAATAATTATGCGAGACTGGATATGATAATTTATTAGAAAATCAAGTATACAAATCCTTTATTCATAATTAGTTTACAGATATATAAGAACATGAGGAATGAGTTAAGTACCTGGAGCTCTTCTATAGCAGACTCAGTAATCGGGTTTATGCGTCTCACTTTCTTTCCATCTTCACTAACAACCTATTAGATGACTCAAAAAAGTTAGAACATCAAATCACGTATAAAAGTTATAAACCAACCAAAAAAAACACACACACTAACATAAAAGAACTCACAAGCTTTGCTGAGTTCTGTAGCACTGCGGCAAGCTGAGAATTACTGTTAATGACAGCTTTAATTTTCTTGAAGGATGCAACAACATGAATCGGCACTGTAATCACATGAACCCCATTTAAGTATTCGAACAAAAAGATTATTACTTTTATGCAAAACGAACTCACGAAGATGCATATGATGATTTAGCAACAGACACTCTTACTTACCATATCCTTCAGGATCCTTGCAAATGAATCTCATCAGATGATCTGTGGTCGCCAAGTTCAAGTCGCTAAAATAGTATTCAACCTGACAGTGTGATTTTTGAGCAGTCAAGATAACCAAATTTAAGATCACAAGTCTAAATCTAACTAAAATTTCGAACATTAAAGAGATCGAAGCTAAACCTGATTCACTATCTTCTGGATAGTATCTTCAGGCAAACCAGTTTTCGAATCAATAGTAACAGAAGCTCCAGTTTCAGTAGCTTGATCGGTCTTAGATTCTCTCTTACTATGATTCTCTCTCCGATCGTTCTTCTTCGGAACCAAATCCGGTTCCAGCTCACCACCGACAGCACCACCACCACCACCACGCTGCTGCTGATAATCTTGATGATTCCTCACCGGAACATACTGCTGATTCTGATGACGATTCTGATGATGATGAAAGCGATGATGATGGTTTTGAACAGGAAGCTGGATTGGAACAGGACGTAGAACCGGAGCATTGAAAGGAGGCTGGTGGTGATACATATGATGAAGCATACCGTGAGGCGGAGGAGGCGGGATAATCATCCTCGGAGGTTGTGGCAACGGAGGAGTAGTTCGACCAGGTACGAACTCAGGAGCTCCGGCGTTGAGTCTACTAGAGGATAGAGACCTCAAGAGCGATGGATCTAAGGAAGAAGAAGCTGAAGTAGTAGAAGAAGTTGAGTGGGACCGAGATAGATCATCAGATTGAGTAGTAGGAGGATGAGTAGAAGAATCTAGGGTTTGTTGATCAGCCATGGATTTGAAGGTAAGATTTAACAGTTGATAGATGAAGAATCTCCCAAAGCAAAGTTAGGGTTTTTTAAAAAAATTTCTTAAAGTGGGAAGCTTCTTCTTATAGATTTGATAGAGAGAGAGAGAGAGAGAGAGAGAGAGAGAGAGAGAGAGAGAGCAGATCCCTCCGGAGAAGGGGAGAGACCAAAAGAGGCAAAAGTCGCTTCTTTTCGTTTGTTTGGAGAGATGTTCTCGACTCTCAAAGGTCGTCTCCTTGTCTTGTATTTATAGAATTGTGGCTTTTTTTCCTCTTATCGACATAATTAAAAACAAAAACTTTGTCTTAAAATTACAATCTTTTTCTGTTTCTCACAATTATTTTGGTCTCATAATGTCTGAATCATTCCTCCAAATAAACAGACAGAAGAGTTTCCGCTTTCCCACAATGTTTGGATTCAATGCTTCTTTTGGACATGTTGGTCAAACCTGTTTCTGATGGCTTCCCAGAAAGCAGGAACTGCGATGTTAGCAGGGACTTCTTTGAACGATGGTAAGTAGTTCAAGTCTACTATCACGTGATCTCTTGTTCCTTCTTGGATCTGTGGAGATGAATTAAGAGAAATGTGTTAGTCTAGTCCGTGACCTGGCTATATGTATATATATATAGGGTTTTGTGATGAGGATGATATACTTACAACTACGTCAAAGCCAAAGATTGTGAGATCAAGCTTCTTTCTTAGCCAAGTAGCTGCTTCTGTAACCAGCTCTAGATCAATCTCGTTTAACGGGGTCTGGTTTGTGGAACCAACAGGTAAAGATTTTAAGCTGTGGGAGGTAAACGGGAACTACTAAAAGTTACAATCTTTTTAGCAAGTGAAGGTTTTTTGTGTCTACGGAACTGTTATGAAACTTACCTGTCAAAGAGAATAGGTTGGAGACCGTTTTCCTCGGCTGTTTTCCTCAGACTAGCAGAACTTGGGATCGATTTCTTGACCGCGTGAGAGATCTTTTCACCCAAGACGTAAAACTTGAATATCCTGGATGAATGGTCTACATACTCCTGCAAATCGATGGTTGTTGACAAGTTTTCTTTATGCTTTACATATAGATTTAGTAGTGTTGCCCTATAATTGTGTGTCCAGGTTACATTATGACTTACTTGGATAATGGCAGGCACAGGAGTGTTCAAATCCTTAAAATCCTCGACCCGGAAGACAATGGCCTGTGAAAAAAAAATGAGAATGAGTAAGTCATTTGTTTTCCTGTGAAAAGAGAAACGGGCAATTCGAGATACCAAAACGAGATGGAATCTGTGAGATATTCACCATGCTATGAGCATCAGCAACACCACAGGCAACCTGAGGTTTCACAATACATGGAAGAGAGAGTCCAGCTCTTGACAAGTTTTGAGCCAGATCCGGTTCATTATAGTTGTCAATCTGCAGATAAGAGACTCTCATATTAAGTTGCTAATGTAAAAACGAAAAGTAAAACTATAATGGAGTAATCTCTGAGGTCACACTTGCTGGGAAAGGACTCAAGAGATGCTCTGTCATATTTGAAGCATAAAGAAATTAACGAGCTACTACAAATGAGAGACTTTTAAGACCTTGAGAAAGCAGGCGCCTCTTATCTTTCGTCCTGCTGCAGAAAAGTCCTCTAATCCAAGAAGAGTATGTTGCATCTTGAGTCGGTCCAGGACAGGATATAAATTTTGAATAGGGTCGACTACAGCACAGGCATTTTGATCTTCCATATACCTGCAAGCAAAATACCTTCTATCATTATGCAAATATGTACAGAGAGCTTTTAACTATCTGTGCGCCACTTGCTGATATAACAGAGTGCTAGATAGAAAACAAAGAGTTGAGAGGCTTACTTTTTCAGTTCCTCCATGCCGGTAGAGAATGTAACTGCAACAGATGATTTTGAGTCGGCGCAGTTCAGTTGAATGGACAAGATTTCATCAGTTGCTTTGTGGAAAATGATATCAGCGTGTTCGAGTTGAGATGAAAGAGGGAACTCAAACATGAGGGGTAGAAATATCAACCCATTTGAAGTAGGGTACATGGGTAACGCACCCCTCTAAGAAAATCAGAAAATTTTAATATCGGTGAACATCATATATATAACTATATTACTTTCATGTATCAAGAACGACCTAGAGGGTCCAGCATACAGTGAGCCAAATAAGGTTTACCATAAAGATAATACTTCAGAGTCGGATTTCAAATAAGGTTCTAACCTTGGCAAAGTCCTCTACCCGAGATGGTTTCATGATGTAAGCAATTATTGCAGCACCAACACCCATTGCCTGTTTTGGGAGGTGATATCAAAAGGGTAATCAAGAAACCAGTACCGGAAAGAGTTCTAAACTAAGAAAATTTAAAAGGAAGAATATGAAGTGTAATATCAAGCATCTCAAACTACATTCTTTACACTATTTAGTTCTGGCCTAATCTGTGTAGTTCTTCAAATACATAAACGTTTTCTAGTATAAGCCAGAACGGCTGTCAAGACATACCTTTTTGTTCATGCAGCAGATAGTCATTGGTAGCTCTTCAAGGCTACCAATATGAACCATGTTAGGATCCTGACATGGACCACCTTTGACAACATCTAGAAACCCAAAAGAACCCAAAAAAAATTGAGGCCTCACCAAAGTTATCAATACAAAAATCAGAAGACATAAATGCAAGCTGAAATTTATGAATGTGTTATCTCTCATGCGACTAGAGATTATCTTGATCACTAACCGAGTATAACAACAACAAGCTGGCTGGGACTAAGTTCACGAAATATCTCTTCCTTTCTGCTTGAAGCAACATACAGAATACTATCGTCACTATGCCATGCTTTGAGAGTATCACCAAAGGTAACACTTGTCAAAGACTCCTCTAAAGCTAAGCAATCAATTGAGTATTCTGCAGCCGTTTTCCTCAATAAATCCACCTATAACATAATAGAGACAGATCAATCTCCTCACACAGATAGACAAGGCAAAGATTTCACTTGAACAAAACCCTTTGCTTAAAACATAGACTCGAGTTCATATAGTTAGTCCAAACCTTTTTTTCCGGAAGATCATTCCCATATGAAATCCCCTGCATGACAGAAAGAAACAAAAAAAAAATCCAATTTTCATTACGGCAGACAACGAAACCAAAAGAACGATTGCATATAAAAAAAGTTCTCCCCAATTATGATCTAAAGTTCAATCCTTTCTCAACTAGCTCTCAATTGAAGAATCACTACAAAAATTTCCAAGAAGAAGAATTGAAGACAAATCCAGAACTTTTGCATGAAAGGGTTTACTTGCAATGCAGATGTGAATCATGTATTCGAGTGAATCAATCAATACCGTTCGGATCATGGAGTAACGAAGCAGCCTGAGAAGAGACGGGACTGAATCACGCAGTCTCGGCGACGAATCATCACTCTCGGGACCGAACAGCACAGATTCGTCAAGTAAAACCCCTTTGATCGCTCTTCTTCCCATCTCTCTCCACCACTGAGAACAAAGGAGAGAAGAAAGAAAGAATAAATCAATTACACGGTGGCCAATTTAGCCGTTAAACCCAATCAATCATCGGAAAAGTGCATCTTTAACGAAATGACAGTATTACCCTCACTATCGTTAGAGGGCAAGACATAAAGTAAAGGGTTATTTCGGTAATTGAAGAAAAAAAAAAAAAGACTATCAATATCCTTGGATTGCCACAGTATTCCTAATAATGGTAATTTCTGTCCATATATTACTAATAAAACATTGAACCATAGCCTATATATATATTTGAATTCAAACGAAACTCATATAACTATTCTTTATCTATAAATCCTTAAGACTCATAATTCATAAATTTGTTAATCGAAAGAATAATGACAACATATACTAGTTAATACTTTTATTGACAAAACCTAAGTGGGATAATTCGAACCTAAGTGGAATAATTCAAAATATCATATATCGGAAGAGATAGTATTTTATTAACTATCATTAATTATCTGTAATTTTCACCAAAATATATTAAGTAAAGTCACGCATATTAACGAAAAAAAATAACAGTTATTTGTTGACAAAATACTTTGTCAAAATTTAAACAACTACCATTAATTTCATGGACATAACTTGTACAACACCAAATTATTGACATATAAAATATATCACATTATACAGTAAAACCTCAATAAATTAATAATATTAGGACCAAGACATTTTATTAATTTATAGTGATATAAATTTATCTATAATTAATAATAATTCTTTTATAGTGTAAATTAATTAATAAATATTATTTTATAGGTATATTTTTTATTGTTTAATTTTTTTTTGTCGTCTAATTGTTTAAAATTTTAAAATTATGAATTGAGACAATTTTTGCAAAAGAAAATAAGAATTTGGATGTTGTAAATTTTATGATATTGGAATAGAACTTGAAATAATTAAAAAATATTATTGACAATAAATTACAAATATTATAGACAAATTCACTTATACACATGACATACATATTCAAATTTATGAATAAGAGTATCAATTATCGTATTTTACTAGTCTATCAAATTATCAAAATGTAAATGATGCATATTTAGAAATTGAAAATTTTTAAAAGTTTTAGCTATTTTTATGAAATGTTATAGAATATTTTATATCATCATAGTTTAAAGATACAACATAATAATTGTTTTATAGATATGAGGTTTAATAGAAACATACTTTACTATATCAGCCATATATATATATATATATATGTAAATTTACATGATTATTAAATTTATAATATTATTGAGACCATATTTTACATGGGGATTTCAAAAAAATTATTATCTTATTATCTTATCGAATCACAATGAGAGAAGGTGGGTCAACATATTCGTTTGACAACCAAAATGAGAATACTGACATCAAAGAGGGTTCTATTGTAAAGGTTTGTCTTATATTTGCATATATACACTCATGGGGGATCTAGAAACATAATTAACATGGGGCACAATATATTAACATATAAATTTCTAATTAATAAAATGTTATATGAACATATATCAAAAGACATGTAAATGAAGTAAAATTATTTAATGTGTTAATCTACAATTGGTTATAGTAATTTGTATAAAAAAGTAAAAAATGAATAATTAGACTAATATGAAAATCATTTAGAACATTAAACTACTAACTATCATTTATAATTAGACTAATAACTATCATCAATTATCTATAATTAGACTAACAACTATCATCAATTATCTATAATTAGACTAATATGAAAATTATTTATAATTAAACTAATAACTATCAACAATTATCTTTAATTTTCACCAAAATATATCAAGTAAACTAACACATAATAACATTAAAAAATAACAGTTATTTGTTGACTAAATACTTTGTCAAAATTTAAACAACCATTAATTTTATAGTTGGCCATAATTTGTACAACGCCAAATTATTAACATATAAAATATGTCACATTCATCCGGCACTTTCACCAGCCTCGGCTTTGCCCTCAAATTTAGTTGTTATTTTTTTTTGTTTTCTGAATTTTTAATTATTAATTAAAGGTAAAATATCATTTTATTCAATATAGTATATAAACTTCAAATAATTTGCTTAAAGAATTTTTGTGTAGGATTTAAGTGTTTTATTTGTATAGATTAACCCAAGAGAAAATACATATGATTAATAATATTAGTGGGCCTCAAAATAAAATGCCCAACAAAGAGCGTTTAAGCTGTGTGTTTTTTCAAAGTGAGGGGACTTATGTAATGTAAAAAACTAAAAATTGTATTTTGTGTTAATCGATTTTAACGGTCCGTCAAGTAACGTGAAAGATATGAGGACCGTCTCCGTTAGCTATATAACTCCTAAGAGCATCTCCATCTCTTATCTTGTAATAATTAAAAAATAATATGTAAAAAAGGAATATTATTTTAGTAACTAAATGTCTTTAAATTTAAGATATTGTATCTTAAATGTTTTGGCAGAGACATTTTTAACATAATGTCTTAGATTTATGGACACTCGATTACTAAAATAATGTTATTTTTTTATATATTATTATTTTTAATTATTAGAAGACAATTAGCGATGGAGATGCTGAATTATGGCGCTAAATGTTTTGGGAAGGCAGATGATGATACGTGGACTCGCCTCTCCATCGGACGGTTAGTTTTGAAAAAACGATGTCAAGCACTGGCTTCTCCCCCGGGAAAATGTCGTCCACTGTTATGTAGTAGTAGCCCTAGGCAAATAAACCGAATCCGATTAAACCGATCCAAATCGATCCGAAAAACCCGATTTTGATCGGATTCGGACACTGTGTAAAAACCGATCGGTTTCTGTCTTGATCGTTAATCGGAGTTTGAGAGATTTTGGTAATACAATTTAATAATTGTGGTCGATTTCTCTAATTGTCTTGATTGAGCTTTTTTAATTGTTTAGGAACCAACATTGCAAAATAAAAGTTTAAATAAGTACAAATAAAATGGTAAAACCCAAAATGTACTTCAAAAATGTATATATAGATACTAATAAAAAGTTGGGACATCCATTGTGAGATTCTAAACTACTAATTGGAATCGGCCATCTCACTTACTAATATCATTTTTGCTAATAAAGAAGAAATAATTTTTAATTATGTATTTGGAATACTATTTTACCTTAATAATTATTTAAAGGTTTTATAAAATACTAGTATTTGATAACTATCATCAATTATCTATAATTTTCACCAAAATATATCAAGTAAACTCACACATAATAACATAAAAAATAGCAGTTATTTGTTGACTAAATACTTTGTCAAAATTTAAACAAATACCATTAATTTTATAGTTGGCCATATTTTGTACAACGCCAAATTATTGACATATAAAATATGTCATCTTCATCTGGCACTTTCACCGGCCTCGGCCTCGACCTCGAACTTTAGTTATTTTGTTTTTGTTTTCTAAACTTTTAATTATTAATTAAAGGTAAAATGTCATTTTATTCTATATAGTATATAAACTTCAAATAATTTGCTTAAAGAATTTTTGTGTAGGATTCTTAAGTGTTTACTTGCATAGATTAACCCAAGAGGAATTACATATGACTAGGATATATCCCGTGCTTAAAGCACGGGTCAACATTTAAAAAAAAAATTATAATATAATAATAAAATTATTGTTTTATTTGTATAAAAAGTTATTTTATTTGAGATAATATTTATTTTAAATTGTTATGTAAATCTATTAGTCTATTTGAATACTAATTATTTTACAATATTATAGTATTTTATTTTTGACGTATTATTACAGTTTTATATTGTTTGTTTGTTGTATTTGCATCATTATTTTGTGAAATATAAAATCGTAATTTAAATATTTTAATTGTGAGCAAATAAAAATTATTAATTTATCATTTATATAAATTTAGTTTTACCAACCTGCCAATGTGAAAATTAAAACACACATTTTCATAGAATGAGTAATATATCTTCGTTTAAAAAAAAATCAAATCACAACATATGCAGAAAAAAAAATATGCATTTTATATTATAAGTATTATATGAAAATTTCAAACAATTTGTAAGTAAAATAAAATAAAGATGATAGGAGAATCATAATTTGAAAACTTAACAAAATTTTCGAATTTAGTTATTAAAAATAATTGTATTGTATACTTGGATATAAAATCTTAGTTTTTGAAATTCTGATTGGTTTACATATTTTTTTTTAAAAAATAATTAGTAATTTCGTCCATAATTTATTAGAGAGAGAAAATATTTTTTTAGATTTTTTTAGATTTTTTAATATTTAATCTGTGAGTGTTTTTTTAATTAATTATATTTATTTAAATTAGTTAATTAAGTTTAATTAATTTTTTCTAATGGCAATTGAATGTAATTTTCTACACATTTTAAGGTTAGTTTCATATTTGTACTTCTCAATTAATATAGTAGGATTAATAACATAGTTTTTCTTTTTGTTTGTTGCGTTTTGTTTCATGGCTTGAATCGGAATCCGTTAAAATTTGCCACAGATCTTTGAATCGGACTCCATGATATGTGTATCCGATACTGTGTAGTGACTGTGTAATTGTTTGTTTTGTGCAAAATCGGAAAGTTGTTGGCAGAGCCGGTCCTCCAAAAGGTGAATGAATGGTCGCTTTGGGCCACCAATAACTTAATTTTTTTTTTAGAGGCTATGTTTTGTTACTTTAGAACACTAATATTGGCTTCTCATGTTTACGTCCTTTTTATTCACTTTTGACATTTCCTTATTGCTTGTGTTGTTTAAAACAACAATCAATTAACACGGTGGCGAATTTAGCCGTTAAACCCATTCATCGGAAAAAGTGTTGATCTTCAAAGAAATGACAGTATTACCCTCACTATAGTTAAAGCACAAGATATAAAGTTGAGGGTTATTTCGGTAATTAAAGAAAAAGACAAAAGCAAACCTCTCCGTCGTCAAAGTTTCGATCTTTGTTTGTCTCTCTCTCCGCCTCCTCCGCCAAAAGAAAAAAACATATCATTTTGAAATAATCAGATCAAGTAGATCGGAAACTTTGAGACTGAGACACAATTAAAGAGAGATACTTACTTAGAGGGATTTTAATCGAATGTCCGCAAGATGAATCGAGTAACGTCTTCTTCAAATGCGCAAACGAAGAAGAAACTTTCTAACTCTCAGTCGCAGCCGCCGGAGAAAAAGGAGAGCAATCTGAAAAGGGAGAGATTTCCGGTGAACCCTTTGAGAGGTTTGAGTACAAGAAGCTCTGGAAGCAGCACTAGTAGCAGCAATGCGAGTGGTTCTGGTTTAACTTCAGGTGAAGCATCCAACGGCTGTCACAGGTTCTTGCTTTCTCATTCTTTCTCATCGTCTTCTTCATCTTCTTCTTCTTCGTTGGGAGTTGTTCCTCGTCGACCATTCAGATCAGTGGCTAAAACCCCCAAATCTGCTCCGGTTGTGAGTCAACCCTTAATTAGAAAGAAACCAAGGTCTACGGAGGAGGTTAAGTTGAAATCAAATCTTACTGAGAAACCCAATTTGCATAAGTCTCAGAGATGTAAGACGAATCCTATATCTGGAAAGAGACCAACTTGTAAAGTTACCATGAAGCAGGATAAAGCTTCAGTCTTGAAGAAACAATCTTCTGATTCTAGAGAGGTTAAGCAGCTTAGAGATAGCCAAACTACGATTAGAGTAGATGACAGTATTGCTCAGAGTACTCCTGTGTCTAAGTTAGGAACTGGATCTGATTTAATTTATAGAAGCAAGGGTGAAGCTACAGAAGATGGTGGTAGACTAAGTAGCAACAGTAGTAGTTATCAAGACAGGACACCACCTGTTCAAGCTTCGGTGTCTCCAGAGATACAGTGTGGATCGTCTATGAATTTGTCTGCATCAACTCAATCACAAGCTTGTTATGCTGCTGGCCATTTACTCTCAGGTGTTAGTGATAAGAGGAAGTGCAAGCCTAAAGGGTTACTCACTGTCGGTGAAAATGGTTTTTTTGAGGTTGGTAAGGGAAAGATACTGAATGATTCTGATGAATTTGGTGAGGGATATTTTGGTAATGATGGAAGTTGTGATAACGTTTCTATCATGCCTTTGCCTGTGGATGCGTCAGTGCACTGGCTTTTATCTCCTTGTGATGAGGAGAAAGAACATGAGAAGGAAATATATGAAGATGGCTTCTCTCAGTTTCCTCAAATCGTTGAGTGTGTTGGCCATGAGACTCCTTCGCCATTATCAGATCGTAGTGCTTCTCCGGATTATTTATGCAACATTAGCAGCGGCAGAAGTCTTTCACCCATGGATATATGTGAAGAGACTACGAGAAGGATCAGTTCTTCGCTTTCTCCTAATGAGCTTTTTCGGTTCAGAAGGTTTTTTCACCTCTCATCCTGTGATGGTGAAGCTTCAGCGTTCGACAGTACCCCTACATGTGAGCTGGATCCTTCTGAGCATTTGAAAGGAGACAAACTGTCTCCCTTATCTGTTGATTCACTAGGAAGCGAGAATGTAATTCAAACACCAGAATCCAACTCAAGCTTTGACAATTATTTTGGAGTCTCGTGTTCCCAAGCTGAAAACCAAAAGAAACATGATGTTGGTTCAGAGTTGGAATCTCTGACGATGACCTTTCAGTCAACTGATTTGTCACCAAGGATCAAGGCTTCATCACAGGACCCGAGCTGTTCAAGTTTCAACTTTGAGTCTTTGGCTACATCTTCTGATTCCATTGATCTCTCACAGTTTCAGAGACCTTTAGTAGAGAAACTAAATAGCCACATGCCTGAAGTGAGATTCCAACAGACTAGAGATACTGAATTCGTTATGCAAAATTACAAAGAAAGTTGTGCTCCTCCAGGAAAAGGAAGGGAACTGCTTCCATGCTCTGCTGCGGAGTCAATAAGCACTGATGGTGGTGGTCTGATTTGTTCTGAGGATTCAAATTGGATGGCATGCTACAAGAATTAACTTCCTAGACGAATAGATATATAGCATCGGTTTCTTTGTAAGTAGATCTACGCTAGCAGGTAGCTGAAGGAAAATTTCCTTCTGTATTTGTGTTTCACTTGTTGAGTTGTCTTTAAATTTTCCACTATAAACAGCATTTTTTCTTATGAGCACATCAAGATTTCGTGAAACTCATTATTATTTTGGTAAAGCATTGAACTTTCTGTTGCCAAGCTTCTCAGTTCTCAAAGTACAGGAGAAGGATCCACACGGCTATCATGATTGTTAATTCGTTATGTTCTCGTGTTTTTGGTTTTTTTCTATAGGAGGACACTTTTCCTGATACCTTTCCTTTGTTCAATGTTTAAAAAGAGGTTAAGTCTTTGTGAATGAATGTGTAAAACTCTATACAGTCTTAACACTGAAATGTCTGTTGCTCAGTTCTCAAACTAAAGTAGAAAGAATCACACGATTATTGGGATCACTATATTCTTTTCTTTTGGTTTCTTCTATTGAACGGACGTTGTTGGTTCAATATCTTTTAATAAAAGGTTGATACTTTTCTTTTCCTGATACTTCTTCTTTGCTTCAGGTTCAGTAAAAAGCCTTTGAGAATATATAACTCTATACAGTCTTTCGGTAAATCTTTGAATATTTTGGTTCCTCAGCTCACACGATTATGGAGATTGCTATATTCTTGTCTTTTGGTTTCTTAAAAGGACATTGTTGTTTCGGTATCTTTCAATAAGAGTTTCATACTTAAAACTCTACGTGATACCTTTCCTTTGCTTCAGGTCTTGGGCTAAAAGCTTATTCTTTAAGGAGAAACAAAGATAAAAAAAAAAAAAAGGGTTCTTTTAAGCACTTTTACGTATTTCCGAAACCACACATAACCTTTTAATGTCATGCTGATCAAGAATCCATTGATACTTTCTACTTTCCACATATTCAGCCATTTCTTTTGTCTTGTTTGGCTTTGCTGATTGATTCAGTAATATATATATCTTCTTGTTATAATCTAATTTCCTCTAGACAAAACCAAAGTTTTATGAGTCATAACCATCTCTAAGGAAACAATGTCACACTATGCTGAAACTACATATGGAAGGAGGAGCAAAGATGTTGATGAAGCTTGCAGAATTTGCCAACCGAAACAGAGTGACATCACCGGTAAAATCATCATTTTCACCCTTGCTGGACTTTGCATTCTGCTCTTCATCTTCATCATCGTCGGTTTCTCTTTCATAGCCAAGCCACTGAAAGCAAGCTTGACATCTGTTGCTGTAAGAAGCCTCAGCTACAACAAAGATACATCATCATCGCTTTACTTCAACTCAACACTGGCTATGGAAATCAGAATTGAGAATCCTAATCTCGGGTTCTTTGAGTTTCCCACTAGTAAAGGAGATGTCTTGTACAACGGCCAAGTTGTTGGTGAAATGAGGATTAGTGGACAACGAGTGGCTTCTTTTGGTTCCATAGGAACAGAGGTTAGGACAGAAGTGGGATACAAAGGGAATCAAAGATCACCTATTTGGTTGAAGAATGATATAGAGAGAAGGCTAATAATCCTTAACACCAGAGCTAAACTGAGAGGTGAAATACACTTGAAGGCTTTGAACAAGAGAACAGTGAGTTTGAATTGTCTAATGCATCTTAATCTGAAAGATGAGGTGATTCATCGTTTGTGGTGTAAATGATACACTCTTAGGTTGTTTCCATACGCCTTTTTGCGTAACCAATTTTTTATTTTAGCTTATACATATTAGCACATTTATAAGTGACTATTGGATAACTTAGTCTTCTTTATCATAAAATTTGATATTAAAATATCATATGTTTATATTTTATACTCTTTAATAAGAGCCAAACTAAACCTCGATTTATGATTATGTCCTATACATTTTCCATGGTGGGAGATAATAAAAAAAAACAATTGAGATGCTACAAATCTGTAGTTCTAAAATGTCAAGTTTCGATTTTACAACAAAGTTATATCAGAGATTCCAATCTATAATTCTTATCTTCCATTTTTTTGTAACTTTCTTTATCTCTTATCATCAGATAAAAAGTGTCGCTTTAGAATAATAATTCAATATGGTTAGTGTTTGTTAGCGTAAGAAACATCATCAGCTTTGTCGTCACTCTTGTTTAAACTTGTTTAGTTATATCAGATATACTCCTTGGACGCAACGCAAGCATAAAAAAAAAGTTTAAACCTATTAAAAACAAAATTATAAAAACAAATTCCCAAGATTGACTTATGTATGTGTCGAACTGGATACCTCTAAGTCTAAATATCCTAGGTTGACCACTGCACCACAGCGTACTTTCAGAAAATGATGCCCTTAAAATTTATATATCTTTTTGATGATTAAAGCTCCAGCTTCATGAGCTTTTTGGTGAATTAATGCCATCATGGCTTCAAATACTGCCTTTAGTTGGGTTATTAATTTTTTAAACCATTTGAGCTATATTAGCATATTTATAGGTGAATATCGGAATAATTTAGTTTTCTTTATCATAAGACTGGATATTAATATATCATATGTTTATTCATAGCTAAAGAGCCAAACTAACACTCGATCTATGATCAAGTCTTGTACATTTTCCATAGTGGAAGTTTTTAAATAATAATTGAGATGATCAAGTATCAATACTTTCCTTGGCTATGAGTTCTCATCAACACTATTCTTATAGAAATGAAATTAGATCATTTCGCTAACCTAATTTCTAGTCATATTAATACATAACTGTTTTACATAAAATTTTACATTGAATTATCTAGGGATCGGAATAATTTATATATGAATTCCACCCCTAATCATTCATTCACTTGTAACATATATTTAAAGGGGATTTGTTGGTTCTATGATTTTAATGGATTTAGAAATCTAAACAAAAATCATGTGTTATTCAATCATTGATTTAAAAATACTTATCAAAATTCTATTTTATTGGCTCTATGTTTTATAAATAGTTGTTAAAATCTCATGTTGTTCACTTTATGATTTGTTTTTCGACGTTAAAATCTATATATTATGTTTTAAATAGATTTTAATGGATTTGAAAGTGAGAAATAGAAGAATTCAAATCCAAGGATAAAACATGTTATTTCAAAATCAATGTGTTTTGATTTTCATTATTTCCAATTCTATATGAATTTACAAATCATTCATCCAATAACCGTCTCTTAGTTACTTTTTTAATTTTATCACATGTAAAAATACTAATATATGGTACTATTTTTTTTTGAATAGTTCATATATAGCTATTATTATATACAACAATCCATTTTGCGAATGACTAAACTGTTTGAACAAATATTGTCAGAATTCAGGATATTATAGTTCAATCACATCAAATTCTGATAATTCTACCATGTACGATTTTGTCATTATGATATTTAAAAAAATTAAAAAGAAAACACTCTTTTGTATTTGGCAAACAAACACACTTTATATTAAGACTTGATATTAATATATCATATGTTTATACTTTCATAGCTAAAGAGCCAAACTAAAACTCGATTTATGATCAAGTCTTGTACATTTTCCATAGTACATTTTAAATAATAATTGAGATGATCAAATATCAACACTTTCCTTGGCTATGAGTTCTCATCAACACTATTCTTATAGAAATGAAATTAGACCATTTCGCTAACCTAATTTCTAGTCATATTAATACGTAACTGTTTTATATAAAATTTTACATTGAATTATCTAGGGATCGGAATAATTTATATATGAATTCCACCCCTAATCATTCATTCACTTATAATAGATATTTAGAGGGGATTATTGGTTCTATGATTTTAATTGATTTGGAAATCTAAACAAAAATTATGTTATTCAATCATTGATTTTAAAATACTTATCAAAATTATATGTTATTGGTTCTATGATTTATAAATACTTGTTAAAATCTCATGTTATTCACTTTATGATTTGTTTTTCGATTTCAAAATATATATTATGTTTTAAATGGATTTGAATGTATATGAAAGTGAGAAATAGAATGATTCAAATCCAAAGATAAAACATGTTATTTCAAAATCCATTTGTTTTAATTTTCATTATTTCCAATTATATATGGATTTACAAATCATTCATCCAATAACAGCATCTTAATTACTTTTTAAAATTTTATCACATGTAAAAATACTAATATATCTACATACTTTTTTTTTATAATTCATAATCATATCTAGCTATTATTATATACAACAATCCATACTGCGAATGACTAAACTGGTTGAACAAATATTGTCAGAATTCAGAATATTATAGTTCAATCACATCATATTATGATCATCCTACCGTATACGATTTTGCCATTATGATATTTTTAAAAAAAAATTAAAAAGAAAACACTCTTTTGTATTTGGCAAACAAACACACTTTCATTACGAGCTTAAGAGGTTTATCTTGAACCAGTCTCTCTATTCAGAAAAATAAATAAATTGTGGAGATAAACCTAAATTAAACTTCAAAAACAAAGAAAAAGTCCCACAAAAAAATTTGGATTGTTGTCATACACAAATAAGAAGTCAAAGATCATTGGTGGGTAACGTGTGCAACAGCTAAATCATTTTATAAAAAAGGAAGTGACCTGTTAGACTTTTTTGAGGTCGATCTCAATCACAAAACCTTTTTTTATGTAAATATATATATATATATCCATATGCATATAACGCTAATGATTTACACGTTTAAGTTTGTTATTAATCATCTGTTTCTCTTTCTCGTTGACAATAAATTTCAAGCATACAAAGTTCTGATGGCTGGATGGATGTTGCAACTTGCTACAACTTTTGAACCTAAACGCTTACATGCATCGATAATCTCATATGAATCTAAATTTTGAATCATAAATCAAGTATAAATTAAAATACATTAATCTCACGACCAGACCACTAAATGTTTTAAACTTGACCAAATAATAATTAATGATCACAAAATACAAAAGAAGAGATACACCATAACCATATACTCCCTCTGTTTCACAAAGAGTGTCATTTTGACCTGATTTTTTTGTTTCAAATTAAGTGTCATTTTAGATTTTCAATGCAATATTAAGCATAAATTTTCAACTTTAACCTCATATTCATTGAAGAATATCAAGAGTCAATATCAATTTTAAGGGTATAAGAGATATTTAAATATGTTTTCTTAATTTGTGTGTAAAGTGTCAAAATGACACTTATTATGAAACAGAAGGAGTAGAACTCTGCAAACTATACTTTATTGTGTAAACTGTGGAATTCCACATAGCTAGACTAGAGATATAAAACGACCCTAATTATTATAATTTTGAGACATAAATCAAATGGGAGAAGAAACAATACTATATATAAAAAGATGAGATTTCTTGTATAAAGAAAGTACATATATAAAAGAAGAATATTGGAAGGTAACTAAGCACCAAACCCAAGTCAATAAACCATAAACATAAAACCTTTTTTTTGCTAGCTTCATCTCAAAAGAACCTTAAAGAGAGAAAACAAGAACAAAGAGTGAATCATCTATGGATGGTTTAATACCAATGGCCTATAAGGCTATGAAGAAGAACCTAACTCGTCGTCGTTACGAACGTCTCTCCTCTTCCGCCACGACTCGTGAGTCTTACGAATTCGTCTCTGATATTGAAATGAACGTCGACGGTCACCACCGCCGTCGCTGGTCCATCGGAGATTTCTCATCGTTATCAAGCCGGGAAACAAAAAGAAACGGTGGCGTAGCTCCGGAGAAAGGTTTTTCTCCGCCGCGGGAAGGTCAGCTTGTGAGGTTCAAGAGCCATAGGTTGTTTTCTTGCATCTCAGGTCAATAACTTTATCAAGTCAAGAATATTCCGAAGCAAAAAAAAAAAGGAAATTTGTATTTTGTTTCGTCTTGTGTTTGATTTTGTATACAACGAATCATGTAGATATCGTTATTTTTGTGATCTTTTAATGTATACGTAAAAGTTTGTAGTTCGGGTTTGTTGTTGAAATGTATATTTGTAAAGTCATAAACAAGAAAATGAAAACTTGTATGGACCAAACTCGAAATAATGTTAGTTCCAACTCTCCAAAGTTCTAGTTGACCTAATCCATATTTGACCATATCCCGTAGTTGACTTGACGGGTCAGAACTCAGAGTTGTTCCTTAAGATAACACCAAAAAACATAACTTAGTTTAATCAACCAAATTCATGATTTGATTAGACTAAGAGGCTGCTGATTAGATATACATTAGTCTTTAGATGAATAGATTGTTTTTTTCGTTGTTTTGGGTGTGTATAAGAGAAACGTTCAACATCTAAAATTGTGCGACAAAATCAAGTGAACAGAGAACAAAATGAACACAATGCTTCAAACAAGTGTAGCTAAATGCAAAAGTTCGATAAAGTTAAAAAAACTTACGATTATTCTACAATGTAACAGTGCGTTTGTAGAGAACTTCATCATCATCACTCTCATCTTCTTCCTCATCAGACACAATCTCGCCACCAGGCATATCTAACTTCCCACCCATGTCAAATGTTGGACCTTCAGTATCTGGATCAATATAGTTACCTTGCAACCGTTCCTCAAATCTTTGGTCACTGCAATTAAGGAACCAGTTCAATGAACTCCTAATTCCTTTGCTCTGTAGCTTCTGGTACCTCGGTTTGATTCTTGACTCCAAGCTATAAGTAAAATACTCAGGGTACTCCACGAGTTCTTTCATAGGTCTCCCCATCTCAGTCTTGTAAAAGTAGTAGCTATTCTTCATGAGTTCGACTCGGGAACAGAGGATCTGAGGACATCTCACAACCATTTTCGCAATGTCCTCAACTGGAAACGCCCTGCCCAAGAGAAACTCAACGGGTTTCATTACCACATTCTGCTTCAGGCTAACAATCTGTGGCATTTTCTCTACCACACGAGCAAACCCTTCAGGATCAATCTTGAGCTTCAAGCTGAAAAAGTACTGTTGTGTAGACATCTTAGCTTTCACCGGTAAGCCAAGAATTTGAGGATATTGAGCTATAACCAAAGGTAGTACTTCTTTCTTGATGCCAAAACTAATCAAACAATCTACATTTGGTTTAACAGTCTCCTCAAGATTGTATCCGACTATATATGCACGTTTCTCTAGCATCCTAGCCACTATTTTCTTCGGCAAGCCAAAGGAAATTAGATAATCTACAAGAGGTTTGATCATGGTTCCAACTCTCATTCCCAAAAGATAAGGATACTGAGTCACCATAGGACCAATGTCCCTAGGACTCACACCAATGCTTACCAAATACGCAACGGATGTGCTCATAGTGCCTTCGAGTTTAAACCCTAAAAGCTCAGGATACTTCATCAGAACATACCCTAAATCTTGCTTCTCAACGTCAAGACCTCTAAGAAACTTAACCACAGGAGCAAGCTCAACAACCACACTTGCATGAAGAACCTGAGGATAGTTCTTAACAAATTCTCCTAATTTCGATCTCGGGATTCCAATTTTCTCTAAGTAAGCCAAGACAGGAATCAAATTCTTACGAACACTGCAACCTAACATCAAAGGATACTCATTTATATCGTCTATGGTCAACCCTAGCTTCTGTAAGAACTCAACACGCTCACACATGACTTCAATGGTGGAAGGTAACTCAATACTCTCCAATTCATCGGTGATTATCCCCAAACCTTTGAGATAATCGCAGATTTTGACACGATTCACGAGCTTCTCTTTCTTCCCTTGTATAACTCCCCATGTGACTGTAGGCATCTCGTACTCCGGGAACTTTGAAGATTGAGTTGCATAGTGAGCAATCCTTGAAATCGAACAAGGGTTTTGAAATTGAGGGGTATTAGGATCTGGGTTTATCAGGGTTTTAGTTTCAGGGGATGATGATATAATCGGAAAGATGAAACACTCTCTTTTGATCAAAGTTACGAACTTGTTCCTCCTCAGAAGAAGATACCTCATTCTGGTGATACCCAGAAGATTGCTGTCGATGAAGATTACGACTTTGCAATCAAAATCAAATGGGATTTAGAAAAAATTCTCGCTTTCGAGAGAATACGAAAGGCGCATATGAGAGAAGCCCTAACGAGAGGGAGTGAGAGAGAGAGAGTCTCAGTTTCTTTTTTTTACCATAAATATTAAAATAGTAAAAAAAAAAAAAAACACAAAAATTTACAACTTTGGTGATGACATACATTTGAGATCGTTGTTCATAACATTTAGAGAATTTTTATCTGTAAGACTTTAGTTCAATGATTAAGAAAGGAGAATAACATTTAAGGTGAAGAGGTCTGAACATGAACAATACAATGACAAGTTCATGTAATATACCAAGGAGTTTCAAAAGCCTGTGTGTGCTAAAGGCAGAAGAAGTGGGAACCAACCAAACATCTAATTTTCACAGCTGTTGATTTGGTAAATCTAATTTCAGCTCTTCTAGAACCACCATTTGGTTAACATGCACTAACACAACTCGGAAGCTTAACGCATGTTTCCCTCTCTCAAAACATCGATCATGTTGTAGATTCGCTGATCTGCTTTCAATCGAATCTGCATTCCACAAAAAGTGTTGAATCAAGGACTAGCATTATAGAGATTAGAGATGAGGTGAGACTCAGAGAAAGCTGGGATTCAATCTCGCAGAATCATGATGAGCAATAGGAGTAAGCTTTATAACCTTTTTGGCGAGGAAGAGCACGGCATCAACAGTACCCTCAGCATATATTGATCTGCCACAGACATTGTGCTGGAACTCAAAGGAGACACTGCAACGAAAGACAGAGAAAAGGGAGCTAGTTATGGAACAGACACACTTATACAACAGAATATAAAGATATGTATAAACTACATCTTAGTATTGCATTACGTTTCATCGGGTGATGTCAAGTGATAAAGATGGAAAGCGTGGCCAGAGATATGCTCTTCGGGAACACCAACCATCTCCACTTGCTGTTTTGGATCCCGAATCAATTGTATCTACCATAAAAGTTGTATACATAGAAAATTCATATCCTGAGAATAAAATAAGTCAATGCAGAGAGATGTAAACAATAGAGGATGATGATCAATGCACCTGATCCATGTCGTAAGACACACCCAATTCCTGGAAGCAAGAAATAACAGCTTTTGCTGTTCCAGATGCATCCAATTTGCTAGCCTGATGAGACTCCATCACCTACATAGATTGGAAGTTGATTAGACGTGGCAAGAAGTAATACAAAACTAACGGAGAAAAAATGAAACTGAATTTATACAAAGAAGTAAGAAAAGTACATCCAATGAATAACCAGAAAAGGCTCCCGGAAACTGCTCAGCCATGATCTCCATTGCCGCAAGAAATGCTACAACCTTTAGACCAACAAAGCAAACAGATATGAGAGCTAAAGGATCTTAACTTACATGTATAAGTAATTATTTCTTCCAGAAACATCCAAGTAGACATACCTGTTTACCCATCTGTGGGGAAATCACTGCATAAATCTTTGCTTTCTCAACAGTTTCATACAATTTGTCCCTATCACCACCAGTTGTTCCCATGACGAAAGGAACACCAACTTTGCTATACAGCTCCGCATTATCTACACATTGCAAAAATTCCAAATTTGAAAATCATTCCAAATTTGAAAATCAACTCACAACAGACAAACAAAACTCCAAACAGATGATTTTGCACTTACACAAATTCTAAACTAACTCAATCAAGGATGGTTCCCCCAACTAGAATTCAATCCTATTATCAACAAATCAAGAATACAATTGTCTCTTGATGGTAGAACTGAGAGATTCTGAAGTATACCATTTACTGCAGAAGGAATTGTGTAGTCAACAACAATTAGCTCCGGGTGCTTCTCAAATACGGAAGAGAGAACTTTTTCTCTTTCAGCAGGACCATGCACAGTAATCTCCTTTCCACATACCTCAACCTTCTGACCATCCTCACCAGCAGAACCAAACGATATGGGAACAAAATTTACTCCAGCAGAGTCTGCTGCTTTGATCACAGCTTTCCCCATTTTGCCACTGCATCCATTCACCTGTTGTATAAGAGATAACCAATGGCTTAACTCCCAAACAATTCCCATTATCAAGTAATCGAATTAAAGACACAATCTTTGACATTTCCTCATCTCAAACTGAAATGGATATGCCATGTTTAATAGATTACCATGATGGATATGCCATTTCCAGGCAAAACAGACTTGACGACCTCGTCACCGGAATCTACCGACGCCGTCATCGATAAAACCACCGGAAGACGACGTGTCCCAATTCTCATGAAACTAACACGGCCGTTACCGCATTTTCCTGCATTGTGACTCGTTCTAGAAGCAAATGCGAGACGCGAGTCCACTGGACGATGAAGGAACACACTTGAAGACGCCATTAACCTGAATAAAGAGTAAGCTCATCTCCATCAACCCAATCAAAAACAAAAAAAAATTGAAGTGAGATTGGTAAGCTTCAAAAAACGTACCCGTTCATATCCTATTGATTCAAGGATTAGATTAGACGAAAGTTTTGTTCTTTATTGCGCCAAGACAAATCCTTAAAATCTTCCGACTTTTGTCAGAAATTTCCCGGCCGGCGAGAAATTGGAAATTTAGGGTTTAGTTTATCTTTTTATCATCGAACCGGAAATCTCTAAACCAAACAATTAGATTTAATAAACCGGATTTAATTTAAATACTAACCGGGAATTTTGAACCGATAAGAGAAACTTGAGGTTAACCACACACAGTCTCACTCTTAACGAAAAAAGTCAAAAACGAACCATCTCAAAAACAATCCGACGAACGAAAGATGAAGTCCTTAGCTTCGCCGCCGTGTCTCCGCCTAATACCGACGGCACACCGTCAGCTCAATTCGCGTCAATCTTCCTCCGCCTGTTATATTCACGGTGGCGCTTCTGCAAACAAATCCAATAACCTCTCATTCTCCTCATCCGCATCCGCATCCGGTAAGCTTGCTTTGACTTCTCTTATAATATCTCAAGTTCGTGTATGAAATGTTAGAATTTGGTGTTAGGGTTTGCGTCACCACTCGTTGTAGAGAAGGAACTACGCTCTTCATTCGTACAGACGGCTGCTGTTCGCCATGTTACTGGGTCTCTTATCAGAGGCGAAGGTCTTAGATTTGCCATCGTGAGTTCTCAGAATCGTTTTTTTTTTAACTTCTTGCCCTGCTTAGTGCTTAGATTTGGTGAATTGGTTCTGATTTGGATGATTTAGAGTGAAAATTTAAAACTTGAGCCTTGTGTTGACTTTTTTTGTGTCAATTCAAATTTTGTATTCAAGGTTGTAGCTCGTTTCAATGAAGTTGTGACTAAGTTGCTTTTGGAAGGAGCGATTGAGACTTTCAAGAAGTACTCAGTCAGAGAAGAAGACATCGAAGTAAAAGTCCTTTGCTTGTTATGTTAGATCAGAGTAAAAAAAAAAAGATCTGAGCTTTCACAAAGCTAACGAAGAGACTTTTTCAATTCAGGTTATTTGGGTTCCTGGCAGCTTTGAGATTGGAGTTGTTGCACAAAACCTTGGGAAATCAGGAAAATTTCATGCCGTTTTATGCATTGGCGCTGTGGTATGATTCTTGCTATACAACAACTCTCGGACTATTCAATTCTATTTCCTCATATGACTTCTTCAAGTTATAGAAAGTTTCTCACACATGCTTATTAAAGTTGGGTTTTGATCTACTCTTGTCCTTGTTGTGGTTTAGATAAGAGGCGATACCACACATTATGATGCGGTTGCTAACTCTGCTGCATCCGGAGTACTTTCTGCTGGCATAAATTCAGGTTTAACTTGATAATCATCTGCGGTATATGCATCTTTAGACATCTTTATGTTAACATTGTTTTGAAAACAGTGAAAGATTGTTTTTGTAGTACTTCCGAAACTCAAAGAGCTGGTAGTTCATTTTTTTGCGTTTCTTGGGATTTTGGATGATTAAATTCTAGTGTCATGAACTAATTCATCAAATTTTGTTCTGGTTGTTCACGCACTATTCACTCTAGTAGTATTTAAAGCTTACAAATTCCCAATTTGCAGGGGTTCCATGCATATTTGGTGTACTGACTTGCGAGGACATGGATCAGGTTAAAATTTGTTATGCAAGGGTTGATGATATATAGTTTGTTAATCATATGGATAAACACTGAACTTGTCGCTATTGTGGACAACTAGGCTTTGAATCGATCTGGTGGCAAAGCCGGCAATAAGGGAGCTGAAACTGCTTTGACAGCGGTAAGTATCATTATGATTAATTCATTCCTTTGTTCTTAGAACAAGATATAGAAGTTACCTAATTCATTCCATTACGCAAGTGGGTCATTTGAGTTATTGTCTCTTCAGTAAAGTCCTGAAATGCTCTCTCTTTTCTTTCTTCAGCTGGAAATGGCGTCTCTGTTTGAGCACCACCTGAACTAGCTCTGCTGGTTCCATGGATGAAAAATGATCACGTATGAGAACTACAATCCAATCTCCAAAATTGTACCTCGAAGGTAGTCAAAATGTTTTTACTCTTGGTGACAAAATACTTTTGGTCTTTCTTTTGAATCGTGTGGGAATAATAATAATTCCTCTGAATTTTCGGGATTTTAAAGCTCCAATCAAAAATGTGATCTTTGTGATAATATGTTGAAGGTTGTGGTGTCCGAATGAGATTTCAACTTTAAATATTCTGCACAACGAAGATTTTGTCGACAAGCAAAGATTACGAAAACTTGTATTAATCTTGTTCTAATAATAAAGGATTGAATCATAAGGATTCTAAGAAGTTGGAAATACTGCATACAGTTGAAATCCACTTCCGGCTAATCAACCTCTCGACTAATGGACTTTTATAACCAAACTCGAACCTCAAAACTTAACCTCAACACATTGAACTTGAGAACAATTATGATCTCTTAATACTGAAATACTACTTTTAAGCCATACTCATACACGTAACATACTCATACATGTAATGTAACATATTACATATATTATTGTAACAATAGATTGATTTTGAATTCTTCACGATCAAAGCTATCGACGTCCCACTCTGGTTCTTTTTTCGACACGTAATTTACTGAGCCCACTCGTTGTCGGTGCCGAAATCAAATTGGCTATCGCTGCTGCTATCGTCGTCGTCTTCGACCTTTTTCTTTTTCGATTCATCGCTAGTCGCTTACTTTTAGTACACGAGCAGCCAATTTAGGTTTTGTAAAACTGTAGCTAATGGACGGTTGATATTTATCTCAAGAAAATATTGAATGGCTGGTATTAAAAACTGAAACCGGGTCAGATTACTGGATAAAAACGACCCGTATGTTTATCCGAATTTCAGGAGTTAAATTGACAAAATTACCCTTGGCGGTTGGCGCAGATGAATTTTTTTTTGCCTTCATATATCTTGGCATTTGAATCTAATTTTAGTACAAAACCAATGTTTGTTTTTCCAAAAAAAAACTTTTTATAGGAGGGATTATTATTGTTATTGTTATTATTATTATTATATACTCCCTCTGTTTCACAAAGAGTGTCATTCTGACACATTTCACACAAATTAAGAAAAGTTTGAATTATACATGTTTGCCCTTATTTAAGAAGTGATTAAAGGTTTAAATTTAATAAAAAGAGCTGTGGGTTTAGGGGTAAAAAGGAAAATATAGCATTAAAAAGCACATTGGAAATGTAGAATGATACTTTTTGTGTAACAAAATTTTTTCTCTAAAATGACACTCTTTGTGAAACAGAGGGAGTATAAAGTAATTTGCATATATACTTAGGATTCCGTTTTGTGTGTCCAAAAAAATGTCAATACCAACCAACTCAAATGTATAAACATGATCCAACCTAATTGATTGTCTAAAGGTTTACTCGATCATAGATTTAATAGATTTGCAAATTCAAAAAATATATAGATATATATTATTTAATCTGAAACTTAAAAATTTTTATCAAAATTATGTGTTATTGGTTCCATAATTTATAAATACTAATTAAAATATTTTGTTATGCGTTAGTGATTTATTATTGGATTTCAAAATCTACTTTATATGTTTGAGTGGATAATATGGATAAAACGGTTCTAGTCTAACTACTTTATATTTGGATACAAAACAGCACTAGAGTTGCGGAGATTCAAGCTTAAGCTCTAAATTAGCAGCGATCCTAGGTTCTAATGATCATGAACTCTTCCAACACAACAGGTGTATCTTAACATGAAGTAGTCATAGTTTCGGGTAACTAAATTGTGCAAATATAGTTGTGAAGAAGAGATCTGATACAAACTTTTATTCTTTTAATCATATAATAAAGAGAAGCAATCACGCTAGCTCATCATCTAAACCACAAGTAACTTGTTGCATCCACAAGTTTGGAATCCTCAGAAAAAAATTTCAACTTTAAACACTTAGACAGAAACACTTAGACAGAAGAGGCTAACAGGAATTTTTCAAACACAAGTTTGGAATCCAAAAAATAATCAATAAGATTTTTCAAATCCTAAATAGATTTACAAATCAAAAATTGCATAAATCCAATCATATTTAAACTAATGATGTTTAAGTTCATTAATATGTTTTCTCAAGTTCGATATCACCCTCGCAAACCATGAAATTGTACAAATTGTGTCAATATACACCGCTCATTTTTTCTTTCTTTTTTCTCTTCTATTTAGAGAGAGTATTGAACTTAATAATTTAGAAGATTTTGAAACATTCTTAAAATTATTTGATTCATATTGATTTTTTCAAATATTTTTAAAAATCATATGTTATTCAACTTGAATAAAATGGCGAATGCGCATTTTAAGTGATTGATATACTAAAATACAACGCGAGACAAGAGTTGGGTATTGATGATATACTAAAATAAAATATTCAGTGTGGTTTTATAGGCGAGAGATTTATTGTGGTCTGGTTCGCTTGGTTATGTTGGTGTTGCATGGTGATTTGTCGATTACAATTTAATATATATGGTCTTATCATGTATGAATGAATCTTAGTTAAATTAAACCCAATAGCACCAACTAAATTAAAGCCGATCATCAATAAAAAAAATTAGAGAAGAGGAGAAGTCGAAAGCAAGCAAATGTTAAAATCCCATAGCAATTCAAAAAAAAAAACGGTCTAGTCTAACTAGGTTTAATTGCAATTGAACCGGTCTAAACCAATATATTCCCGATTTTATGGATGGTTCGAACCGGGTAGCCTGAACCGGTTTGATTAGTCTATTACGCTTCGTCTTCGATTCAGTTCAGCGCCTCTCTCTCTCTCTCTCTGTATCGGCTCTTGTTCGATTTTGCATCTCTCAGGTTGTTTAGTCCTCGATCTCAAAGTAAGTCATCCTACGCTCTATGTAAATCACGCGTAGAAGCCCTATTTTTGTGATTTATTTGATAGATCGTTGGAGCTATAGAGTCTTTTGCGATAAAAACCCTACCTTTTTTTTTGTTCTCACTGTTTTAGAGCAGTCTCACTTCCATGTCGGCGCTTGTGGCGTTATGCAGAGCTCGAGCTACTACTGCTTCGTCTTCTTTATTCAACAGCGTTATTCGTCCAGCATTTCGCAGTTTCTCTACAGGTTTGGTTGCTATTACTCTTTTTTTTTTTTTTTTAATTCCGGAGAATGCTCAAATTTGGATCATCAAAATGAGTTTTTTTGGAAAGAGTGGGTTGTGAGATGGTGTATAGCTTTGATTAACGTTGTTGCACATTGAGTTTTACAGTTCTAGTGATTTGCCTTAGTCAGTATTCTTGTTAGCCTCTTCTGTTCTGTCTAAGTGTTTAAAACTTGTATAGATCTCTTCTTGGATTGCTGCAAATCTGGTGCTATTTTGTGTCAAATTCTTCTCCTATTGTATGATATTCTTTTTCTTTAACTTAGGTGTTGGCTGCCTCAGATTTGCTTGTTGATGAGTGCATTAAATCGATGCATGTATCTTACTTTATGGGACTTTGTTTTCTCTAGTCTATGTGGTTTCCGTGATTATGATTAAGCTCTATTGGGTATATACAGCTTGAAAGTTACTTAACTACATGATGGAGATCCAGAGTTTCAAATCTAGCTTTGTGTCAAAATCAATATCTCTCTGTTGGTGTTTTGCAGGTTTTGCTGATGCACAGAACAAATCATTGGTGGCGCAGATGAAAGAAGAGATGCTCCACATGGACATCAACTCAATGGTGGGAAGTTCTATGCCACTAGGTATGATGCGTATCGGAACAATCATCCACAACATCGAGATGAACCCAGGGCAAGGCGCCAAGATGGTCCGAGCTGCAGGAACCAACGCCAAGATCCTAAAGGAGCCTGCTTCAGGGAAATGCTTGATAAAGCTTCCATCAGGGAACACCAAGTGGATCAACGCCAGGTGCCGTGCTACGATTGGCACAGTATCAAACCCGTCTCACGGAACGAAGAAGCTTAGGAAAGCAGGACAGAGTAGGTGGTTGGGGATAAGGCCCAAAGTCAGAGGAGTGGCGATGAACCCGTGTGATCACCCACACGGTGGAGGTGAAGGAAAAAGCAAAAGTAGTGGAAGCCGAGGAAGGACATCAACAAGTCCGTGGGGGAAACCGTGTAAAGGCGGGTACAAATCCGCTAGTGTCAAGAAGAAGAAGAAGCGTTTGGCAGCTGCAGCAGCAAAAATGTGATATGGTGGATGAAGAAGAAGACTAGTTACAATTTCTTCAAATTCTTCTTTCTTGAAATAATCTATCAGGGTTTATTGACTCTGCTTTTGAGAGTTGGTTTTTAGTGTATTCATGATTTTTCTTACACAGAGGGGTGAACACCACAAACTTTTTTAAATCGAAATCAAACGTTCTTTTAATCACGATCACGTTTTAAAAGAGTTACTATATTTTTGCCTTTTGAAATTGTCATAATCAGTTCGATGCAATTTTGAGAGATTGTTGTTATACGCTT
Organism: Camelina sativa; assembly: GCF_030686135.1. Taxonomy (NCBI): domain Eukaryota; kingdom Viridiplantae; phylum Streptophyta; class Magnoliopsida; order Brassicales; family Brassicaceae; genus Camelina; species Camelina sativa. The sequence continues at coordinate 1,962,824 of NC_141884.1, read as the reverse complement.
ACTTATGTTTTAGTAAGACACTGTAGTAAAAGGTTCGATCGAGGAAAGGGTCTAAAATCAAAGGTATAATTCAGAAAAGGAAAATAAAAAGAGTCAACAGGTTGGAACTTGGAACAATACATTGAATCAATCCCCACACACACTAAAAAAAAACACACGTTCAAAACAAATGTCTTCTTTGACTATTAATTACCACCAAAACTTTTAATATATACCCTGACATCAGAATTTTTATCTTTTCCTCTTATGAGTTTCAACTTTGAATGTTGTAGCAAAGAACATTTCTATTCTTCAGCAATGAGACGTTCACTGATCTAAAATTACTGTTGGAAATTAGTCGGAATTAAAATGAAAAAGAATACATAGTTTTGTTGGTAATATACTAATATGCTTACTTTTATATATTCCTAAAGAATTTATTTACATAGCAGTTGCATATTTTTAATTTTTAAATAAAGTCATATGGAATTTTTTAGCTAGTCTAAAATGTCGGATTTTATTCTCTTAAAAATACGATTTACCCTAGCTTTTTTGGGTTGTTATGTATTATACCTTATTAAAAAAGTGAAGAAACCAATTTGACATCTACCTTTGGTCCAACCAACCAACTTTTTAAAAAAGTTGATGTTTAGGGGGTTTGAAAATTTTTTAAAAAACCAAGAATGGTATTAGTACTCAATAGATGAAAAAAGTGAGAAGCACACAGAATTTGAATTAAGATTGAAAACGAGACTGTAACAAGTAACAACACACAAGCCACCATGCTTACAATCTTGGGTCCTACTCCTCCATATCAATTCATCATTTTCATCTTTATTCTTTTTTTTTTTTCTGTTATTCCCTTTTATTTATTTTATCTACTAATAACAGTTTCTTTAGCTTTTTATGTTTTTCATACAAAACCAAAGAAAAAAAATGAAAATATTTAACTGATTCAGAACAAATACTGGCAAAAGTTGAATTATATCGAAAATGAAATGACGCAAGAATTTTTTAAAATTTCTTATTGTCTCTAGCTATTTTTTATTTTTCTTATCTTTTATGACAGGGGAGGTGAAACTAAAAAAAAAGAATCATCAAGTAAGATACGTGCAATGAATCATATAATCTTTCACCAGCAGATGCATGTATTTTGCGTATTTTTGTTTCTCTTCCTGTTAATTCCCTTTTCAGTCTGGTCATATCTTTGCTAGCTCAGACTTCAGCACAAAGCTTTGAAACAGAATAGACAAAAGTATATGTCCCCATATATTCCTATCTTTATCCTGAAGATAATAAATACTTTATAGACTTTGTATATGCCACTAGCTACTTTAGAGTTTGATTTATCAACTATAGTTTCTAACAATTAGGTAAAGCATATGATTATATATATATATATATATATTAACTATACTGATTAGGTGATGAGGATCCACCGTCCACGGTTGTAGTACCTCATTAATTAATATCACAAACCGTGTAAAACTTTAAATCAGAAGTACAGTATTATAAAATGGATGTTATTAGGAAAACAACGCTAGCTTAATTACCTTAGGCTTAGAACATTAGAGGAAAAGAATTTTGATTTTTAGCAAAATAATATAAATACAATATGATCAGAAGTATTTTTCTTTTTTGACACTAATATAGGGATTTTTTTTTGTTGAATAAATTAATTTGTTTGAGCCATATGTGTGTATTTTAAAATAATTAAGAATAATTGATATAATAACATACTCTGTGTCTTATAGATTTAAAAAAACAATAATTTTGGGGAAATTTTGGCAAAGAGAGAAGTATTTATAAATAAAATATAAGAGAAAATGAAAATGAAATGTATAAAACTATAAATACTCGCATAACGTAGAAGAAGAAAGATGACCTTTTTTTTTGTCCAAAAAAAAAAAAAAAAAATGACCTTTTAAGATTGGAGGAGAGTTGTACGAGGAATATTAATAAGTCAAGTTGGTCGAGAGATATGCATTGAATCGATAGGAACTAGCCACGTGACAATGGCATGTGCCGTTTCATCCACATTGCACTACCTTTTTAAAAATCATTGCTTATTTATATTTAATATCAACATTTTTTTTGTTATACTTTATATTCTTTTTTTGTGCAACGATAATTTCATTTAATAAACTTAGTTTTGGGCCAGGCCCGTTACAAAATGGGATAAAGCCCCTTTAGCAAGGGTATCCGCTAAAAGATTGAGATCACGGGGAACAAAAGTAAACAGACAGTTTTTGAAAGAAGCTGAAAAGTCAAGGATATCGAAATGAATCCCGTGAATCTCCTTTGGGTGGAGATCCGAAGTTAATGCTGTGACCAGCTGAGCTGAATCGGTAGCAAAGATAATGTTTGTGATGCCAAGGGATCGAGCATGCGAGATGGCGTGTAGCATCGCCAGGGCTTCAGCCATCAAAGAGGATGAGACATGATCCGCGGAAGCCGACTCAAAAGTTATACTTTATATTCTTTTCTTCAATATATACCACTAAAATTATTAAAAGGGGGCGGGAGTGACTCTTAATTGAGAAATAGAATTTAATCATTTTAAAAACCTCAAGTATATGATGCAAAACTGTGGGCATATCATATAAACTCGTCGTTAATTAATTGAGATAATAATTCATCTTATTATGTCAATGCATTATGCAAATGTATATAAAATATAAATATTTTGTTGAATAATATTGTTGCAGAGGTCCACTACATTACATATACCACTAGACATGCAATCTAAGGGAGGGTTTGCGATGTTCAAGGCAATCATGCATGGGTTGCCATTTCTATATACCTTTTCCCTTTCCACCAATTGTTTTCTTTTTCTTTCTAAATTCCTAAAATTAAAATAGACACCATGAATTAAATTAATAGAATCTTTAGGATAAAAGTAAAACAGAACCAAAAAAAAAAAACATTTATTTCACCTAATTCATATATCTTTCTTGGTTTTGGCTACGAATAAAAATCTTTTGTCTGATTTGGATAAGAGATTGCGCTCTCTGTATAAAATTCTTACATTACATAGATGTTAAATAATAGATTTTTTGGTGATAAATCTGAATAGCGTCATGCCATTAATATAATGCTGTATCGAGATATTCTCGACTGACATTTATAATGGTGATCTTGAATATACTCCAAATGTACAAACCATTGTCAATGTACATTTTGTATTTTTCCACAAAATTAACAATCTACAAAAATATTAATGAAATTGATATGATTTTATGAGTCAAATTTGATTTGTAGTTTATATATATATTTATTTTTATAACAAGTATTTTATAAACAAGATATTTACGTTTATACGTAGTTATTATTAATCACGAGTGGCATATCGATCCTAACCATAAGATCATGTATACATAAAATCAAAGATATCAAATCAAGTACATATCCACAAGATGATATGAATATCTTTATGTATCGGGAAGATATCACTATGCTACTTAGTACTTACCATCTATATTACTCTAATAATAGTTAGTTGAAGTTTTTTTTGTTTAGTTTAAGTTAAGACTGCATCACTATCTTTTTTACAGGCCTAGAGTTTTTTTTTTTGTTTTTTTGTTTTTTTTTTTATAGCGGGAGGTAAACTAAGTAGTTTTGTTGTAAGTTTGTAACTACATGTCTACTTGAGCCATTATAGTTGTAGAATAGTAATGTCAATGAGCTAGTGGCTGATAAAAAAAGAAAACAATCCTCCTGTTTGAACTTGTTTTTTTTTTTAGAAAAGACGTAACAGAGATGTTATTTATGCGATTCATTGAATTTGGATAACTAATAAGTGTTTTTAATTATTTTGGATTGAACAAATAAAAATAAAGAGAGTAATGGTCTAATGGATTCACAATTCTGGTAAGCTGTCAATTGGTGGATACCCGAACGGCCAAAACAAAACTGCTTGCGGAAAACTATCATGTCCCTCCCTCAATCATAATTAAAACACGCTACCAAAACTAGTATGTATATGTATGTATAAATATAATCCCATTTGATAACTTAATTATATACTTTTAATTTAAAAATGATGGATGTAAAACGTCAGATTCTTTATCTTTTGTTTTTTTTTTAAAGAAACTGAAAGAAGACAATGATTTTGCATATAACAAATATCATGCTTGATAATGCGATAGATTTACACTATATATCACGGTTTTGTTGAAACATTCTATAAAAAACACCACTTACTTTTAGTTTTTTTTTTTCCTTAAAAATCCTACGAAAAGAAATATGCCTACCTAATTAATTAGATTATATATATTAATAATAGAAAGAGTCTCTCAAATTATATAAAAATAAGTTTTGCACTGCTATAACTAAATAATAAAAGCATAAAACCGAAAAAGAAATAAATATTGGACCAACTGTCCCACTAAGAACGATGATATGATAGAGGCACCACATGAAAATGCCGAGGAGAGGAATAACAATATGGGTCATCATCGGTCGATAAACACATAGACACACATTATTATTAGGTGGGAAAATTTTTAAAAATTTAATTCATATATTATATATTCTATAATTTATATTTATTATACAGTCTCCTATGAAAAACATTAAATTGGTAATTCACCGCATTCAAAGTATATAAACTATGCAACGAAGAAGGCAAGTAACTTCGTCTTTTTGAACATCAAGTGGTTAAAAACATTTTTAATTTGCGTAGGAGACTAGAAAAAAGCCTACGAACACAACTCAGAAAAGGAAAAAATCACGACTGCTTTTCAAATATAATTTGTCAAATAAAACAACTTTGACTACACACACACAATAAAGGAACAAATGTTAAAAGCTTATTAGATTCGTTATTAGTATAATGGAGTTAATTAATAAAACCAAACCACCCATTGAAAATGAATAATATTCGTAAAGGAAACTAAAAACCTCGACCTCAGACAGAGGCTTACCCCAAATAAAATTCCAGGCTACGTCATCTCGAGAGAGAGAGAGAGAGAGAGAGAGAGAGAAAGTGTCTAGGGGAGAAGAACCCAACCCAACTGGGGGCTGATTTGAAATTGTTTCAGACCTTCCAGAATCAGCAACTTGCCTCTCTCACACACTTTGTCATCTCACCTCCCAAAAAAAAAGTGATAATAATTTTTTTAATTAAATCCATTCTTTGTTTTCTTTTTAAAACATAGGCAAAAAGAAGAAGAAAAAGATCTGTAAATTCAGTGAACCTTCCTCTCTTTCCTGTTTCTTCTCTGATTCCACAACAAAACAGTCTAATCCCCTCTTTATATTTTCTTTTTACTACCCATTTCTTTTTTATATTTCTTCCTCTGTATCTATCTTCCTCTCTCTCTCTCTTTTCATTTTCTTTCTCTTACAAAAGAAACTTCATTCTTCTTCCTCTTGCTTTCATAAAAGCCCCATATATTTTGGTTTCTAACGTTACCATCTCATCATCTTCTTGTCGTTCTGTGACAGCAGAAGAAGAAGAAGAAAAAAAGCTTGTTGCTTTATGCATTTGAGTCCAACTCTGTTTCTTCATACATCGATCTGATTTCCCCCAGATCAATTCCCTTCAAATGATTCGTGATATCTCAAGTCTACAAAACGACATCATAAACATTCAAGAACACTGTTCACTCAACAACAACAACAACATGGACATGAGAAGAGATAACCGGAAGAACATCAGTTTTCGTGGATCAGCTCCTGCTCCGATCATGAGGAAGCAAGAACTGTTTCGGACATTGTCGTCACAGAACAGTCCGAGGAGGTTAATATCAGCTAGTTACTTCAGTTTGGAATCAATGGTTGTGCTTGTTGGTCTCACTGCTTCTCTCTTGATCTTACCCTTGATTCTTCCCCCATTGCCTCCTCCTCCGTTTATGCTGCTTTTGGTTCCTATTGGGATTATGGTTTTGCTTATGGTTCTTGCTTTCATGCCTTCTTCTAATTCCAAACATGTAGTAGTAACTTCTTCTTCTTCTTCTTCTTCTTCTTCTTCTTCCACTTTTATGTAAAACGTTTCTTTAATTGAAGAAATCCTTAAAAAAAAAACAGAGGAAGTTTTGTCTTGTTGTAATTTACTTTAAGGTTTCAGGGTAAGAGATTAATACTATTTCATTTGTAAAACTTTGTTTCTTGTTGATGCAGAATTATACAACTATATAAATAAAGAGAATTTAATTGTTTCCATTGTTTCTTGATTTTAACTTTTCTAATGGTTTGAAACAAAACCAGATGAGATTGGGACATTGTTTCTTTATAATAACTTAATATTGAAAGGCTTTGATTGCAGAGACTTAACGACTATGAGACAGAAGTAGTAACTTTGATTACAGATGAAGTAATGTAATCTGCATTGCTTTTATTTATAGATGAAATAATAATATATAAGGCTTTCATTATCATTCTCTCCCATGGTTTAGGATGCATAAAAGACAGATTTAGAGAGACTTGACAAAGACATTCCCATAGGAAGTTTTGATTCATCATCTCACAACCTGGATCAGAATCCAAAACCGTAGTGGTATGTTGTTTCTCAGTTCTTATTTTTTTCAACTATTGTAAGAAAACGACTTGTGTTAACGCCAATAGCTCAGATGCTGGATCCATAGTTGCTCAGTGTGAAGAAGCTTTGACCAAAAATAGAGGAAGGTGATGCTCCAAAACTGCCATGAGCTGATGATGACCTTTCTTTACTTCTTCTGAGGCCACATCGAACCCTTGAAGCTGTTTTGCGGCTTCAACAAGCTGTCCCCTTAGATTCTGTGAGAGCAGGCGCCCACCCGCCTTCACACACTCTCTGTACAGCGGCATGTAGGCGATTGCTACTCTCAATGGTGCTGGGAGATCCTTTAGACTTATTGCAGACTCTCCAAGTTTCAAAACCCTCATGAAATTCATAAAATTTTCCTGGCTTTCCCTCAATCCTTGGTTGAATGCAGCCTCTGACCAGTGTTTTTGGAGAAACGATTTAAGATGTGAAGGAACAGACTCGTCTTCTGACTTTGCAATGGTGTCTGCAACTGAATATGTGGCTACTGGATCCCGGAGGAAATCTGATTTTAGGAGAAACTCTACTCCGTAGAGGGAACCACCACTTCTTTCACCGGCTGCTTTGAGGATTTCAATGCTGAGAGCAGTGAGGACGGGTCTTGGTACATGAGGAAGGAGATAAGCAGCAACCTCGACCTGGCTGCTTGAAGTGGCGGCTGTGAGAGCTAAGCATAGCTCCATCTCACGGCAACCTCTTTTCACAAACCATTGAACAACTTGCATGCAACCTCTCTCCGCTGCTCTCATCAAGGGACCCAAGAAAGCAATCGCATGACCTTCTTCCACAAGGCAATTCATAGTTTCGATTTTACTATAATGCGAAGCAAAACCCAGGGCTAAGTCAACATCCACGTCTAAGCTATTCCTTTGAGCAATCTGTACCATGGAAAAGTTCAGTTAGATTGCACAAAGAAGCTTGCAAGCAATCATTAAGGATTAGATTTACCTGCAACAAGATGCGCACAAGTTCTGTGCTCCCAAAACGAGAAGCTTCAAGGAAGCACTGATTTACGTTATCTGCGCCTCCTTCCACCAACATACCAAGCAATCCATGAATGACAGTAGCTGAGATTCCAGAAGCCCAACCAGGATTAAACGAGGTAGAGAACAGCGTAAGCGGGAAGCAAGCTGCATCAAAGGCTTCTGTGAAATCCTTTCCTGATAGATGGTTTCCAGCAAGATCTAAGAACATCTTGAAAGCAGAAAGCTGGAGTTGGATCTCAGCAGCTGAGTCTTGGTTAGCTTTATCTCTAGGGCCCTGGCATCGGGAGTGAAAACCTATACATTTGAGGGCCCATTCAGTAAACTTTTGAACTTTGGCATCAGCTTCTGCTTTGAGGACCTCATCACCGTTACACTCTTGGAGACGCTCATGCAACCTGGAAACGCCGAGATGGAAAAATTATGACTGAGAGGAAATCAACATGACAATTACAATTGATTGAATATGAGCATTGAAGTTTAGCAGTAGAGCAAGAAATGTCTATTTGTGAGTTGTAACAATGGATACATCAAAGATACAAGAAAACATCATGGATTGCTTTATGTGAAAATAAATGGAAAGGAAAGTCTCACGAATTGTGAATGAATGTAACGCTACAAGCCAAACCAATTGCAGAATATGTTGAGACAAATGTTATTTTGGAAAACTGAAATGTTCTGGGGAGATTAGCATGTGTTCATGGAAGGAATTAAACGGTTTAACCTGTAAACATCTAAAGACAAGTTAAGGCTTCAATAAGATTAGGAAGCAAAGACATGCAGCACATTCAGCTTTTGCCATCACTATCACCTATCGATTTAAAAACTAGCACCTCTAGAGACCTACATAGCTACATCTCGTTCTTTTCTAATTCACCACACTCAATAGCACACTAGTTAAAAACTTCCTTGTTCTAACCAACTTTGAATCCGATAACCATGTAACAATTATATAAGAACACTCTAATAAGTCATAAGTATTGGCAATATATGTTTTTAAACAAACAAGACAAGAGGCAAGGGAAACCAAAAAGGCATTGATGAGATCTAATCCGAGAATTGTACAAGCAATATCAAAACCTTT